>NC_091254.1:13770000-14395000 GCF_042477335.2 Ovis canadensis | reverse complement strand
AGAGTGTATCCTTGATGGGATGGAAACGTCCTCTCATAAGGTTGTAAACCTCCTCAAACTGGATGAGGTGACCCAGGGGCCCAACGAAAACCCAGCCATGTTCCTTAATTGGCTGACCGAGGCCCTCATCCAATACACCAGGCTGTCACCGGAGTCCCCCATTGGGGCGGCCACCTTGGCCAATCGTTTTATTTCTCAGTCTGCCCCCGATATCCAGAAGAAGTTGGCCAAGGCTGAGGACGGCCCTCAGACCCCTATCCGAGACCTGGTAAAAATGGCTTTTAAGGTCTACAATGCCCGTGAGGAAACTGCTGAGGCCAGCCGGAAGGCAAGGCTCAAGCAAAAGGCCGAATTTCAGGCAAGCCTCCTAAACCAGCAAACCCAGGCCTTGGTAGCAGCCCTGCAGCCGGCAGCGGGCTCGGGGCCCCAAAACCCCCCTCCGGGGGCCTGCTTCAAGTGCGGCCAAGAAGGGCACTGGGCCAGGATGTGCCCCAATCTGCGACCTCCTTCCAAGCCGTGCCCATTGTGCAAACAACGAGGACACTGGGCTAGTGACTTTCCCCAGGCCTCTCGGGCCTCGACCTCTAGGGGCCAGGGACCAGAGCGCCCCAGGGAGACCTCCTGCCCTCCTCCGGCTTTGGAGCTGCTGAGCTTCGACGATGACTGACGCCACCCAGACTTGGGGACCCCAATAACCCAAGCCGAGCCCAGGGTAACACTCCAGGTAGCGGGTAAGTCCATCAATTTTCTGGTTGATACGGGGGCTACCTATTCGGTCCTTCCCTCTTTCGGAGGCACTTTACATCCTTCCCAGGTTTCGGTTATGGGCATTGATGGCCAACCCTCGTGTCCGCTCCAAACCCAGCCACTATCCTGTCGGTAAGATTCCTGTCTATTTACCCACTCTTTCTGGTTATCCTCTCCTGCCCTACTCCTCTCTTGGGAAGAGATACACTTGCTAAACTGAAGGCCACTCTTCAGCTAGCTCCAGGATCGGCTCCCACGTCAGGGGCCTTCCTAATGCTACTGGTTGACCCTCCAACCTCTTCTGCTAATCCTGAGGTCTGGGACACCCGAGTCCCGGTGGTGGCTCGGCACCACCCTCCAGTCCTCATCCGGCTAAGGGACCCCACCTGTTTCCCAGCCCCGTCCCAGTTTCCTTTATCCACTCGCAACCTCAGAGGGCTAAAGCCCATCATCGACCGTCTCATGGGACAGGGTCTCCTGATCCCCACGACCTCCCCTTGTAACACGCCTATCCTCCCTGTTTGGAAGGCTTCAGGAGGCTACCGGCTAGTGCAGGATCTCCGCCTGATCAACGCGGCGGTAATCCCTGCCCATCCACATGTCCCTAATCCCTACACCCTCCTTTCTTCCATACCTCCTCAGACTTCTCATTTCACCGTTTTTTACCTCAAGGACGCCTTTTTCACCATCCCACTCCACCCCGACTGCCAATTCCTCTTTGCTTTCACCTGGACTGACCCCGACACCCAGCTGACCACACAACTCACATGGACCGTACTCCCTCAGGGGTTCAGAGACAGTCCCCAATACTTCGGGCAGGCTCTATCCTGGGACCTGGCCAGATGCCCGCTTCGCCCTAGCACCCTCCTCCAATACGTAGACGACTTGCTCCTTTGCAGCCCCTCAGAAGAGACCTCCCAACGACATACTGCAACCCTCCTCAATTTCCTTGGTTCCCAGGGTTACAGAGCCTCACAATCCAAAGCCCAACTGAGTCAGACTTCTGTCGTCTATCTGGGCCTCCAAATCACTCCGACCACTAAAGCCTTGACAGCAGACCGGTGTAGCCTCCTCAGGTCCATCTGCCCCCCAACCGACGGAGACCAGATATTGTCCTTCTTAGGCCTGATGGGATTCTTCTGACACTGGGTCCCAAATTATGCTACCCTGGCTAAACCTCTATATGCGGCAGCCAAAGAGACTCCCACAGGGCTGCTGTCTTCCCCCACCGAAGTGACTCAGGCCTTCCACACCTTACACTCAACCCTATTGGCTGCACCCCCTCTCTTTATCCCAAATCCCAACTATCCGCACCATCTATACACTGATGAAAAGGGAGGGATAGCCTTTGGAGCCTTGGTGCAACTGATTGGCCCCGAATTGCTGCCTATTGCTTACATATCCAAACAACTTGACCCCACAGCCAGGGGATGGTTCCCCTGCCTGCGGGCACTAACGGCAGCAACAACGTTGTACACCGATGCTAAAAAGCTGATTCATGGCCAACCCCTGACCATCTTCTCACCTCACAGTCTCGGTGACCTTTTAGCCTCTAGATTTCTCCCCCATCTGTAATGCCCCCTACATTACTCGACTGTTGGATGCCCTATCCCTGCCCAAAGAGGTCGCTATCATACACTGCAAGGGACACCAAAATACCCATGACACTGTCGCTCTGGGTAATAATATGGCAGATCAAGTGGCTCGACAAATTACCTTACAACAAGCCCCTGATCCTCTGCTGCCTTTGAGATCCACCCTCAACCCAGATTATTCCAGCGGGGAAGCTAAAGCCTTGCTGGTGCAAGAAGGGGCTCAGAGGCACCCGTTGGGATGGATATTACTCCATAATAAACCAGTGCTTCCTGAGCGCCAGGCTAAGACCATGATATCCCAAATCCACAATACCCTCCACATTAGACCAAGAGCTCTCTTTTCCTTTCTCAGCCCTGTCTTTTCTCCCCCACATCTCAGACAGACCATATATACTGTCCACCGATCCTGCCTAACATGTGCCTCCACCTCTCCTCAAGGAAGACTCCGACCCCCACAGGAGACTCACCAGTTGAGGGGACATATGCCGGGGCAAGATTGGCAGATAGACTTCACCCACATGCCCAGACTCGAACCTACCGCTATCTGCTGGTCTTGGTGGACACCTTTTCAGGATGGGTCGAGGCCTTCCCCACCACCCGGGAGACAGCAGCAGTGGTGGCAGAGGTCTTGACGGCCCATCTCATTCCCAGATTTGGGTTGCCAAACTCTCTCCAGTCTGACAATGGGCCTGCATTCATCTCACAGATCTCTCAGCAGGTGGCTATGGCCCTAGGTATCGGCTGGCAACTTCACATCCCCTATCGGCCCCAATCGTCAGGCAAGGTAGAGTGGGTGAATGGCATCATCAAGACGCATCTGACCAAGCTAGCCTCAGAACTGCGGCTGTCTTGGGTCGACCTCCTTCCTCTGGTGCTCACCCGCATTTGCACCACACCACACTCCAAAACAGGTTTGACCCCTTTTGAACTGCTCTATGGCAGGCCCTATCTCCTGACTCACCTCCCCGAGGGAGAGGCTCCCCCACTCGCGGGGTACCTCCCCCTCTTCTCCCTCCTACGATCCTTGCTGAGGGAACACGCAGATCGGGTCCTGCCACAACCGACAGACGACAAGGGGCCCACCCGGCCTCTAGCACCAGGCGATCAGGTACTGCTAAAAACCCTGAGTCCCCGCCCACTACAGCCTCGCTGGACAGGACCCCATACTGTAATCCTCACCACTCCTACAGCAGCCAAACTCCTGGGACACGAGCCCTGGTACCACCTGACCTGACTCAAACGAGCTCCCCCGGGTCTCCCGGAGACAGGGGTGGCCCCGGCCCCGACCCCTTCTCCTGATCACTCCTACTGCTCCACCCTCACGGGGCCGACCAAACTGACCATTACCCGAACCCCTCTGTTGCCAATTCCTGGGTGACTGAGAAACCACCATCCAAATCTTTTATTAAGAGGAGAGGGAGGAAGACATTAGGGAGAGCAACAGAAGGAGAGGACAGAAGGAGCAGGACAGAGAGGAGGAGACGCAGAAAAAGGAAGGAAGACGAGGGAAGGAAAGAACCAGGGAAATGGAACCAGAGAAGGAAAGAGGAGAAAGTCAGAGAAAGCAAAAGAAAGTCAGAGAAAGGAAAGAGAAGAGTTGAAGAGCGAAAAGGAGAGAAAGCAAAAGAAAGTAGAAGAGAGAGAGTGGCGGAGAGAGTGAGGGAAGGAAGGAAGAGAAAGACTGAAACTGAAAGAGTGAGAGGACGAGAGACAGAAAGGGGTTAGAGAGTGTGACAGGAGAGAAAGGAGAGCAAGGCAGAGAAGCAGAAAAGAGAGACAGAATCGAAGGAAAAGAGAGAGAGATGAAGGCAGAAACTGCCAGGAAGGAAGGCAAAAGGCGAGAGAGAGAGAGGCCCAGCAGGGCTGGTTTGAATCCTGGTTCCAGAGCTCCCAGAGCTCCCCTTGGCTGACAACTTTGCTATCTTCCCTAGTGGGACTCATCATCATTCTCCTGCTGCTCCTGACTTTCGGGCCCTGTACCCTAAATAAGCTTTTGGCCTTCATCAAACAATGGCTCAACACGGTCCAGCTGATGGTGCTGCGACAGCAGTACCAAGGGCTCCCAACAAGCACTCTGTCGCAAGATTAACGGCAGACGCCCCCTGTCATCCCAGCCATACCCTACCCCTCATTGCCCCCACTCAGCAGGAAGTAGCCAGAGAGAATCGGCACCCCTCGTCCTATATCAAAAAGGCCGGGATGAAAGGTAAGGGCAAGGTCGGACATGTCGGGACATGTCCCGGCAGAGAGCCGCAGACAAGCCCAGGAGGCGGGCCGACAACCAAGCCATCCAATCAGGAAGCCGACACGGAGCCCTTAGACACCGCTGAAACCCGCGCTTTCTTCCTTATGTGGGAAGCCAGCCGTAGCTATAAAACCTGTCCTCACCCTTCCTACCTCGCAGACTCCCTTTGTCTCCTTGCTCACCTTCCCCCGGGAGTTCTGCCCGAGAGCGACCGCCCAATAAAGGCCTTCACCAACGGTCCATAGAGGTGGCTCTTTCTTCCCGTGGCGTTTCTTACATTCACTCTTGCCATCTCCTCTTTGACCACTTCCAATTTGCCTTGATTCATGGACCTGACATTCCAGGTTCCTATGCAATACTGCTTTTTACAGCATCATACCTTGTTTCTATCACCAGTCTCATCCAAAACTGGGTGTTTTCACTTTGGCTCCATCCCTTCATTCTTTCTGGAGTTATTTCTCCACTGATTTCCAGTAGCGTATTGGGCACCTACCAACATGAGGAGTTCATCTTTCAGTGTCCTATCTTTCTGCATTTTCATACTATTCATGGGGTTCTCAAGCCAAGAATACTGAAGATTGTTTGCCATTCGCTTCTCCAGTTGACCACATTCTGTCAGATCTCTCTCCAAAAACATGTCCTTTTCATTATAGGAGACTGCAATGCAAAAGTAGGAAGTCAAGAAACACCTCCACTAGCTTTGTTCGTAATGACGCTTCCTAAGGTCCGCTTGACTTCACATTCCAGGATGTCTGGCTCTAGGTTAGTGAGCAAAAGACAAATTTGGCCTTGGAGTATGGAATTAAGCAGGACAAAGGCTAATAGAATTCAGCCAAGAGAACACACTGGTCATAGCAAACACACTGTTCAAACAACACCAGAGAATACTCTACATATGGACATCACCAGATGGCCAACAAAGAATTCAGATTGATTATATTATTTTCAGCCAAAGATGGAGAAGCTCTATATAGTCAGTAAAAACAAGAGTGGGAGCAGACTGTGGCTCAGATCATGAACTCCATATTGGCAAATTCAGACTGAAATTGAAGAAAGTGGGGGAAACCACTAGACCGTTTAGATATGATGTAAATCAAATCCCTTATGACTATACAGTGGGAGTGAGAAATAGATTTAAAAAACTAGATCTGATAGACAGAGTGCCTGATAAATTATGGGTGGAGGTTTGTGACATTGTACAGGGGGACAGGAATCAAGACCATCCCTAAGCAAAAATAAATGCAAAAAAGCAATTTGGCTGCCTGAGGGGGCCTTACAAATAGCTGTGAAAAGAAGAGAAGCAGAAAGCAAAGGAGAAAAGGAAAGATACACCTACTTGTATGCAAAGTTCCAAAGGATAGCAAGGAGAGATAAGAAAGCCTTCCTCGGTGATCATTATAAAGGAATAGAGGAAAACCATAGAATGAGAAACACTAGAGATCTCTTAAAAAAAATTAGAGATCCCAAGGAAACATTTCATGCAAAGATGGGATCAATACAGGACAAAAATATTATGGACCTAACAAAAGCAGAAGATATTAAGAAGAGGGGTCAAGAAT
This sequence comes from Ovis canadensis, assembly GCF_042477335.2. Classification (NCBI taxonomy): domain Eukaryota; kingdom Metazoa; phylum Chordata; class Mammalia; order Artiodactyla; family Bovidae; genus Ovis; species Ovis canadensis. Next base: position 14,388,854 of record NC_091254.1, on the reverse strand, counting down.
GCACAGAAGAATTGAACAAGAAACACCTTCATGATACAGATAATCACGATGGTGTGATAACTCACCTAGAGCCAGATATCCTGAAATGTAAAGTCAAGTGGGCCTTAGGAAGCATCATTATGGACAAAGCTAGTAGAGGTGATGGAATTCCAGTTGAGCTATTTCAAATCCTTAAAGATGATGCTGTGAAAGTGCTGCACTCCATATGTCAGCAAATTTGGAAAGCACAGCAGTGGCCACAGGACTGGAAAAGATAAGTTTTCATTCCCATCTCAAAGAAAGGCAATGCCAAAGAATGCTCAAGAAAGAAAGTGAAGTCGATCAGTCACACCCAGCTCTTTGCGACCCCGTGGATAGTAGCCTACACCAAGCTCCTCTGTCCATGGGATTTTCAAGGCAAGAGTACTGGAGTGGGTTACCATTTTCTTCTCCAGGGAATCTTGCCAACCCAGGGATCAAATCCAGATCTCTCACATTGTAGACAGACACTTTACTCTCTGAGCCATGAGGGAAGTCCAGAATGCTCAAACTTTTACATAATTACACTCATCTAACACATTAGTAAAGTAATGCTCAAAATTCTCCAAGCCAGGCTTCAGCAATATGTGAACCGTGAACTTCGAGATGTTCAAGCTGGTTTTAGAAAAGGGAGAGGAACGAGAGATCAAATTGCCAATATCTGCTGGGTCATTGAGAAAGAAAGAGAGCTCCAGGGGGGTGGTCTATTTCTGCTTTATTGACTATGCCAAAGCCTTTGATTGCTTGGATCACAATAAACTGTGGAAAATTCTGAAAGAGGTGGGAATACCAGACCACCTGACCTGCCTCTTGAGAAACCTATATGCAGGTCAGGAAGCAACAGTTAGAACAGGACATGGAACAGCAGACTGATTCCAAATAGGAAAAGGAGTCCGTCAAGGCTGTATATTGTCACCCTGATAATTTAACATATATGCAGAGTACATCATGAGAAACACTGGGCTGGAATCAAGCCCAGTGGAATCAAGATTGCTGGGAGAAATATCAATAACCTCAGATATGCAGATGACACCACCCTCATGGGAGAAAGCGAAGAACAATTAAAGAGCCTCTTGATGAAGGTGAAAGAAGAGACTAAAAAATTTTGCTTAAAGCTCAACATTCAGAAAACTAAGATCATTGCATCCAGTCCCATTACTTCAAGGCAAATAGATGGGGAAACAGTGGAAATGGTGTCAGACTTTGTTTTTTTTTTTTTTTTTTTTTTGGAGGGGGGCTCCAAAGTCACTGCAGATGGTGATTGCAGCCATGAAATTAAAAGATGCTTGCTCTTTGGAAGGAAAGTTATGACCAGCCTTCACAGCATATTAAAAATCAGAGACATTACTTTGTCAACAAATATCCATCTAGTTAAGGCTATAGTTTTTCCAGTAGTCATTTGTGGATGTGAGAGTTGGACTGTAAAGAAAGCTCAGCGCTGAAGAATTGATGCTTTTGAACTGTGGTGTTGGAGAAGACTCTTAAGAGTCATTTGGACTGCAAGGAGATCCAACTAGTCCATCCTCAATGAGATCAGTCCTGAGTGTTCATTGGGAGGACCGATTTTGAAGCTGAAACTTCAACAGGAAGAGAAGGGAACAACAGAGAATGAGATGACTGGATGGCATCACAGCCTCAATGGACATGGGTTTGTGTTAACTCCGGGAGTTGGTGATAGACAGGGAGGTAGCAGATATCAGACAGGAATGAGCAGCTGAATTGGAACAGGAATCTTTGTCATATTCTGGCCATTTTACCACAGACCGGATGTATGTGTTTAAGACTGATGATCACCAGTTGTTTTTCTCTTAAGCGTATGGAACAGAATTTAATTAGTGCCTTTCCCTGGATCTGAGTGCTGATGATTTATCAGACTAAAGACACATTCCAGGAATTCAGGACGATGGAGCAAAATGTTTACTGAAAAAAAGACCAAGGTCTCAAAGTTCTACACTAACGGCCTAGTAATTTCGGCCTCAAAAATGAAGCCAGTTTTTATCAGAATGCCAATCTCTGACTAGCACTCCAGCCAGATTCTTGTACATTATATTGCCATTTCCTTCTCCAGGGAACTTCCTGACCCAGGGACTGAACCCAGGTCTCCCAGATTGTAGACAGACACTTTACTGTTTGAGCCACCAGGGAAGTCTACATAGAGAGCTCATACTTACAAATACCTAGTTAACTGAAGAAACTATCACAAGAGATTGCAACCTAAAATGACCAAACTGGGGCTCTTTTGATATTCCAAAGTTGATATGTCTGTGTGCATAATTAGAAAAGACCGACTATACTTACTTTGATTGGTATGTAGACGCTTCTAAGAGGGGAAATGATAGAGTAACTTCTTTGCAGGAAACCAACAAGAAATTACTTGAAACTACATCAGAATTTTAAAAAGCTAATAGCACTGCCTCTGCTAGGTCGCAGGTCAGTCATGTTTGGCACTCATGCCATTTGTCTTTTAATTTCTGGTCATCTTTTTGCATTTTGTTATATTTGGAGTGTGACTCCTGGCTGGGGAGGTTCTGGTTTGGTCTGGTTTTGCCAATTTGGTTTGAACAGGCAGACATCTGGTACAAATTGCTCAAGCTAATACGGGAAATGCTTCCTCTAAGTTTCCAAACCCCACTTGGGAATCCCTTGGAAAAATTATTAAATGACTGATCAACCTATAGCTATGATCCGATGACAAGAGAAATGCTCTAAAAATATTACATGTTTCTTGACACCGGGGCTGATCAAACTAACACCCTCACTTCCCCAGAGGGACAATCCCTGCTGGGACCAATCTGCCTTTGTTATCAGGGCTTGTTTGAGCACTATCTAGTCTAAATTTGGGGTATAAAACTATAACTGGAGAAAACATAATTTTTTAAAATGTGGTCACAATTTTCTTTAGACTCCAGAGAAACCTTGAAAAAAAAGTATCTCTTTAAGAATTCTTGCCATAAGGAAATAGCTCCTCCTTTAACTTTAGACCAGTGCTCTCTGGATCATGTATCTAAATCATCTGTAATGCCTGAAACAAACAAACAAACAAATAAACAAAAGCCTTAATAATGTTTTTTTTTCAAGCTGTTATTTATGATTAGTGAGTATTCTGGTACTTGATTCATAGTCTATTTGAATATATGTATGTCTCAGTGTATGTCTCTTTCTTTGATAACATTGCTGATGAGATAAGTTTGCACATGAGCTCTAATCTAATTGGCCTAAAGGAAAGTAACTGCTTACAAATCAAACAACTCTAAATATAAACAACAGAAATTGACTTCAGTTAATTTCAACTTCACATGAACTAAGAAACATTCAATATTAAATACCTGGTATTAATGTTTGTTTGTTGACCTGACTAATATAGACATGACTAATAGTCATTAATATTAAGCAAAATATTTCCATTGTGCCTAGGTTTGATACAGCAGAAGATATCAAGAAGAGGTGGCAAGAATACACAGAAGAACTATGCAAAAAAGATCTTCATGACCAAGATAATCACGATGGTGTGATCACTCACCTAGAGCCAGACCTCCTGGAATGTGAAGTCAAGTGGGCCTTAGAAAGCATCACTACAAACAGAGCTAGTGGAGGTGATGGAATTCCAGTTGACCTATTTCAAATCCTGAAAGATGATGCTGTGAAAATGCTGCACTCAAAATGCCAGCAAATTTGGAAAACTCAGCAGTGGCCACAGGACTGGAAAAGGTCAGTTTTCATTTCAATCCCAAGGAAAGGCAATGCCAAAAAATGCTCAAACTACAGCACAATTGCACTCATCTCACATGCTAGTAAAGTAATACTCAAAATTCTCCAATAGAGGCTTCAGCAATACATGAACCCTGAACTTCCAGATGTTCATGATAGTTTTAGAGAAGGCAGAGGAACCAGAGATCAAATTGTCAACATCCACTGGATCATGGAAAAAGCAACAGAGTTCCAGAAAAGCACCTATTTCTACTTTACTGACTATGCCAAAGCCTTTGACTATGTGGATCTCAATAAACTGGAAAATTCTGAAAGAGATGGGAATACCAGATCACCTGACCTGCCTCTTAAGAAACCTATATGCAGGTCAGGAAGCAGCAGTTAGAATTGGACATGAAACAACAGACTGGTTCCAAATAGGAAAAGGAGTATGTCAAGGCTGTATATTGTCACCATGCTTATTTAACTTCTATGCAGAGTACATCATGAGAAATGCTGGACTGGGAGAAAGACAAGCTGGAATCAAGATGGTCAGGAGAAATATCAATAACCTCAGATATGCAGATGACACCACCCTTATGGCAGAAAGTGAAGAGGAACTAAAAACCCTCTTGATGAGGGTGGAAGTGGAGAGTGAAAAAGTTGGCTTAAAGCTCAACATTCAGAAAACGAATATCATGGCATCTGGTCCATTCACTTCATGGCAAATAGATGGGGAAATGGTGGAGACTTTATTTTGGGGGGCTCCAAAATCACTGCAGATGGTGACGGCAGCCATGAAATTAAAAGACACTTACTCCTTGGAGGAAAAGTTATGACCAACCTAGATAGCATTTTCAAAAGCAGAGACATTACTTTGCCAACAAAGGTCTGTTTAGTCAAAGCTAAGGTCTAGTCAAGGCTTCCCCCCCCCCCACTGTGCCCCAGTGGTCGTGTATGGATGTGAGAGTTGGACTTTGAAGAAAGCTCAGAGCTGAAGAATTGATCCTTTTGAACTGTGGTTTTGGAGAAGACTCTTGAGAGTCCTTTGGACTGCAAGGAGATCCAACCAGTCCATTCTGAAGGAGATCAGCCCTGGGATTTCTTTGGAAGGAATGATGGTAATGCTGAAACTCCAGTATTTTGGCCACCTCATGCGAAGAGTTGACTCATTGGAAAAGACTCAGACGCTGGGAGGGATTGGGGGCAGGAGGAGAAGGGGACAACAGAGGATGAGATGGCTGGGTGGCATCACTGACTCAATAGACATGAGTCTGAGTGAACTCAGGGAGCTGGTGATGGACAGGGAGGCCTGGTGTGCTGTCATGGGGTTGCAAAGAGTCAGCCACAACTTAGCGACTAATCTGAATCTGAATCAAAATCACTGAAGATGGTGACTGCAGCCATGAAATTTAAAAGCACTGCTCCTTGGAAGAAAAGTTATGATCAATATAGATAGTATATTAAAAAGCAGAGACAGTACTTTCCCAAGAAAGGTTCGTCTAGTCAAAGCTGTTTTTTCCAGTAGTTATGTATGGAAGTAAGTGTTTGACTACAAAGAAAGCTGAGCACCAAACAATTGATGCTTTTGAACCATGGTGTTGCAGAAGACTCTTGGGTGTACCATGGACTGCAAGGAGAGCCAACCAGTCCATCCTAAAGGAAACCAGCCTTGAATTTTTATTGGATGGGCTGATGTTGAAATAGAAATTCCAATACTTTGAGCACCTGATGCCAAGAACTGACACATTTGAAAAGACTCTGATGCTGGGAAAGATTAAAGGCACGAGGAGAATGGAACAGCAGAGGATGAGATGGTTGGGAGGCATCACTGACTCAGTGGACATGATTTCCATTAAATTCTGGGAGTTAGTGATAGACAGGGAGGCCTTGTTTGTTGTAGTCCATGGAGTCTCAAAGAGTTGGACATGATTGCATTACTGAACTGAACAAGAAACTTAGATATCAATAATTACATTAAATATAAATGGACTGAATGCTCCAAACAAAAAATATTAACTGGCTAAATGGATAAAATTCATGACCTACATTTATGGTGTCTGTAAGAGACCTGCTTCAGATCTAGACACACCTGTACACTGAAACGAGGGGATAGAAAAAGTTACTACATGCAAATGGAAATTTGAAAAAAGATAGAGTAGCAATACTCTACTCACACAAAATATACTTTAAAATACTTTAGAGGGACAGGGAAGTACACAATATAAGAATCTAGGGATCAATTGAATAAGAAGATATAACAATTTTAAATATATATAAATATATATATATATACACACACATCCTATATATTTTCCTAATTAAAATTTCTATATTTAAAAATATAAGAGAAATCTATAACAATTGTAAACACACACACACACACATCTTATGTAGAAGACCACAGTACATAAGGCAAATACTAACAGCTAAAAAGAGGAAGTTTACATTATCCCCAAAATAACATGGGGTTTTAAGTTCCGGGTACTCCAATGGGTTGTTCATCCAGATAGAAAATTAATAAGCAAACAGAAGCCTTAAATGACATTTTGGTTCAGACAGATTTGATTGATATATACAAAATTGTTGGTGATGGACAGGGAGGCCTGGCTTGCTGCGATTCATGGGGTAGCAAAGAGTTGGACAGAATTTAGCTACTGAACTGAACTGAGACTATACCCTGTGCTGCTATAGCTGTTGACTTCCAACAATCCCTGAGGGATTTTCAGGTGGAGTAAGGCACTCTGTGCTCTAGGGAATCTGGTGGGACAGGCCTTTAGGCCATTGGAATTTTTCAGTTCAGTTCAGTTGCTCAGTCGTGTCCGACTCTTTGCGACCCCATGAATTGCAGCACGCCAGGCCTCCCTGTCCATCACCATCTCCTGGAGGTCACTCAGACTCATGTCCATTGAGTCAATGATCTCATCCTTTGTTGTCCCCTTCTCCTCCTGCCCCCAAGCCCTCCCATTATCAGAGTCTTTTCCAATGAGTCAACTCTTCTCATGAGGTGGCCAAAATACTGGAGTTTCAGCATTACCATCATTCCTTCCAAATAAATCCCAGGGCTGATCTCCTTCAGAATGGACTGGTTGGATCTCCTTGCAGTCCAAGGGATTCTCAAGAGTCTTCTCCAATACCACAGTTCAAAAGCATCAATTCTTTGGCACTCAGCCTTCTTCATAGTCCAACTCTCACATCCATACATGACCACAGAAAAGTCCATAGCCTTGACTAGATGGACCTTAGTCGGCAAAGTAATGTCTCTGCTTTCAAATATGTTATCTAGGTTGGTCATAACTTTTCTTCCTAGGAGTAAGTGTATTTTAATTTCATGGCTGCCGTCACCATCTGCAGTGATTTTGGAGCCCCCAAAAATAAAGTTTTATACTGTTTCCCCTGTTTCCCCATCTATTTCCCACGAAGTGATGGGACCGGATGCCATGATCTTCATTTTCTGAATGTTGAGCTTTAAGCCAACTTTTTCACTCTCCACTTTCACTTTCATCAAGAGGCTTTTTAGTTCCTCTTCACTTTCTACCATAAGGGTGGTGTCATCTGCATATCTGAGGTTATTGATATTTCTTCCAGCAATCTTGATTCCAACTTATGTTTCTTTCAGTCCAGTGTTTCTCATGATGCACTCTGCATATATGTTAAATAAGCAGGGTGACAATATACAGCCTTGACGTACTCCTTTTCCTATTTGGAACCAGTCTGTTGTTCCATGTCCAGTTCTAACTGTTGCTTCCTGACGTGGAATTTTTAAGGAACCAATTTTATGATCTCAATCTTTGCATCTCCTCATATTTAGAGAAGCATTAAATACCTTCATGGTGACATCAGATCCTCATGACTAGCAAAAAGCTTTTGTAAAATGAGTGCTTTATGGTATTAAACTCTTCACTCACCAAAAGTTTGTATATTGACTTTCCCCCATTGCAAATTTGGAGCAGTATCTCAGAGTTCTCTGAGGTGCTGCCTCCTGGGTTGGAGTCCTCATTTGCCCCCAAATAAAACTTAAGTCTCATGTTGTGCATCATTTTTCAATTGACCGCTTCTTACTGCAAATTTTAAGTAATAAAAATAAAATAAAAATATAGTTATGCTAAATACTCGATTACTTTTTCTTTTAGTGTCTAATGAAGTGAACTGAAAGTTGGTTACTGATATCCAATTCTTTGTGACCCCAGGGACTTATACTGTCCATGGAATTCTCCAGGCCAGAATACTGGAATGGGTAACCATTCCCTTCTCCAGGGAACTTTCCTAATCCAGGAATTGAACCCAGGTTTCCCACATTGCATGTGGACTCTTTAGCAGCTGAGCCAACAGGGAAGCCCCTTAGTGTCTAGGGGAAAATATAATAATAAAAATAAAAATCAATAGATAATACAGATTTCTAAATGACTCATATTATTTTAGAAATATATTTTCCTTCTTCCATACATAAAAAGCATTATTAGAATGCTTAGAATTATTCTAAAACAGTTGAATACATTAAAGCCACATGAAACTTAATCTGTAACCATTGCAGTTACTTACAACATACGTGACCTTTTCATTGGACTGCAATTTTGTTGTCCATCATTATGATCTTAATGAAATCATTTTGATCAACTATCTTTTTAGTTTCAAATCACATCCTTACTGTGGCTTACAAAGGAACTGTCCCTTAGCTCCCTCTCCTTTCTTTCTTACCAAAAAAAAACACTATTTCTTTTCTCAGTTCCTCAAAAGAAAGTTAAGCATCATTTTCCTTCAGAACATTTATAGATGTTCTGTGCCTAGAGGATGCCCATTTCGCAGACATTCACATGGTTTCCACCCTCACTTTGTTCATCTCTTTATATAATCTTCAAAAAAGCAAAAAAGGGTTTTTCTGATTATATTATAGCACTTGCTCCCTCCATATATCCTTTCTCTATAATTTATTTTTCACAGTATACAATTTTTAGCTTCAGTAACAGTGAATAAGACATCCTGCTAGGGTTCAGACCCAGAAGGATCCAGGGGTTCCATTAAAAGAGATGGTGTCAGCAAGAGAGATTTAGAAAGAGATAAAGAAAGAATTTTATGATCTGAGCTACAGTCAGCTCCTGGTCTTGTTTTTGTTGACTGTATAGAGCTTCTCCATCTTTGGCTGCAAAGAATATAATCAATCTGACTTTGGTGTTGACCATCTGGTGATGTCCATGTGTAGAGTCTTCTCTTGTGTTGAGAGAAAATGATGTTTGTTATGACCAGTGCATTTTCTTGGCAAAACTCAATTAGTCTTTGCCCTGCTTCATTCCACATTCCAAGGCCAAATTTGCCTGTTATTCCAGGTGTTTCTTGACTTCCTATTTTTGCATTCCAGTCCCCTATAATGAAAAGAATATCTTTTTTTTCTGGGTGTTAGTTCTAAAAGGTCTTGTAGGTCTTCATATAACCGTTCAACTTCAGCTTCTTCAACATTATTGGTTGGGGCATAGACTTGGAGACAAAAAGAGATCATTCTGTCGTTTTTGAGATTGCATCCAAGTACTGCATTTCAGACTCTTTTGTTGACCATGATGGCTACTCCATTTCTTCTGAGGGATTCCTGTCTGCAATAGTAGATATAATGGTCATCTGAGTTAAATTCACCCATTCCAGTCCATTTTAGTTCGCTGATTCCTAGAATGTTGACGTTCACACTTGCCATCTCTTGTTTGGCCACCTCCGATTTGCCTTGATTCATGGGCCTGACATTCCAGGTTCTTATGCAATATTGTTCTTTACAGCATTGGACCTTGCTTCTATCACCAGTCACATCCACAGCTGGTATTGTTTTTGCCTTGGCTCCATCCCTTCTTTCTTTCTGGAGTTATTTCTCCACTGATTTTCAGTAACATATTGGGCACCTACTGATCTGGGGAGTTCCTCTTTCAGTATCCTATCATTTTGCCTTTTCGTACTGTTCATGGTGTTCTCAAGGCAAGAATACTGAGGTGGTTTGCATTTCCCTTACCCAGTGGACGACCTTCTGTCAGACCTCTCCACCATGACCCGCCCGTATTGGTTTGCCCCGCGGGCATGGCTTGGTTTCATTGAGTTAGACAAGGCAGTCGTCCTAGTATAATTAGATTGAATATTTTTCTGGGAGTATGGATTCAGTGTGTCTGCCCTCTGATGCCCTCTTGCAACACCTACCATCTTACTTGGGTTTCTCTTACCTTGGGTGTGGGGTCTCTCTTCACAACTTTTTCAGCAAAGCCCAGCCACTGCTCCTTACCTTGGATGAGGGGTGTCTCCTAACTGCCGCCCTTCCTGACTTTCAACGTGGGATGGCTCCTCTAGGCCCTCCTTATTACCAAATTCAGACTCAAATTGAAGAAAGTAGAGAAAACTGCTAGACTATTCAGGTATGACCTAAATTAAATCCCTTATGATTATACAGTGGAAGTGAGAAATAGATTTAAGGGCCTAGATCTGATAGATAGAGTGCCTGATGAACTATGGAATGAGGTTCATGACATTGTACAAGAGACAGAGATCAAGACCATCCCCATGGAAAAGAAATGCAAAAAAGCAAAATTGCTGTCTGGGGAGGCCTTACAAATAGCTGTGAAAAGAAGAGAGGTGAAAAGCAAAGGAGAAAGGAAAGATGTAAGCATCTGAATGCAGAGTTCCAAAGAATAGCAAGAAGAGATAAGAAAGCCTTCTTCAGTGATCAATGCAAAGAAATTGAGGAAAACAACAGAATGAGAAAGACTAGAGATCTCTTCAAGAAAATTAGAGATACAAAGGGAACATTTTGTGCAAAGATGGGCTCGATTAAGGAGAGAAATGGTATGGACCTAATAGAAGCAGAAGTTATTAAGAAGAGATAGAAAGAATACACAGAAGTGTACAAAAAAAAAATCTTTATGACCCAGATAATCACGATGGTGTGATCACTAATCTAGAGCCAGACATCCTGGAATGTGAAGTCAAGTGGGCCTTGGAAAGTGTCGCTATGAAGAAAGCTAGTGGAGGTGATGGAATTCCAGTTGAGCTGTTTCAAATCCTGAAAGATGATGCTGTGAAAGTGCTGCACTCAATTTGCCAGCAAATTTGGAAAACTCATTAGTTGCCACCGGACTGGAAAAGGTCAGTTTTCATTCCAATCACAAAGGAAGGCGATGCCAAAGAATGCTCAGCCTACCGCACAATTTTATTCATCTCACATGCTAGGAAAGGAATGCTCAAAATTCTCCAAGCCAGGCTTCAGCAATACGTGAACCATGAATTTCCAGATGTTCAAACTGGTTTTAGAAAAGGCAGAGGAACCAGAAATCAAATTGCTAAAATTCACTGAATCATGGAGAAAGGAAGAGAGTACCAGAAAAAAAAAAAAATCTACTTCTACTTTATTGACTATGCCAAAGCCTTTGACTGTGTGGATCACAATAAATTGTGGAAAATTCTGAAAGAGATGGAAATACAAGACCACCTGACCTGCCTCTTGAGAGATCTGTATGCAGGTCAGGAAGCAACAGGTAGAACTGGACATGGAACAACAGATTGCTTCCAAATAGAAAAGGAGTGTGTTGAGGCTGCATATTATCACCCTGCTTATTTAACTTACATGCAGTGTACATCATGATAAATGCTGGGCTGGAAGAAGCACAAGCTGGAATCAAGATTGCTGGGAGAAATATCAATAACCTCAGATATGCAGATGACACCACCCTTATTTCAGAAAGTGAAGAGGAACTAAAAAGCCTCCTGATGAAAGCGAAATAGGAGAGTGAAATAGTTGACTTAAAGCTCAACATTCAGAAAACGAAGATCATGGCATCTGGTCCCATCACTTCCTAGGAAATAGATGGGGAAACAGTGTCAGACTTTATTTTTGGGGGCTTCAAAATCACTGCAGATGGTGACTGTAGCCATGAAATTAAAAAGTGCTTACTCCTTAGAAGAAAAGTAATGAGAAATCTGGATAGCATATTCAAAAGCCGAGACATTACTGTGCCAACTACAGTCCATCTAGTCAAGGCTATGGTTTTTCCACTTGTCTTGTATGGATGTGAGAGTTGGACTTTGAAGAAGGCTGAGCACCGAAGATTTAATGCTTTTGAACTGTGGTGTTGGAGAAGACTCTTGAGAGTCCCTTGCACTGCAAGGAGATCCAACTAGTTCATTCTGAAGGAGATCAGCCCTGGTATTTCTTTGGAAGGAATGATGCTAAAGCTGAAACTCCAGTAATTTGGCCACCTCATGTGAAGAGTTGACTCATTGAAAAAGACTCTGATGCTGGGAGGGATTGGGAGCAGGAGGAGAAGGGGACGACTGAGGATGAGATGGCTGGATGGCATCACTTACTTGATGGACATGAATCTGAGTGTACTCTGGGATTTGGTGATGGACAGGGAGACCTGGAGTGCTGCAGTTCATGATGTTCAGAAGAGTCAGAGAGGACTGAGCAACTGAAGTGAACTGAACTGAAAGAAACAGTGTTGCAGTTAAGCAAACAGAGGAGAGAAAGAGGTTGATATTCCTTGGTTTATGCAGAAAGTCAATAAAGCCCCAGCATGGGACTTACTCTGTTCTCATCAGCCATAGGTGCCCTCTTGAAGTGGAGAAGGTGCAGAGCACCTTCTCGAGAGGATCTTAGAAGCCCGGGAAGGAAAGTGAACTCAGAGAGCCTCTGCACTCCAAAGGATCAGCCTGAAAAAGAAAGGGAGAGAGTGCCGGGGCCAGCATGAGGAATCCCACCCATGACAAGGTCATGCAGAAGGAAGCCTGACAAAACGCAAGGATGTGATCAGGTTTCAGGGGTTCCCCCAGGAATTTCCTGAGCATGTACCCCCAAAACCAAAAATCTGCTTGCCTTTGTACTCTGCTTTTCCACTCTTCTGATATTCTCTGGAAAATGTCAACTCAGGGCTTTAGTCTTCTGCATTTGAAAGGGATGTTTCAGTTAAACCCCCTCTGGTAACTCTCTACCTTGCCTAGCAAGTTCCCCCAGACCTCTTACAGCTTGTGAATTGCTGACAGTCCCCCAACCACGAGAGGCACAAAGCTTAAAAGCATCTTAAAGACACAGAGCCTTTTCTAAAAAGTTAAAAATTATATTGGTAGAGGGTTTTCACTGTTGACTCAATGATTGCTGCCCGGCCTCCATATTCCTTATCTTTTAGGCACCTGGGAGTATGTTAATCAATGTAAACGAAATATGGGATAAGATATATAGTAGTTTTGATGTTAGCAACACTAGACTTTTGAGTTAATTATTTTTCTTTTGTTATATATCACTGCACTCCTCTTGTGTCCTTGCTATGTAAGAATGTAACTTTATTTAGTGCTTTCTGAGAGTGGCACCAGACTTTGGGAAGATCAACACAAATAAGTCTTCTGGTTGACAAACCCTTATCAGAAAAATGGCTGTAAAATGTTAAGTGGCCCTTTTCGGCCAGAAGATGATGTAAATCACCTAAGACTTGTGTACACAATTAGGTATGCAGAGAGAAAAGCCTGGTTTTGATAAGAGTCTGGGCTGCTAACACTGCATAATTTTGTATTACCCATTGATCTCTATGTACAATCAAAAAAGTCTAAAAGGCCTTTCTAGACAATAGAGGCTGGGACCGGTCGCTGGACTGGTTTCCCCCGTGTCTCCTCTTAACTCTAATTTCAGGCTGAATTCCCTTCTGGGCGTGGAGGCTCACCATGTCTACTTACTTGTCCCAGCTTCTAAGATCCATAAGAGAGAGAGCCCAAGGCGGGGCACTCTCCAATATTCAAACGGGTGTGGTGCAGGTTCCTTGTCTGGAGCTTTATTGGTTTTCCACGTAAGCCAAGTTTTTCAGCCTCTTTCTCCATTTAATTTTCCTACTATACTATTGTTTCTTAATCTAATCTTATATTAAATAAATAAAGTCTTTCCTCGTCAATGCCATCCCCACTTTGAATTCCCTGGATCCACGAAAGAGAAAGAAAAAATGACACGGGGAGACCAAGCTTTGGTGAGTGAGGGCTGTGACTTTATTTTCAAAAGGAACTTTTACACCTTGACTTGTACATAGAGGGAAATGAAAGATGAACAGTCATGCAGAGTCAGCCCAAACATTACATCTGTTTTGTCTTTATCGAAATCAGGATTTTTTCTGCATACCTTTCCCATAAACAATGTTGTGTACATTATCTTCTGACCTTGGAGGCCTGTGGACATATTATGACCCTTTTTTGATAAAGGCTGTTCAACCAGAAAACTTATTTTCCCTTGAAAGGTTTTTTTTTTTTTCTTTATATTTCTAATCTGTGTCAGCCTCAGAAAGTATTAAACAGAGTTACATTCTCATGCAGCAAAGGAGCAGTGAGTTACAAAAAAGAAAGGACCAATTAGCTCAAAGGTCTGATGTGGTTAATTCCAAGGCTACTACTTGTTTTTCTTAAATTCCAACTACGTTAACTAATGCACTCCCAGGTGCATAAAGGATAAGGATATCGGAACTTGCCAGCAAGCATTGGCTCAACAGTGAAATCTTACACCAGCTTCACTCTAATAGTTTTTAACTCTTTGAAATGCTATATATTTTTAGAAAGTTTTAAGCTTCCCATGTCTCTAACAGTTAGGAGGCTGTAAATAATCACAAAAGTAGCTGAAAGAGTCTGGATAAACCTGTCAAGCAAGCTAGAAAGCCATCAGAGGGGTTTGAATTGAAATATTCCTTTCATGCCCAAGAAACTAGAGCCCTAAGTTGATTTTTTCCAGAGAAAGGTGGTTGGGGATAGACCCCTGTTAATGTCAGAAGAGTTGGTGAAAGACACAGAATAGTAAGACAGACAGATTCTGTTTGTGGGGTAGATGCTCAAGCAGGTCCAGGGAGTCCATCAGGACTCCCTTGAGTCCTGATCTGCCTTGCTCTTCAGATTTCTTCCACATGACCTTGTCATGGGTGGGATCTCCCGTGCTAGCTCCCGGCAGCATCCCTGTTAATTCAGCAAAATTTGATTTTTCATTCACATTCTTCTTTAGATTCTTGTTGAGAGTTTGTGCTGCAAGCACTGAACCTTGAATTGTGTATTCTTTCCTTATGTACTTCTGTTATATTCTAGGGTCTTTGGCATGTCAGTGAATTAACATAGAGAGAGATAGACAGTAAAGAATAAAGCAGAATGGTCAAGTTTAGGAGTGTGTTAGTTGTTCAGTTGTGCCTGACTCTTTGTGATCCCATGGACTACAGCTCACTAGGCTCCTCTGTCCATGGGATGTTCCAGCCAAGGACACAGGAGTGGTTTGCCATTGTCTTCTCCAGGCGATCTTCCCAGCCTGGAGATTGAACCCAGGTGTCCCGCTTTGCAGATAGATTCTTTACCAACTCAGCCACTATGGAAGTGGCATACCTTAATTCTTTCCTTTTTCTAGCACCCACTTAGGCATGTCCATTATAATTGAAAGGGAGACTGGAAACTGCATCTATCTGTGCTGTGTGTCCAAGGCAAGGAAATGGTACTGGTTATCCTTAAACATGCTTTCCAACTGTGCTGCTGGAAAAGACTCTTGAGAGTCCCATGGGCTGCAAGGAGAATAAACCAATCAATCCTAAGGGAAATCAACCCTGAATATTCATTGAAAGGACTGATGCTGAAGCTGAAGTTCCAATACTTTGGCCACCTGATGCAAAGAGCCAACTGATTGGAAAAGACCCTGATGTTGAGAAAGACTGAAGGCAGGAGAAGGGAACAACAGAGGATGAGATGGTAGGATGGCATCTTTGACTCAATGGACACGAGCGTGAGCAAACTCCAGGTAATAGTAAAGGACAGGGAGACCTGGGATGCTAAAGTCCATGCAGTTGCAAATAACTGGACATGACTTAGTGAGTTAACAATGATCTTCGAACAAGAGTCTACCACAATATCTCCTTTTCCATGTGTTATGTTCTATCTCCTTAACTACGTTTTATACTCCTAGAAGAGCAGCAGTATTAGGTTTGTTTCCTGCCCTACCTCCAGTGTAATTGCTCTATAAATATTTTAAGTGAAAATCTAAATTTATTCTTTTATTTATCTTCTGTTGCACTTTGGCCTAAAATCTGATAACATACACTACAGACAAGATAATCTGCCAGCATCTAGTCTTCTGAACTGACACAGATCAGAAATGTAGTTATAAGGTGCAAACTCTTGTTCATCCTCATGATAGTCAGCTGAGGTTTTTATTTGATTCCTTTTGGTCACACACTGGCATCAAGATGTTGCATACCTAAAATAGACTAAGTTCCTTTCACTATTAAAAAAATTGCAAATACATAACTTCATGACAAAACGATACTATGAAACACTATTTAAAATTCTGAGGATAATTTTATTTATTTCATTCTTCTTTTTAATGAGAAAAGAGACTGAATATTTACATTTTAATCAGCAGGGCACTAGTTTTTTGTTATGATATTTGCAAACAATTTAACAAAATACTTTCATACAGCTTTCTTGATTTCCATTATGATATAAGAAAGCTCTTCTTTTACTGCTTCTACTTACATAAAATAAACATGGGGGTTAGAATCTCTCACTTCCAAAATATCATCAATTCATGAACAGTTAGGTTTTGACCTGATGCCCTTTCCACTACACTAGGAAACATAATTACCTATGAACAAAACTTCCATAATCTCCAATGCAATTTGCTCAACAAGATCATCACAAACATTAATTTTTAAATTCATGTTTTGATAGTATTTATTACATTTTCTAATTTATCAGCTTTAAAAAAAAGCATCCAAGCTCACATGGGCCTTTTTGCTGGAACCTCATTCTAAATTTCATAATAGAGAATAAGCCAAAAAGGGAAGAGGAGGTGTTATAGTACTCTACAGATGCAGGCCTAAATCTAAGTTGTAGTTATCAAAAGTTAGACTGTTGTTAAGTCACTAAGTTGTGTCTGACTCTTTGTGACCCCAGGGACTGCAACATGCTGATCCTCTCTCTCCTTCATTATCTCCCAGAGTGTGCTCAGATTCGGGTCCATTGAGTCAGTGATGCTATGCCTAATCATCTTATCATCTGACGTCCTCTTCTCCTTTTGTGTTCCATATTTCCCAGCATCACAGTCTCTTTCAATGAGTCAACTCTTCACATCAGGTGGCCAAAGTATTGGAGTTTCAGCTTCAGCATCAGTCCTTCCAAAGTGATCACCCATAGATAAGAGTAGTAAGCTAAGAAGGTATCTTCTTCAAAGAGTAGTTTTGTAAAAATGTGCACTCAGGTTAAATCAGAGCATATTTCAAAGGCAAACATTCAAAGTATAAAATTTATCTTCCATAATGGATGCAGAAATTTGGAATGTGAACTTCAGCTCAGGGTGGGTTACAGTAACAGTAAGAAACTGAGTTCATATGCAAATGGAAGTCTAATATTAATGATGGAAACAAGCAAAAGGAGAAGGAATATAAATGGAATACTACTTATTCCATCTTAGGACAACCAGAGCTTAGTGCTAGCACCTCAGGTTACAGGTTTAGGGCTGCAGAATCTTTTAAAGTCTTACCTATTGGCAAAGAAACAAATCTATATATGAATAATTGCTTAGTGCATATTGGTCTATATCCTGGGCAAGACTGAAACCTAAACGAATGGTTTTCAGATATATATTTTAGAGAAGGCTAGTGTTTAGGTAATATGAATTGGGGGTGACCAATGGGCATATATTATCTTAGAAGATGGTGCTTCTAGAAGGCAGGATGACTTTGACATTGTATAGTGTCATTTCTGATAATTTGCATGCACTGTGCTTTTCTTCCTCTCTATATTGTATATTTAGAAGAGAGAGACAGCAACATGAAATATAAGAAATCATATTGTATAAATCCATTATAATGTTTTTAATGGAAGGTATGCATGGCAGTTATAAAATACTTGCCAATAAGAACGTTTTTATTAAGAATTATTTATTTTTATTTTATACATTCAGAATTTTACAGTTACATATTACTTTTAAGATTTCATATTGTGTCTTCACTTGATAATAATTGAAAGTTATTTTAATACAAATTACAGTAAGATATTTACTTCAGCAAATGACTAAACCAGTATAATTATTTTATAATTATGGAAATACCATACCACCTTATCTGCCTCCTGAGAAGTCTGTATGCAGGTCAAGTAACAACAGTTATGGACATGGAAAAACAGACTGCTTCCAAATTGGGAAAGGAGTTTGTCAAGGCTGTATATTGTCACCCTGCTTATTTAACTTCTATGCAGAGTACATTATGCAAAATGCCAGGCTAGATGAAGCACAAGATGGAATCAAGGTTACTGGCAGAAATATCAATAACCTCAGATACACAGATGACAACACACTTATGTAAGAATGTGAAGAGGAACTAAAGTGCCTCTTGATGAAAGTGAAAGGGGAGGGTGAAAAAACTGCCTTAAAACTCAACACTCAAAAAACTAAGATCATAGCATCTGGTCCCATCATATCATGGAAAGTAGATGGGGGAAAAAATGGAAACAGTGACAGACTTTATTTTCCCAGACTCCAAAATCACTGTAGATGGTGACTGCAGCCATGAAATTAAAAGATGCTTGCTCCTTGGAAGAAAAGTTATGAACAACATGAACACCATATTAAAAAGCCGAGAAATTACTTTGGCAACAAAGGTCTGTCTAATCAAAGCGATGGTTTTTCCAGTAGTCATGCATGGATTTGAGAGATTGACTATACAGAAAGCTGAGCACTGAAGAATTTATGCTTTTGAACTGTGGTGTTAGAGAAGACTCTTGAGAGTCTCTTGGACAGCAAGGAGAATCAACCAGTTAATCCTAAAGGAAATCAGTCCTGAATATTCATTGGAAGGTCTGATGTTGAAGCTGAAACTCCAATACTTTGGCCACCTGATGGGAAGAACTGAGTCTCTGGAAAAGACCCTGATGCTGGGAAAGGTTGAAGGCAGGAGGAGAAAGGGACAACAGAGGATGAGATGGTTAGATGGCATCACCAACAAGATGGACATGAGTTTGAACAAGCTAGAGCAGTTGGTGATGGACAGGGAAGCCTGGAGTGCCGCAGTCCATGGGGGTGCAAAGAGTTGGACATGACTGAGTGACTAAACTGAACTAAACTGAAAATTATTTTTCCTTATATTGAAAATTTAGTGGTTTAAAAAGGTCAATTTGATTTGTAAATGTTCTGTATATTAATGATTGTTAGTTTATGTATTTTAGCATTATCCTTAATTGTGTGTTCTTTATTAAAATTTTTTATGACATTACCTATTGCATTAAAATGCATTTTAATGTTATTGTAATTTATTAAATTTCACTCACTTTCAACAATTTATAAAACTACAACTGCCTTATGTAATTACTGCATATTTTAACTAATTTTGATGATATTTTTCTGTTGCATAGATTGATGTCTCTACCATCACCAATATTTCACTGTCTTTTTTTTTATATGTCTGACTTTTATAAATTTATAGAATATTTCTGCTAGCAAGTCCTAATGCTCTTTTAGATTAATTTAGGCGTGGGTTAATATATTACTTTAGTGAACAATTCATGTCAGTGAATGAACAGTCAGGTCATCCATGAACAATTAGGTTGCCTTTCTGTCTTTTTATTATTTGTGTAACTATCTCCTAAGAAACTTTTTGTGTCTTTTGCTAGGTTTATTCCTAGCTGTATTTTTAATTTTGATATTATATATTAATATTTTTAGCTAATCAGCTATTTTAATTATCATGTTAATTAGAATTAATTAAAATGGCTTGAAAAAGTAATTGCTGGATTTTCTACATAATCAAGTCAATTAAAAGCAAAACAAAAGTTTGTATCTCTTCTTATGATTGTGCGACTCATGCATTGTTCCTGAATTTGTGGCATTGTCCAGTGTCTCTAATACAATGTCAAATAGACATCGTGGAAAGTACTATGTGCATGTGTGCTAATTTACTTCAGTCATGTCTTACTCCTTGTGACCCTATGGATCATAGTCTGCCAGGTTCTTCTGTCCATAGGATTCTCCAGGTACGAATAGTGGAATGGGTTGCCATGTGCAACCCAGGGGGATTCAGGGTCAGTCTCTGTGTCAGGAAGATTCCCTGAAGGAGGGCATGG
This sequence comes from Ovis canadensis, assembly GCF_042477335.2. Classification (NCBI taxonomy): domain Eukaryota; kingdom Metazoa; phylum Chordata; class Mammalia; order Artiodactyla; family Bovidae; genus Ovis; species Ovis canadensis. The sequence continues at coordinate 14,369,075 of NC_091254.1, read as the reverse complement.
CAACCCACTCCAGTATTCTTGCGTGGAGAATTCCATGGACAGAGGAGCTTGGCAGACTACAGTCTATGGGGTCACAAAGAGTTGGACAGGACTGGGTGACTAACACACACACACATTGTTGTGGATATAGAAGTATCAGGCCATTTTACTGGTTTCCTTAGAAACCTATGCACAGGTCAAAAGGAACAGTTAGAATGGGACATGGAACAGCTGACTATTCAAAATATGGAAAGCAATATAACAAGGCTGTATATTGTCACTTCATTTAACTTATGTGCAGAATGTATGCATGTGCCAAGTCACTTCTATGGTGTCTGACTCTTTGCGACCCTATGGACTGTATCTTACCAGGATCATCTGTCCATGGGTTTCTCCAGGCAAGAACACTGAAGTGGGTTGCCATGCCCTCCCCCAGGGTGTCTTCCCTACCCAGGGATTGAACCCTCCTCTCTTACACATCTCCTGTTGACAGGTGGATTCTTTAACGTTAGTGCCACTTGCAAAGCCCTTTATGCAAAGTACATTGTGAGAAATGTTGGGCAGAGTGAATCATAAGCTGTAATCAAGATTGCCCAGAGAAATATCAACAACTTCAGATATGCACATAATACCATTCTAATGCAGAAAGTGAAGATAAACTAAAGAGCTTCTTGATGAGGATGACAGAGGAGAGTGAAAAATCTAGCTCGAAACTCAATATTAAAAAAAAAAGAAAGAAAAAGGAAAAAGCACCTGTGACCATGGCATCTAGTCTCATCACTTCATGGCAAATAGAATGGAACAAAGTTGGAGCAGTGACGGATTTCTTTTTCTTGGACTCTAAATTACTGTGGATGGTGATTGCAGCCATGAAATTAAAACAGAAAAGAAAAAGAAAACACTCCCTCCTTAGAAAGAAAGCCATGACAAATTTAGACAGTGTATTAAAAAGAAGAGACATCACTTTACTGATAAAAGTTGGTATAGTCAAAACTATGTTGTTGGTTTTTTTTTTTTTTCCAGTAGTCCTAACCAATGTGAGAGGAGGACCATATAGAAGGCTGAGAGCCAAAGAATTGATGCTTTTGAATTGTGGTGCTGGAAGAGACTCTTGAGAGTCCCTTGGATAGCAAGGTGATCAGTAAATCCTAAATATAATCCACCATGAAAGTTCATTGGGAGGACTTTTTCTGAAGCTGAAGTTCCAATACTCTGGCCACTTGAAGCAAAGAGCTGATCCATTGGAAAAGACTCTGATGCTGTGAAAGACTGAAGGCAAAAGGAGAAGAAGGCAGCAGAGGATGAGATCTGAGAAAACTCTGGGAGGTAGTGGAGGACAAGAGTGTGACGTGCTGGAGTCCATGAAGTCACAAAAAGTTGGACATGCCTTAGTGATTGAAATATATAAGGCAAGCACAGAGAAAAAAGAGAGCTGGGCAGTCAGGCAAGAAAAATAAGTTTATTAGAGGGAAAATGAGAGGGTGTCTGGCCCTTAAGGAAAACCTCCCTTTCTGATGGCATCTTTCTTATATACCACCAATGAAAGATTCTCTAAAGAAATGGTTAATATTTAGCCTGTAGCTGACTTCTATGGTCACGTATCTGGAGGTCTGGAGTCCGGCTGTCTAATAGCCTTGAGAAGGTAGGCATCAGAGGGAAAACAGAATGTTATTTGGGCAGTTTGGTCAGTTTCAAGCATCACTGCGAGTTATCCTTTGTTTGTAAGGTCAACATAATGAGCCACTTTAACAATTAGCCCCCATGTAGGCCATAGCATTCCAGCCTTTTTGATTTAGAGTAAGGGACAAAGGAAAATCTTTCATAACTGCTTCCTTTGGGAGAGAGGCATCATGGGAGTGAGATGGGAAAAGGCTGGAATATGGATCAAGATGATTCATATGGAGTAAAAGTTTCTAATAATTTGAGCAAATTAGAAGTAGCTCATGGATAATTCAATTGGTAAGCGGTCCTGAAGAAATGTTGAAAAAACGCGCATTAAACACTTGGCCAACAAAGGTCAATCTAGTCAAGGCTATGGTTTTTCCAGCGGTCATGTATAGATGTGAGATTTGGACTGTGAAGAAAGCTGAGCACCGAAGAATTGATGCTTGTGAACTGTGGTGTTGGAGAAGACTCTTGAGATTTCCTTCGACTGCAGGGAGATCCAACCAGTCCAGTCTAAAGGAGATCAGCCCTGGGTGTTCTTTGGAGGGAATGATGGTAATGCTGAAACTCCAGTACTTTGGCCACCTCACATGAAGAATCGACCCATTGGAAAAGACTCTGATGCTGGGAGAGATTGGGGGCAGGAGGAGAAGGGGATGAAAGAGGATAAGATGGCTGGATGGCATCACGGACTCGATGGAGGTGAGTCTGAGTGAACTCTGTGAGTTGGTGATGGACAGAGAGGCCTGGCATGCTGTGATTAGTGGGGTCGCAAAGAATCGGACACGACTTAGCGACTGAACTGAACTGAGTCAAGGCTATGTTTTTTCCTGTGGTCATGTATGGATGTGAGAGTTGGACTGTGAAGAAAGCTGAGTGCTGAATAATTGATGCTTTTAAACTGTGGTGTTGGAGAAGACTCTTGAGAGTTCCTTGGACTGCAAGGAGATCCAACCAGTCCATTCTGAAGGAGATCAACCCTGGGATTTCCTTGACAGGAATGATACTAAAGCTGAAACTCCAGTACTTCGGCCACCTCATGCGAAGAGTTGACTCATTGGAAAAGACTCTGATGCTGGGAGGGATTGGGGGCAGGAGGAGAAGGGGACAACAGAGGATGAGATGGCTGGATGGCATCACTCAATCAATGGACGTGAGTATGAGTGAACTCCGGGAGTTGGTGATGGACAGGGAGGCCTGGAGTGCTGCGATTCGTGGGGTCTCAAAGAGTCAGACATGACTGAGCGACTGAACTGAACTGAAGTAGAAGAAGAGGGCCTACAAAAGGTAAGGGTCTGATTGTTAAGAGCATTAGAAATTTCTGAGGCTACTTATACTAGGGTGCATATTCCTCTCCAGTTAATGGAAAGACAAAAATAGGTGGTGGTTTCACATAAGAAAAATATTCCAGGAGTAAGAAGACAACAGCTCTAATTGACATCAAGTAAGAGTCTTTCTGGGAACTTATTAGTAGTCTCTGAAATGGACAGTGAACTCACCAATGGAGCCCCCATAAGAGGAGTATTTACACCATATGCAGAAGAGAATTTCCCTGAGAAAACAAGAGCATATTCTGCAGTTCCAGAGATGTAGTACATGGATTGGCCTGAAGGGGAGGAGAGATGTGAAGTGTGATTACAGAGGTGTGACAGTATATTTCCTAATTGAGGGTAACAATTGTTTATAAAGTTTTGTCTGGAAAAACAGGAAGGAGCCTGTTGTAGATGAATGTCAGAGGTGGTAGGTCCTCCTATATCTAGTCCTTTACGAGTAGAAGTGAGATCTGTAAGGAAGGAGGTCAGTATCTTGTCCAGATTGTGAATTTGATCAATTGAATGTAAATAAAGTAAGCATGATAAAAAGAGAGTGTGTAGGTGCTCTGTCACTTTAGTCATGTCTGACTCTATGTGAACCAATGGACCAGAGGTTTTCCTCTAAATGTGTGATAAAGAGAAGTGTTTATGCATTGTCCATTGATGCGTGGAAATGGGGAGGGTCGATCCTCCAGACAAGGAGATAGATAAGCAGATCCAGCAATCACTGGCCAATCAGGGTCGAGTTTGAAGTATTGAATAAATGATGAGTCAAATTTAGAGTTCTGAATAGGTAGGCAAGGTTTGAGGCAGGGTGAGATATAGGTATTCATATGACCTTTGGGTAAAAGAAAAGGGAATAAGAGTAAAATAACGTGACATCTCATGTCTAAGGGGAGAAGATGATATAAAGTAAGAATCCAGGTGTCAAAATAAATTTGGTTGTTTCCATGTCCTGGCTATTATAAACAGTGCTGCGATGAACATTGGAGTACATGTGTCTCTTTCAATTCTGGTTTCCTTGGTGTGTATGCCCAGCTGGGATTGCTGGGTCATAAGGCAGTTCTATTTCCAGTCTTTTAAGGAATCTCCACACTGTTCTCCATAGTGGCTGTACTAGTTTGCATTCCCACCAACAATGTAAGAGTGTTCCCTTTTCTCCACACCCCCTCCAGCATTTATTGCTTGTAGACTTTTGGATCACAGCCATTCTGACTGGCGTGAAATGGTACCTCATTGTGGCTTTGATTTGCATTTTTCTGATAATGAGAGATGTTGAACACCTTTTCATGTGTTTCTTAGCCATCTGTATGTCTTCTTTGGAGAAATGTCCATCAGCAGATGAATCAGCAGATGAATGGATAAGAAAGCTGTGGTACATAAACACAATAGAGTATTACTCAGCCATTGAAAAGAATACATTTGAATCAGTTCTAATGAGGTGGATGAAACTGGAGCCTATTATACAGCGTGAAGTAAGCCAGAAAGAAAACAGCAATTCAGCATACTAATGCATATATATGGAATTTAGAAAGATGGTAATGATAACCCTGTATGAGAGACAGCAAAAGAGACACAGATGCATAAAATAGTCTTTTGGACTCTGTGGGAGAGGGTGAGGGTGGGATCACTTGGGAGAATGGCATTTAAACATGTATAGTATCATATATGAAACGAATCACCAGTCTAGGTTCGATTCATGATACTGGATGCTTGGGGCTCGTGAACTGGGATGACCCAGAGGGATGGTACAGGGAGTGTGGAGGGAGGGGGGTTCAGGATGGGGAACGTGTGTGTACCTGTGGCTGATTCATGCTGATGTATGGCAAAACCAATATGATATTGTAAAATAATTAACCTCCAGCTAAAATAAATTAATTTATATAAAAAAATGAATTTGGGTTGGTGTGAACTCTATGAAATCTCATTGGAGCCAAACATCAGTTATAAAGTCAAGGAGTAAAGGGAGATCAGTAACAATGGTGTTTCAAGGAAAGGTAAGGGCTTGTGTTACTGTGAGAAGGAAAATGGATAATGAATTCATCTAGGCTGATTACTGTAAGAGGAGCACCACACACACACACACACACACACACACACACACACACACACACACACACTAAAGAAAAACAAGAAATATGGAGAAGTATGTCAAACAGAGGGAAAGCGTTTGAATGTCCACTTATGAGAAGAGACAGAGTACAGTCATATTGCAAATAAGGTAAGTAGGCGAAACCCAGTCTAATTAGTAATTAATACATCTGTTTTTGTTTTACTTATCAGTATTTGTTTTTGACTGTTCTATTTCTTCAGGAATTTGATACAGTTGAAGCTGGGTTGGTCCCAGAACAGAGCTGGTGAGGAGCATCTGAGTGGGGAATGTTTCTTGGTAGATATGGAGAGTCTTCTGGGGCCCATTTTAATCTAGAGATAGGAAACCAACAAGAATGACTTGCCAGTTTAGCGGCAGTTGGTGTGGTTAGAATGACCTCAAACAACCTACCCATCAAGGCTTGAGACCTTTATGGCATAAGGGCCTAAGTAGGATTCAGTCTTCAGGTATGAGTGTGAAGACAACTGAAATCATTTGATGAGGCTTTGGGAGAGAAGATCTGCATGCTGTTTTATGAGAAGTATAAGAAGGTTAATGGCAGGAATATAATCTCCAGCAAAGGGCTTGCTGAAGGAAATTGGCCTCAGAGAAAAGGGCATCCATCAGTTCAGTTCAGTTGCTCAGTCATGTCTAACTCTTTCTGATCCCATAGACTGAAGCACGGGCCACCCTGTCCATCATCAATGCCCCAAATTTACTCAAACTCATGTCCATTGAGCCGGTGATGCCATCCAATCATCTCATCCTCTGTCGTCCCCTTCTCCTCCTGCCTTCAATCTTCCCAGAATCAGGATCTTTTCAAATGAGTCAGTTCTTCACTTCAGGTGGCCAAAGTATTGGAGTTTCAGCTTCAGCATCAGTCCTTCCAATGAATATTCAGGATTGATTTCCTTTAGGATGGACAGATTGAATCTCTTTTCAGTCAAAGGGACTCTCAAGAGTCTTCACCAACACCACAGTTAAAAAGCATCAACTATTCAGAGCTCAGCTTTCTTTATAGTCCGACTCTCACATCCATACATAATTATTGAAAAAAAAATAGCTTTGCCTAAATGGACTTGGTTGGCAAAAGAATGTCTCTGCTTTTTAACATGGTGTTTCAGTTGGTCATAACTTTTCTTTCAAGGAGCAAGCATCTTTTAATTTCATGGCTGTAGTCACCATCTGTAGTGATTTTGGAGCTAAAAACATGAACTTGATCACTGTTTCCACTGTTTCTCCATCTATTTGCCGTGAAGTGATGGGACCAGATGCCATGATCTTAGTTTTCTGAATGTGGAATTTTAAGAACTTTTTCACTCTCCTCTTTTACTTTCATCAAGAGGCTTTTTAGTTCCTCTTCACTTTCTCCATAACGGTGGTGTAATTTGTGTATCAGAGGTTATTGATATTGCTCCCAGCAATCTTGATTTCAGCTTGTGCTTTATCGACCCCAGCATTTCTCCGGATGTATACTGCATACATGTTAAATGAGCAGGGTGACAATATACAGCCTTGACGTACTTCTTTCCTGATTTGGAACTAGTCTGCTCTTCTATGTCCAGTTGTAACTGTTGCTTCCTGACCTGCATACATATTTCTCGAGAGGCAGGTCAGGTGGTCTTGTATTCCCATCTCTTTCAGAATTTCCACAGTTTATTGTGATACACACAGTCAAAGGCTTTGGCATAGTCAATAAAGCAGAAGTAGATGTTTTTCTCAAATTATCTTGCTGTTTGCTGATCCAAAGGATTTTGGCAACTTGATCTCTGGTTCTTCTGCCTTTTCTAAATCCAGCTTGAATATCTGCAAATCATGGTTCACATACTATTGAAGCCTAGCTTGGAGAATTTTTGAGCATTACTCTGCTAGTGTGTGAGACGAGTGCAATTGTGCAATAGTTTGAACCTTCTTTGGCATTGTCTTTCTTTGGGATTGGAATGAAAATTGGCAATTTTTAGTCCTGTGGCCGCTGCTGCGTCTTCCAAATGTGCTGATAGATTGAGTGCAGCACTCACAGCATCACCTTTTAGGATTTGAAATAACTCAACTGGAATTCCATTGCTTCCACTAGCTTTGTTCATAGTGATGCCCACTTTTCTTTGCATTCCAGGATGTGTGATCACTGCCAGGTAATCACACCATCATGATTATCTGGGTCATGAAGATCTTTGCTGTAGTTCTTCTGTGTATTCTTGCCACCTCTTCTTAATATCTTCTTTTTCTGTTAGGTCTATATCACTTCTATTTTTTTTTTTTTTGCCCATCTTTGAATAAAATATTCCCTTGATATCTCTAATTTTCTTGAAGAGCTCTCTAGTCTTTACCATTCTATTATATTTCTCTTTTTCTTTGCATTGACAGCTGAGGAAGGCTTTCTTATCTCTCCTTGCTATTCTTGGGAACATTGCATTCAAATCGGTATATCTTCCCTTTTCTCCTTCGTCGTTAACTTATTTTCATTTCTCAGCTGTTTGTAAGGCCTCTTTCGTACTACCATTTTTCCTTTTGCATTTATTTTTCGTGGGGATGGTCTTGATCCCTGCCTCCTGTACAATGTCACAAACCTCTGTCCATAGTTTTTCAGGCACTCTGTGTATCAGATCTAAACCCATGAATCTCTTTGTCATTTCCAGTGTGCAATCTTAAGGGATTTGATTTAGGTCATACCTGAATGGTCTAGTGGTTTTCCCTACTTTCTTCAATTTAAGTCTGAATTTGGCAATAAGGAATTCATGATCTGAGCCACAGTTAGCTCCTGGTCTTGTTTCTGCTAAGTGTATAGAGCTTCTCCATCTTTGGCTGTAAAGAATACAATAAATCTGATTTTCCTATTGACTATCTGGTGATGCCTAAATATAGAGTCTTCTCTTGTGTTCTTGAAAGAAGGTATCTGCTATGACCAGTGCATTATCTTGGCAATACTCTATTTGCTTTTACTCTGCTTCATTCTGTATATCTAAGACCAAATTTGCCTGTTACTCCAGGTATTTCTTGACTTCCCACTTTGCATTCCTGTCCCCTATGATGAAAAGGACATATTTTGGGGGGTATTGGTTCTAGAAGGTCTTGTATGTCTTCATAGGCTCATTCAACTTCAGCTTCTTCAACATTACTGGTTGGGACATAGACTTGGATTACTGTAATATTGAATGGTTTGCCTTGAAAACAAACAGAGATCATTCCGTTGTTTTTGAGACTGCATCCAAGAGACTACATTTTGGATTCTTTTGTTAACTATGACAGCTACTCCATTTCTTCTAAGGGATTCTGGCCCACAGTAGTAGATATAATGGTCATCTGAGTTAAATTCACCCATTTCAGTCTATTTTAGTTAACTGATTCCTAAAATGTTGATGTTCACTCTTGCCATCTCCTGTTTGACCACTTCTAATTTTCCTTGATTCATGGACCTAATATTCCAGGTTCCTATGCAGCACTAGAGAAGCTGTGAGAAGATACCCCTTGTCCAAGGGCAGAGAAGAAGGCCAGTAAAAATGGTAGGAGGGGCAAAATTGCATTTAGAATCAAACCCAATACCCGCCAGAGACACTTAGAGGGCTTAAACATACCTTATACAAACCAGGATGCAGACTCCCAACAGAGATTGAGACAGAACTGTGTTTGAATGTCTCGCGTGGAAGTATGGGAGAGTAGTGGGCTTCCACAGAGGCAGGGGCTCTGGGTGCTGCAGATCTGGGTATGGCATAAGCCATCTTGGAAGAGTTCGCCATTAACTCCACCATAGAGCTGCCAGAACTTACACTGGACTGGGGAAACAGACTCTTGGAGGACACAAACAGAACCTTGTACATACCAGGACACAGGAGAAAGGAGCAGTGACTACAGAGGAGACTAACCCAGAATGGCTTGTGAGTGTACAGGGGTCTTTTGCAGAGACCTGGGTCAGTAGCGGCCTGCTTCAGGGTTGGGGCACTGACTGTAGCAGTGCGTGCATGGAACCTGTTGAAGGAGGTCACCATTATCTTCATTGCACCACCACACTTTCAGTTCAGTTCAGTCACTCAGTGGTGTCCGACTCTTTACAACCCCATGAGTCGCAGCCCTCCAGGCCTCCCTGTCCATCACCATCTCCCGGAGTTCACTCAGACTCACGTCCATCGAGTCCGTGATGCCATCCAGCCATCTCATCCTCTGTCGTCCCCTTCTCCTCCTGCCCCCTATCCTTTCAGCATCAGAGTCTTTTCCAATGAGTCAACTCTTCGCATGAGGTGGCCAAAATACTGGAGTTTCAGCATTACCATCATTCCTTCCTAAGAAATCCCAGGGCTGATCTCCTTCAGAATGGACTGGTTGGATCTCTTGCAGTCCAAGAGACTCTCAAGAGTCTTCTCCAACACCACAGTTCAAACACATCAATTCTTCGGCACTTAGCATTCTTCACAGTCCAACCCTCACATCCATACAAGACCACAGGGAAAACCATAGCCATGACTAGACGGACCTTAGTCGGCAAAGTAATGTCTCTGCTTTTGAATATGCTATCTAGGTTGGTCATAACGTTTCTTCCAAGGAGTCAGCGTCTTTTAATTTCATGGCTACAAACACCATCTGCAGTAATTTTTGAGACCCAAAAAATAAAAGTCTGACACTATTTCCCCTGTTTCCCCGTCTATTACCCAGGAAGTGATGGGACCGAATACCATGATCTACGTTTTCAGAATGTTGAGCTTTAGGCCAACTTTTTCACTCTCCACTTTCACTTTCATCAAGAGGCTTTTTAGTTCCTCTTCACTTTCTGCCATAAGGGTGGTGTCATCTGCATATCTGAGGTTATTGATATTTCTCCCGGCAATCTTGATTCCAGCTTGTGTTTCTTCCAGTCCAGCGTTTCTCATGAGGTACTCTGCATATAAGTTAAATAAGCAGGGTGACAATATACAGCCTTGACAAACTCCTTTTCCTGTTTGGAAGCAGTCTGTTGCTCCTTGTCCAGTTCTAACTGTTGTTTCCTGACCTGCCTACAGATTTCTCAAGAGGCAGGTCAGGTGATCTGTTATTCCCATCTCTTTCAGAATTTTCCACCGTTTATTGTGATTCACACAGTCAAAGGCTTTGGCATAGTCAATAAAGCAGAAATAGATGCTTTTCTGGAACTCTCTCGATTTTTCCATGATCCAGAGGATGTTGGCAATTTGATCTCTGGTTCCTCTGCCTTTTATAAAACCAGCTTGAACATCTGGATGTTCACAGTTCACGTATAGCTGAAGCCTGGCTTGGAGAGTTTTGAGCATTGCTTTACTAGCATGTGAGGTGAGTGCAATTGTGTGTTAGTTTGAGCATTCTTTTGCATTGCCTTTCTTTGAAATTGAAATGAAAACTGACCTTTTCCAATCCTGTGGCCACTGCTGAGTTTTCTAAATTTGCTGGCATATTGAGTGCAGCACTTTCACAGCATCATCTTTCAGGATTTGTAACAGCTCAACTGGAATTCCATCACCTCCACTAGCGCTATTCATAGTGATGCTTTCCAAGGCCCACTTGACTTCACATTCCAGGATATCTGGCTCTAGATTAGTGATCACACCATCATGATTATCTGGGTCATAAAGATTTTTTTTGTACACTTCTTCTGTGTATTCTTGCTACGTCGTCTTAATATCTTCTCCTCCTGTTAGGTCCATACCATTTCTGTCCTTTATCGAGCCCATCTTTGCATGAAATATTCCCTTGGTATCTCTAATTTTCTTGAAGTGATCTTCAGTCTTTCCCATTCTGTTGTTTTCCTCTACTTCTTTGCATTGATCGCTGAAGAAGGCTTTCTTATCTCTTCTTGCTATTCTTTGGAACTCGGCATTCAGATGTTTACATCTTTCCTTTTCTCCTTTGCTTTCCACCTCTCTTCTTTTCACAGCTATTTGCAAGGCCTCTCAAGACAGCCATTTTGCTTTTTTGCATTTCTTTTCCATGGGGTTGGTCTTGATCCTTGTCTCGTGTACAATGTCACGAACCTCATTCCATAGTTCATCAGACACTCTATCTATCAGATCTAGGCCCTTAAATCTATTTATCACTTCCATTGTATAATCATAAGGGATTTGATTTAGGTCACACCTGAATGGTCTAGCGGTTTTCCCTACTTTCTTCAATTTAGTCTGAATTTGAAAATAAAGAGTTCATGGTCTGAGCCACAGTCAGCTCCTGGTCTTGTTCTTGTTGGCTGTATAGAGCTTCTCCATCTTTGGCTGCAAAGAATATAATCAATCTGATTTCAGTGTTGACCATCTGGTGATGTCCATGTGTAGAGTCTTCTCTTGTGTTGTTGGAAGAGGGTGTTTGCTATGACTAGTGCATTTTCTTGGAAAAACTCTATTAGCCTTTGCCCTGCTTCGTTCTGCATTCCAAGGCCAAATTTACCTGTTACTCCAGGTTTCTTGACTTCCTACTTTTGCATTCCAGTTCCCTATAATGAAAAGGACATCTTTTTTCAGTGTTAGTTCTAAAAGGCCTTCTAGGTCTTCATAAAACCATTCATCTTCAGCTTCTTCAGCGTTACTGTTCGGGGCATAGACTTGGATAACTGTGATATTGAATGGTTTACCTTGGAGACGAACAGAGATCATTCTGTCATTTTTGAGATTGCATCCAAGTACTGCATTTTGGACTCTTTTGTTGACCATGATGGCTACTCCATTTCTTCTGAGGGATTCCTGCCTGCAGTAGTAGATATAATGGTCATCTGAGTTAAATTCACCCATTCCAGTCCGTTTTAGTTCTCTGATTCCTAGAATGTTGACGTTCACCCTTGCCATCTCTTGTTTGACCACTTCTAATTTGCCTTGATTAATGGACCTGACATTCCAGGTTCCTATGCAATATTCCTCTTTACAGCATCACACCTTGCTTCTATCACCAGTCACATCCACAGCTGGTATTGTTTTTGCTTTGGCTTCATCCCTTCATTCTTTCTGGAGTTATTTCTCCACTGATCTCCAGTAGCATATTGGGCACCTACTGACCTGGGGAGTTCCTCTTTCAGTATCCTATCATTTTGCCTTTTCATACTGTTCATGGGGTTCTCAAGGCAAGAATACTCAAGTGATTTCCCATTCCCTTCTCCAGTGAAACACATTCTGTCAGACTTCTCTACCATGACCCGCCCATCTTGAGTTGCCGGGGGGCATGACTTAGTTTGATTGAGTTAGACAAGCTGTGGTCCTAATGTGATTAGATTGGTTAGTTTTTTGTGAGTATGGTTTCAGTGTGTCTGCCCTCTGATGCCCTCTTGCAACATCTACCATCTTAGTTGCGTTTCTCTTACCTTGGTTGTAGGGTAAGAGAACGGCTGCTCCAGCAAAGCACACCCGCTGCTCCTTACCTTGGACGAGGGGTATCTCCTTACCACCGCCCTTCCTGACGTTCAACTTGTGATAGCTCCTCCAGGCCCTCCTATGCCCGCACAGCCACTGCTTCTCGGGTGCTCCTCCGGGCCACTGCCCCTGGCCTCGGGTGCGAGGTAGCTTCTCCTGGCTGCCCCTGACCTCGGACGTGGGGTAGCTCCCCTCGGCCACCGCACCTGGCCTCGGATGCAGGGTAGCTCCTCTCGGCTGCTGCCCCTGTCCTCGGACGTGGGGTGTCTCCTCCCGGCCACCAGTGACCTCGAACATTTGGCCCCAGCTAAATAACAGGGGCAGAACACAACCCCACCCTTCAACAGAAAATAGGATTAAAAATTTACTGAGAGTGCTTGCTTCGGCAGCACATATACTAAAAATTTACTGAGCATCACTCCACCCATCATAAAAAGACCCACTTTCCCCATCACTCAGTCTCCCATCAGGGAACTTCAGTAAGCCTCTTATCCTTCTCCATGAGAGGGCAGGCAGATTGGAAACCACAATCACAGGAAACTAACCTATCTGATCATATGGACCACAGACTTTTCTAACTCAGTGAAACTATGAGCCATGCCATGTAGAGCCACCCAAGATGGATGGGTCATGGTGGAGAGTTCTGACAAATTATGGTCCACTGGAGAAGGGAATGGCAAACCATTTCATTGTTCTTGCCTTGAGAATCCCATGAACAGTATGAAAAGGCAAAAAGATAGGACTGAAAGATGAACTCCCCAGGTCGGTAGGTGCCTGATATGCCACTAGAGAACAGTGGAGAAATAACTCCAGAAAGAATGAAGAAATGGAGCCAAAGAAAAAACAACACCCAGCTGTGGATATGACTGGGATGGCAGTAAAGTCCAATGCTTTCTGCTAGAGTGAGTATGAGTTTTATTTTTTATGTTGGAGGCATGTGAGTGAAGTCAGATTGTCAGTCCTGTCCTGGGATGTGCCTTCAAGCCTGATGTGTTTGGAATGTGGGAATAAGAGGGCTCCCTAGGGTGAGACTGAGGCGCACATGATTTGCTGTACGAGTGAAAGGTTCGGTTCAGTTCAGTTCAGTTGCTCAGTCGTGTCCAACTCTTTGTGATCCTGTGAATCCCAGCAAACCAGGCCTCCCTGTCCATCACCATCTCCTTGAATTCACTCAGACTTACATCTGTCGAGTCAGTGATACCATCCAGCCATCTCATCCTCTATCATCCCCTTCTCTTCCTGCCCCCAATCCCCCTCAGTATCAGAGAATTTTCCAATGAGTCAAATCTTCACATGAAGTGGCCAAAGTACTGGAGTTTCAGCTTCAGTATTATTCCCTCCATAGAACACCCAGGGCTGATCTCCTTCAGAATGGACTGCTTGGATCTCCCTGCAGTCCAAGTGGCTTTCAAGAGTCTTCTCCAACAGCACAGTTCACAAGCATCAATTCTTTGGCACTCAGCTTTCTTCATAGTCCAAGTCTCACATCCATACATGAAAACAGGAAAAACCATCACCTTGACTAAACAGAGCTTAGTTGGCAAAGTAATGTCTCTGCTTTTCAATATGCTATCTAGGTTGGTCATAACTTTTCTTCCAAGGAGTAAGCACCTTTTAATTTCATGGCTACCATCATCATCTGCAGTGATTTTGAAGCCCCAAAAAATAAAGTCTGACAATGTTTCCACTCTTCCCCCACCTATTTCCCATGAAGTGATGGGACCAGAAGCTAAGATATTCGTTTTCTGAATGTTGAGCTTTAAGTCAACTTTTTCACTTTCCACTTTCACTTTCATCAGGAGGCATTTTAGTCCCTCTTCACTTTCTGCCATAAGGGTGGTGTCATCTGCATATTTGATGTTATTGATATTTCTTCCAGCAGTCTTGATTCCAGCTTGTGCTTCTTCCAGCCCAGAGTTTCTCATGATGTACTCTGCATATAAGTTAAATAAGCAGGGTAACAGTATACAACCTCGATTTACTCCTTTTCCTATTTGGAACCAGTCTATCGTTCCATGTCCAGTTGCTTCCTGACCTGCCTACAGATTTCTCAGGAGGAAGATCAGGAGAGGATGTGGAGAATAGAAAAACCTCCCACACTGTTGTGGAAATGTAAATTGGTACAACCACAAAGGAGAACAGTATGAAGGTCCCTTAATAACTTAAAAAAATGTAGCTAGCATATGATCTAACCATCCCAATCCAGGGACTATATTCAGAGAAAACTGTAGTTTGAAATGATATGTCTACCCCAATGTTCACTGCAGTGCTGTTTACAATAGCCAAGACATAGAAGTAACCTAAATGTCTGTTAACAGGTGAATGAATAAAGAAGATGCAGTACATATTTATAATGGAGGATTTATTGTTGTTAAGTCACTTAGCCATGTCCAACCCATTGCGACATAATGGACTGCAGCATGCCAGGCCTCTCTTTCCTTCATTATCTCCCAGAGCTTACTCATGTCCATTAGGCTGTCATCCAACAGTCTCATCCTCTGTCATCCCCTTCTCATCCTGCATTCAACCTTTCCCAGCATCAGGGTCTTTTCTAAAGAGTCAGTTATTTGCATCAGGTGGCCAAAGTATTGGAGTTTCAGCTTCAGCATCAGTCCTTCTAATGAATATTCAGGACTGATTTTCTTTAGGATTGACTGCTTTGCTCTCATTGCAGTCCATGGGACTCATACTCAAAGCTTACTCTAAGATCTTTGTATCTGGTATGATTGGGCTACTTCCAAAGATACCAGGACTATGACTCACTGGAAAATGAGTGTCCAATGACTATGATTGTCATTGGAAAAGACTTTGATGCTGGGAATGATTGAAAGCAGGAGAAGAGGATGAGAATGAGATGGTTGGATGGCATCACCAAGTCAGTTCAGTTCAGTTCAAATGCTTAATCATGTCCGACTCATTGCAGGCCCATGGACTGCAGGATGCCAGGCTTCCCTGCCCATCACCAACTCCCAGAGCTTACTCAAACTCATGTCCATTGAGTAGATGACATCATCAGGTTCCATCACTTCATGGCAAATAGATGGAAAATCAATGGAAACAATGACAGACTTTATTTTCTTGAGCACCAAAGTCACTGACTCAATGGACATGAGCTTGAGCAAGCTCCCAGAGTTAGTGATGGACAGGGAAGCTGGGCATGCTGCAGTCCATGGGGTAGCATAGAGTCAGACACGATTGAGTGACTGAACTGACTGACTGAAAGAGTTCTGTTGCTGTCTCGAAGGGAGAATTTAGGAGGATGTAATATTGGGACTTCTGTTTCATAGAATGAATGTGGATAATAGCAAAAAACATTTTTATTAAAATTATGAGCTCTGTTTATTTAAAAAATCATCTTTGTAAAATTGTTTAAATGAATCATCTTTGCATATATGAACTTTATCAGTAGAAAATTATGAACACTGTTGCATTCTTATTTTTGTTCCTCAGGCTCCACTTTAATCAACAGAAATATTAGTACTATACTTAGTAGTAAATAAATATTTAGATAGAAATTTTAGGAAATGAAAAAAAATCATTGATTTTATTCCTGAGGTCTTAAATGTAATATAAATATTCTTATATAAATAAAATTTAATTCAGAAAGAAAAAGTACATTATTTAGGAAATGTGAGGGAGTCATAACATCAATGAAATGCCTGTAACAAATGTGGTAGGATGAGACTCAAACAATGTGTAGTGATGAAAGCTACCTTGAAAGGTAGCATTGTTACTACTGTTATAGCATCATTATTCATAATAGATGAAAAGTAGAAAAAAAACCTGATAGTCATTTAACTGAAGAAGGGATCTACAAAGTGCATTATATCTTTAAAATGAAATATTACTGTCCTAAAATGAAGAAACAAAACACTGATAAGTGGAGCAACATGGATGCAAATTTTTCTACAAGGAAAGATGGCTGACAGGAAAATAAAATAAACAAATGAACACAACATATTTTTTAAAAAAAGTATCACATAATTCTGTTTGTATGAGACATCCATAATAGGAAACCACATCGAATTTGTGGTTGCTATGGGCTAAGGAAGGAAAACTGTTGGTTAGCAGGTGGGGATTACTTACTGAAATGATGAAAATATTCTGGATATAGACACTGGAGATAATTGAACAATCTTGAAAGTATAATAAAAAACAGTAAAAACAAGAACTGTATACTTACATAAGAAAGATCAATTGTATGGTATATGCCTCGTATTTCAATAAAAAAAAGAAAATATGGTCAAAGTGTAGCAATATTCCTAAATAATGTAGTGAAGGAGACTGTTTCAAAGACATAATGACCAATCCAAGGGGGTTAAAAATGATGGATGGAGGATCTTTCTGAGTTTCATTAGGTTTCCTCTTTGACTGGATAAGGAGGGGATAGTTTCAGGGTAACTGTGAAGCACTCCATATAAACAAATTGTTATTTTCTTCTAACATAGATCAATTTGGCAGCAACAGTGAAGCTTCAAAACTCAACCTTTGCAAAGTTGTTTCTGAATTCACAGGGGAATACACAGAAGCAGAAACATAATTAATGAAATGTTTGCTAACAGCAAACCTAAGGGCAGTAACTCAGGGATTTAAGTCCCCATATACCTGGCAAAATAAAAGACCATCTGCTTATTACCATTTAGCTACTCAAGACCTGCTCATTTCAGGTAGGTTTCCAGGTCCTATCTTAAAGAATATAAGAGGAAATAACTTTTTGAGAAAAAATAAATGTATTTGTAAGTGAAACATTTATGACTGCTTACACAATTAAATTAACTCTGCATTTATTTGCCAGAAATGATATTGATTTCTCTGATTGGGAACCATCTTCCTGAACTTGTTAATAACCACAGTATAACTTCTTAATGATTTTATTTTTTTGTTGGCTCACAAAAAAATATTTTACTATTTTTATCATTGGATAAATGTATACATGAACTGAAGGTTAGTTTCATTTTGTTTAAAAAATAATACAACTACCACAGTAAAAATAAAAACTTGCAAATTAATGCTCATGTGAAAAAAATGTCGAATCTATTAAGGCTTAAGGAAGAAGTTCATTAAATGTATTTTATTCTCATATATATCAAACACATATACAAGTCAAGAGGGAGGAAATATATTTATAATTATGGCTGAGTCGCTTTGCTGTATGGCAGAAACCAACACAACACTGTAAAGCAATTTTACTCCAATTTAGAAATATCAAACAAGACAACACACACACAAAGACACATACATAAGAGAGGGTATGTGTCTGTCAGAAGAATTTATTGTCTCTGATCTCATTTCCATTTTACAATATTAGAGCCCATTTAAAATCCAAACAGATGCAAATGTGTTCTATTGTTTTCAATTCCTTTTAGATCTTTTCTTTCATTCATCAAGTGACTTGATTTTTGACAACTATCTCTGCAAAGGGGTAACAAGTATTGTGACAAATCAATAATAAATTACCAGGAATAAAGGTTGATAATACTTAGATGTCTCACTATTAAACACAACATAAAACCAGTAGCAAAAATAGTGATCATTATTATTGTTCAGTGGCATGGTCATTATTCCAGGAATTAATACAAATATTCTTAAACCAATCATGTAGTGAGAAGCATTATAACTGCAATCCCATTTTGTTTCCATGTAAATATTTTCAAGTATAGAGACTCATTAGCCCTGTCTTACAGCTCAACATCTCTAATACATTAGAATCTTGTTCATATGATTTTGAAGAGGAAAAGAGAAGTAAATTAATTCAAATCTATCAATTGAGATTAAAAAAAAATCAGACTCTAACATGACCTTGTAGGAAGTAACATGGCTCATAAATGACATAATAGATTTGGTTCAGTTTCTCAACAGTCTATTCTAGTTGATTTTTGTTATTGGGTAATAGATAGCTGAAGAAGTGTTAGTCACTCAGTCATGCTGGACTCTGTGACCCCAAGAACTGTAGCCCACCAGCCTCCTTTGTCCATGGAATTCTTTAGGCAAGAACACTGGAGTGAGTGTCATTCCCTTCTCCAAGGGAGCTTCCTGACTTTTGGATCAAACCTGGGTCTCCCATGTTGCAGGCAGATTCTTTTTTGTCTGAACCAACAGAGAAGCCCCAATAGATAGCCCCTTAAATAATGGGCACATGACTGGATGCTTTTCTGAATACAAAAACACATTTATAGAAAGAAATGTGCTCTGCTTTATGATATTTTGAAGATGTGAAGAAATATTACCTATCCATGTATCTTTGTTTTATATATATGTATATATTTTTTCTAAGAGTATAAACAAGAACAAAGAAGGTTGGACTGAGACAGTTACACCTCCACGACTGAATTTATTTTCTTGGGAATTACTGAGAACACCGAGGACAAAGTGACTCTATTTATGATGGTTCTCCTTGTTTATCTCATCAATCTTCTGGCAAATTTTGCAATGATAACCCTGATTAGGATGGATCCCCAGCTGCACACACCCATGTACTTTTTCCTCAGCCACTTCTCCTTCTGTGACCTCTGCTATTCCACAGCCATTGGCCCTAAGATGCTGGTGGACATATTTGCCAAGAACAAGTCAGTCTCTTTCTATGGTTGTGCTCTACAATTCTTGGTCTTCTGTATCTTTGCAGATTCTGAGTATCTCCTGCTGGCAGTGATGGCCTGTGACCAATACAGGCCATCAGTAGCCCCTTGCTCTATGCTGTCAGCATGTCCAATAGGGTGTGCTCCCTGCTCGTGGCTGGGATTTACCTGGTGGGGATGACAGATGCTCTGATACACACAACATTAGCATTCCACTTATGTTTCTGTGCGTCAAATGAGATTAACCATTTCTTCTGTGATTTGCCCCCACATTTCCTCCTTTCCTGCTCTGATATACAGGTCAATGAGTTGGCATTATTCCTTGTTTTTGGCTTCATTGAACCGAGTACCATTTCAGGAGTTCTTGTCTCTTATTTTTATATCATCCTTTCAGTCTTGAAGATCCGCTCTGTAGAGGGGAGGTTCAAAGAATTATTTACCTGCACTTCTCACCTAACTGCAGTGGCGATTTTCCAGGGAACTATTCTCCTTATGTATTTCAGGCCAAGTTCATCCTACTCTCTAGATCAAGACAAAATGACTTCGCTGTTTTATACTCTAGTGATTCCAATGTTAAACCCTCTGGTTTACAGCCTAAGAAACAAGGATGTGAAACAAGCCCTGGGGCGGGGGGGGGGGACTTAAAAGACGATGCTTAATGTTCATATTTCACACACAGGAAAACACACACATTGTGGTTTTTGTCTCTGTAAAATTATGTTGCATCATACAAGAGAAAAGAAGTTATCTCACTAAATATGTAATTTAATAATAAGCATTGGTTATAAAGCCCAGATTTTAGAAACGTTACACCTTCCAAATACAGCGTGCTCATATGTATCAAGAATTTATATATGGCATGTCCTCTTTGTTGAAAACTTTCCTGAGTGTTCTAATTTTCCCACATCATATTGATTCATACTTTCACTTATGTACTATTTCAATTACTAGATACTTCTCATGTGTTTACACAGACCAATGTTTTAACTTTTTTTTTTTTTTATTATTCTATGGCATGTACTATACTGCCGGGAGCCAGCATGAGGAATTCCGCCCATGGCAAAGGTCATGAGGAAGGAAGCCTGACAAAACGCAAAGGCATGATCTGTCTTCAGAGGTCCCCCTGAGTTTTCCTGAAATTCTACCCCCAAAAACCAGAGTTGGCCTGATTTTATTGTTCAGTGCTTTCCACTCTTCTGCCTCTAAAAGGAATTAACTTAAGGCTCCAGCTAACAGTCTCCTGCATAAGAAGGGAATGTTTCAGCTAAAACCCCTTTGATGGTTCTCTAATTTGCCTGACAGGTTCCCCCGGACTTTTTACAACTTGTGAATTGCTTACAGCCCCCCAACCACAAGAGGCACAAAGCTTAAAGCATCTTAAAGATACAGAACCTTTTCTAAAGAGCTAAAAATTATACTGGTGACGGTTTTCACTGTTGACTCGATGACTGCTGCCAGGCCTCCATATTCTTTATCTTTGAGGCACCTGGGAGGATATCAATCAATGTAATCAGGATGCAGAAATAGGAATATAATAGTTAAAAAAAAAGGAATATAGAAGTTTTGATGTGAGCAACACTAGACTTTTGAGTTAATTGCTTTTCTCTTTATAAATCACTGTACTCCTTCTACTTGTTATAAATTGTTGTATCCTTGCTATGTAAGAATGTAACTTTATTTAGTGCTTTCTGAGAGTGGCAACAGACTTTGGGAAGAACAACACAAATAAATCTTCTGGTTGACAAACCCTTATCAGAAAAGGGCCATAAAATGTTAATTGGCCTTCTGGCCAGAAGATGATGTAAATCACCTAAGACTTATGTATACAACTAGGTATGCAGAGAGAAAGTCTGGTCTCGATAAGAGTCAGGGCTGCTGACACTGCATAATTTTGTATTACCCATTGATCACTACGTACAAAAAAAGGTATAAAAAGCCTTTACAACAATAGAGGACGGGCCAGTCACTGGACTGGTTTCCTCTGTGTCTTTACTCTGTTTTCTGGCTGAATTCCCATCAGGGGCGTGGAGGCTCGCCATGTATACTTACTTGCCCTGGATTTTAAGATCCACGTGAGAGGGAGTCCAAGGTGGGCACCCCCCGCTATTCAAGGGGACGCTGGTGGCCTAATGTAGATGGTGCAAGTTCCTTATTTTGGAACTTTATTGGGTTTCCATGTAAACCAAGTTATTCAGCCTCTTTTCTTCACTAAATTTTCCTACTATACTATTTCTTCCTAATTTCTTTTATATTTCTAAATAAATAAGTTTTTCCTCACCATGCTGTCCCCACTTCAAGTTACCCTGGATCCACCAAGGCTGGACCCCAGCAAGTGGTGTCCAGAACAGGCTATTCGAAGGTAGGTCTCCCCCAGTGTGCAGTTTTTGGGATGGCTAGGACCCCACTCAGGGTGTCGCGGACCCCCCAGCATAAGATAGGTAGTGAAAGAGGGGTGGGGAATTTGGGGTTGAAAGAAACCCAGTTGAACGGTTGAAAGAAACCAACGAGTTGAAAGAAACCCCCTCATAGCGAAGGGTGGACAGGTTGAAAGAAACCCCCCTTGGCAAGGGTAAAAACCTTGACAAGGCAGACTTTTATGGGTTTAAAAGAAAACCCCCCTTGGCTAAGGTAAAACCTTGACAAGGCAGATTTTCTATAAGACTTAATTTTCTGACATGGGTAACAGTGAGTCAAAAGAATGACGACTCTTTATAGAAGTAATTTTGCAACTCTTAAACAAAAGATAAAGATAAAAAGGCTAGTTTTCAATTTCTTTTAAAATTTGTATAACAGCAATGTCGTTAGTTTCCAGAAAAAGACACTGTTATTTTGGATACTTGGATGAAGGTGGAAAAGCAGCTAAAAACTTCTTATACTTTATATGAGCCAAAAAATGTTTCTGTAGATGCTTTTGCTCTGTGGAATATGATTAAAAATGTTCTGGACCCCTGTCATGAGGCTGTAGACAGCCTATGGGAGAGGCTATATTGGTGGATGGTAGTGGGTCTCCACCTTCTACACAGATCATATTTTCTGCCATTGACAAAGAAAAGGAGTGAGACTTCCTCCCAAGGTAGAAGAGTGCTTACAGGACACTGAAGCAGGGAGCCCTGTCGAGCTCCCTCCCCCTCTACACAAACCTTAAAAAATTTATCCAACATTTTCTGATTTAAGATGACTGACCGCCACCTCCGACTGCACCTCCCCAGGGTTTAAGAATTCCCCACTTTGCCTCCAAAACCTCCCAGAACATTGCTTAAAGTTGAAAAAGATAGGCAGAATTTTTAAAAAATGAGCTTTTAAAACAGAGCCTGCTCATTTTAAAAATGAGCTTTTAAAAAATCCCCTTAGGAGGGCCTCACCCAAACAAAAAAAAGAGAGAGAAACAGAAAAAGAAGAGAAAAAGAAAGAAAAATAATCATAATAATAAGGATTTTATAAATAAAAAATGTTTCTCTTGAGGCCAAATGGAACATTTTTGCCGGCAATGTTCTGCTAAACAGAGAGGACTAGACAAGCCCTGCCAGTTAACCCCAGGTAGCTCAGGACTAGACCTCAGCTCCACGAAGGCAACAATATTAACCCCTGATGTGCCAGTTACTCTGATTCCAATGGGAGTGGCTGGCCCCCTGCCTGAGGACATTGTAAGACTTGTGCTAGGGCGTAGCTTGCTTTTTTTCCAAAGCATTTCAGCGGTGTCTGGTGTAGTAGATTCTGATTATACTGATGAAATTAAAGTTTTGATATTGCTGCATGCTAAAACTGTGCAAATTAATAAAGGTTAAGGAATAACACAGCTTTTGCTTTTATCTTATTATCAGACAGGAAAAACCTTGACTTCTCAAGCTAGGGGTCCCAAAGGATTTAAATCTAGTGATCTAGCTTTTTGGGTGCAGAAAATTACAGCTTCTAGGCCTTTAATAGATTTTTTTTAATTCGAAGAAATAAAAAGTCATGGCTGTTAGACACTAGAGCAGATGTTTCTTGCATTGCTGGGAAAGACTGGCCCAGCTCCTGGCCAACACATACTACTGAAAATTAATTGGTGAGATTAGAGAAAGTGGTATGCAGGATAGGAATGCTGTAGAAGAAAAGGTGAGAGAGAGTTTAAAACCTTGATGAGTAGTGAGTTCCCTATTGCTGGAGGTATTCAAGCAAAGATTAGATAGTTACTTATCACCTAAAGAGCTATAGACCAGATTTGGGTTATAGAAGGATAATTGGAAAAGCTTATAAAGATATTGTGTAACAGCTCTTTACTTGCTTCTCATATTTCAATCTGCCAAAAGTTTAAAAACTGATAATGCCCCTTTAAAGCTGCAGAGAGATTGTTTACTAACTATAAATTATTTCCAGAAATTATTATGGGATATTAATTTGATATGCCCACATTTAAAACTGACTACTGCAGATTTAAAGCCTTTTGTTTGATTGCTTAAAACACAATCCTAATCCCAGTTCTAAAAGAAAGTTGACTAGTGTGACAGAGTTGGCTTTTGTTAAAGTGGATGAGGCTTTAAATGATCAGTTAATTAAGATTAATATTACCAAAAGATGAGATTAATTTATTCTTGCCACAAAACAGGATGCTTGTGATAAGAGGGCTCATTGGTTCCATCTGCCAGTGACCCCAAGAAAAATAGTTTTATCTTATCCCAACTTGGTGACACAATTAATTTTAAAAGGAAGAAAAAGAAGTGTGGAACTTCTTGGAAAAGAAGTAACAAATATAGTAATTCCATTCAATGAGGGTCAATTGCAAGTCTTTTACAAAATAGTGATGACTGGCGAGTTGCCCTGATAGATTTCAGGGGTCAAATTTTGTTTCATTTGCCCTCAAGCCCCCACAGTAGCTAAAAGTTCAAAAATATTAAATTGGCAGTTTGAAGATACCTGTGAAACTTTCCAAACTCTATGTAGTTCCTTTGCTTCCCTTTACCCTCTGGGGGAGGGACGTGCTGTCTCAAATAGGAGTTGCTCAGAAAAGGGATTTCTCAATTTCTTATTTATCAATAGGTGGTAAAATTGACAATATTTTATGTATTGTTATAAATACATAAAATTATATTTGCCTAATTACAGTTTGCCTAATTGGGTATGGGTATAAATAAAATATAATAAAGGTGTACCTACTAGTGTTTTAAATTACTAGAGTTTTAAAGGATTGCATATAAGGTACATAAACATGAGTTATACAAATATCAATGTTACAGTAACATCCTGAAGTGACAAGCACAAAGGTATAAATGCCTAAACTGGAAGAAACTTAAAACCCTCATGTTAATTCCTATTTTTTTTAACTTTTATTTTATTTTTATTTTTATTTTTTTTTACTTTATTCTTAAATGTAGTATTTCTAACTTGTAACAAGACATATTGGTAGGCAGCCATTTTTTGTGTCTTAAAATAACTGGGGGCATAGTTAAAATTTTATACATCAAATGATTGCTAAAAACTGTTGCAGGTGAGATGTGGTCATTTTTAGTTTATTTGAAATGTCTTAAGGTGGGGGGAGGAGGGAGAAAAAATACTTAAAATTTGGAAAACTCTAAACCTTTTGATAAGAAATTGTAATTTTCGCTTATGTTATCTTCAAGGATATAAAAGGTTGATAAATTGGTGTAGTTAAACTGGGCCATAACCATTGGTGATCGTGAGGACCGGTAATTAAGCCTGCAGAAAAAAATTACAATCTAAGAATTTAAAAAATAAGATCCTTAAGATTTTGTTGAATTGCATCAATTTTCAATTTCTGTATTTTATGTGCATTTAAAAACTGCAATAAGTTGAATGGGTTAATCTTGTCTAATATAAGTAAATGAGTCTGTAGACTGTGATCTCCCCAAACTAAAAAGTATAGTACTTGGAATTGTGTTCTTTATGGTTGTAGGGTTGGAAAAGCACTAATATGCAGAAAATAAAGGAATTACACAGTGGAAAAAAAAAAAAAAGAAGGTATACCTAATTTTGTTTATAAATCTATACTTAATTAATTGGTATATAAATTAATATGTATACTATATATGCATATCAGATATATACTGTATAATTATATTATATATATAATATATGTATTGCAGTAATATAATGTGTATGTGGATGATATTAATTGGTAAAGAATGGTGTGCTGTGATGATATATGTTGTATATACTGTATAATTATATTGCGTGTGTGTGTGACATACTTTATTACAGTGCATTGGTTTGTGTCAGTTGGTATTAGTTGTGTGCACATTGTATTGTTGCAATATATATTAATTAATACGTTAATTATAAAGATTAATTCAAGTATATTGATTTATTAAATTGTTTGGTAAAGAATCAAAATTGTAAATTCCATTTAACAGAGAACAACTTGATGCTTTTCAGATGTTTGATGATGATTGGCAGATTGCTATAGGAAATTATTGTGATCAAATTCTACATCATTTACCCTCACAAGCTTTGCTAATTCAAAAATTAAGAAAGGAGAATTTAAGCAGTTTTCTCCCATCAGATTTTACAACATGCTCTCTTTGTAATAAATTAAATGCTGATTCGTCCAGAACGACAAAATGTAAAGCCATTGGTAAAGTAGAAGTACCTCCTCTCCAGACAATGGAAAGGTCCCAACCCGTTAACTGGAGGTCGAGGATGTGCTTGTATATTTTCCACAGGACAGATTCGCCATGTCACAGTTCACCAGACACCTGATTCACCACAAAAGAAAAAGGGAACTCCTTTGCTGCCACTGCTGCAGGAAACAGCCACGGGCCGAGAGCCACGTCTGGGGCCAACCTGACTGACTGACGGGACCCAGGGAGCCGCACTCGCAGCTGGCAGCAGTGCCAGCATCCATCTGCAAAACTATGGGATAGAGGGTTGATAGAGAGAGGAGATATATGGAAACTGTATACTTTTTGTGCAATTTTTTGTCTCGCGTGGCTGCCGCTAGACCCAACACGGGTTCAGCAGAGGGTGGGGCGAAGGCCGCCACGCCCTCCGGCAGGAGAGGGAAGACAAACATGGAGATCCCAGCAGGACTGACAGCTGCTGCAGTGCAAACTCCAACCAGAAAATGACTCTGTTTACTCTATTTTGGCTTGTTTACCCTCTCTTTATGTTTTTCTTTTCACCAATGATTCCGGAAATCTTAATGTACAAATGGACCTAATGTAATAACTTGTGAACAATGTATGCTTTCATCTTAACTCCTCACTATAATGTTTGTTCTTTTGTGGTTCTAAAACCCTATCTTATGGTGCCTGTAACTGTAACCACTTATTGGTATGATAATTATGGTCTTGCTGCGTAACATCAACTGTTACCGTTACTGTTATTGTTACTTTGGCAGCAACACCATCGACTCAACAAGTGCATACTGCCCAGTATGTTGATACTATGTCTGGGAATGTTTCTTTGGTGTTGGCAACACAGGAAGTTGTAGAAAGGAAGTAAGAAGTGGGGACGGATGCCCTAGAGGAAGCAATGATGCATGTTGAGACTGAATTGTAGGTTTTGAAAGTAGAGTTAACATTGTCTTATTGTGCCGACTGCAGTAGACTTGTGTGACACCCCTGAGGGTAAATGAGACAGATTGTGGCTAGGAGGGAAATGAGAATCATGTTTCAAGGGAATATAACGGCTCCAACATTGGTTTGGATTTGGGAAAACTTCACGGTCAGATAGAGACCATGAAACACTCCTGATTAGATTTTACTGCGGCAGGAGCAGCTAATGACTTTTTCCACACCTTCTCTAAATTCATTTCTGGAAAGACTATTCTGTCTACTATTCTTAGCTATGTTGCTATGGGTGCTCTAATCTTGCTCCTCATAATCATCCTTCCTTGTATTGTCAGAGCATTCTTCCTTGTATTGTCTTCGAAGGAGCATTTAGAATTTCACAACTGAATTACACCTGGCTGTTTCAAAAAATAAAAAGAAATGGGGAGATGCCGGGAGCCAGCGTGAGGAATCCTGCCCATGGCAAAAGTCATGAGGAAGGAAGCCCGACAAAACACAAAGGCATGATCAGGCTTCAGGGGTTCCCCCGAGTTTTCCTGAACATCTACCCACAAAAATCAGAGTTGGCTTTATTTTATTGTACTGTGCTTTCCACTCTTCTGCTTCTAAAAGGAATTAACTTAGGGCTCCAGTTAACAGTCTCCTGCATATGAAAGGAATGTTTCAGCTCAAACCCCTTTGATGGCTCTCTACCTTGCCTGACAGGTTCCCCTGGACTTTTTACAACTTGTGAATTGCTTACAGCCCCCCAACTGCAAGAAGCACAAAGCTTAAAGCATCTTAAAGATACAGAACCTTTTCTAAAGAGTTAAAAATTATATTGGTGATGGTTTTCACTGTTGACTTATGACTGCTGCCAGGCCTCCATATTCTTTATCTTTTAGGCACCTGGGAGGATATCAATCAATGTAATCAGGATGCAGAAATAGAAATATAGTACTTTTGATGTTAGCAACACTAGACTTTTGAGTTACTTACTTTTCTTTTTATATATCACTGTACTCCTTTTACTTGTTATAAATTGTTGCATCCTTGCTATGTAAGAATGTAACTTTATTTAGTGCTTTCTGAGAGTGGCAGCAGACTTTGGGAATAAAAATATAAAGAAGCCTTCTGGTTGACAAACACTTATCAGAAAAGGGCCATAAAATGTTAATTGGCCTTCTGGCCAGAAGATGATGTAAATCACCTAAGACTTATGTATACAACTAGGTATGCAGAGAGAAAGACTGGTCTCGATAAGAGTCAGGTCTGCTGATGCTGCATAATTTTATATTATCCATTCATCACTATGTACAAAAAAAGGTATAAAAAGCCTTCACAACAATAGAGGACGGGCCAGTCACTGGACTGGTTTCCCCTGTGTCTTTACTCTTTTTTCAGGCTGGATTCTCATCTGGGGCATGGAGGCTCGCCATGTATACTTACTTGCCCCGGCTTTTAAAATCCACACTAGAGGAAGCCCAGGCGGGGCACCCCCTGCTATTCAAGAGGACGCCAGTGGCCTAAAGTAGATGGTGCAAGTTCCTTGTCTTGGAACTTTATTGGTTTTCCATGTGAACCAAGTTATTCAGCCTCTTTTCTCCACTAAATTTTGCTACTATGCTATTTCTTCCTAATTTCTTTTATATTTCTAAATAAATAAGTTTTTCTTCGCCACACTGTCCCCGCTTCGAATTACCCTGGATCAACCAGGGCTGGACGCCGGCCGTATACTTTCTGTACTAATGAATATGGTTTCAGTGTGTCTGCCCTCTGATGCCCTCCTGCAACACCTACCATCTTACTTGGGTTTCTCTTACCTTTTTGTGGGGTATCTCTTCACAGTGCTCCAGCAAACACAGCCACTGTTCCTTACCTTAGACGAGGGGCATCTCCTTATCACCACCGTTCCTGGCCTTCAACGTGGGATAGCACCTCTAGGCCCTCCTGTGCCTGCACACTAGTCAATCTAATCACACTAGGACCACAGCCTTATCTAACTCAATGAAACCAAACCATGGCCACGGGGAAACCAAAGACAGGCGGGTCGTGGTGGAGAGGTCTGACAGAGTCTGTTCCACTGGAGAAGGGAATGGCAAACCAATTCAGTATTCTTGCCTTGAGAACCCCATGGACAGTATGAAAAGGCAAAATGATAGGATACTGAAAGAGGAACTCTCCATGTCAGTAGGTGCCCAATATGCTACTAGAGATCAGTGGGGAAATAATTCCAGAAAGAATGAAAGAATGAAGCCAAAGCAAAAACAATACCAGCTGTGGATGTGACTGGTGATAAAAGCAAGGTCCAATGCTGTAAAGAGCAATTTTGCATAGGAAGCTGAAATGTCAGGTCCATGAATCAAGGCAAATTGGAAGTGGTCAAACAAGAGATGGCAAGGGTGAACATCAACATTCTAGGAATCAGAGAACTAAAATGGACTGGAATGGGTGAATTTAGCTCAGATGACCATTATATCTACTACTGCGGGCAGGAATCCCTCAGAAGAAATGGAGTAGCCATCATGGTCAACAAAAGAGTCCAAAATGCAGTACTTGGATGCAATCTCAAAAACGACAGAATGATCTCTGTTCATTTCCAAGGCAAACCATTCAATATCACAGTAATCCAAGTCTATGCCCCAACCAGTAATGCTGAAGAAGCTGAAGTTGAAAGGTTTTATGAAGACCTACAAGACCTTTTAGAACTAACACCAAAAAAAGATGTCCTTTTCATTATAGGGGACTGGAATGCAAAAGTAGAAGTCAAGAAACTCCTGGAGTAACAGGCAAATTTGGCCTTGGAGTACGGAATGAAGCAGGGCAAAGGCTAATAGAGTTTTGCCAAGAAAATGCACTGGTCATAGCAAACACACTCTTCCAACAACACAAGAGAAGACTCTACACATGGGCATCACCAGATGGTCAACACCGAAATCAGATTGATTATATTCTTTGCAGCCAAAGATGGAGCTCTATACAGTCAACAAGAACAAGACCAGGAGCTGACTGTGGCTCAGATCATGAACTCCTTATTATCAAATTCAGGCTCAAATTAAAGAAAGTAGGGAAAACCGCTAGACCATTCAGGTATAACCTAAATCAAATCCCTTATGATTATACAGTGGAAGTGAGAAATAGATTTAAAGGCCTAGATATGATAGATAGAGTGCCCGATGAACCATGAAATGCTGTTCGTGACATTGTACAAGAGACAGGGATTAAGACCATCCAATGGAAAAGAAACCCAAAAAAGCAAAATGGCTGTGTGGGGAGGCCTTACAAATAGCTGTGAAAAGAGGAGAAGTGAAAACCAAAGGAGAAAAGGAAAGATATAAGCATCTGAATTCAGAGTTCCAGAGAATAGCAAGAAGAGATAAGAAAGCCTTCTTCAGCAATCAGTGCAAAGAAATAGAGGAAAACAACAGAATGGGAAAGAATAGAGATCCCTTCAAGAAAATTAGAGAGACCAAGGGAACATTTCATGCAAAGATGGGCTCAATAAAGGACAGAAATGACATGGACCTAACAGAATTAGAAGATATTAAGAAGAGGTGGCAAGAACACATGGAAGAATTGTACCAAAAAGTTCTTCACGACCCAGATAATCATGATGATGTGATCACTAATCTAGAGCCAGACATCTTGGAAAGTGAAGTCAACTGGGCCTTAGAAAGCATAACTACGAACAAAGCTAGTGGAGGTGATGGAATTCCAGTTGAGCTGTTTCAAATCCTGAAAGATGATGCTGTGAAAGTGCTGCACTCAATATGCCAGCAAATTTGGAAAACTCAGCAGTGGCCACAGGACTGGAAAAGGTCAGTTTTCATTCCAATTCCAAAGAAAGGCAATGCAAAACAATGCTTAAACTACTGCACAATTTCACTCATCTCACAAGCTAGTAAACTAATGCTCAAAATTTTCCAAGCCAGGCTTCAGCAATACATGAACAGTGAAATCCCTGGTGTTCAAACTGGTTCTAGAAAAGGCAGAGGAACCAGAGATCAAATTGCCAACATCCAGTGGATGATGGAAAAAAACAAGAGAGTTTCAGAAAAACATCTATTTCTGCTATATTGACTATGCCAAAGCCTTTGACTGTGTGTATCACAGTAAACTGTGGAAAATTCTGAAAGAGATGGGAATACCAGACCACCTAACCTGCCTCTTGAGAAATCTGAATGCAGGCCAGGATGCAACAGTTAGAACTGGACAGGGAACAACAGACTGTTTCCAAATAGGAAAAGGAGTACGTAAAGGCTGTATATTGTCACCCTGCTTATTTATCTTATATGCAGAACACATCATGAGAAATGCTAGACTGGAAGAAACACAAGCTGGAATCAAGATTGCCAGGAGAAATATCAATAACCTCAGATATGCAGATGACACCACCCCTATGGCAGAAAGTGAAGAGGAACTAAAAAGCCTCTTGATGAAAGTGAAGGGAGAGAGTGAAAAAGTTGGCTTAAATCTCAAGTTTCAGAAAACGAAGATCATGGCATCCAGACCTATCATTTCCTGGGAAATAGATGGGGAAACAGTGGAAACAGTGTCAGACTTTATTTTTGGGGGCTCCAAAATCACTGCAGATGGTGACTGCAGGCATGAAATTAAAAGACACTTACTCCTTGGAAGAAAAGTTATAACAAACTTAGATAGTGTATTCAAAAGCAGAGACATTACTTTGTCGACTAAGGTCCATCTAGTCAAGGCTATGATTTTCCCTGTGGTCATGTATGGATGTGAGACTTGGATTGTGAAGAAGGCTGAGCGCTGAAGAATTGATGCTTTTGAACTGTTGTGTTGGAGAAGACTCTTGAGAGTCCCTTGGACGGCAAGGAGATCCAACCGGTTCATTCTGAAGGAGATCAGCCCTAGGATTTCTTTAGAAGGAATGATGCTAAAGCTGAAGCTCCAGTACTTTGGCCACCTCATGTGAAGAGTTGACTCATTGGAAAAGACTCTGATTCTGGGAGGGATTGGGGGCAGAAGGAGAAGGGGACGACAGAGGATGAGATGGCTGGATGGCATCATGGGCTCGATGGATATGAGTCTCAGTGCACTCTTGGATTTGGTGATGGACATTGAGGCCTGGCATGCTGCGATTCATGGGGTCGCAAAGAGTCGGACACGACTGAGAGACTGAACTGAACTGAATTGAACTAATGAATATAAGCTAGTGCTAACCATAAGCATTTGGTAACTAGCTAAAAAATTCATAAGATTCCCCAAATCGTCATGTTATTTAAAAAATTAGGGTTTTCGCCAGTCTATGTTAAATACAGGATACATGATGCTTGAGGCTATTGCACGGGGATGATCCAGAGAGATGATATGGGGTGGGAGGTTGGAGGGGGTTTCAGGATTGGGAATTCATGTACACCCGTGGCTGATTCATGTCAACATATGGCAAAACCAATACAGTATTGTAAAGCAAATAATAATAATAATTATTATCAAGTTTTAATATGATACTGATAATGAAACTAATACTGAGTACACCATGATATGCTATGGATGGCAAGTACAACCAAATTTTAAATGATTGATTTATTTATAAACTTACAAGGAAATGTTTTTAAGTTAACATACAAAGTAGGTGAACACATGAGAATAAAATAATACCAAAAATTGATACAATGACATATTCAATAAAAACGATAGCTCCTAATTACCCTGATACA
Organism: Ovis canadensis; assembly: GCF_042477335.2. Lineage (NCBI taxonomy): Eukaryota > Metazoa > Chordata > Mammalia > Artiodactyla > Bovidae > Ovis > Ovis canadensis. The sequence continues at coordinate 14,336,949 of NC_091254.1, read as the reverse complement.
ATGAAAATTCCATTTGAATATAAAAAGGAAGACAAAAAATTTAGAAAAATGATAGTTATAGGAGAAAAGAGGTGAAATTACCAGCTGCTTAGTGATAAAGACCTAGTATTTTGGCAAACTAACATGCATGATGTAATTTCAGTAATGTTCATTGTAATAAGCTAAATAAACAATTGATAAAAACAAACCAATAAAGGTTATAAACTAAAATCTAAAAATGAAACTAGTATAACTTTGGATAGATATACTTAGTCGCAGATCTAAAAATGATTCAAGTTAGGAAATGAAAAGATATTAGTCAGAGGATGGGACAATTAGATGGATTTTAAGGTGGACAAACCTATGTCCTTTAGAAGTACAATATCCTTGTTTGCCACAACATGGAAAAAACTTGAAGGCAGCATGCTATGTGAGATCAAACAGTAAAAGGCAAATACTGTATAATCTCACATATATGTTGAATCTAAAAAGGATGAACTAATAGAAATAGAGAGTGGATCGGTTGTTTCCAGAGTCTAAAAGGTGGAAGAGATTGGATATGTTATTCAAAGTGAATAAATGTTAGTCAATGAATAAGTTCTGAGGGTCTAACGTACATGATTATTCTAGTTAACACTTCTGTACAGTAAACTTTAAATTTGCTAGAAGAGTAGATCTTAACTGTCCTCATCAAACACATACTCTAAACTGTAACTATGTGAATTAGTGAATGTGCTAATTAATTTTATTGTGGTAAACATGTCATAATGCATGCATATATCACATTTTCATTTTAAATACCTTACAAATGCTATTTGTCAATTTTATCTGAATAAAGCTTGAAAAAAAAAAAGAAAAGTTTTTAAGTGCCAATGGAAAAGACCTGGGTAAAGTACATCACTGTGCAGTCATTATCAACTATTCATTTTTCTGTCACTTTCTCCATGATAACTTCCTTTCCCTCTTTCATCTTGGTCCTGGTTGAATGTCTCTCTCTGTCTCTTTGTGAATCACAGACAGCTACCTACTTAAAGCCTTATTTCTTTCACTCTGTCTGTGAGCATTTTCTGCTAATGAATTGAGCATTCTATCCATTACATCCACAATGTTCCATGTTGTTTAGGGAAATAAACAAACACATAAGAAACAAATACATAAACATACATATAAGAAACTAAAAATGCTAGATGGCATTTTTGAGGGTTAATTATATCTCAGTAGCAAAATTAGCACAGAGATAGCCTCTGCTGTATATATACTATAGTATATATACTATATTATATATGTTGTATGCATACACACAACATATTTTTGAGAAAGTACATAACATAGTGTGTATACTAAAATAATCTCTCCATGAAGACACACATATTGGTTATACTAAGAGTTAAGAACTATGAGCTCCTGATATTTGACTATTTCCTTCAGAATAATCTGTTCCTTTAGAAAGTGTGTTTTTTGGCCATATATCTGAAAAACCTTATAAGATTTATAATAATCCATTGAAACTGCAAAAAAGTCATTAATGTTCTTAGGATTTTTCACTGCCATTGCAAAATTTCCTTATGTGAAAATATTTTTAAATGGCTCTAAAGTCTAAAAAATGCCTCTCTTTTTCAGGGTAGTGTTTGTAAGACATCATGATAGTTTGGGAAAAAATGTCACGGTGGATAAAAAGCTACAGAGAATTCTTATTTTAGATAAAAGTGTTAAAAGTCTATCTCTAGTATATTTTATCAGTTCAGCCAAACTCTTCTGGAGTTGTATCTTATGAGCAACAATATGGCAGAAAAAACATAGTTTGAAATATGATAAAGTCCAATCAAAATAGGGTGTCACTAGACTGCTATGAATAAGCCATCTCACTCCATGTGGCAGAAATTCATTACCGTATCTAAATACTTATTTGATCTAAAATAGGCATATTTTATTTGATCTACTTGTATAATATGAAAAAGAAAAAACAACTGAGCCCATTGAAGTAAGACCAAAAATGGAATTCACTGATTCTATTTCTCCCATAAATTGCTTGGTTAAATAACAAATTATGAAAATATTTCTTGGGGGAATTGACAACTCAAATAAAAGTTTGAGCAATAACATATAATATTTTTTTTTATTTTAGGATTCTAAAAAATTAGAAACTGGCACTAAAAATTTTGATGTATTTCTCTCTACTTCAATCCCCATCCCTACACTTCCTTTTTTATATCACATCCTTCTCATGCATCCACAAATACAGCAAATGTCATTGTAAAAATGCAATATTATCAATGACAGTGTGTAGTAGGCTAATACTACAGCCAAGTTTTTACATCTTGAACATTTCATCCTTGTCACTGAAATACTTAAGTAGAAACATGGCATAACGATGGTAGATTTGAGTGTATGTCTAAGGCAGAGGAGAGAGAGATAGATATGGGACATATAAGCACATTTGTAAAAAGTAATGTTCAGTAATCCAATAAGTACAAAGGTCTCTGCTAAATACAGAGGCAGTTACCTTTTAACCTCCCTGGACATCTCTGTCTCTAGAAATGTGTCATGTACCAGACAGTAATGTCACTCTAAACTTAGCACATCATTCTTCCTTTCTAGCCTTCTTATTCCCCTATATAAGACAGAGACTTCAACTAGATTACCTATAATGTCTTTTCCCGATGATACAACCTGTCTACATAAGATGTGACTCTACTGCTGTGTAAATCAATCCCAGTACTGGAAAAGATTTGGAAAACATTGAAAAAAAAAAAAGGAGTTAGTTTATGTTGAAATCAGAAACTGTACTGTACATGTAGACTGTTTTAACCTTAAATAGTGGTTTCATGAAGCCATCTAAGTAGTAGGAAATTCAGAAGACCAAATACGTTAAAACATAGTCCTTTTATGTGACTCATAATTCCAAGTCAGAATACATAGACTCCTTATCGAAGTGAATATCCAAATGTAGTAGCTCTCTAGTAAGTAAAACTTAAATAAAAAGTTAGTAGCAAATAAAAAACATTATGAGTCACCTAAATAATAGTAAGATGTAAATGATTGAATTAGCAACTGTTAATGAGGATGTGGAACAAGTATGGCTTTTACAATTTACAATTGGATAGGAATTGTCTGTATACTTTCTAAAACTCTAAACTGTGTCTAATACCGTAAAACATATAATAATATATTTCATATGGTTCAAAAATGGAATATGACAACCAAAATACTTATATAAAAATGTTTCTCATTGAATTAATGGTAATAATATAAAACTGAAGACAAGATTTTCAGCACTTTAGATAAGGAATTGACAAACATCCTTAAAGTGTTAAATAGAGTATAAGAATTTATAGTCCATAAACCTGGGGGAACAGGCAAATTTGGCCTTGGAATACAGAATGAAGCAGGGCAAAGGCTAATAGAGTTTTGCCAAGAGAACACAATGGTCACAGCAAACACCATCTTCCAACAACACAAGACTCTACACATGGACATCACCAGATGGTCAACACCGAAATCAGATTGATTGTATTCTTTGCAGCCAAAGATGGAGAAGCTCTATAGAGTCAGCAAAAACTGAGACCAGGAGGTGACTGTGACTCAGATCATGGACTCCTTATTATCAAATTCAGACTCAAATTGAAGAAAGTAGGGAAAACCGTTAGACCATTCAGGTATGACCTAAATCAAATCCCTTATGATTATATAGTGGAAGTGAGAAATAGATTTAAGGGACTAGATCTGATAGAGTGCCTGATGAACTATAGCTGGAGGTTCATGACATTGTACAGGAAACAGGGATCAAGACCATCCCCATGGAAAAGAAATGCAAAGAAGCAAAATGGCTGTCTGGGGAGGCCTTACAAACAGCTGTGAAAAGAAGATAAGTGAAAAGCAAAGGAGAAAAGGAAAGATATAAGCAACTTAATGCAGAGTTCCAAAGAATAGCAAGGAGAGATAAGAAAGCCTTCCTTAGTGATCAATGCAAATAAATAGAGTAACACAACAGAATGGGAAAGACAAGAGATCTCTTCAAGAAAATTAGGAATACCAAGGGAACATTTCATGCAAAGATGGCCTCAATAAAGGACAGAAATGGTATGGACCTAACAGAAGAAGAAGACATTAAGAACAGATGGCAATACACAGAACTGTACAAAAAAAGATCTTCACTACCAAGATAATCATGACAGTGTGATCACTCACCTAGAGCCAGACATCCTGGAATATGAAGTCAAGTGGGCCTTAGAAAGCATCATTATGATCAAAGCTAGAGGAGGTGACAGATTTCCAGTTGTGCTACACTCAATATGCCAGCAAGTTTGGAAAACTCAGCAGTGGCTAAAGGACTGGAAAAGGTCAGTTTTCATTCCAATCCCAAAGAAAGGCAATGCCAAAGAATGCTTAAACTACCACACAATTGCACTAATCTCACATGCTAGCAAAGTAATGCTCAAAAATTTCCAAGCCAAGCTTCAGTAATATGTGACCTGTGAACTTCCAGATATTCAAGGTGGTTTTAGAAAAGGCAGAGGAACCAGAGATCAAATTGCCAACATATACTGGATCATTGAAAAAGCAAGAAAGTTAAAGAAAAATATCTATTTCTGCTTTATTGACTATGTCAAAGCCTTTGACTGTGTGGATCACAATAAATTGTGGAAAATTCTGAAATAGATGGGAATACCAGACCACCTGATCTGCCTCTTGAGAAGCTTATATGTGGGTCAGGAAGCACCAGTTGGAACTGGACATGGAACAACAGACTGGTTCCAAATAGGAAAAGGCTGTATATTGTCACCCTGCTTATTTAACTTATATGCACAGTTCAGCATGAGAAACGCAGGGCTGGAAGAAGCACAAGCTGGAATCAAGATTGCCAGGAGAAATATCAATAACCTCAGATATGCAGATGACACCACCCTTATGGCAGAAAGTGAAGAGGAATCTAAAAACCTCTTGATGAAAGTGAAAGAGGAAAGTGAAAAAATTGGCTTAAAGCCCAACATTCAGAACTACTAAGATCATGGCATCTGGTTCCATCACTTCACAGGAAATAGATGGGGAAACAGTGGAAATAACATCAAACTTTACTTTTTTGGGGCTCCAAAATCACTGTAGATGGTGATTGCAGCCATGAAATTAAAAGATGCTTACTCCTTGGAGGGAAAGTTTTGACCAAACTAGATAATATATTCAAAAGCAGAGACATTACTTTGCCAACAAAAGTCCGTCTTGTCAAGGCTATGGTTTTTCCAGTGGCTATGTATGGATGTGAGAGTTGGACTGTGAAGAAAGCGGAGTGCTGAAGAATTAATGGTTTTGTACTGTTGTGTTGGAGAAGACTCTTGAGAGTCCCTTAGACTGCAAAGAGATCCAACCAGTCCATTCTAATCTTGAGAAAGAAGAATGGAACTGGAGGAATCAACTTGCCTGACTTCAGGCTCTACTACAAAGCCACAGTCATCAAGACAGTATGGTACTGGCACAAAGACGGAAATAGAGATCAATGGAACAAAATAGAAAGCCCAGAGATAAATCCACACACATATGGACAACCTTATCTTTGACAAAGGAGGCAAGAATATAAAATGGGGAAAAGACAATCTCTTTAACAAGTGGTGCTGGGAAAACTGGTCAACCACTTGTAAAAGAATGAAACTAGATCACTTTCTAACACCGCACACAAAGATAAACTCAAAATGGATTAAAGATCTAAATGTAAGACCAGAAACTATAAAACTCCTAGAGGAGAATATAGGCAAAACACTCTCTGACATAAATCACAGCAGGATCCTCTATGATCCACCTCCCAGAATACTGGAAATAAAAGCAAAAATAAACAAATGGGACCTAATTAAAATTAAAAGCTTCTGCACAACAAAGGAAAATATAAGCAAGGTGAAAAGACAGCCTTCTGAATGGGAGAAAATAATAGCAAATGAAACAACTGACAAACGACTAATCTCAAAAATATACAAGCAACTTATGCAGCTCAATTCCAGAAAAGTAAACGACCCAATCAAAAAATGGGCCAAAGAACTAAATAGACATTTCTCCAAAGAAGACATACGGATGGCTAACAAACACATGAAAAGATGCTCAACATCATTCATTATTAGAGAAATGCACATCAAGAGCACAATGAGGTACCACTTCACACCAGTCAGAATGGCTGCGATCCAAAAATCTGCAAGCAATAAATGCTGGAGAGGGTGTGGAGAAAAGGGAACCCTCCTACACTGTTGGTGGGAATGCAAACTAGTACAGCCACTTTGGAGAACAGTGTGGAGATTCCTTCAAAAATTCCAAATAGAACTACCGTATGACCCAGCAATCCCTCTGCTGGGCATACACACCGAGGAAACCAGAATTGAAAGAGACACATGTACCCCAATGTTCATCACAGCACTGTTTATAATAGCCAGGACATGGAAACAACCTAGATGTCCATCAGCAGATGAATGGATAAGAAAGCTGTGGTACATATACACAATGGAGTATTACTCAGCCGTTAGGAAGAATACATTTGAATCAGTTCTGATGAGATGGATGAAACTGGAGCCGATTATACAGATTGATGTAAGCCAGAAAGAAAAACACCAATACAGTATACTAACACATATATATGGAATTTAGAAAGATGGCAATGACGACCCTGTATGCAAAACAGCAAAAAAGACACAGATGTGTATAACGGACTTTTGGACTCAGAGGGAGAGGGAGAGGGTGGGATGATTTGGGAGAATGGCATTGTAACATGTATACTATCATGTAAGAATCGAATTGCCAGTCTATGTCCGACGCAGGATACAGCATGCTTGGGGCTTGTGCACGGTGATGACCCAGAGAGATGTTATGGGGAGGGAGGTGGGAGGGGGGTTCATGTTTGGGAACGCATGTACACCCATGGGGATTCATGTCAATATATGGCAAAACCATACAGTATTGTAAAGTAAAATAAAGTAAAAATAAAAGACAAAAAAATAACAAAAGCATCAAAAATAAAATAAAATAAATAAAATAAAGGAGATCAGTCCTGGGTGTTCTTTGGAAGGAATGATGCTAAAGCTGAAACTACAGTAAGTTGGCCACCTCATGCAAAGAGTTGACTCATTGGAAAAGACCCTGATGCTGGGAGGGGTTAGGGACAGGAGGAGAAGGGGACAATAGATGATGAGATGGCTGGATGGCATCATTGACTCTATGGACATGAGTTTGGTTGAACACTGGGAGTTGGTGATAGACAGGGAGGCCTGGCGTACTGCAATTCATGGGGTTGCAAAAAGTTGGACACGACTGAGTGACTGAACTGAACTGAACTAAACATTGTCACAATTCTCAGATTTTCCCTTTATCACAAAAGCAACTATGAAAATATACAGATAAATGGTATATCCATCTCCAATGAAACTTCGGAGGTCAATATACTGACCCCATCTCTAATTTAGATAAATTACTGTATGATGAGTTTATACCTGGGAAAACTACACAACAATGAGTGTGAATTGTGTAAAAGAAGTCAAAAATAAAGCTGTGAAAACTGTATGTTTTTTATTACTGTATACTTCAAAAGTATCCAAACTGAGTATCATGTGTGCCTATTAAATCTCCTCAATCCTGTCTGACTCTGTTCAACCCTATAGACTGTAGTGTGCCAGTGTCTTCTGTACGTTGGGTTCTCCAGTCAAGTACACTGGAGTGGGCTGTTTTGCCTTCCTCCAGGGGATCTTTCTGACTCAAAGACTGAATCTGTGTCTCTTTTATCTCCCCTCTTGGTAGCTGCATTCTTATCCAGTTGAGTCACCTGGGAAAAGCCTTGAAGTATTATATTTGGTATCAATTTGTGATGGATGCGGGGGGACAATTTCTGAGATGTTAGTAATGTTTTCTCTTTGTTTTTGTTCTGGAAGCAGAATTTCTTCATTACTAAGCCATACATTTATAGAATAACTTTTCTAAATATGTATTGTACTCTTAAAAAAGAGTTTTCCTTAAACAAATCATATTCACTATCAGAGTACTATTTTTTTAAATATGATAGTTTCTTATACAAAATAAGTATTGATTATATATTTGTGAAATTGATATAGTGCACACATTCATATCTTAGTAAACAATTAATCTTTATATTACTAGAAGTACTCCTTTCTTGTAGAACAACACTGTCTATAGCCACCCCCTGGCTCTCCTAGTCATTCTTCCAGCAGCCATGAGACTTAATGAAATTTGGTACCTGATCATGCAGTGAACACTGTATCACAGTACTCCAGATTTGAGGAAAATAAAACCATGTTCTGAGAAAGTTATCTTCTGAGTAGGTAGTTGCCTACCCAGGATTTTACTGTCACCATGAGTGAGTGAGTGAAGTCGCTCAGCCGTGTCCAGCTCTTTGTGACCCCATGGACTGTAGCCTACCATTCTCCTCCATCCATGGGATTTTCCAGGCAAGAGTACTGGAGTGGATTGCCATTTCCTTCTCCAGAGGACCTTCCTGACCCAGGGTTCAAACCCAGGTCTTCCTCATTGTATGCAGATGCTTTACCATCTGAGCCACGAGGGGAGTCCAAAATGGGCACAAGGAAATCCTGAAATTTTTTTCTCACTTGCTCTTATCCAATGCATACATTTTCTCCTTGACACATGCTTTTCAGTTATCTCATATCTCCATTTTTTTTGAAACACAAATCCCACTGGGAGATATTTTAGGTTACCCAGCTTGTATTAATAATGTAGCTACCCAAAGCCAGGTTGAAATTGTTGGGTGGGAGTAGATTGAATGGAGGTTATCCTGTGTGGTCTTGAGGAGCAGCACTGACAAAAAACTGATACCAGGTCCGGTTGATTAAAATGTAACCCAAGGGATATTTTTCATCCCAGAAAATAGCATTAATTTTTCCCTCAGGAAAAAATTAATTAGGACTGGAAGAGAATTAGGTGACCAAGGGCTTTGCTACACACATCCACAGTGTGCCAGAAAATAAAAAGATAATGGTCGCAAAGTCTTTTGTAAGACAGAGATATCAGTTTCTTGAGTTTAACTGATGGAACATTATTGACAATTAGTTATGTGACTTAAGCTTTGCCTCAGCTGTTTCTCCACAGGAGGACAGTTGGTATTTGAGGACTGAGGTGGTCACACCAAGAATGGCAGTGACATACAAAAATACATAATAAAGTATCCCTATTATTTTCCCAAAACCAAAAACACAGTAATTACATGAAATTTAGTTTGATGAGTTTCCTAGCTTTAGAGAAGAAAAGGTAGGTTAAAAGCTAGAAAAAATTAAAAGAAATAATCAGAGAAGTAACTCCAAAAATCTGTGTCATTGTTAAATCCCAATTGAGAATTCAGATGAAACGGGAAAAATTAGGTATGATCAGTATTTCTAATTTTAACCCATTTAGCAATATTGCCACTTTATTGTCATTTTCCTAAAAACAGACAATACTGAGCAAACTCATATACAATGTTTCAATTTGCACATCTTCTTGGTGGGTATATCTATTTAATGCTTTGCCTAAATTTTATTATTATAATTTGTTTTTCTATTATTGATGAGAGCATTTCATAAAGTTTGGATACTAGTTCTTTTTCAGATGTGTAGATATTCTTTTCAAATATTTTATTCACTTTTCAGATGTATATTAATATATATGTAATAAATATATAATGCAAATATATAAAATATATATATAGAAAATAATTACCCCTAAAATATTATCTTATTTATATATCCACACTGCAGCAGTTATCTCTTGCTGCCTAAACAGTATTCCAAAACCACATGACTTAAATAGCTTCCTGTGTAGCTTAGTTGGTAAACATTTCCCTGCAATGCCAGAGACCTGGATTCAATTCCTGGGTTGGGAAGTTCCCCTGGAGAAGGAAAGGTCACCCCACTCCAGTATTCTTGCCTGGAGAATTCCATGGACAGAGGAGCTCGACAGGCTACATATGGGCTCACAAGAGTTGGACATGACTTAGCAGTATCTTTCTTTAATATATTTTTAATTTTTTAAAATATAAATTTATTTATTTTAATTAGAGGTTAATTACTTTACAATATTGTATTGGTTTTGCCATACCTTAACATGTATCTGCCACAGGTATACACGTGTTCTCCATCCTGAACCACCCTCCCTCCTCCCTTCCCGTACCATCCCTCTGGGTCGTCTCAGTGCACCAGCCCCAAGCATCCAGTATCATGCATTGAACCTGGACTGGTGACTCATTTCATATATGATATTACACATGTTTCAATGCCATTCTCCCAAATCTCCCACCTTCTCCCTCTCCCACAGAGTCCAAAAGACTGTTCTATACATCTGTATCTCTTTTGCTGTCTCGCGTACAGGGTTATTGTTACCATCTTTCTAAATTCCATATATATGTGTTAGTATACTGTATTGTGTTTTTCTTTCTGGCTTATTTCACTGTGTATAATAGGTTCCAGTTTCATCCACCTTATTAGAACTGATTCAAATGTATTATTTTTAATGGCTGAGTAGTAGTTAAATATAATCACTGATTCATTATTTTGTTCATCCTCATGTTGACTGAGGTCACATGAAATATTCAGTGGAAGGATAGGCTAGGTTATAAGGTAACTCACATCTGTCACTGGATGAGAATGGCTGGACAGATGAGCTCATATTCTCCTCTTCCTCCTTTAAGCAATCTCAGAATCTGTCACAAGGTATTCTCAGATGGTTAGATGGACTTCCTACCTGGTATCACATGGCTTTAAGATATTGTCTTTAAAGGCTTAATGCAGGATTGACTCACAGGGGTTCCCCTGGAGGCCCAATGGGTGACTCCATGTTTCTACCGCAGGCACACTTCCATCCCTGGTTGGGAAATAAGATCCCACATGTTGTGTAGTTCAGAGTGGGCAGAGAGGAGAAACACAAAACTGACTTACATTATTTCTGCCAATATCTGTTGGGTAAAGCAGCTACTGCTACTGCTGCTAAGTTGCTTCAGTCGTGTCCGACTCTGTGCGACCCCATAGACGGTAGCCCACCAGGCTCCCATGTCCCTGGGATTCTCTAGGCAAGAACACTGGAGTGGGTTGCCATTTCCTTCTCCAATGCATGAAAGTGAGAAGTGAAAGTGAAGTCGCTCAGTCGTTTCTGACTCTTGGCAACCCCATGGACTGAAGCCTACCAGGCTCCTCCACCCATGGGATTTTCCAGGCAAGAGTACTGGAGTGGGGTGCCATTGCCTTCTCCAAAAGCAGCTAACGTGTAGCAAATATTCAAAGAGAGGATAAATAGATAATGTATCTATAAAAAATATGTGTGAAAAATGACAGTTATCTTTAATCTACCCAAACTGTCATTTTCCCATTGTAGAACTCTGTAATTTCTAATTCCAGATAGATTTATTAATAGCTTTAATTCTTTAATTAGATCTGTCAGAGCTTGTGTATAATCTTTTTCAATGTTGTTGTATATATACTTACACAAAATCCCTGACTGAAGCAGTACATCTACAGCACACATAAAAATTAAGAGTGATTGGTAATTAACCTCCATTAAAATAATAAATTTAAATTAAAAAAAAAGAATGATTGGCATTTAAATCATTCAGGTCACTGTGAAAGGAAGATTAGTTCAGAGACCTCAGGAAGTACCCTTATCACACCAGATACAGAGAGGTTAGAGTGAGTTTTAGGAGTACAGAGAATTTCATTGCTCTCTGTTGAGAAGGATTTGGGGAAGACCATAAAGTGAAAATTTTGATATATATTTTCTCAAGAACTAATATGCATAATTGCAAGCAAATTATTTTAAGAAATAAAGCAGAACTCTACTGATGTAGAAAACTCTTCTCCATGCATAATTATTTTAAAGTAGTCATTTTTGCACATATGAGCTATTGTGGTTTAGTTGCTAAGTCATGTCTGACTCTTGCAGTCCCATGGACTATAGCCTGCCAGGCTCCTGTCAATGGGATTCTCCAGGCAAGAATACTGGAGTGGGTTGCCATTTCCCTCTCCAGGGGATCTTCCCAACCCAGGAATCTAACCCAGGTCTCCTGTATTGCAGGCAAATTCTTTACCAACTGAGCTGTCAGGGCAACACATGTGTATCCGAAGAAAAATCCCAAAATAGGTATATTTCTTTTCTTTGTATATCATTCTCCACTTTAATAGACAGAAGTACTGAGTGAACAATATTTTAAAAGCACTACCTACCCAAATCATTTTATCAAGGGGTTTAGAAAATAGAAAATAAACATGCTCTTATTCTTGAGGCCTTAAATGTAGTAAAGAGATTCTTACATGAATAAAATAAGCATAATTCAGAGAAGGGTGCACTGCTTAGAGAATATGAAGAAGTTACAAAGTTAATGAAATATTCTTGGACATGTGGTTGGAGGATGGGAATAAAAGGTTCTCTGATGATGAAGTCTGCTTGAAAGGTAGCACTAACAGAATGACATGGCATCATTATTCTAAATAGCCAAAGAGTAGAAATAACCAAATGTTCATCCAGCTGAGGACAGGATCAATAAACTGTGTTATATCCATCCATATAATGAAATATTATTATGCTAACTAATGAAACAGATTTCTGACACAAGCACAATGTGGCTGATATTATATTTACTTAAATATTTTACTGAAGCAAATATGCTGCTTTTGCTGCTAAGTTGCTTCACACGTGTCTGACTCTGTCCGACTGCATAGATGGCAGCCCACCAGGCTCCTCTGTCCCTGGGATTCTCCAGGCAAGAATTCTGGAGTGGGTTGCCAGTTCCTTCTCCAATGCACACATGCATGCTAAGTCACTTCAGTCATGTCTGACTCTGTGTGACCCCATAGACGGCAGCCCACCAGGCTCCTCCATCCACATGACTCCCCAGGCAAGAATGCTAGAGTGGGTTGCCATTTCCCTTTCCATGAAGCAAATATAGTATAGTATTTCACTAAAGAAAAGAAGCCTGAAAGGAAAAAATTTTTTTTTTCATTGCATGCTTCTGTTTATATTCAAAACCAAGAATAGGAAACCACATAGACTCAGAACATAAATTAAAGGTTTCAGCGGTGGGGGAGGTTTCAGAGAGGGAGCAAGTGCTAATAAGTACAGTTTTCTTATGAGACTGATGAACATTTTCTGAATGCAGATGCTGGTGATAACTGAACAACCTTGAAAATATAATAAAAACAAAACAAATAGAAAAACTGTATACATTAGAAGGGTGAATTTTATGGTATATGTATTACATGCCAATATTAAGGAAAATACAGTTGAAATACAATTTAATTCCTAAATGAGTTATGAAGGATAAAGTTTCAAAAACACAATGAACAATCCAAAAGCTTTGGAAATGATTGAGGGAGATCTTTTTGAGTTTCATTAGTTTTCCTCTGTAACTACAGAAGAAGGAGATAGTTTCAGGGTAACTGTAAAACAATCTTACAAACAATTTACAGTATCCTTCTTACCATAGCACAATTGGGTGACAACAATGAAGCACAAAAACTCACCTTTTGCCAAGCTGTTTCTGAGTTCACAACAGAATATACAGAAGCAGGGAAATAATTAATAAAGTGTATGAGCATTAACTTTAGGGATTTAAGTCCCAGTGTACCTGGTGAAATAAAAAACTATCTGCCTATTGTTCAGCTACCCAAGACCTCATTTCAGGTAGATTTCCAGATCCTAACTTAAAGAACATAAGAGAAAATACTTAACTTTTAGAGGAAAAAAAAATTATAAGTGAAGCATTTTATGCCAGCTTACCTATTAAAACCTCCATTTAATGACAAGAAATAATATTTTCTTTTCAGAATAAGGAGGATCTGTCTAAACTTACTGATATCCATGATATAACAATTTATTATTTACTTTATTTACTCTTAGTTCACAAAGTGAAAGAAAGTGAAGTCACTCAGTCGTCTCTGACTCTTTGCGACCCCATGGACTCTAACCTAACAGGGTCCTCTGTCCATGGGATTTTCCAGGCAATAGTCTTGGAGTGGATTGCCATTTCCTTCTCCAAGGGATCTTCCCAAACCAGGGATGGAACACAGGTCTCCCACATTGTAGACAGACGCTTTACCGTCTGAGCCACCAGGGAAGTCCAAAGGAAAGCCTTTAATCCTTTCATCATTGGGCAAGTGTATACAGAAATTTAAGGTATGTTTTGTTTTATTGAAAATTTCGTGTGGATACCAAAATGTTGTTGCTGAACAATATGATGCCGGGATTCTTGGCCTCCAGAGGAGAAGAATTCAATCCGGGGCCATAGACAAGGCTTGATCCCTCAGAGCTTTTGTGTAGTAAAGTTTTATTAAAGTATAAAGGAGACAGAGAAAGTTTCTGACATAGGCATCAGAAGGGGGCAGAAAGAGTACCCCTCTGTTAGTCTTCAGCTGGATGTTACATAGTCACTAGCAGTCTGTTAATGAAAGAAAGGAATGTCTTAAAACTCAGAATGGCACCATGCCCCTCACACATAAGATGCATTTTGGAATAATCTTGGCACCAGATGATTCATCCCAGGCCATAAAACGATTGACTTGAATCTTGTAGAAGGGCAGATCACCATACAAATAGTTTCATTTACATAGATTAGGGGAACAATATCTGAATATAACATACTGCTTTATCAAGTAGGTTCTGAGCCATTAGGCAGAACTGGGGTAAATGCATAGTACATTAACATAGCTTAAGACAAATGTTTCCACAAGAAAAATGCATTGGTTAACTCAAGGTTTGAGAATAGTTAACTTCAGGTGAAACCAGGTGTCATTATGACAACACAGCATTTTAAGAGAAACCTTTGTTTAAATTTGTATAAAGAAGGAAAAATTCCGCTAGTTTGTTTCCTCCTGCCGCTTAAGGGAGATAAAAATGTCTGACACTTGCAGCCTATTTTCTCCATTTGGAGACCCCTGGCCTTCCTACCTGTTACCCTTTCAGTACCACAATAAAAATAAAAAGGGACAAATTCATCTGCATGCGAATCATGAGCATGTATACTTAAGTAGGCCTAAGGAAAAAGTTCAGTCACTCAGTCATGTCTGACTCTTTGCAAATCCATGGACTGCAGCACGCCAGGCCTCCGTGTCCATCACCAACTCCTGGAGTTTACCCAAACGCATGTCCATTGAGTTGGTGATGCCATCCAACCATCTCATCCTCTGTCGTCCCCTTCTCCTCCTGTCTTCAATCTTTCCCAGCACCAGAGTCTTTTCAAATGAGTCAACTCTTCACATCAGGTGGCCAAAGTATTGGAGTTTCAGCTTCAACATCAGTCCTTCCAATGAACACTCAGGACTGATCTCTTTTAGGATGGACTGGTTGGCTCTCCTTGCAGTCCAAGGGACTCCCAAATGTATTCTCCAACACCACAGTACAAAAGCATCAATTCTTTGGTGCTCAGCTTTCTTTATAGTTCAAATGTCACATCTGTACATGACTAATGGAAAAATCATAGCCTTGACTAGATGGAACTTTGTTGGCCAAGATGCTGGTGGACAAATTTGGCAAGAACAAGTCAATATCCTTCAGTGTCTGTGCTCTGCAGTTCCTTGTCTTCTGTATCTCTACGGATTCTGAATCTCTTCTGCTGGCAGTGATGGCCTATGACTGGTACAAGACCATCAGCAGCCCCTTGCTCTTTGCGGTCAGCATGTCCAGCGGGATGAGCTCCCTGCTCGTGGCTGGGGTTTACCTGGTGGGAATGATAGATTGACACATTAGCATTCCACTTATGTTTCTGTGGGTAAAATGAAAGTAACTATTTCTTATGTGATTTACCTCCACTTTTCCTCCTTTCCTGCTCTGATATACAGGTCAATGGATTGGCATTATTCCTGCTTTTTTGATTCATTGAACTGAGTACCATTTCAGGAGTCCTTGTCTCTTATTGTTATACTACTCTTTCAGTCTTGAAGATCCACTCTGTTGAGGGGAGGTTCAAAACATTCTTCCCCTGCACCTCCCATCTAACTGCAGTGGCAATTTTCCAAGGAACTCTGCTTTTTATGTATTTCAGGCCGAGTTCATCCTAATTCTCTAGATCAAGAAAAGATGACCTCATTGTTTTACAGTCTTGTGACTCCAATGTTAAACTCTCTGATTTACAGTCTAAGGAACAAATATGTGAAACAGGCTCTGGAAAAAGTGAAACTTAAAAGATGGGGTTAAATGTATATATTTCACACACAAAAACACATTTTTGGTTTTGTATTTATAGAATTATATTTCATCACACAAGAGAACCAAAAATTCCCCAATGCTTAAAATGTTATAAATGAGCATTTGCTATATAGCCCAAATTTTAGAAATGTTACAGTCTCCAAATACAGCATGCTCATATGTATCAAAAATGTATATATAGCACCTCCTCTTTGTTGAAAAATTTCCTGAATTTTCTAACTCGATCAAATTTCATTGGTTTATTCTTTCATTCAAACAACATTTCAATTTACCTGAAGATTTGTTATGTGCTTCCTGAGAGATTTTTGAGCATTATTTATATTTAATGGGACATACTGTACCATCTGTACTAATGAATATAAACTAGTGTCACCAACAAGCATTAATTAACTAAGCAGGTAAGTAATTCAGCAGAAGCCCAACAATCATGAAATAAAATATTGAGTGTTATGAATCCAAAGCAAAATCTAAAACTAGTATGTCTTGGAAAGATATATTCAGTCGCAAATCTAAAATTTATTCAAGTTGGTAAATGAAAAAATATTAGTCAGGGAATCTGATAATTAAATGAGCTATGAGGTGGACAAGCTCATGTATTTTAGAAGTAAAGAAGTCTGGTTCACCACAACATGAAAGAACCATGAAGTCATTACTCTAAGTGAACAAAGTCAGACAGTGAAAGATAACTACTGTATTATCTCACATGCATGTTGAATACAAAAAGGATTAATTTATAGAAATACAGAGTAGATTAATTGTTTTCAAGGTCTGGTATGTGAAAGAAGTTTGAAATATTTCTCAAAGTGTACAACTTTTCTATTGTATGATGAGTAAGTTCTGGGACTCTAATGTATACTCTGACTTTAGTTAACAATTCTGTAATTTAAACTTTAAATTTTCTAGAAAATTAGATCTTAACTGTCCTCATTATAGCTGCACTCCAAATGGTAGCTATGTGAATTAATGAATGTGTTAACTAATTTTATGTAGTGATCATGTCACAATGTGTTCTCAGTCACTTTAGTCATGTCCAACTCTTTGCAACCCCATGGACTGAGGTCCATCAGGCTCCTCTGTCCATGGAGATTCTCTAGGCAAAATACTGGAATGGGTTGCAATGCCCTTCCCCAGGGGATCTTTCAGACCCAGGAATTGAAACCATGTCTCTTATGTTTCCTGTATTGGCATGTGAGACCTTTATCACTTGTGCCATCTGGAAAGCCCAGTCATAATGCATACATGTGTCTAATCTTCACCTTGTACACCTTACACATGATAATTGTCAATTTTGTCTGAATAAATCTTAAGAAAAGAAAGGAAAGAAAGTTTAGGGGACAGTGGAAAAGACCTTGATAAAGTACATCATTGGACTATCATTATCAGTTATCAATATTTTTATAACTTTCTCCATGAAAATTTCTTTCTCTTCTTTCCTCTTCTTGACCCTTGTTGAATGTCCTCTTTATCCCTTTGTCATTCACATACAACCATCTACTTAAAGCATTATTTTATTTCACCTTGTTTGTGAGAAATCAACTCCATTATCCAAAAAAACTCCATGTTTTCCATATCACAATGGAGGAGTAAATAAATACATAATAAACTGAAAACATTTTCTAGTATTAATTTTATTTCAGTGGCAAAATCAACTGTCCATGGAGGGATAACAACTGTCCAAGAGGGATAACATCTACTCTCTCTCTCTCTCTCTCTCTTCTCTCTCTCTCTCTCTCTCTCTCTCTCTATATATATATATATATATATATATATATATATATATAATTTATTTATTTATTTATTTACATTATAGCATATAAATTATATGCATACACTCAACAGATTATTTAGAAGATACATAAAATGGTGTGAATACTAATATAATGGATTGATAAAGACATTCATGTTAATTACACTAGGAGTAAAGAGCTATAGTTCTTGATATTCGACAATTTTATTTCCTTTTTTCCCCTTCTTTATTGAAGGATAGAGCATTAACTTTGTTCCTCGTGAAAGTGTGAATTTGACCATATATTGGAAAAATCTCTTAAGACAGAAAGGCATTCTTAATTATTCGTTAAAATTATAAAAGTTAAAGTCCACTGAAGTTCTTAGGTTTTCTCACTGCCATTGTAAAATACCATTATGAGAAAATATCTTAGAATGACAGTAAAGCCTAAAAAAATGCCTCTGTTACACAGGGTGGTATTTGTGAAACATTATGACATGTTAGGAAAATGTCATAATTTTTATTTTAAATAAAAGTTGTTTTTTTTTTTTTCAAAGTCACTTCACTTTATTTTACTTTACAATACTGTATTGGTTTTGTCATACATGGACATGAATCCGCCACTGGTGTACATGAGTTCCCAGTCCTGAAGCCCCCTTCCACCTCCCGTCCCATATCATGTCTCTGGATCATCCCCATGCACCAGCCCCAAGCCTCCTGTATCCTTTATCGAACATAGACTGGCACTTCGTTTCTTACATGATAGTACACATACTTCAGTGTCATCCTCCCAAATCATCCCACCCTCTCCCTCTCCCTCAGAGTCCAAAAGTCTGTTCTATACATCTGTGTCTCTTTTGCTGTCTCTCATACAGGACTATCATTACCATCTTCCTAAATTCCATATATATGTGTTAGTATACTGTATTGGTGTTTTTCTTTCTGGCTTACTTCACTCTGTATAATCGGCTCCAGTTTCATCCATCTCATTAGAACTGATTCAAATGTATTATTTTTAATGACTGAGTAATACTCCATTGTGTATATGTACCACAGTTCAGATGAATAGATAAAAGTTTTAAAAGTCTAACTCTAGCATATTTCATTAATACACCTAAATTCTTTTGGAATTGTTGCTTATAGGCAACAGTATGACAGAAAGCCTCCGAAAAATTAATAAAGTCCAATCAAAATAGGATGTCATCATGTTGCCATGAATGATATATTTCCATCTATATAACAGAAATTTATTACTGCATCTAAAGAATTATTTGATCTAAGTATTGACCCATTTTATCAGATCTACTTGTGTCATATAAAAAAGAAAAAAGAAATTCATCCCATTAAATGGAAGATCAAAAATAGAATTGACGATTTCATTTCTCCCAGAAATTGTATGGTTAACTAACAAATTTTGGACATATATTTTAAGTAATTTATAGCTCAAAAGTTTGAACAAGAATGTATAATGCTCTTCTATCAGGATTCTGCAAAATAAGAAAACTGCACTAAATATTTTGGTGTATTCTAGTCCATCTACATCAGCTCTCATCTCTATATTCCCCTTCTTAATACGTCTACCTCACATTTTTAACATACCATAACAATGACAGGTAACAATATTGTATAAATGCAACATTATCAATGAGAGTGCAGTAGGCTAAAACTACAGGCAAGTCCCATATCTTGACCCCTTCTCCTTGACACTTAAATACTTGAGTAGAAATATGGCATAACAATAGTAGATAATGGATTTTCCTGTAGCTCAGATGGTAAACAATCTCCTGCCTCCCAGGCCAGAGACTCGAGTTTGGTCCCTGGGTCAGGAAGATCCCCTGGAGAAGGAAATGGCAATCCGGTACTCTTGCCTGGAGAATCCCAAGGACAGAGGAATCTCATGGGTTACAATCTGTGGGATCGCAAAGAGCCGAACATTACTGAGTGACTTTCTCTCTCTCTCTAATCGTAGATATCACTGTATGGCTAAGGCAGAGAATATATGGGTCATAGATTGTATAGCTACACTCACAAAAAATAATGTTCAATAATCCAGTAGGTATAAAATTCTGTGATAAACACAAAAGCAGCAACTTTCAACCTTCTTGGATATCTCTGGCTTTATTTTATTTTATTTTATTTTTTACCATTTTATTTATTTTTTTTTTAGTTTTTTATTTTTTAAATTTTAAAATCTTTAATTCTTACATGCGTTCCCAAACATGAACCCCCCTCCCACCTCCCTCCCTATAACATCTCTCTGGGTCATACCCATGCACCAGCCCCAAGCATGCTGCATCCTGCGTCAGACATAGACTGGCGATTCAATTCTTACATGATAGTATACATGTTAGAATGTCATTCTCCCAAATCATCCCACCCTCTCCCTCTCCCTCTGAGTCCAAAAGTCCGTTATACACATCTGTGTCTCTTTCCCTGTCTTGCATACAGGGTCGTCATTGCCATCTTCCTAAATTCCATATCTATGTGTTAGTATACTGTATTGGTGTTTTTCTTTCTGACTTACTTCACGCTGTATAATCGGCTCCAGTTTCATCCATCTCATCAGAACTGATTCAAATGAATTCTTTTTAACGGCTGAGTAATACTCCATTGTGTATATGTACCACAGCTTTCTTATCCATTCATCTGCTAATGGACATCTAGGTTGTTTCCATGTCCTGGCTATTATAAACAGTGCTGCGATGAACATTGGGGTACATGTGTCTCTTTCAATTCTGGTTTCCTCGGTGTGTATGCCCAGAAGTGGGATTGCTGGGTCATAAGGTAGATCTATTTGTAATTTTTTTAAGGAATCTCCACACTGTTCTCCATAGTGGCTGTACTAGTTTGCATTCCCACCAATAGTGTAGGAGGGTTCCCTTTTCTCCACACCCTCTCCAGCATTTATTGCTTGCAGATTTTTGGATCACAGCCATTCTGACTGGTGTGAAGTGGTACCTCATTGTGGTTTTGATTTGCATTTCTCTAATAATGAGTGATGTTGAGCATCTTTTCATGTGTTTGTTAGCCATCTGTATGTCTTCTTTGGAGAAATGTCTATTTAGTTCTTTGGCCCATTTTTTGATTGGGTCATTTACTTTTCTGGAATTGAGCTGCATAAGTTGCTTGTATATTTTTGAGATTAGTCGTTTGTCAGTTGTTTCATTTGCTATTATTTTCTCCCATTCAGAAGGCTGTCTTTTCACCTTGCTTATATTTTCCTTTGTTGTGCAGAAGCTTTTAATTTTAATTAGATCCCATTTGTTTATTTTTGCTTTTATTTCCAGAATTCTGGGAGGTGGATCATAGAGGATCCTGCTGTGATTTATGTCTGAGAGTGTTTTGCCTATGTTCTCCTCTAGGAGTTTTATAGTTTCTGATCTTACATTTAGATCTTTAATCCATTTTGAGTTTATTTTTGTGTGCGGTGTTAGGAAGTGATCTAGTTTCATTCTTTTACAAGTGGTTGACCAGTTTTCCCAGCACCACTTGTTAAAGAGATTGTCTTTACTCCATTGTATATTCTTGCCTCCTTTGTCAAAGATAAGGTGTCCATATGTGTATGGATTTATCTCTGCGCTTTCTGTTTTGTTCCATTGATCTATATGTCTGTCTTTTTGCCAGTACCATACTGTCTTGATGACTGTGGCTTTGTAGTAGAGCCTGAAGTCAGGCAAGTTGATTCCTCCAGTTCCATTCTTCTTTCTCAAGATTGCTTTGGCTATTCGAGGTTTTTTGTATTTCCATAAAAATCTTGAAATTATTTGTTCTAGTTCTGTGAAAAATGTGGCTGATAGCTTGATAGGGATTGCATTGAATTTGTAAATTGCTTTGGGTAGTATACTCATTTTCACTATATTGATTCTTCCGATCCATGAACATGGTATATTTCTCCATCTATTAGTGTCCTCTTTGATTTCTTTCATCAGTGTTTTATAGTTTTCTGTATATAGGTCTTTAGTTTCTTTAGGTAGATATATTCCTAAGTATTTTATTCTTTTCGTTGCAATGGTGAATGGAATTGTTTCCTTAATTTCTTTTTCTACTTTCTCATTATTAGTGTATAGGAATGCAAGGGATTTCTGTGTGTTTATTTTATATCCTGCAACTTTTCTATATTCATTGATTAGCTCTAGTAATTTTCTGGTGGAGTCTTTAGGGTTTTCCATGTAGACGATCATGTCATCTGCAAACAGTGAGAGTTTTACTTCTTCTTTTCCAATTTGGATTCCTTTTATTTCTTTTTCTGCTCTGATTGCTGTGGCCAATAAATAAATAACCTAACTCTACAACTAAAGCAACTAGAAAAGGAAGAGTTGGAGAACCCCAGAGTTAGTAGAAGGAAAGAAATCTTAAAAATTAGGGCAGAAATAAATGCAAAAGAAACAAAAGAGACCATAGCAAAAATCAACAAAGCCAAAAGCTGGTTCTTTGAAAGGATAAATAAAATTGACAAACCATTAGCCAGACTCATCAAGAAGCAAAGAGAGAAAATCAAATCAATAAAATTAGAAATGAAAATGGAGAGATCACAACAGACAACACAGAAATACAAAGGATCATAAGAGACTACTATCAGCAGTTGTATGCCAATAAAATGGACAACGTGGAAGAAATGGACAAATTCTTAGAAAAGTACAATTTTTCAAAACTGAACCAGGAAGAAATAGAAAATCTTAACAGACCCATCACAAGCACAGAAATTAAAACTGTAATCAGAAATCTTCCAGCAAAAAAAAAGCCCAGGTCCAGACGGCTTCACAGCTGAATTCTACCAAAAATTTAGAGAAGAGCTAACACCTATCCTCCTCAAACTCTTCCAGAAAATTGCAGAGGAAGGTAAACTTCCAAACTCATTCTATGAGGCCACCATCACCCTAATACCAAAGCCTGACAAAGATGTCACAAAAAAAGAAAACTACAGGCCAATATCACTGATGAACATAGATGCAAAAATCCTCAACAAAATTCTAGCAATCAGAATCCAACAACACATTAAAAAAGATCATACATGATGACCAAATGGGCTTTATCCCAGGGATGCAAGGATTCTTCAATATCCGCAAATCAATCAATGTAATTCACCACATTAACAAATTGAAAAATAAAAACCATATGATTATCTCAATAGATGCAGAGAAGGCCTTTGACAAAATTCAACATCCATTTATGATAAAAACTCTCCAGAAAGCAGGAATAGAAGGAACATACCTCAACATAATAAAAGCTATCTATGACAAACCCACAGCAAACATTATCCTCAATGGTGAAAAATTGAAAGCATTTCCCCTAAAGTCAGGAACAAGACAAGGGTGTCCACTTTCACTGCTACTATTCAACATAGCTCAGGAAGTTTTGGCCACAGCAATCAGAGCAGAAAAAGAAATAAAAGGAATCCAAATTGGATCTCTGGCTTTAGACATGTATTATGCACCAGGTAGCAATGCCACTCTAAACTTAGAACATAGCTATTCCTTTCTGACCCTCAGATTCCCTTATGTAAGACAGAGACTTCAACTAGAATACCTCCAAGTTCCTTTCCAGGTGATACAATCTGTCTCTATAAAATATGACCCTCCTGCTGTGTAAATCCATCCCAGTATTGGAAAGGACTTGAAAACTGTTTAAAAAAATACAGGGAGATACTTCATCTTCAAAATAGTAATTGGGCTCTATGTGTTGGCTGTTTTAATCTTAAATAGAGGTGACATGAAGCCATCTAGATAGGATGAGATTCAGAAGACCAAACACTTTCAAACATAACTTTTGTGTGACCTGTTATTCCAATTCAGGAATCTAATAGACTGTTCATAGGAGAGGATATTTACATTTATTAGCCCTCCAGTAAGCAAAACAGATGTAAAAAGTTGCTGTTTTTGTTCTGTTGCTAAGTTGTGCTGACACTTTGCCACCCCATGGACTGCAGCAGGAACTTTTCTTCCTCTCTGTTCCCATGAAGGGAAACCATGGTTCCCTATCCATCACTCTCCAAGAATTTGCCCAATTTCATGCCCATTGAACCAGTGATGCTATCCAACCATCTCATCCTCTGCCACCCTCTTTTCCTTTTGGCCTCAATCTTTCCCAGCACCAGGGTCTTTTTCAATGAATTGGCAATTCTCATCAGGTGGCCAAAGTATTGGAGCTTCAGCTTCAGTATCAGTCCTTCCAATGAATATTCAGGGTTGATTTCCTTTAGGATGGACTTGTTGGATCTCCTTGCTATCCAAGGGACTCTAGGGAGTCTTCTCCAGCACCACAATTTGAAAGCATCAATAACCTCACATATGCAGAGGATGACTCTAACGGCAGAAAGTGAAGAGAAACTAACGAGTTTCTAAATGGGTGAAAGAAGAGAGTGAAAAACCTTGCTTAAAACTCAACATTAAAGAAAACTAAGACCATGGCATCCGGTTCCATTACTACATGACAAATATGTTTGTCACTGCTCTCAAGATTCCCCTGTATCATAAAAGCAATCATGAATATATATAAATAAATAATTGGTGTGTCCAGTTCCAATGAAACTTTATAGATCAAGTATACTGACTGCTCCTCTAGATTAGATAACTGTATGTAAGTTAGCACCTGGGAAAACTAAATAACTATTAGGATGAATAAACTATCTTGACATACGTAAGTATAGAGAAATTTCATATACCAAAAAAAAAAAATTGAATGAAATGTTTCACGTAAAAATGTAAAAGCTATATGATTTTACTACTATATAACTCAAAATATCCAAATTAAAGGATCATACTGGACATCAATTTGTGATGGATATGGAGATGATTTCTGAGATCTTAATAATGCTTTTGCCTTTTTCTGAGAAAAGGGATATTTTCATGCCTGACGTTTATTTTCAGTATCCTTTAGTAGATAAAGTTTTCTTGATAAAGCATACTCTAAAAATGTTTCCACAAAGTATTTTCACTGTCAAATTGTTAAAATCTAACAGTATCTTGTGCAAAAGAAGTGTGCATTATATATTTTTGGTATTGATGTGGTGCATAAGTTCTTGGAACATCTCAATGTATCTTTATATTACCCGAAGTGATGCCCTGCTTGTAGAACAACCCTGTCTTTATGCCCTTACTAACTCCTGTAGTCATTCTCCCTGCTGCAGGGAGACATACTGAACTTTGGTACCCTATAGTGCAGTGAACCCTGTATCACAATATTCCATGTTTGAGGAACAGACAACTATGTTCTGTAAAAATAATGTCTGGGTAGACATTTGCTTACAGAATTTTACTGTCGCCAGGGGCAGCAGAAAAACCCCAAATATAGATTATTTTTATCTTAATTGTATCTAAGGAAGACATTTTCTTCTTAAGACATGCTTTTAATTATTTTAAGATATCTATTTTTAATGAAACAAAAATCTCATTGGGTGATATTTTGTTATCCAACTTAAAATAATAAATGTAGGTACTCAAACATACTGCATGATTCTGTTTATGGGCAAGGCAAAGAACAGGAAACCACATGGAATAAAAAATAGATTAATGGTTTCCAGGGCTCAGGGAGGGAGGAAGGGGCAGTGATAGCTAATAACTATGAGCTTTTTATTGAACCGATGAAAAAGTTCTGGAAGTAGACAGTGATAATGACTGAACAACCTGGAAAATATATTAAAAACCAAAGAACTGTACTTATTAAGATGATGAATTTTATGATTCAGGGATTACATTTCAATATGAAAAAAATACAACCAAAGTGCAGTAATATTCTTAAATGAGGTATAGAGGGAGAATGTTTCAAAAACACAGAGGAACTGGAAATGATGAAGGGGGTGAACTTTTTGAGTTCCCTTAAGTTTCCTCTTTAACTAGAGAAGAAGATAGTTTCAGGGTAATTGTGAAGCACACCATATAAACAGCCTGCAGTGTCCTTTCTACAACAGATCAATTTGGTGGCAAGAGTGAAGTATAAAAACTCAATATTTGGCAAGTTGTTTGTGAATTCACATGGGAATATAGAGAAGTAGGAAAGTAATTAATGGAGTGTTTTAATAACACCAGCAGCCGGCTGCTGTTGCTACTGCTTTTAAGTCACTTCAGCCATGTCCGACTCTGTGCGACCCCATAGACAGCAGCCCACCAGCCTCCTCTGTCCCTGGGATCCTCCAGACAAGAATACTGGAGTGGGTTGCCATTTCTTTCTCCAATGCATGCATGCATGCTAAGTCGCTTCTGTCGTGTCCAACTCAATGCGACCCTACGGACAGCAGCCCACCAGGATCCTCTGTCCACGGGATTCTCTAGCAAGAATACTGGAGTGGGTTGTCATGTCCTTCCTCAAATAACACCAGCATCTAAGTGCAATAGCTTCTGTGATTTAAGTCATATTGTACCTAGTAAAATAAAAAGTCCTCTACCTATTGTTCAGCTACCTAAGATGTGTTCGTCTCAGGTAGGTTTCCAGATTCTAACTTAAAGAATATAGGAGAAAATACTTAGGTTTTTGAGGACAAAATGTAAATGAAGGCTTCTATGCTTGCTTGCTTATTAAACCTGTATTTTATGACTAGAAATAATCTTTTTTTTTTTCTCAGAATCTCAGATTCTCAGAAGAATGTGTCTGAATAGGTTAATATCCACAATATAGCATTTTATTTTATTTTATTTGTTACTGGGTCACAAAAAAGCCTTTATTTCTTTTATTTTGGGGCAAGTGTATACGTGAATTTAAGGTATATTTTGTTTTATTTTATTGAAGGAATACTGCAGATATCACAATGAAAATAAAAACATGTACAACTTCATCTCCTTGTAAGCCATATGTCATGTTTACTTGGACCTGAAGGGGGAAATCTCTTGAGAAATCTGTATGCAGGTCAGGAAGCAACAGTTAGAACTGGACATGAAATAACAGACTGGTTCTAAATAGGAAAAGGGGTACGTCAAGGCTGTATATTGACACCCTGCTTATTTAACTTATATGCAAAGTACATCATGAAAAATGTTGGACTGGAAGAAACACAAGCTGGAATCAAGATTGCCAGGAGAAATATCAATAACCTCAGATATGCAGATGAAACTACCCTTATGGCAGAAAGTGAAGAGGAACAAAAAAGCCCTTGATGAAAGTGAAAGTGGAGAGTGAGAAAGTTCGCCTAAAGCTCAATATTCAGCAAATGAAGATCATGGCTTCCGGCCCCATCACTTCATGAGAAATAGATAGGGAAATACAGGAAACGGTGTCAAACATCATTATTTTGGGCTCCAAAATCACTGCAGATGGTGACTGCAGTCATGAAATTAAAAGACGCTTACTCCTTGGAAGAATAGTTATGACCAACCTAGATAGTATATTTAAAAACGGAGACATTACTTTGTCAACTAAGGTCCGTCTAGTCAAGGCTATGGTTTTTCCTGTGGTCATGCATGGATGTGACATTTGGACTGTGAAGAAGGCTGAGAGCCAAAGAATTGATGTTTTTGAACTGTGGTGTTGGAGAAGACTCTTGAGAGTCCCTTGGACTGCAAGGAGATCCAACCAGTCCATTCTGGAGATCAACCCTGGGATTCCCTTGGAAGGAATGATGCTAAAGTCCACCTCATGTGAAGAGTTGACTCATTGGAAAAGACTCTGATGCTGGGAAGGATTGGGGGCAGGAAGAGAAGAGGAGGACCGAGGATGAGATGGCTGGATGGCACCACTGACCTGATGGACGTGAGTCTGAGTGAAGTCCAGGAGTTGGTGATGAACAGGGAGGCCTGTAGTCCTGCGATTCATGGGGTCGCAAAAGTGAAGAGTTGACTCATTGGAAAAGACTCTGATGCTGGGAAGGATTGGGGGCAGGAAGAGAAGGGGAGGACCGAGGATGAGATGGCTGGATGGCACCACTGACCTGATGGACGTGAGTCTGAGTTGGACGTGAGTCCAGGAGTTGGTGATGAACAGGGAGGCCTGTAGTCCTGCGATTCATGGGGTCGCAAAGAGTCAGACACGACTGAGTGACTGAACTGAACTGAACTGACCTGAGGGGGTGGGGTGGGGTGGGGGAATCCATTAAATGCATTCTATTCTTGTATACATTAAAATATAAACACATGCTCAAACATAAATACACACATATTGTATAGATAGAGGTCTATGTGTTTTAAAAGCATGTACTATCCTTAATTTCATTTCTGTTTTATAATGTAAAAAACGTTTAAAATATGAATTAATTCAAACGTATATGGTACATTCCATTGTCTTCACTCCCTTTTAGCCTTTTTCTTTCATTGGTCAAAAAAGTTATCTTTGACAACAACCACCCTACAAAGAGATAATGAACAACGTGAAAGAGAAATAATAATTTCTAGAATAGAAGAAGCAATAATTTTCTTACTTCATATCTCACCAAATACAAGATAAACTAAAACAGGTAACAAAATTATTTTTTATTATTACTAATTAGTAATATACTAACTACTTCTGGAACTAAGGCAAAGATTCTGCAACCAATCACATTTTTTTTCAGAAAAATGAATTATAATCACTTTCTGTATCCTACTGAATATATTCAAGCATAGGAAATTTTTAGTCTTATGTCTTAGAGTATGCTCTCCCCAACAGTAGTTTCTCTTCCATATGGTTTTGAACTGGTGAAAAAATGTAAATCCATTAAGATCTACACTCTGACATTAAATATATATATATATATATATATTAAGGCTCAGAGAAGAGCTTGTAGAAAGAAACACTTTATAAATGACATCTAGATTTACATCAAACTTTCTCAAAGGTCTTTTTCGAATAATTTTAATTACTGCAGAATAGACAGCTATGCCTCTTTGAAGAGAGGGTGCATGGGTAGAATATTGCTGCTTTTAAAAAGATTACAGAAAAAAATGTTCTGCCTTATGATATTTTACAGATGCACAGAAGTGTTACCACATGCAAGTGTCATTGTCTTCATCATATTCTCAGAAGTTTATGCAAGAATAAAGAAGAATGGATAGAGGGAATTGTTCCTCCTTGACTGAATTCATTTTCCTGGGAATTACTGATAACACTGAGAACAAAGTGATTCTATTTACAATGTTTCTCCTTATTTATCTCATCAATATTCTGGCAAATCTTGAAATGATAATCCTGATTAGGACGGATCCCCAGCTGCACACATCCATGTACTTTTTCCTCAGCCACCTCTCCTTCTGTGGCCTCTGCAATTCCACAGCAATTGGGCTGAAGATGCTGATGGAAATATTTATAAAGAACAAAACTGCCCCCTTCTATGGCTGTGCTCTGTAATTCTTGGTCTTCTGTATGTTTCCAGATTCTGAATCTCTACTGTGGACAGTGATGGTCTGCGACTTGTACAGGCCATCAGCAGCCCCTTGTTCTATGCAGTCAGTATATTCACAAGGGTGTGCTTCCTGCTCATGGCTGGGGTTTACCTGGTGGAGATAACAGTTTCTCAGATACACACAGCATTAACATTCCATTTATGCTTCTGTGGGTCAAATGTGATTAACCATTTTCTGTGTAATTTACATCGGCTTTTATTTATTTGTTTGTTTGTTTGTTTGTTTATCTTTTCCTGTCCTGCTTAGATACACAGGCCAATGAGTTAGTGATATTCACTGCTTTGGGTTTTATTGAACTGAGTACTATTTTAGGAGTAGTTGCTCATATTTTTTGATATAAATTTATTCATTTTAATTGAAGGTTAATTACTTTACAATATTGTATTGGTTTTGCCATACATCAACATGAATCAGCCACAGGTACACACGTGTTCCCAATCCTGAACCATCCCCCATCCTCCCTCCCCATACCATCCCTCTGGGTCAGCCCAGTGCAACAGCCCCAAGCATCCAGTATCATGCATTGAACCTGGACTGGTGATTCATTTCAGATATGATATTACACATGTTTCAATACCATTCTCCCAAATCATCCCACTCTTTCACTCTCCCACAAAGTCCAAAAGCCTGTTCCATACATCTGTGTCTCTTTTGCTGTCTGGCATACAGGGTTATTGTTACCATCTTTCTAAATTCCATATATATGTGTTAGTATACTGAATTGGTGTTTTTCTTTCTGGCTTACCTTACTCTGTATAACAGGCTCCGGTTTCATCCACCTGATTAGAACTGATTCAAATGCATTCTTTTTAATGGCCGAGTAATACTCCCTTGTTTATATGTACCACAGCTTTCTTATCCATTCTCTGCTGATGGACATCTAGGTTGCTTCCATGTCCTGGCTAGTATAAACAGTGCTGTGATCAACATTGGGGCACACATGTCTCTTTCAATTCTGGTTTCCTTGGTGTGTATACCAAGCATTGGGATTTCTGGGTCATAAGGCAGTTCTATTTTCAGTTTTTTTAAGAATTCTCCATCCTGTTCTCCATAGTGGCTGCACTAGTTTGCATTCCCACCAACAATGTAAGAGTGTTCCCTTTTCTCCACACCCTCTCCAGCATTTATTGCTTGTAGACTTTTGGATCACAGCCATTCTGACTGGCGTGAAATGGTACCTCATTATGGTTTTGATTTGCATTTCTCTTATAATGAGTAATGTTGAGCATCTTTTCATGTGTTTGTTAGCCATCTGTATGTCTTCTTTGGGAAATATCTGTTTAGTTCTTTGGCCCATTTTTTAATTGGGTCGTCTATTTTTCTGGAATTGAGCTGCAGGAGTTGTTTGTATATTTTTGAGATTGGTTGTTTGTCAGCTGCTTCATTTGCTATCATTTTCTCCCATTCCGAAGGCTCTCTTTTCACCTTGCTTATAGTTTCCTTTGTTGTGCAGAAGCTTTTAAGTTTAATTAGGTATCATTTTTTATTTTTGCTTTTATCCCACATTGAAGGTCAGGAACGGCGGCTGTAAGGAGATATCCCCAGTCCAAGGTAAGGAGCAGCGGCTGTGCTTTCCTGGAGCTGCTGTGAAGAGATACCCCACGCCCAAGGTAAGAGAAACCCAAGTAAGATGGTAGGTGTTCCAAGATGGCATCAGAGGGCAGACACACTGAAACCATACTCACAGAAAACTAGTCAATCTAATCACACTAGGACCACAGCCTTGTCTAACTCAATGAAACCAAGCCATGCCGTGTGGGGCAACCCAAGTTGGGCGGGTCATAGTGGAGAGGTCTGACAGAATGTGGTCCACTGGAGAAGGGAATGGCAAGCCACTTCAGTATTCTTGCCTTGAGAACCCCATGAACAGTATGAAAAGGCAAAATGATAGGACACCGAAAGAGGAACTTCCCAGGTCAGTAGGTGCCCAATATGCTCCTGGAGATCAGTGGAGAAATAACTCCAGAAAGAATGAACGCATGGAGCCAAAGCAAAAACAATACTCAGTTGTGTATGTGACTGGTGATAGAAGCAAGATCCGATGTTGTAAAGAGGAATATTGCATAGGAACCTGGAATGTCAGGTCCATGAATCAAGGCAAATTGGTAGTGGTCAAGCAAGAGATGGCAAGGGTGAACGTCGACATTCTAGGAATCAGCCAACTAAAATGGACTGCAATGGGTGAATCTAACTCAGATGACCATTATATCTACTACTGTGGGCAGGAATCCCTCAGACGAAATGGAGTAGCCATCGTGGTCAACAAAAGAGTCAGAAATGCAGTACTTGGATGCAATCTCAAAAATGACAGAATGACCTCTGTTTGTTTCCAAGGCAAACCATTCAATATCATGGTAATCCAAGTCTATGCCCCAACCAGTAATGCTGAAGAAGCTGAAGTTGAATGGTTTTATGAAGACCTACAAGACCTTTTAGAACTAACACCCAAAAAAGATATCCTTTTCATTATAGGGGACTGGAATGCAAAAGTAGGAAGTCAAGAAACTCCTGGAGTAACAGGCAAATTTGGCCTTAGAGTATGTAATGAAGCAGGGCAAAGGCTAATAGAATTTTGTCAAGAAAATACACTGGTAATAGCAAAAACCCTCTTCCAAAAACATAAGAGAAGACTCTACACATGGACATCACCAGATGGTCAACACCGAAATCAGATTGATTATATTCTTTGTAGCCAAAGATGGAGAAGCTCTATACAGTCAACAAAAACAAGACCAGGAGCTGACTGTGGCTCAGATCATGAACTCCTTATTGCCAAATTCAGACTCAAATTAAAGAAAGTAGGGAAAACCGCTAAACCATTCAGGTATGACCTAAATCAAATCCCTTATGATTATACAGTGGAAGTGAGAATTAGATTTAAGGGCCTAGATCTGATAGATACAGTGCCTGATGAACTATGGAATGAGGTTTGTGAAATTTTAAAGGAGACAGGGATCAAGACCATCCCCATGGAAAAGAAACACAAAAAAGCACAATGGCTGTGTGAGGAGGCCTTACAAATAGCTGTGAAAAGAAGAGAGGCAAAAAGCAAAGGAGAAAAGGAAAGATATAAGCATCTGAATGCAGAGTTCCAAAGAACAGCAAGAAGAGATAAGAAAGCCTTCTTCAGCGATCAATGCAAAGAAATGGAGGAAAAGAACAGAATGGGAAAGACTAGAGATCTCTTTAAGAAAATTAGAGATACCAAGGGAATATTTCATGCAAAGATGGGCTCTATAAAGGACAGAAATGGTATGGACCTAACAGAAGCAGAAGATATTAAGAAGAGGTGGCAAGAATACATGGAAGAACTGTACAAAAAGATCTTCATGACCCAGATAATCATGATGATGTGATCACTCATCTAGAGTCAAACATCTTGGAATGTGAAGCCATGTTTTCCTTAGAAAGCATCTCTATGAACAAAGCTAGTGGAGCTCTTTCAAATCCTGAAAGATGATACTGTGAAAATGCTGCAATCAATATGCCAGCAAATTTGGAAAACTCAGCAGTGGCCACAGGACTGGAAAAGGTCAGTTTTCATTCCAATCCCAAAGAAAGGCAATGCCAAAGAATACTCAAACTACCACACAATTGCACTCATCTCACATGCTAGCAAAGTAATGCTCAAAATTCTCCAAGCAAGGTTTCAGCAATACGTGAACTGTCAACTCCCTGCTGTTCAAGCTGGTTTTAGAAAAGGCAGAGGAACCAGAAATCAAACTGCCAACATCCGCTGGATCATGGAAAAAGCAAGAGAGTTCCAGAAAAAAACAAACAAACAAACATCTATTTCTGCTTTATTGACTATGTGAAAGCCTTTGACTGTGTGGATCACATTAAACTGTGGAAAATTCTGAGAGAGATGGGAATACCAGACCACTTGACCTGCCTCTTAAGAAATCTGTATGCAGGTCAGGAAGCAAGAGTTAGAACTGGACATGGAACAACAGACTGGTTCCAAATAGGAAAAGGAGTACGTCAAGGCTTATATTGTCACCTTGATTGTTTAACTTATATGCAGAGTACATCATGAGAAATGTTGGACTGGAAGAAACACAAGCTGGAATCAAGATTGCCAGGAGAAATATCAATCACCTCAGATATGCAGATGACACCACCCTTATGGCAGAAGTGAAGTGGAGCTAAAAAGCATCTTGATGAAAGTGAAAGAGGAGAGTGAAAAAGTTGGCTTAAAGCTCAACATTCAGAAAACGAAGATCATGGCATCCGGTCCCATCACTTCATGGGAAATAGATGGGGAAACAGTAGAAACAGTGTCAGACTTTATTTTTTTGGGCTCCAAAATCACTGCAGATGGTGATTGCAGCCATGAAATTAAAAGACACTTACTCCTTGGAAGAAAAGTTATGACCAACCTATATAGTATATTCAAAAGCAGAGACATTACTTTGCCGACTAAGGTCCGTCTAGTCAAGGCTATGGTTTTTCCTGTGGTCATGTATGGATGTGAGAGTTGGACTGTGAAGAAGGCTGAGCGCCGAAGAATTGATGCATTTGAACTGTGGTGTTGGAGAAGATTCTTGAGAGTCCCTTGGATTGCAAGGAGATCCAACCAGTCCATTCTGAAGATCAACCCTGGGATTTCTTTGGAAGGACTTATGCTAAAGCTGAAGCTCCAGTACTTTGGCCACCTGATGCGAAGTATTGACTTATTGGAAAAGACTCTGATGCTGGGAGTGATTGGGGGCAGGAGGAGAAGGGGATGATCGAGGATGAGATGGCTGGATGACATCACAGACTTGATGAACGTGAGTCTGTGTGAACTCTGGGAGTTGGTGATGGGCAGGGAGGCCTGGCGTGCTGCGATTCACGGGGTCGTAAAGAGTTGGACACGACTGAGTGACTGAACTGAAATTCGAATATTCTGGGACGTGGGTCATAGAGGAACCTGCTGTGATTTACGTTGGAGAATGTTTTTCCTGTGTTCTCCTCTAGGAGTTTTATAGTTTCTGGTCTTAACATTTAGATCTTTAATCCATTTTGAGTTTATTTTTGTGTATGGTGTTAAAAAGTGTTCTAGTTTCATTCTTTTATAAGTGGTTGGCCAGTTTTCCCAGCATCACTCGTTAAAGACATTGTCTTTAATCCATTTTATATTCTTGCCTCCTTTGTGGAAGGCAAGGTCTCAATAGGTGTGTGGATTTATCTCTGGGCTTTCTATTTTCTTCCATTGATCTATATTTCTGTCTTTGTGCCAGTACCATACTCTCTTGATGACTGTAGCTCTGTAGTAGAGCCTGAAGCCAGACAGGTTGATTCCTCCAGTTCCATTCTTCTTTCTCAAGATTGCTTTGACTATTCGAGGTTTTTTTTGTATTTTCATACAAATTGTGAAATTATTTGTTCTAGCTCTGAAAAATACCATTGGTAGTTTGATAGGGATTGCATTGAATCTATAGATTGCTTTGGGTAGTATACTCATTTTCGCTATATTGATTCTTCTGATCCATGAACATGGTATATTTCTCCATCTATTAGAATTCTCTTTGATATCTTTCACCAGTGTTTTATAGTTTTCTATATATAGGTCTTTAGTTTCTCTAGGTAGATATATTCCTAAGTATTTTATTTTTTTCATTGCAATGGTTAATGGAATTGTGTCCTTAATTTCTCTATTTTCTCATTATTAGTGTATAGGAATGCAAAGGATTTCTGTGTGTTGATTTTATATCCTGCAACTTTGCTGTATTCATTGATTAGCTCTAGTAATTTTCTGGTAGAGTCTTTAGGGTTTTCTAAGTAGATGATCATGTCATCTGAAAACAGTGAGAGTTTTACTTCTTTTTCCATTTGGATTCCTTTTATTTCTTTTTCTGCTCTGATTGCTGTTGCCAAAACTTTCAAAACTATGTTGAATAGTAGTGGTGAATCTAGGCACCTTTGTCTTATTCCTGACTTTAGATGAAATGTTTTCAATGTTCACCACTGTGGATAATGTTTGCTGTTGGTTTGTCATGCATCACTTTTATTATGTTGAGGTATGTTCCTTCTATTCCTGCTTTCTGGAGGTTTTTTTTTTTTATCATAAATGGATGCTGAATTTTGTCAAAGACTTTCTCTGCCTCTATTGATACAATCATATGGCTTTTACTTTTCAATTTATTAATATGGTGTATTACATTGATCGATTTGTGGATATTGAAGAATCCTTGCGTCCCTGGGATAAACCCCACTTGGTCATCATGTATGATTTTTTTTCATGTGTTGTTGGATTCTGATTGCTAGAATTTTGTTGAGGATTTTTGCATCTATGATCATCAGTGATATTGGCCTATAGTCTTCTTTTTCTGTGACATCTTTGTCAGGTTTTGGTATTAGGGTGGTGGTGGCCTCATAGAATGAGTTTGGAAGTTTACCTTCCTCTGCAATTTTCTGGAAGAGTTTGAGTAGGATAGGTGTTAGCTCTTCTCTAAATTTTTGGTAGAGTTCAGCTGTGAAGCCATCTGGACCTGGGCTTTTGTTTGCTGGAAGATTTCTGTTTACAGTTTCAATTTCCATGCTTGTGGTGGGTCTGTTAAGATTTTCTATTTCTTCCTGGTTCAGTTTTGGAAAGTTGTACTTTTCTAAGAATTTGTCCATTTCGTGCAAGTTGTCCTTTTTATTGGCATATAATTGCCAATGCTTATGATCCTTTGTATTTCTGTGTTGTCTGTTGTGATCTCTGCATTTTCATTTCTAATTTTATTTATTTGATTTTTTCTCACTTTTTTTCTTGACGAGTCTGGCTAATGGTTTGTCAATTTTATTCATACTTTCAAAGAACCAGCTTTTGACTTTATTGATTTCTGCTATGTCTCTTTTGTTTCTTTTGCATTTATTTCTGCCCTAACTTTTAACGTTTCTTTCCTTCTACTAACTCTGGTGTTCTTCATTTCTTCCTTTTATAGTCGCTTTAGGTGTAGAGTTAGGTTATTTATTTGACTTTTTCTTGTTTCTTGAGGTATGCTTGTATTTCTATGAACTTTTCCCTTAGCACTGCTTTTACAGTGTCCCACAGGTTTTGGGTTGTTGTGTTTTCATTTTCATTAGTTTCTATCATATTTTGATTTCTTTTTTGGTTTCTTCTGTGATTTGTTGGTTATTCAGCAGTGTGTGTTTCAGCCTCCATATGTTGGAATTTTTAATAGTTTTTCTCCTGTAATTGAGATCTAATTTTACTGCATTGTGGTCAAAAAAGATGCTTGGAATGATTTCAATTTTTTAAAAAGTTACCAAGGCTAGATTTATGGCCCAGGATGCGATCTATCCTGGAGAAGTTTCCTTGTGTGCTTGAGAAAAAGGTGAAATTCATTGTTTTGGGGTGAAATGTCCTATAGATATCAATTAGGTCTAACTGGTCTATTGTATCATTTAAAGTTTTTGTTTCCTTAGTAATTTTCTGTTTAGTTGCTCTATCCATAGGTGTGAGTGGGTTATTAAAGTCTCCCGCTATTATTGTGTTATTGTTAATTTCCCCTTTCATACTTGTTAGAATTTGTCTTACTTATTGTGGTGCTCCTCTGTTGGGTGTATATATATATTTATAATTGTTATATCTTCTTCTTGAAGATATCTTCATTTGATCATTATGTAGTGTCAGGGTCCAGCCCTGGTGGATCCAGGGTAATTCGAAGGGTGGACGGTGCCAGTGCCTAGGAAAGAACTATTTAATTACAGATATAAAGAGAGATTAGAAAAGGATAGTGTAATGGAAAAATTTAGTGGAGAAAAGGATGCTGAATAACTTGGTTTATGTGGAAAACCAATAAAACTCCAAGACAGGGAGTTTGCACCACCTACGTAGGCTACAGGCATCTTCCCAGTCTCCTGAAGGAGTGGAGACACAAAGGCCTCCCCAGTCAGATCTTAGAAGCCCTGGCAAAATTATTAGGCTTGGCGAACGTCCACGCTCCAGATGGGAATTCAGCCAGAAGGTGAGAGAAAAAAACGACATAAGGAGACCAGTCTTTCCAGGAACTGATCTGTTTCTTTATTTTTCAGGTCTGCTTATATACTTTTTGTTACACATAGAGATAAAATACAAAGTCATGTGGGGTCAGCAGACCTGACCTTTATCAAAATCAGGTGCTTTATACAAATGTATACAAAGGTGTTAGGGGCTTTACATCATCTTCTGGCCATGAGGCCTGCTAACATTTTATGACCCCTTCTTTCTGATAACCGTCAGTCAACCAGAAAACTTATTTTTTCCAGGGGTGATGTTTCTTAAACCCAGGCGCCATCCTCCAAAAGCACCAGATAAAGTTGCATTCCTATAGGGTGAAGGTGCAGTGCATTATAAAGAAAAAATTTACTTAGCCTAAGGTTTAACATGATTAATATTAAGGTTAATACTTATATCTCCCAAATGCTAGTCATATTCATTAATGTGTATAAGGGCAGGGGCTATAGAGACTTAGCAACAAATATTGGCCCAACAAATGAAAACCCTTCACCAGTATAATTTCTAATCAACCCACTATACTATATTAATAATTTTCTAACTTCTCAAAATAATCTGTATTTAGAAAGTTAAAGCATCTCATGCCTCTCATGGTTGGGAGGCTATGAACAATCACATTTGACCAGACGAATCTGTCAGGTAGGCTAGAGAAATTTCAGAGGAGTTTGTGAACTGAAACACTCTTGTCACGCCCAGGAATTTTATTAACTAGAGCTCTAACTCCTTCTCAGAGAGATGTGGTGAGGGACAGCCCCCTGTAATATCAGAAGTGTAAGTAAAAGTACAAAACAGTAAGGCAGGCAGACTCTGGTTTTGGTTGGGTAGATGCTCAAGAATTTCCAGGGGGACCCCTGAGGTTTGATCCTGCCTTTGCATATGCCAAGCCTCCTTTCTCATGACCTTTGCACGGGGGGGGGGGGGGGGGCGGGGGGGACTCCTCACACTGGCTCCCAGCAATGTAGTGTCCTTCTTTGTCTCTTTTCACAGCCTTTGTTTTAAAGTCTATTTTATCTGATATGAGTATTGCTACTCCTGCTTTATTTTGGTCTCTATTCGCATGGAATAACATTTCCCAGCCCTTCACTTTCAGTCTGTATGTGGCCCCTGTTTTGAGGTGGGTCTCTTGTAGACAACACATATAGGGGTCTTGTTTTTGTATCCATTCAGCCAGTCTTTGTCTTTTGGTTGGGGCATTCAACCCATTTACATTTAAGGTAATTATGGATAAGTATGATACCGTTACCATTTACTTTATTGTTTCAGGCTCGAGATTATACACCCTTTTTGTGCTTCCTGTCTAGAGAAGATCCTTTAGCATTTGTTGGAGAGCTGGTTTGGTGGTGCTGAATTCTCTCATCTTTTGCTTGTCTGTAAAGCTTTTGATTTTTCCTTCATATTTGAATGAGATCCTTGCTGGGTACAGTAATCTGGGCTGTAGGTTATTTTCTTTCATCACTTTAAGGATGTCTTACCATTCCCTCCTGGCCTGAAGAGTTTCTATTGAAAGATCAGCTGTTATCCTTATGGGATTCCCCTTGTGTGTTATTTGTTGTTTTTTCCTTGTTGCTTTTAATATTTGTTCTTCGTGTTTGATCTTTGTTATTTGATTAATATGTGTCTTGGGGTGTTTCACCTTGGGTTTTTCCTGTTTTGGACTCTCTGGGTTTCTTGGATTTGGGTGATTATTTCCTTCCCCATTTTAGGGAAGTTTTCCACTATTATCTCCTCAAGTATTTTCTTATGGTCTTTCTTTTGTCTTCTTCTGGAACTCCTATACTTCGAATGTTGGGGCGTTTAACACTGTCCTGGAGGTCTCTGAGATTGTCCTCATTTCTTTTAATTTGTTTTTCTTTTTTCCTCTCTGATTCATTTATTTCTACCATTCTATCTTCTATTTCACTAATCCTATCTTCTGCCTCTGTTATTCTGCTATTTGTTGCCTCCAGAGTGTTCTTGATCTCATTTATTGTGTTATTCATTATATATTGACTCTTTTTTATTTCTTCTAGGCCCTTGTTAAACCTTTCTTGCATCTTCTCAATCCTTGTCTCCAGGCTATTTATCTGTGATTCCATTTTGATTTCAAGATTTTGGATCATTTTCACTATCATTACTTGGAATTCTTTATCAAGTAGATTCCCTATCTCTTCCTCTTTTCTTTGGTTTGGTGGGCATTTATCCTGTTCCTTTACCTGCAGGGTATTCCTCTGTCTCTTCATCTTGTTCATATTGCTGAGTTTGGGGTGGCCTTTCTGTATTCTGGCAGTTTGTGGAGTTCTCTTTATTGTGGAGATTCCTTGCTGTGGGTGGGGTTGTACAGGTGGCTTGTCAAGGTTTCTTGGTTAGGGAAGCTTGTGTCAGTGTTCTGGTGGGTGGAGCTGGATTTTTTCTCTCTGGAGTACAATGAAGTGTTCAGTAATGAGTTATGAGATGTCAATGGTTTTGGAATAACTTCAGGCAATCTGTATATTAGAGCTCAGGGCTGTGTTCCTGGGTTGCTGGAGAATTTACATGGTATGTCTTGCTTTGGAACTTATTGGCCTTTGGTTGGTGCTTGGATTCAGTGTAGGTATGGAGGCGTTTGATGAGCTCCTGTCGAGTAATGTTCCCTGGAGTCAGGAGTTCTCTGGTGTTCTCAGGGTTTGGACTTAAGCCTCCTGCTTCTGGTTTTCAGTCTTATTTTTATAGTAGTCTCAAGACTTATCCTTCTATACAGCACCATTGATAACACATCTCCTTTCGAAGACAATGGGCTGCTTTTTCTGGGTGCCTGATATCCTCTGCCGGCATTCAGGAGTTTTTTGGAATTTATTCAGCGTTTAAAATTTCTTTTGATGAATTTGTGGGGGAGAAAGTGGTCTCCCCATCCTATTCCTCTGCCATCTTCTGCTTTTATTTCACTCTTGAAGATCCACTTTGCTGAGGGGAGAGTCAAAGCTTTTACCACCTGCACCTTCCACTTAACTGCAGTGTCAGTTTTCCAGGGAGCTGTAATCTTTATGTATTTCAGGCCAAATTCATCCTACTTTCTTGATGAAGACAAAATAATCTCTTTCTTTTACACTTTTGTGATTCCCCTGCTAAATTCTCTGGTATTTAGCCTGTGGAACAAGAATGTGAAAGAGGCTTTAGTAAAATTGAAAGCTAAACTATATTTTTAAATATTTGAACTATGCATATGTGCACACAACCACACACATATAGTAACTGTGTAATTAAAATTAGATGACATGACACATGGAGGAGAAAGTGGCAACCCACTCCAGTATTCTTGCCTGGAGAATCCCTATAGAGAGAAGAGCCTGATGGGCTACAATCAATGGGGTCACAGAATCAGACATGACTGAGTGACTAAGCACAGCTTCACTGTTAAGAAATATTGCAGGTTTCCTCAGATATCATGCTTAGTATGTGGGCAGCGTTTATATAGGGCACTTACTGTTTTGGAAAATCCTTTTGACTTTTCAGTTATGCTAATTTTTGATTCAATTGTCATTCAAACATTATTTCAGTCTCACTCAAACATTATGCAGTGTCTTAAAGGTTTTGTCTTAAATTAAATCAAAGATTTGCTGAGTGATCTTTCAGAACTCAGTTTTTTTTTTTAATATAGTACATCTTATAGATTAGATACTAATGAATTTAAGCTGATACTAGTAGTAGGCATTAATGACCTAAGCAGTTTAGTGATAAATGAACCACAAAATGGTCATGGGATAAAAATTTGAGGGCATTTGTGAGACAGTCCATGGGGTTGCTAAAAGTTGGACACGACTGAGCAACTTCACCTTCACTTTTCACTTCCATGCATTGGAGAAGAAAATGGCAACTGATTCAAGTGTTCTTGCCTGGAGAATCCCAGGGACAGGGGAGCCTAGTGGGCTGCCATCTATGGGGTCTCACAGGGTCAGACACAACTAAAGTGACTTAGTAGCAGCAGTGAAACATTATGACATGTTAGGAAACGTTCTCATTGTGGAAAAAGTTACAAACATAAAATTATTATTTTATATAAAAGATGTATAGGTTTATATTCCTGCCATATTTTATCAATTCACTGAACTATTTTGGAAATGTTGCTCATAAAAGGCATCCTAACAGAAAATATTGTCTGAAAATTAAAGTCTAAGACAAACGATGCATCAGTGGATTGGCAGGTATTGTGCAGTATATATACATGTAATCTAGTTAATGTCTCCATTCAAATATCAGATGTATATTACAGCATCTAAAGACTGATTTGACCTACATATTGCTCCATTTTATTGGATCTAATAAATATGATATAAAAAAAGAAAAAAAAATAAGCCCATTAAATGGAAGTAAAAAATAATATTACAGCAGACAATATTTGATTAAAATAG
This sequence comes from Ovis canadensis, assembly GCF_042477335.2. Lineage (NCBI taxonomy): Eukaryota > Metazoa > Chordata > Mammalia > Artiodactyla > Bovidae > Ovis > Ovis canadensis. The sequence goes on along the minus strand of NC_091254.1, from coordinate 14,295,450 downwards.
GCTTCCTCGTCTGGAATTTGGATAACTTAAAGAAGAACTGAGTGTTTTTTTTTATGAAATTCACAATTCAAATCAAAGTTGTGGCAATGGCATGGAGATACTCTTCTGTTCCATGAAAATTCTTGAAATTCCACAAAAATAGGGAACAACATATCAGAAGATTCTGATGTATTTTAGGCTGTCTACTTCAGTTCTCATCACTAACTTTCCTTCTTCTTTCCATAGCACAACCCTTTTACACATCACCGATGACTGATGGAAAATATCTGTAATGTCAGTTGTTACTTCTCATTTTTCATTTCTAATTTTGTTGACCTGAGTCTTCTCTTTTCTTCTCTTGATGAGTCTGACTGAAGGTTTATCAACTTCATATTCTCAAAGAATCAGATTTTAGTTTCACTGACCTTTGTTATTATTTTCTTTATATTTTTAATTTATTTATTTTCTGTTTATGTTTTGGTTCCATCTATTAACTTTAGTTTCGCTTATTCTTTCCCTAGTTGCTTTAGGTGTAATGCAAGTTTGTTTATTTCTGATTTTTCCTGTTTCCTGAGGTAAGATTGTATTGCAATAAGCTTCCTTCTTAGAACTGTTTTTGCTGAGCACTGCCGGGAGCCAGCATGAGGAATCTCACCCATGACAAAGGTCATGAGGAAGAGGCTTGACAGGCAAAGGCGAGTCTCAGGTCTCAAGGGGTCCTCTGCCCGAGCATCTACCCCAAAACCAAAATTTGTCTGTTTACTGTTTGCCATACTATACTCTTCTGACATTACAGGGGGGCTATTCCCTACCACCTTTCTCTAAAGAAAATTAACTTAGAGCTCTAGTTAATAAGTCTCCTGGGCATAAAAGGAGTGTCTTAGCTCAAACCCGTCTGATAGCTTTCTAACTTGCCCGACAGGACTGTCCAGATTTTTGCAACTGCGCATGTGATTGTTTACAGCCTTCCAACCGCAAGAGGCACAGAAAGCTTAAAAAATTCTAGGAAAAAAATCATTAGACTAAGACTGATTAAGGGTGTCATTGTAAAGCCAATACTTGCTGTCAAGTTTTCATATCTTTTTTCGTTGTTGTTGATATAGTTGGTATATAGAAAAAAACAAGTAGCAACATAGATCTTTGAGTTAAGTACTTTCTTTGTTATAACCCACTGCACATTTGTTCTACAGGGATGTAACTTTATTTAGTCCTTTGAGGGTGATGCAGATTAAAGAAAAACACTTCAGGGAAAATGAGATTAACATTCATTAAGGAAGAGAGCCATAAAGTGTTAACAGGCCTCTTGGCCATAAGATAATGTAAATCACCTGAGACCTTTTGTATATGGAAAGATATGCAGGAAAAAAGCCTGGTATAGGTAAGGGTCAGGACTGCTGCCCCTGCATGACTCTGCATCTTCCATTGTGTATAACACAATGGATAACACCTTTTGAAAATAAAGTTATGGGGTTTTGCACAAGCTTGGCCTCCCCCGTGTCAACTCTCTCCCCCTCTCCCTCCCTCTCTTTTTCAGGCTGATCCCTTGGAACACAGAGGCTCGCTGTGTCTCCTTATTTGCCTGGGCTTCTAAGTCCCACGTGAGAGGGAGCCCAAGGTGGGGCACCCTCTGCTAGTCAAGTGGGCACCTGTGGCCTACACAGACGGTTCAAGTTTCTTGTCTTGAGACTTTATTAGCTTTCCATGTAAACCAAGGAATATCAGCCTCTTTTCTCCTCTATTTTTTTCACTACATTATTCTTCTCTAATCTCTCTTTAAATTTCTAATTAATCTATCTTTAATCACCAACTCCATCCCTGCTTCAAATTCCCTGGATTCACTGGGGCTGGACCCTGGCAGAGCACCTTAGGTTTTGGATTGTCATATTTTGTTGTCATTTTTCTCTAGGTATTTCTTTTATTTCCTCCTAGTTTTCTTCAGTGATATTGGTTGTTTAGTCACATATTGTTTAGCTTCTATATACTTGTGTAAAAACACAAACAGCTTTATCTTGTAATGGACTTCTCATATTGTCATTGGAAACAGATGCTTGTTATTATTTCAATTAAAAAAAAAAGTACCAGGTTTTGGTTTGTGATCCATGATATGATCTACTGTGGAAAATGTCCCATGTTTACTTGAGATGAAAGTGTATTCTGCTTCTTTCAGATGGAATGTCCTATAAATATCAAATCTATCTGGTCTATTGTGCCATTTAAGAATTGGTTTACTTATTAATTTTCTGCCTGGGTGATCCATCCATTGGTGTAATTTGAATGTTAAAGTTCCCCACCTTTGTTGTATTACCGCCAATTTCCCCTTTTATAGATATTAGCACTTGCCTTATATATTGATGGTGTGTTCCTGTGTTGAGTGTATACATATTTACAATTATTATGTCTTCTTCATGGATTGATCCCTTGGTCATTGGGTAGTGTCTATCCTTGTCTCTTTTAACATTTGTTATTTTAAGGTCTATCTTGTCTGCTGTGAGTATTGCTTTTCCAGCTTTATTGTGATTTTCATTTGAATGGAATATCTTCACATCCCTTCATTTTCAGTTTGCATGTGTTTCTAGCTCTGAAGTGGGTTTCTTTGTATATATCTTCTTGATGAGACTTAATTTGTTCAAAATTTTTGTTCAATTTTTATTAGGTTGTTTGTTGTCTTACTGTCTGTGAGAATTCTTCATATAATTTGGCTATATGGTTTTCAAACATTTTACCTCAATCTTTGAATATGCATGCATATATATATATATATATATATATATATATATATATACACACATACATATTCAAAAGATTGCTTCTCTAATATATTTTTGTACACTGTTCCACATATCTCTTGCTACATAAACTGCATTTCATAACTAGATAACTTAAGAGAATGACCTGACCATACGTGCTCTGTCATACCTGACTCTTTGCAACCCCATGGATGATAAGGCTCCTCTGCCCAAGAAACTTTTCAGGCAAGAACACTGGAGTGAGTTGTCATTTTCTACTCCAGGGGCTTTTCTCTTCCTAGGGATCGAACTCACATCTCCTGCTAGACAGTCAAATTCTTTTCTGCTGAGCCACCTGGGAAACACTTGAATATTCATGCATTTATATATATTCAAAAACTTGTTTCTGATTTATTTTTGCACACTGTTCTAGTTATCTCTTCCTACAAAAACTGTATTTCAAAACTAAATAACTTAAGAGAATGATCACTGACTCCTTATTTTGTTCTTTCTCATGTTTACTGAGGTTGCATGAAATATTCAGTGGAAAGATGGGCTAGGTTGCAAGTTCTTTAATAATTGAGAGTAGATGAGAATATCTAGAAAGATAGACCCAAATTCTCCCCTGTCAGTTCATGTAATATCAGAATGTGCCACATTGTAAAATAAGATGGGTAGTTGGAATTTCTATACGGTAATTCATGGCTTTCACACACTATCTTATTAAAGACAAGACCCAGAAATGACTTATGATAATTTTGCTAATTTTTGTTTGTCAAAATAGATGAAGTATGGCAAAAATTCAAAGGATGAATATGCAATGCATGCAATATAGATGAACGTTGAAAATATTTCAATGAATACAAGAAGGCTGATGAAAAGAATAACAACAAAGAAAAAAAAAAGCATGTTGCATAATTCTGTTCAAAAGGAAGCCAAGAATTGGAAGCACAAAGAATCAGAAAGTAAATTAGTAGTTGCCAGGGCTCAGGGAGGTAGGAAGGGAAAGCGACAGCTAATACATATGGATTTCTTATCATAGTAATGAAAATGTTGTGGAAGTAAATACTGATGATAACCTAAGAACCTTGAAAACACAATGAAAAAACAAACAACGGTATACATTAGAAAGGTGCATTTTATGATGTACTCATTAAATTTCAGTAAAAAGGAAAACATGAATCAAGCGTGGTAATATCCTTCAATGAGATGTGAAGGAGACTCCAGAACACTATGAACAAATCTAAAGAAATGGAAATAATGGGGGGAGGATCTTTTTGAGTTTCAGTAGGTTTACTCTTTAACTAAAGAAGGACAGAATCATTTCAGAATAACTGTGAAGCACATCATACAAAAAAATTATGCAGTTTTCTTTTTACCATAGATCAATTTAATGACAGTAGGAAGGCATGAAAACTGAGCTTGTGCTAAGTAGCTTCTGAATTCTTAGGGGGAAATATAGAAGCAGAAATATAATTAATGAAATGTTTGCATAACATCAAAGCAAAGGGTCAGTAGCACAGGGATTTAAGTCCCAGTGTACCTGGTAAAATAAGAGGTCACCTGTTTATTGTTCAACTAGTCAAGACTTGCTCATCTCAGGTAGGTTTCCAGTTCCTAACTTAAAGAATATAGAAGAAAATACTTAACATTTTGAAGAAACAAATTGTAAATGAACCATTTTGTGCCAGCTTACTCATTAAAATCTGAAGTCAATGGCTAGAAATATTTCGATTTCAGAATCACAAGAATCTGAACTTGTTAATATCCACAATGCAACTGTTTATTTGTTTTATTTTGTTCTTTATTCACAGGAAATATTTACTCTTTTTTACCTTTGGAAAAATGTATACATGAATTTAAAGCATATTTTGTTAAATTAAAATAGAGTACGTAACACAATAAAGATAAAAACATGTAAAATTCATCTCCATGAGAACCACATGCCATGTTTCTTAGTTCTGAGGGAAAACGTTCATTGCTTACATTCTATTCTTACAAACATTAATGCATATACTCATATATATTACAAAGGGAAAAGCCTATGCATTTTAGAAACATTATTGTCCGTCATCTTATTTCCAATTTAGTAACTAACAGGCCATTCAACATATAAAATGATGCGAATTATACAATAAATATGGTGTTTTCACTTCCTTTTAGCTCTTTTTTTCCACTCATTAAGAGATTCACCTTTTGACAACTACCACTACACAAAGAGGTAATGAGCATTTTGGGAAAGCAAGAATAAATTTCTAGAACACCAGGTCAATAATACTTAATTCATGTCTCAGCAAATACTGAACATAACATAAACTAAAATAAGTAATATAATTACTTTTCTTTTATTGCTAGCCATTGATATGCTCACTGTTTCTGGAACTAAGTCAAATTCTCTAAAACCAATCATACTTGTTTGAGAAACATAAAAATTAGTATTGATTTTTGTATCTAAGTGACTATTTTCAACCCTCATAAATGCTCAGTCCTATATCTTACTGTCTGGTCTCTCTAACACTGATGTCTCTTCTAGGTTTTTCTCAAGATGTAAAGAGTTAAATTTTTCTAAATCTACTCTCTGGGATGAAGAAACTAACACTCAGAGAAGAGCTTATAGAAAGGAACAAGCCTCATGAATGGCATCTAAATTTACATCAAATTTCTCAAAAGTCTTTCTAAGATACTTTTTCATTATTGCAGAATAGACAGTTATGCCTCTTTAAAGAATGGGTGCATGACTGAATAATTTTCTAAGTATAAAAAGACACTTACAGAAAAGTATATTCTGTCTTATGACATTTTGTAGATGCCAAAAAGCGTTTCACATGCAAGTGTCATTTTTTAAAATCATTTTCTCAAAAGTTTACATCAGAACTAAGAAGAATGGATAGAAGGAATTGCTCCTCCATGACTGATTTCATTTTCTTGGGAATTACTGATAATGCTGTAAACAAAGTGATCCTATTTACCATATTTCTCTTTGTTTATCTCATTACTCTTCTGGCAAATCTTGGAATAATAACCATGATCAGAATGGATCCCCAGCTGCACACACCCATGTACTTTTTCCTCAGCTGCCTCTCCTTCAGTGGTCTCAGCATTTCCACAGCAGTTGGCCCCAAGATGCTGGTGGATCTATTTGATAAGAACAAATCAATTCCTTTCTATGGCTGTGCTCTGCAGTTATTGGTGCTCTATTGCCAGGAGAAATATCAATAACCTCAGATATGCAGATCCACCATCCTTATGGCAGAAAGTGAAGAGGAACTAAAAAGCCTCTTGATGAAAGTGAAAGAGGAGAGTGAAAAAGTTGGCTTAAAACTCAACATTCAGAAAATGAAGATCATGGCATTTGGTCCCATCACTTCATGGGAAATAGATGGGGAAACAGTGTCAGACTTTATTTTGGGGGGCTCCAAAATCAGTGCAGATGGTCATTGCAGCCATGAAATTAAAAGACACTTTCTCCTTGGAAGGAAAGTTATAACCAAACTAGACAGCATATTAAAAAGCAGAGACATTACTTTGCCGACTAAGGTCCGTCTAGTCAAGGCTATGGTTTTTCCAGTAGTCATGTATGGATGTGAAAGTTGGACTGTGAAGAAGGCTGAGCGCCAAAGAATGGATGCTTTTGAACTGTGGTATTAGAGAAGACTCTTGAGAGTCCCTTGGACTGCAAGGAGATCCAACTAGTCCATTCTGAAGGTGATCAGCCCTGGGATTTCTTTGGTAGGAATGATGCTAAAGCTGAAACTCCAATACTTTGGCCACCTCATGAGAAGAGTTGACTCATTGGAAAAGCCTCTGATGCTGGAAGGGATTGAGGGCAGGAGGAGAAGGGGACGACAGAGGATGAGATGTCTGGATGGCATCACTGACTCGATGGACACGTGAGTCTCAGTGAACTCCGGGAGTTGGTGATGGACAGGGAGGTGGCCTGGTGTGCTGTGATTCATGGGGTCGCAAATTGTCGGACACGACTGAGCGACTGAACTGAACTGAACTGAACTGATACCTATATGGATCGTGAATGTCTCCTGATGGCAGTGATGGCCTATGACTGGTACAAGGCAGTCAGCAGCCCCTTGCTCTATGCAGTCAGCATGTCCAGCAGGGTGTGCTCCCTGCTTATCGCTGGGGTTTATCTGGTGGGAATAGCAGATGCTCTGATACACATGACATTAGCACTCCACTTATGTTTCTGTGTATCAAATAAAATTAATTATTTTTTTTGTGATGTTGCTCCTCTCCTATTGCTATCTTGCCCAGATACACAGGTCAATGAGTTACTGATATTTACTGCTTTTGGCTTCATTGAACTGAGCACAATTTCAGGAGTTCTTGTCTCATATATTATCCTATCGGTCTTGAAGATCTACTCTGCCAAAGGGGGGTTAAAGGCTTTCTCTACTTGCACCTCTCACCTAACTTCTATGGCAATTTTCAAGGGAATAATGGTCTTCATGTATTTCAGGCCAAGTTCTTCCTACTCTCTAGATGAAGACAAAATGACCTCTTTGTTTCATATCCTTGTGATTCTCCTGTTAAACCTTCTGATTTATAGCCTAAGGAATAAGGATGTGAAACAGACCCTGAAAAAAATCGAAGAATAAATGGTTTTAAAAATTTATATTTTGTATATGTGCACACATGTACAGCCATACTTATGTGGTGACTGATGATTTATTAAAATTAAATGGTAGGTTACATGAGAAACATAATTTCTATTTGAAATATATTGCTATTTTCCCTACCTGTCATGCTTCTTTATATTTCCAGAATTTGTTATGGCATTAGGTTCCAGGAATTTTTTTTCTGACTTTTACAATATATTAGTTTTTGTTCAGTTTTTAGTCAAGCACTATCTGAATCCAGAAAATGATTCAATTTTTAGATGAAAAAAAAAATAGCAGGCAGAGGATCTGACAGTTACTCTGATCTTGAAGTGTGTGAGTCCATGCCTGTTAGAAGAAGTCATTGGTTACAACAGGGAAGAACCATGAGGGGCATATGCTAAGTGAAATAATTCATACAGAGGAAGACAAGTACTATACGGTCTCACATACAAGAAGAATCCAATTGGTCAAACACATAGAAATAGAGAATAGATTGGCTATTGCTACAGGCTGAAAGATGGGAGCAATGGGTGATGTTGGTCAAAGTTTACAGACTTTCTGGTGCTTGATGAATAAGTTCTGGGTGTCTAATGTGCACTGTGACTCTAGTTAACAGTTGTGTATCGTAAGACTGAAATTTGCTGAGCAAGTAGACCTTAAGGGTTTTCATGGTATGCACACTCAAAGTGATAGCTATGTAAATTGATGAATGTGTTAACTAACTTTATTGTAGTAATTATTTCAGAATGTAACACATATTAAATATTCATGCACTGTACCATATACATGTTATTTGTCAATTTTATCTGAATACAGCTAAAACACACACAGACACACAGACACACAGTCAAAAAAGGTAAGAGACAGTGGACAGAATCATGGTAAAGTACATAATTGTGCTTCATTATCAACTATCAATTCTTCTGTGACTCTCTGCACACCAATTTCCTTCCTTTTTTTCCTTATTCTTAGCTCTGGTTAGCTTGTGGTTCAAAAAAAAAAAAAAACACAACAACACCTATTTAAAAGATTATTTTATATCATCCCGTTGATCAGAGTTCTTTGCTTAAGAATGAGCTTTGCATTATGTAAACAAAGCACTACATGTTGTCTGGAAGGTCAAATAAACAAATATGTAATAAACTAAAAATAGAAGACAACACATTTTTCACTGATAATTATATGTCAATACAATTGTATGTCAATTATAGCCAATACAAAATTGGGCATCCCTGGTGTCTCAAGATGGTAAAGCATGTGCCTGCAATGTGGGAGACATGGGTTCAATCCCTGGGTCGGGAAGATCCCCTGGAGAAGGAAATGGCAACCCACTCCAGTATTCTTGCCTGGAAAATTCCATAGACTGAGGAGCCTGGTGGGCTACAGTCCATGGGGTCGCAAAGAGTCAGACACGACTGAATGACTTCACTTTCACTTTCCTTAATACAAAATTAAATGAAGTTTTGATTAGTAGCTAAAAAATGTATATCAGGATACAGTTAACATATTGAACACATATACACAAGTTTGTTTGGAAGGTACATAAAATGGTTGTGGACATTAAGATAATATACTATAAAGACATGCTTATTAACTTCACTAGAAAGAATAAGCTCTAAGCTCTTGCTATTTGACTGTTTCATCTACCTTTGATCTGGCTTCCTGAAGGCTAAAGCACTAAATTAGTTTGTTTAGAAAGCTAGGATGTGACAATGTATTTTAAATACCATAATGTACTGAAAGGGACTGATATTTATTCATTACAACTATAAATAAATAAATTTATACTTTAAAAAATTATAAAATTAAAAGCCTCTGATGGTCTTCTAGCCGCCATTGTAGAATGTCCTTATGTGACAATATTTCAGAAGGGAAAAATAAAGCCTACATAATTCCTCTGTTGTTCAAAGTGGTATTTGTAAAACACTATGACATGTTAAGAAAAACTTTAAAATTCCTGCATAATATAAAAGACTTAAATGTGTGCTTCTGGCATACTTTATCAATTCACTGAAACTTCTTTTGACTGGTTGCAACGACAAGGCAGCAACATGACAGCAAACCTGTTCAAAAATATAGCTAATCAAATTGGATGTCAATGGATTATCATTAATGAGAGATTAGTAAACATGGATCTAATTAATCCATCTTCATATATATTATCAGTTTTACATCAGCATCTAAAGACTGATTCAATATGAATACTAGTTCATTTTACTGTGTCTAGATCATGAACTTCTTATTACCAATTCAGACTTAAATTGAAGGAAGTAGGGAAAACCGCTAGACCATTCAGGTATGACCTAAATCAAATCCCTTATGATTATACAGTGGAAGTGAGAAATAGATTTGAGGGCCTAGATCTGATAGAGTGCCTGATGAACTATGGATGGAGGTCCATGACATTGTACAGGAGACAGGGATCAAGACCATCCCATGGAAAAGAAATGCAAAAAAGCAAAATGGCTGTTTGGGGAGGCCTTACAAATAGCTGTGAAAAGAAGACAGGAGAAAAGCAAAGGAGAAAAGGAAAGCTATAAGTGTCTGAATGCAGAGTTCCAAAGAATAGCAAGAAGAGATAAGAAAACCTTCTTCAGCGATCATTGCAAAGAAATAGAGGAAGAGAAACAGAATGGGAAAGACTAGAAATCTCTTCAAGAAAATTAGACATACCAAGGGAACATTTCATGCAAGGATGGGCTCGATAAAGGACAGAAATGGTATGGACCTAACAGAAGCGGAAGATATTAAGAAGAGGTGGAATGAATACATGGAAGAACTATACAAAAAAGATCTTCACGACCCAGATAATCATGATGATGTGATCACTAATCTAGAGCCAGACATCTTGGAATGTGAAGTCAAGTTGTCCTTAGAAAGCATCACTACAAACAAAGTTAGGGGAGGTGATGGAATTCCAGTTGAGCTGTTTCAAATCCTGAAAGATGATGCTGTGAAAGTGCTGCACTCAATATGCCAGCAAATTTGGAAAACTCAGCTGTGATCACAGGACTGGAGAAGGTCAGTTTTCATTCCAATCCCAAAGAAAGGCAAAGCCAAAGAATGTTCAAACTGCCGCACAATTGCACTCATCTCACATGCTAGCAAAGTAATGCTCAAAATTCTCCAAGCCAGGCTTCAGCAATACGTGAACCGTGAACTCCCTGATATTCAAGCTGGTTTCAGAAAAGGCAGAGGAACCAGAGATCAAATTGCCAACATCTGCTGGATCATCAGAAAAGCAAGAGTTCTAGAAAAACATCTATTTCTGCTATTTTGACTATGCCAAAGCCTTTGACTGTGTGGATCACAATAAACTGTGGGAAATTCTGATAGAGATGGGAATACCAGACCATCTAACCTGCCTCTTGAGAAATCTGTATGCAGGTCAGGAAGCAACAGTTAGAACTGGACATGGAACAACAGACTGGTTCCAAATAGGAAAAGGAGTACGTCAAGGCTGTATATTGTCACCCTGCTTATTTAACTCCTATGCAGAGTACATCCTGAGAAACACTGGACTGGAAGAAACACAAGCTGGAATCAAGATTGCCGGGAGAAATATCAATAACCTCAGATATGCAGATGACACCACCTCATGGCAGAAGTGAAGAGGAGCTAAAAAGCATCTTGATGAAAGTGAAAGAGAAGAGTGAAAAAGCTGGCTTAAAGCTCAACATTCAGAAAACGAAGATGGTGGCATCCGGTCCTATCACTTCATAGGAAATAGATGGGGAAACAGTGGAAACAGTGTCAGACTTTATTTTTGGGGACTCCAAAATCGCTGCAGATGGTCACTGCAGCCATGAAATTAAAAGACACTTACTCCTTGGAAGAAAAGTTATGACCAACCTACATAGTATATTCAAAAGCAGAGACATTACTTTGCCAACAAAGGTCCATCTAGTCAAGGCTATGGTTTTTCCAGTGGTCATGTATGGATGTGAGAGTTGGACTGTGAAGAAGGCTGAGCACCGAAGAATTGATGCTTTTGAACTGTGGTGTTGGAGAAGACTCTTGAGAGTCCCTTGGACTGCAAGGAGATCCAACCAGTCCATTCTGAAGATCAACTCTGGGATTTCTTTGGAAGGAATGATGCTAAAGCTGAAACTTCAGTACTTTGGCCACCTCATGAGAAGAGTTGACTCATTGGAAAAGACTCTGATGCTGGGAGGGATTGGGGCAGGAGGAGAAGGGGACGACTGAGGATGAGATGGCTGGATGTCATCATGGACTCAATGGACGTGAGTCTGAGTGAACTCCGGGAGATGGTGATGGACAGGGAGGCCTGGCTTGCTGCGATTCATGGGGTCACAAAGAGTCGGACACGACTGAGCGACTGAACTGAACTGAAGTGAGTAATATGTGAAGATGAGAAAATTTTAAACCCATTAAACTGACTTTCAAAAAAAGAACTGATTCAGTTGATTGTAGGTTTCCTTTCCTTGAATTGAAAAAATTACTGGGAAATTATTGAAATTTTAAAAGATAATTTCTAAGTCAGATATGAATTTGAGCAAAATGATTCTTCTTTCCTGATATTAATCTGAAAAAAAAGGAACAATACAACACAAAATTTATTCTAGCCTGTCAATTTCAGTATTATTCATTCTTTATCATTTTAATGTCTTCATATTATATTTTCCTCATACATGCACCAATGACTCATGGAAAATATCATTTTGCAAATGCAATTAATCAACGACAGATGTAATGCTTTAATATCACTGTCACATTCTTATATCTTGACCTCTTTCTTCATCTTTGCCATTGAAATACTTTAGCATAAGAATGGCAATCACTGACTCAGTGGCATGAGTTTGAGCAACTCCAGGAGTTGGTGATGGACAGGGAAGCCTGGCATGCTTCAGTCCATGGGGTTGCAAGGAGTCAGTTGTGACTGAGTGACTGAACTGAACTGAAAGATGGCAAGGCAATGTTAGATTTGGTAAATGTCTAATGCAGAGAAAAGACACACTCATACTTGTTATAGGCTGTACAAGTAAACTACTTACAAATAGAACAGCAGTAATGTTCATGACACCAGTAAGTAAAAGGATCTGGGTTAAAGCTTGGGGCAGAAATCTTTAGCTTCCCTGGATGGCTTTCTCTTTAGTTAGAACCATGCTATGAACTAGGCAGGAACACCACTCTAAATACCACAGTGTTGCTTTCTATTCTTCAGATCACCCTGTGTAGAAGACGGAATTAAGTTAGATTACTGCTAAGTTTCTTTTCAGGTGATATTATCTGCCTCTAAAAGATAAAACTTTACTTTTATATTGTACAGTAAATATATTTTACTAATATTACTGTAAACCCATCCATATGATTGGAAACAATATGAAACAAACAATAATCACTTCACATTTAATCAACCAATTGATCTGAACATATAGGTTGGTTATCTTAGCTGGTAAAAAATCCACTTGCAATGCAGGAGACCCTAGTTAGATTTCTGGGTCAGGAAGATCCCCTGGAGAGGAAATGGCAACCCACTCCAGTACTCTTGCCTGGAAAATCACAAGGACAGAGAGAAGCCTGGTAGACTACAATCCATGGAATCGTAAAGATTCAGACACAACTGAGCGACTTCACTTACCAGTGAGCCATTATCTCAGTTAATATTAAAAAAAGAAAAATCTCAATTGCTATCTTTTAAATGAAAGAGAAAGTTATCAAGTATTAGTATACAGGAAAATAAGAAACAAACACAAGGTAATTTTAGAATTCATTATATTTGCAATGATTGATATTGGCTCTCTGTGTATCTGCAACATGTACAGGAACTTTATTCTAAACAGAATTTTAGTAGTAGTCATCATAAAGATCTGAATGTTAGGTAGTATTTATTCCAGTAATTTATTTAAGTTAACTGCTTATTTACCCATTTATTAAAAACAAACAAACAAACAAACAAACAAACATAGCAATATGTCAAGTCATCAGGAATGTTTACTTTACTTTATGTTGCTGTCAAGAAAGAATCCTGTAAACACACTTTTCAGAGTCTGGAAACACAGTAATGAGATCTACAAGGTTTTTTCTCAGATCCTCTTCCCTAACATTATATATCCCTTCAGTGTACATGATGTGTTGTATGTTATGTACCTCAAATACCATAAGACTGAAACAACATTTTAAAATGAAAATTTCAGCAAGTTATTTGTCATCAATGACTTATCACACAAAGTTTAAACAAGAAGAAACATTTTATTTGTTGTCCTTGTTGCTCAGTGGCTAAGTCGTGTTTGGAACCCCAAGAAGTACAGCATGCCAGGCTCCTCTGTCCTCTACTATCTTTTAGAGTTTGCTCAAATCCATGTCTGTTTAGTGAATGATACTGTCTAACCATGTTATCCTCTGTAATCGCCTTCTCCTTCTGCTTACAATCTTTCCCAGCACCAGAGTTTTTTACAATGAGCCAATTCCTTGCATCAAGTTGGCAAAGTATTGAAGCCTCAGCTTCAGCATCAGTCTGAATGAATATTCAGAGTTGATTTCCTTTAGTGTTAACTGTTTTGATCTCCTTGCTTTCCAAGGGACTCCCAAGAGTCTTTTCCAACCACAGTTCAAAAGCACTCAGCCTTCTTTATGGTCTAACTCTCACATCCATACATGACAACTTGAAAATCCATAGCTTAGACTACACAGGTCTTTATCAACAAAGTGATGTCTCTGCTTTTTAATATTTTGTCCAGGTTTGTCATCACTTTCCTTCCAAAGAAAAAGCATATCTTTATTTCATGGCTGCAGTCACTGTCCCCAGTGATTTTGGAGCCCTGGAAAATAAAATCTGTCATTGCTTCCACTTTATCTCCTTCTATTTGTCATGAAGGTCAGTTTACATTCCAATCCCAAAGAAGGGCAATGCCAGAGAATGTTCAAATTGCCACACAACTGCACTTATTTCACATGCTAGCAAGGTGGTGTTCAAAATTTTTCACCTAGGTTTCATCAGTACATGAACAGAGTGTCCAGATGTACAAGCTAGATTTAGAATATGCAGGGGGATCAGAAATTGAATTCCCAACATCTGATTCATCACAGGAAAAGCTGGAGAATTTCAGAAAAAAAACACATAGACTTCTGGTTAAATGACTACAGTAAAGCCTTTGACTGTGTGGAGCACAACAAACTGTGGAAAATTCTTAAAGAGATGGAAATAGCAGATCACCTTACCTGCCTCCTGAGAAATTTGTACGCAGATCAAGAAGCAACAGTTAGAGCCAGACATAGAACAATGGATTGGCTCAAAATTGGGAAAGGAGTGTGTCAAGCCTGTATATTGTCACCACACTTATTTAACTTATATGCAGAGTACATCATGTGAAATGCTGGGATGGATAAATCATAATCTGAAATCAAGATTGCTGGCAAACATATCAACAACCTCGAAGATGCAGATGATATCACCTTAATGGCAGAAAGTAACGAGGAACTAAAGAGCCTCTTGATGAAGGTGAAGGAAGAGGGTGAAAAAAAATAGCTGAAAAATCAACATTCAAAAAACTAAGATCATAGCAGATGGGGGAGAAAATGGAAACTGACAGATTTTATTTTATTGGGTCTCAAAACCACTGTGGATGGTGACTGCTGCCATGAAATTAAAAGATGGTTGCCCCTTGGAAGAAAAGCTATGACAAGCTTAGAGTATTGAAAACAGCAACATCACTTTTCCGACAAAGGTCTATGTAGTCAAATTATGGCTTTTCCATGTAATGTAGAGAGGTTAAAACTGTACCGTAAAGAAGGCTGAGTCCAAAGAATGGATGTTTTTGAACTGTGGTGCTGGAAAAGACTCTTGAAAGTTCCTTGAACGGTGAGATCAAATCAGTCAATCCTAAAAGAAATCAACCCTGAATATTCATTGGAAAGACTGATGCTGAAGCTGAAGCTCCAATATGTTGGTTACCTAATCCAAAGAGCCAAATGTCTGGAACCTTGAATTTGGGAACTGAAGGCAGGAGGAAAAGGGTACAACAGAGAATGAGATGGCATTGCTGACTCAATAGACATGATTTTGAGAAAACTCTGGGAGAGGATGACAGACAGGGAAGCCTGGTGTGCTGCAGTCTATGGGGCTGCAAAGAGTTAGACACGACTTAGTGAGTGAACAACAAAATTTGCCATGAAACGTTGGGATCAGATGCCATGATCTTAGTGTTTTGAATGTTGAGTTGTAAGCCAGCTTTTTCATTCTCTTCTTTCACCTTCATTAAGAAGCTCTTTAGTTCCTCTTCACTTTCTGCCATCAGAGTGGTATCATCTGCACAATTAAGGTTGTTGATATTTCTCCTGGAAATTTTGATTCCATCTAGTGATTCATCCAGCCCAGTATTTCTTATGGTGTATTCTTCATATATGTTAAATAAACAGGATGACAATATACAGCCTTGCCATATACCTTTCCCAATTTTGAACCAGTCATTTGTTGTATGTCCGGTTCTAACTGTTGGTTCTGGACTCACATGCAGTTTTCTCAACAGAAAGGTAGAGTGATCTGGTTCTCCCATTTGTTAAAGAAAGTAAACAAATAGTCTTGTTTAGGCTTCAGAGACAAAGCAGAGTAGGCCTGTGACCTTGCTTCTAACCCTCTTGGCACTGCCCTCACTGGGAGTGACTGGGATTGACTGCTGTAAGTACAAGACTGGCAGCATCATAGATAAGGTGGGTGAGGAATCCTGAGATAGCTGAGCCCTTGGAAGGGTACTTGTCAACCAAGCCCCGGGATTTGCCATATTCCAAGTTTTCCATGGAAAAACCAACGGCATTATCTTGAAACCAGGCTTGCAATTTGGTCCCAGATTGATGAATATATCCATTTGAATCTGTCCTGGGATTATAAATAAAAACCAGGACAGTCTTTGAAGTCTCGCCCACAGAGCAGAGTGGAGGTACTGCCTGGGACCTTTTCCCAGTTGGGACTCCAGATGTCCATGACATGGGACTTCTCAGCGCTGTTTAAGTCTGGATGTTGGTCAAAACCCAGTTTGGTGATGTATTCTCTGCTCTACTAATGTTAGTATCTTGGAAGTAAGCTATATAATTCTTTAATAAATATGCATTATTTATTTGTATATAATGAGTGGCTTACTTTGTTAACAAATCCTTTGATCCTAAGATGGAAATGAAAACTTTTGGCAAAACACCATCACTTCTAAGATTTTTTCCGCAGACTTTTGTGATCCACACAGTCAAAGATGGTAGCACAGCCAGTAAAGCAGAAGCAGATATTTTTTTGGAAATTCTCTTGCTTACTCCATGACCCACCTATTTTCATTCTTTTTTTTTTAAATTTAAATTTATTTATTTTAATTGAAGGCTAATTATTTACAATATTGTATTGGTTTTGTCATACATCAACATGAATCTGCCACGGGTGTACACGTGTTCCCAATCCTAAACCCCCCTCCCACCTCCCTCCCAATACCATTCCTGTGGATCATCCCAGTGCACCAGCCCCAAGCATCCTGTATCCTGCATCGAACCTAGACTGGTGTTTCTTTTCTTATATTATATTATACATGTTTCAATGCCATTCTCCCAAATCATCCCACGCTCTTCCTTTCCCACAAAGTCTGAAAGACTGTTCTATACATCTGTGTCTCTTTTTCTGTTTCGCATACAGGGTTATCATTACCATCTTTCTAAATTCCATATATATGAGTTAGTATACTGTATTGGTGTTTTTCTTTCTGGCTTACTTCACTATGTATAATCAGCTCCAGTTTCATCCACCTCATTAGAACTGAATCAAATGCATTGTTTTTAATGGCTGAATAATACTTCATTGTGTATATGTACCACTGCTTTCTTATCCATTCATCTATTGATGGACATCTAGGTTGCTTCCATGTCCTGGCTATTATAAACAGTGCTGCGATGAACATTGGAGTACATGTGTCTCTTTCAGTTCTGGTTTCCTTGGTGTGTATTCCCAGCAGTGGGATTGCTGGGTCATAAGGCAGTTCTATTTGAAGTTTTTTAAGGAATCTCCACACTGTTGTCCATAGTGGCTGTACTAGTTTGCATTCCCACCAACAGTGTAAGAGGTTTCCCTTTTCTCCACACCCTCTCCAGCATTTATTGCTTGTAGACTTTTGGATCACAGCCATTCTGTCTGGCGTGAAATGGTACCTCATTATGGTTTTGATTTGCATTTCTCTGACAATGAGTGATGTTGAGCTTCTTTTCATGTGTTTGTTAGCCATCTGTATGTCTTCTTTGGGCAATGTCTATTTAGTTCTTTGGCCTATTTTTTGTTTGGGTCGTTTATTTTTCTGGAATTGAGCTGCATAAGTTGCTTGTATATTTTTGAGATTAGTTGTTTGTCAGTTGCTTCATTTGCTATTATTTTCTCCCATTCCAAAGGCTGTCTTTTCACCTTGCTCATAGTTTCTGTTGTTGTGCAGAAGCTTTTGATTTTAATTAGGTCCCATTTGTTTATTTTTGTTTCTGTTTCCAGTATTCTGGGAGGTGGGTCATAGAGGACCCTGCTGTGATTTATGTCACAAAATGTTTTGCCTATGTTCTCCTCTAGGAATTTTATAGTTTCTAGTCTTATGTTTAGACCTTTAATACATTTTGAGTTTATTTTTGTGTATGGTGTTAGAAAGTGTTCTAGTTTCATTCTTTTACAAGTGGTTGACCAGTTTTTCCGGCACCACTTGTTAGAGACATTGTCTTTAATCCATTGTATATTCTTGCCTCCTTTGTGGAAGATAAGGTCTCCATAGGTATGTGGATTTATCTCTGGGCTATTTTGTTCCATTGATCTATATTTCTGTCTTTGTGCCAGTACCATACTGTCTTGATGACTGTGGCGTTGTAGTAGAGCCTGAAGTCAGGCAGGTTGATTCCTCCAGTTCATTCTTCTTTCTCAAGATTGCTTTGGCTGTTCGAGGTTTTTTGTGTTTCCATACAAACTGTGAAATTATTTGTTCTAGCTCTGTGAAAAATACTGCTGGTAGCTTGATAGGGATTGCATTGAATCTATAGATTGCTTTGGGTAGTATACTCATTTTCACTACATTGATTCTTCTGATCCATGAACATGGTAATAATCACCATGTATTAGTGTCCTCTTTGATTTGTTTCCCCAGTGTTTTATAGTTTTCTATATATAGGTCTTTAGTTTCTTTAGGTAGATATATTCCTAAGTATTTTATTTTTTTTTTCATTGCAATGGTGAATGGAATTGTTTCCTTAATTTCTTTTTCTGTTTTCTCCTTATTACTGTATAGGAGTGCAAGGGATTTCTGTGTGTTGATTTTATATCCTGCAACTTTAATATATTCATTGATTAGCTCTAGTAATTTTCTAGTGGAGTCTTTAGGGTTTTCTATGTAGATGATCATGTCATCTGCAAACAGTGAGAGTTTTACTTCTTCTTTTCCAATTTGGATTCCTTTTATTTCTTTTTCTGGTTTGATTGCTGTGGCCGAAACCTATTTTCTTTCATAATCTTAAATAATGGATTTTTTCTCAGTATATTTTTTATATCAGTACCTCTTAAATATTGTCCAAACCCCTTCCACATTATATGTACTTTGTTAAAAACCTATTAAAGATCATCATGCCTATTAAAAATAAGCTTATTTGTGTTATGTAAAATTGAATTATCTGGCCATCATTCGCATTTAAGATGCTGAGGTTTTAGTCACTCAGTAGTGTCTGACTTTTGCTGAGCCTATGGAGTGTAGCCCACGAGGTTCTTCTGCCCATGTAATTCTCCAGGCAAAAATACTGGATTTCCTTCTTCAGGAGATCTTTCTAACCAGGGATTTAACCCTTGTCTCCTTCATGGCAGATGGATTTTTTTTTTTTTTTACCATCTACCCACTGTATGTTTAAGGAAAAAAAGGTAAACTTTACTTTATTCCTTTAACTATTTATCTAATGACACTGTATCAATACCTTTACAGATGATAAGAAAACCAGGATTTTTTGCATTTGTTTCTGTTTATTTTTGTTTTAACATAATGATTAAGATGTGAGAGAGGTGAGTATTTAATCTGGATTTTTTTTTAAGTGGGGTACAGTTGCTTTGCAATGTTATGTTAGCTCTGCTGTGCAATGGAACAAATCAGCCATATGTGTGCATATATCCTTTCCCTCTCACCCTACATTTTGGCACCACACCCCTCTAGGTCACTGCAAGGCACCACATTGAGCTCCCTGTGGTGTACAGCAGGCTCCCACACACTATCTGTTTTACATCAGTTCAGTTCAGTTCAGTCACTCAGTCATGTCCGACTCTTTTCGACCCCATGAATCACAGTATGCCAGGCCTCCCTGTCCATCACCAACTCCCGGAGTTCACTCAAACTCATGTCCATCGAGTTGGTGATACCATCCAGCCATCTCATCCTTTGTGGTCCCCTTCTCCTCCTGCCCCCAGTCCCTCCCATGATCAGGGTCTTTTGCAATGAGTCAACTCTTTGCATGAGGTGGCCAAAGCATTGGAGTTTCAGCTTTAGCATCAGTCCTTCCAAAGAACACCCAGGACTGATCTCCTGTAGGATGGACTGGTTGGATTTCCTTACAGTCCAAGGGACTCTCAAGAGTCTTCTCTAAGACCAAAGTTCAAAAGCATCAATTCTTCGGTGCCCAGCTTTCTTCACAGTCCAAATCTCACATCTGTACATGACCACTGGAAAAACCATAGCCTAGACTAGATGGACCTTTGTTGGCAAAGTAATGTCTCTGCTTTTGAAAATGCTGTGTAGGTTGGTCATAATTTTCCTTCCAAGGAGTAAGCATCTTTTAATTTCATGGCTGCAATTACCATCTGCAGTGATTTTGGAGCCCAAAAAAATAAAGTCTGACACTGTTTCCCCATCTATTTCCATGAAGTGATGGGACTAGATGCCATGACCTTAGTTTTCTGAATGTTGAGTTTTAAGCCAACATTTTCACTCTCCTCTTTCACTTTCAGCAAGCATATAGAGCTTCATAACTCCCTCAGGGACAAACCCTGAAAAGAGATGGCATCATTCAGAGCACCAGGTCATTGAGTGGCATCTTCAGCATCCATCTTTGTCTACTTCAGAGGCAGGTCAACCAATGTTTGAGATCTCACTACACATCCCAGCATCATATCGTTTTTGGAGTTCTTTGCCCTTAGGACTGTTTTTTCCAGACCCTGCATTCATTCATTGTCCAAGCTGCCCAGAGGTTACTTCACAGTGATCTATGTTGGGCACGCCATTCCCAAATCAGTCCAAATGCTTGAAACCACCCTAATGATGTAATTCCCTGGTTGCACCTTGCCAAGAAATGATTTGGCTAATAAATCCCAGAGTACTTTTCTTATGTAATTCTCTGGTCCTGTCCCAAGGGCCATAGTTGAAATAGCACATTTAGCTGCAAAGGAAACAGTGTCTATCTTTTGTGATGAACTCATACACTTAAGACATTTCCTGTTCCATATTTAGGACAAAATACTTGATTCTCATGACCTGCAAGCTACAATTCCATTCTACCCCACTGAAAGCCAGCATTGCCCACACCTTACCTTCACAATGATCTGTATTGGCAAAATTCTACTTTTTAATTTATACTTCATATTGGGTTAGAGTTGATTAACAATTTTGTCTTAGTTTCAGTTGTACAGCGAAGTGATTTGTAATACAAATCCATGTATATATTCTTTTTCAGATTATTATCCCATATAGGTTATTACAGAGTCTTGAGTTCCCTATACTGTAGGGTAAGACCTTGTTGATTATCTACTTTATACATAGTAGTGTGTTTATGTTGATTCCAACCTTCTAACTTATTCCCTCCTCTGGAAAAAACTACTGTTAAAGATAGTTTCCACTGCAATAAATGCAACTCTGATGCAATTTATTACACAGCATACATTTTCACTACTGAAGGCTTTCTTCTCTCTTGCTAGTTCACCCTCTCTCTGACTACTCAACCTCAACTTTGAGTTTAGTTCTTTGTTTATATTGTCCAGTCCTATTTTTTTTCCTCTGAGTCATTTGTCAGCCTCTCATTAAGGTATCATCCCAATAATTGTAGGCTTCATTTACCGTCTCTGACTCCCATTGCATGGCCTCCTTCAGGAACTGTGTGTAATGAGATTGTAACTTAAGTTAGTTTTTTTCTCTCAGTTCCTTCGTTCTACTCTGCAATTGGTATCCCCAAAAATAAGCATAACCAGGGATGGTAGTTAAGTCATATACAGAATGATAGAGGCCATGAGCTCATACTGGTGAAAAGTTAGCAGAGTTTGTTGAATCAAAACTGTAATAGTTCTCATTGATTTGATAAGTATGTGTCTCTTTCTTCAGAGGCAGCAAATTTAACTTAGCTTGAAAACCTCTCTGAAGTGAAGTCGCTTAGTAGTATCTGACTCTTTGCGACCAAATGGACTGTAGCCTATCAGGCTACAGGGTCTATGGGATTTTCCAGGCAAGAACACTGGAGTGGGTTGTCATTTCCTTCTCCAGGGGATCTTTCCAATCCAGGGATCGAACCAGGGTTTCCCACATTGTAGGCAGATGCTTTACCATCTTTTAAGCTATGACCTGGAGAAGCAGTTTAAACAACATTGTGTCTATATGAACACTCAACTTACAATAACTGTCACCATCAACAAATCACTTCCTCCCTGGGCTTCATTTTCCACTGGTCAAAAAAGAGTTATGAATGTAATAATCACTATTGAACATTTCAGCTACCACGTGCTATATCTATGTCAATATGCTTCTATCAATAATTTCTATTTGGGATGATTTAAAAAGTATAACAGAGGGATGGGCTCTCTCTCTCTCTCTCTCTCTCTCTCTCTATATATATATATATATATATATATATATATATATATATATATATATAATTTACCAATGGATGGAAAAAAATTACATCTCCAGTCCAATGGGTTACAGGAGGCCCAATCTCATAAATCAAACCCAATTAACTAACCTATGCAGAATTTTGACTTTAAGAGACATTTTGTTAAAAGGGATATTCATATAAGTTGATTTCCAGCTTTTTTGCATCATCAGGGAATCAGATATTCTACACAATGCACAGGATTGAAAAGGCCAACAACAAATAAGTACTGTCTAAGATGTAGAAGATTTTCCCTGGTGACTTATATGGTAAAGAATCTGTCTTCAACAGACCCGGGTTCATTCCCTGGGTTGGGAAGATGCCCTGGAGAAGGGAATGTAACTCCACTCTAGTATCCTTGCCTGGAGAATTCCATGGACAGAGCATCCTGGTGGGCTACAATCCATAGAATCAAAAAGAGTTGGACACGTCTGAGCAGCTAACACAAGATATGGAAAACCCAGATGATTCACACTGAAAAGTCATAGTGGCTGTGTGAATTGATATACTTTATAGAAAACCATATGAATATTTACTAAATCAAATTTTATTTTGAAATTTTAAATAGATAGTTACCTATACAGTATTATTTTTAGGGACATCATTGACATCAAGGAAGTTTGTTTAGATACAGATTATTTATTTCAATTGTTTGTCTCCAAAGTCTTGCATTTTACATTCTATCTTCAGTCTCTCCTTCTATGCCCTCATGATTCAAAAAGGTATTCACGGGAAGCAATTTACGTTATTCAATTATCAGTAGTGCACTGCAATCCATGTTACAGATTTAGGGAGAATAAGTCATCATGACCTGAAAGGGCAGTCAGGTTTGTGAAGATAAGATGGGGTTCTGTAGCCTGAGGAAACATGGTATTCTTAGAGAAAGAGAAGCATCTGAGAAAAATAAGTCTGGAAATAAATCAGGTTATGGTAACGATGATTGACTTCACTCCGTCCAAATACACAACAGAGAAATAGAGAATGGAAATAAATTCTTAATGACCACAAATATATCATCATCTTATACATACATGCTGAAATACTTTTAGCAATTACATAGGGTTTTTGAGATTTTTCTTGTCAATATCTGCCACAGAAGTACATTTGGTATTTTCATATTGAGGTCATCACATAAAGAAGAGAATACATTAAGGAAAAGCATTAATAATTGTAACAAAAATCTCTTTTCTGAAAACTATTAATTTAATTGAATTTTGTCTGCAGGATATTCTAGCTTTATAGACACCAAGGGGAAATACTATAACAGTAAACAGTATGAAGACATAAACAAAAATAACTGAAAATCATTTGTTTTGTATTTACTCCAAGTTAGAGCTCAGACAAGATATGAAAGTTACTGGATTACTGGAATGCATAAACTTGTATATCTTTTCTTGTTTGCTCACATTTTACATTTATACATCTGTGACAATTAAATTAACTGCATTAAGACTGAAGTTTTAGAGGTAATATACATGATTATAGTACATTTGGGAAGAATATTCATCACCTATAGGTGTCTAAAGAACAAATATCAACCTGTGCTCAAAGGTATACAGCAATGACTCACATGTGTGATAAAATATTACAACAGATGGATAATGCAGAGACCACCTCCTCAAAACTGTTAGGTTGTACAATGTCAAGGGACACCACTGTCTTTACTTCCTATTCCTTCCTGAAACTGCAACGAAGTGGTCCCCCACATCACGTTCTCTTCACCCCAACATTGATTATGTTCTAGTCAATGTGATGTAACTAAAACAGATGTCCTCCCAGTGTGACAGCTCTTCCTAGTTGCTCCTCTGCTCTCGGTCACTGCTGGACTGCTCCTTGGTTTAGAAATGGGACTTGTATGATCCATCAGTTCTCCCACAAATCTAGGAGCCATATGTCATTGTTTAGTGAGTTTTCAGGTGTCACTTTAAAATAAACAAGCTGTAACATCTGAGAGACTATCCTGCAGGGGAAATCACGTGGGTCCCCAAGGTAAATCACGTGGGCCCCAGGGGAAATCACGTGGGACCCCGGGGAAATCACGTGGACCGACAGGGGAAATCACGTGGGCCCCAGGGGAAATCACGGGGCCCCCCGGGGAATAACGTGGGCTCCCAGGGGAAATCACGTGGGCCCCACGGGGAAATCACGTGGGCTCCAGGGGAAATCACGTGGGCCCCCCGGGGAAATAACGTGGGCTCCCAGGGGAAATCACGTGGGACCCCGGGGAAATCACGTGGGCCCCCGGGGAAATCACGTGGGCCCCCCGGGGAAATCACGTGTGCCCCCCAGGGAAATCACGTGGGCCCGCAGGGGAAATCACGTTGGCCCCCAAGGTAAATCACGTTGGCCCTCAGGGGAAATCACGTGGGCCTGCAGGTGAAATCACGTGGGCCCCCCGGGGATTATACGTGGGCCCCCTGGGGAAATCACGTAGGCCCCCAGGGGAAATCACGTGGGCCCCCCCGGGGAAATCACGTGAGACCCCTGGGGAAATCACGTGGGCCCCCCAGGGAAATCACGTTGGACCCAGGGGAAATCACGTGGGCCCCCAGGGGAAATCACGTGGGCCCCCAGGGGAAATCACGAGGGCCCCAAGGGGAAGTCACGTGTGCCCCCAGGGGAAATCACATGTGCCCCCAGGGGAAATCACGTGTGCCCCCAGGGGAAATCACGTGGGGCCCCAGGGGAAATCACGTGGGCCCCCAGGGGAAATCACGTGGGGCCCCAGGGGAAATCACGTGGGCCCCCAGGGGAAATCACGAAGGCCCCCAAGGGGAAGTCACGTGTGCCCCCAGGGGAAATCACGTGTGCCCCCAGGGGAAATCACGTGTGCCCCCAGGGGAAATCACGTGGGCCCCCAGGGGAAATCACGTGGGCCCCCAGGGGAAATCACGAGGGCCCCAAGGGGAAGTCACGTGTGCCCCCAGGGGAAATCACATGTGCCCCCAGGGGAAATCACGTGTGCCCCCAGGGGAAATCACGTGGGGCCCCAGGGGAAATCACGTGGGCCCCCAGGGGAAATCACGAGGGCCCCAAGGGGAAGTCACGTGTGCCCCCAGGGGAAATCACATGTGCCCCCAGGGGAAATCACGTGTGCCCCCAGGGGAAATCACGTGGGGCCCCAGGGGAAATCACGTGGGCCCCCAGGGGAAATCACGTGTGCCCCCAGGGGAAATCACGTGTGCCCCCAGGGGAAATCACGTGTGCCCCCAGGGGAAATCACGTGTGCCCCCAGGGGAAATCACGTGTGCCCCCAGGGGAAATCACGTGGGCCCCCAGGGGAAATCCCGTGGGCCCACCGGGGCAATCACGTGGGCAAGCTTTGGCAAACACGTGGGCCCCCCTGGCCCATCATGTGGGCCCCACTGTGCCATCACGTAGGCCCCCCTAGGCCATCACGTGGGGCCTCCGGAGCAATCACGTGGGCCCCACGGGGCAATCATGTGGTCACCTTGTGGCAATTGCCCCCAGGGGAATCACGTGGGCACCCTGTGGCAACTGCCCCATGGGGCAATCACGTAGGCCCCTGTGGCAATCACTTGGGTCGCCTGGGGCAATCACGTGGGCTCCCTGGGTCAATCACTTCTCCCCCTGGGGCAAGCACGTGGGCCCCGAGGGGCAATCACTTGGTCCACATGGCGCAATCACGTGGGCCCCTTGTTGCTAATCTCGTGGGTCCCATGGAGCAATCACGTGGGCCCCCTTGGGCACTCTCCACAGGAAAGGCGAGAGGAACCCCAGGGTCTTGGCAACACTCCAAGA
The DNA here is from genome assembly GCF_042477335.2 of Ovis canadensis. NCBI lineage: Eukaryota > Metazoa > Chordata > Mammalia > Artiodactyla > Bovidae > Ovis > Ovis canadensis. The sequence goes on along the minus strand of NC_091254.1, from coordinate 14,269,520 downwards.
GTCCCCGAGATATCTCAGTCCATTCCAGAGGAACCTGTTTTCCCTGCACTGACTCGACTTTCATGCCGAGGATCGACTCACACCATGGTGGCAGGTGTGACGGCCCTGTGGGAAACCCTCGTGGGAACACCTTATGGGAAACCCTCGATTCAAAGCCACAGATCCCTTGATCCACGAGACGGGAAGCGTGACACTGCTGCTACAGCTAGGGAGAAAAGCCCACGTGTATGCCCCCACTTTAGACGAGGACTGACTTCCCTGGGGAGACTCCAGAAGTACCCCAAGATCCATGTCAGCACTGGAGAGGAATCCTCAAGTTCCGGCCCCAACTCCACACAAGGACTTACGCCCCGGCATCGACGGGAGTGGAATCCCGAGAGGCCCCCTAGCAACTCTCATGGGGACTGGCCTTTCCTGAGGCCACCAGAGAGGGTCCCTGACGTCCCCGTCATAAGTCGACAGCACCTGCCACAACTCGAGAAAATCCAGGAAGTTCTCCCCTCCAGGCGAGATCAGGCCCATTTCCGCTGAGGCGTCTCGAGGCTAAGCACACCTAACCTCTGGAACTTCCAAACAGTCCTTCACATCCTTGTTGCAACTCAAGAAGTTCCCCGACATACCCTTCTCCACTCGAGAGGAAGCACGAGGGTACCGCCCACATCCAGAAGAGCCCCGTTTCCACCTCGTAGCTCGAAAGGAGGGATCCTTTCCCTGCTTGGTCGGGAAAGAATTCCCGGCGTTCCCTGCACATCTCAAGAGGAGGCGCTCTCCACAGAAAAGGCGAGAGGAAGCCCAGGGTCGTGCCACCATTCCAAGAGTCCCCCAGATGTCTCAGTCCATTCCAGAGGAACCTGTTTTCCCTGCACTGCCTCGACTTTCATGCCGATGATCGACTCACACCACGGTGGCACGTGGGACAGGCCTGTGGGAAAGCCTCCTGGGAAAGCCTCGAGGGAAAGCCACAGATCCCTTGATCCACGTGACGGGAAGCCTGACACTGCTGCTACAGCTCGGGAGGAAAGCCCACGTGTATGCCCCCACTCGAGACGAGGACTGACTTCCCTGGGGAGACTCCAGAAGTACCCCAAGATCCATGTCAGCCCTGGAGAGGAATCCTCAGGTTCTGGCCCCGACTGCCAACAATGTCTTTGGCCCCGGCATCAACGGGACAGGAATCCCAAGAGGCCCCCTAGCAACTCGCATGGGGACTGGCCTTTCCTGAGGCCACCAGAGCGGATCCCTAAGGTCCCCATCATAAGTCGAGAGCACCTGCCGCAACTCGAGAAAATCCAGGAGGTTCTCCCCTCCAGGCAAGATGAGGCCCATTTCTGCTGAGGCGTCTCGAGGCTAAGCACACCTAACCTTTGGAACTTCCAAAGGGTCCTTCACACCCTTGCTGCAACTCAAGAAGTTCCCCGACATTCCCGTCTCCACTAGAGAGGAAGCACGTGGGTCCCGCCCACATCCAGAGGAGCCCTGTGGGCGCCTCGTAGCTCGTGCAGAGGGATCCTTTCCCTGCTTGTTCAGGAAAGAATTCCCGGTGTTCCCGTCGCATCTCAAGAGGAGGTGCTCTCCACAGGAAAGGCGAGAGGAACTCCAGGGTAGTGCCACCATTCCAAGCGTCTCCCAGATGTCCCAGTCCATTCCAGAGTGCCGGGATCCAGCCCTGGTGGATTCAGGGAATTCAAAGGGTGGACGGCGTTGGCATGGAAAGAGTCGTTTATTTATTAATATAAGATTTGATTAAGAAACTATAGTGTAGTAAGAAGATTAAGTGGAGGAAGAGGGCTGAATAGCTTGGTTTACACGGAAGGCCAATAAATTTCCAGACAAGGAATTTGAACCACCTACGTTGGGCCACCGGCGCCAGCTTGAAAATCTCAGGGTGCCTCGCCTTAAGCTCCCTTTCGTGTGGGTCTTAACAGCCAGGGCAAGTAAGTAGACCTGGCGAGCCTCCGCGCCCCAGGTGGAGATTCAGCCTGAAGTTAAAGTAAAGAGCAGAGATAGGGAAAGGGAGAGAAGAAGAGAGAGAGAGACACGGGGGGAGCCAGAGTCCCAAGAAACCAGGCCGAGAGACTAGTTCGAGAAACTGGTCCGAGAAGCTGGCCCCCTCCTTTATTGTTCAGAAGGCCTTTTATACTTTTGATAAAACACGAAGATCAATGGGTAACCCAAAATTATGTAGCGTTTGCAGCTCAGACTCTTTCTATACATCATTTTGTATACAATAGGTCTCAGGTGATTTACATTATCTTCTGGCCAAGAGGCTTGTTAACACTTTTTGGCTCTCTTCCTTAATGAATGTTAGTTTTGTTTCCCCTGAAGTGGTTTTCTTTAATCTACATCTTCTTAAAGCATTACAGTTACATCTCTATAGAACAAAGGTGCAGTGGGTTATAACAAAGAAGGTACTGAACTCAAAGATCTAATGTTGCTAATACAAGGTCTACTACTTGTTTTTCTATATACCAACTATATCTAAAAATATAGGATATGAAAATTTGGCAGCAAGCATTGACTCAACAAATGAAACCTTTAATCAGTCCTATTCTAAAGATTTTGACTCCTCGGAAGCCCCTTCATTCCTAGGATGTTTTAAGCTTCCTGTGCCTCCTGCGGTCAGGAGGCCTCAAACAATTACACGCGCAGCTGTATGAGTCCTGCAGGCAGGCTAGAAAGCTATCAGAGGGTCTTTTGGATTGAAACACTCTTTCAAATGCAGAAGACTAAAGCCTTGACTTTTTCCAGAAAATGTCAGAAGAGTAGAAAAGCAGAGCACAAAAACCGGCAGATTTTTGTTGGGGTACATGCATAGGAATTTCCAGAGGGGTCCCTGAAGTCTGAGCACGCCTTGCGTATGTCAGCTTCCTTCCTCATGAACTTGTCACGGACAAGATTCCTCACACTGGCTCCCGGCACCAGAGGAACCTGTTTTCCCTGCACTGCCTCGACTTTCACGCTGAGGATCGACTCACACCATGGTGGCACGTGGGAGAGCCCTGTGGGAAAGACTCGTGGGAAAGCCATAGATCCCTTGATACACGCGATGAGAAGCGTGATACTGCTACTACAGCTAGGGTGGAAAGCGCTCGTGCATGCCCCCACTAGAGACGAGGACTTGCTCCCATGGGGAGACTCCAGAAGTACCCCAAGATCCATGTCAACACTGGAGAGGAATCCTCAGGTTCCAGCCCCGACTCCACACAATGACTTAGGCCCCGGCATCGACGGGAGAGGAATCCCGAGAGGCACCCTAGCAACTCGCATGGGGACTGGCCTTTCCTGAGGCCACCAGAGCGGGTCCGTGAGGTCCCCGTCTAAGTCGAGAGCACCTGCCGCAACTCGAGAAAATCAAGGAGGTTCTCCCCTCCAGGCGAGATGAGGCCCATTTCAGCTGAGGCGTCTCGAGGCTAATCTAACCTAACCTCTGGAACTTCCAACGGGTCCTTCACACCCTTGCTGCAACTCAAGAAGTCCCCTGACACACCCGTCTCCAATCGAGAGGAAGCACGAGGGTGCCGCCCACATCCAGAGGAGCCCCGTTTCCGCCACGTAGCTCGAGATGAGGGATCCTTTCCCTGCTTCCTCGGGAAAGAATTCCCGGCCTTACAGTCGCTTCTGAAGCGGAAGCGCTCTCCACAGGAAAGGCGAGAGGAAATCTAGGGTCGCTCCACCATTCCAGGAGACCCCAGATGTCTCAGTCCATTCCAGAGGAAACTGTTTTCCCTTCACTGCCCCGACTTTCACGGCGAGGATCGACTCACACCACGGGGGCACGTGAGAGAGCCCTGTGGGAAAGACTCGTGGGAATGCCTCTAGGGAAAGCCTCGAGGGAAAGGCACAGAACCTTTGATCCAGGCGTCGGGAAGCGTGACACTGCTGCTACAGCTCCGGAGGAAAGCGCTTGTGCATGCCCCCAACTGGAGACAGGACTGACTCCCCTCAGGAGACTCCAGAAGTACCCCAAGATCCATGTCAGCCCTTGAGAGGAATCCTCAGGTTCTGGCCCCGACTCCACCCAAGGTCTTAGGGCCAGGCATCGATGAGATAAGAATCCGGAGAGGCCCCCTATCAACTTGAAAGGGGACTGGCCTTTCATGAGGCCACAGGAGCGGGTCCCTGAGGTCCCCGTTATAAGTTGAGAGCACCTGCAGCTACTCAAGAAAATCCAGGAGGTTCTCCCCTCCAGGCGAGATGAGGCCCATTTCCAATGAGGTGTCTCAAGGCTAAACACACCTAAACTCTGGGACTTCTGAAGGGTCCTTCACACCCTTGCTGCAACTCAAGAAGTTCCCCCACATACCCGTCTCCCCTTGAGAGGAAGCACGAGGCTCATGCGCACATCCAGAGGAGCCCCATTTCCGCCTCGTAGCTCAAGATGAGGGATCCTTTCCCTGCTTTTTCGGGAAAGAATTCCCGGCGTTCCCGTCCCATCTCAAGAGGAGGCGCTCTCCACAGGAAAGGCGAGAGGAACTCCAGGGTGGTGCCACCATTCCAAGAGTCCCCCAGATGTCTCAGTCCATTCCAGAGGAAGCTGTTTTCCCTGCACTGCCTCGACTTTCACTCCGAGGATCGACTCACACCACGGAGGCACCTGGGATAGTCCTGTGGGAAAGCCTCGTGGGAAAGCCTGGAGGGAAAGCCACAGATCCCTTGATCCACGCGCCGTGAATCGTGACACTGCTGCTACAGCTCGGGAGGAAAGCTCACATGCATGCCCCCACTCGGGACGAGGACTGACTCAACTGGGGAGACTCCAGAAGTACCCCAAGATCCATGTCAGCACTGGAGAGGAATCTTCAGGTGCTGACCCCGACTCCATACAAGGTCTTAGGCCCCGGCATCGACGGGAGAGGAATCCCGAGATGTCCCCTGGCAACTCTCTTGGGGACTCGCCTTTTCTGAGGCCACCAGAGCGGGTCCCTGAAGTCTCGGTCTTAAGTGGAGAGCACCTGTTGCAACTCGAGAAAATCAAGGAGGTTCTCCCCTCCAGGCGAGATGAAGCCCATTTCCGCTGAGGCATCTCAAGGCTAATAACACCTAACTTCTGGAAATTCCAAAGGGGCCTGTACACCTTTGCTGCAACTCAATAAGTTGCCGACATACCCGTCTCCACTCAAGAGGAATCATGATGGTCCCGCCCACATCAAGCGGAGGCCCGTTTCCGCCTCATAGCTCGAGATGAGGGATCCTTTCCCTGCTTCATCGGGAACGAATTCCCGGCGTTCCAGTGGCATCTCAAGAGGAGGCGATCTCCACAGGAAAGGCGAGAGGAACTCCAGGGTCACGCCACCATTCGAAGAGTCCCCCAGATGTCTTAGTCCATTCCAGAGGAACCTGTTTTTCCTGCACTGCCTCGACTTTCACGCCGAGGATCGACTCACACCACGGTGGCACGTGGGACAGAGCTGTGGGAAAGCCTCGTGGGAAAGCCTCGTGGGAAAGCCTCGAGGGAAAGCCACAGATCCCATGATCCACACGACGGGAAGCGTGACACTGCTGCTACAACTAGGGAGGAAAGCCACTTGTATGCCCCCACTCGAGACAAGGACTGATTTCCCTGGGGAGACTCCAGAAGAACCCCAAGATCCATGTCAGCCCTGGAGAGGAATCCTCAGGTTCCGGTCCCGAATCGACAGAAGGTCTTAGGCCCCGGCATGGAAGTGAGAGGAATCCCGAGAGGCCCCCTAGCAACTCGCATGGGGACTGGCCTTTCCTAAGGCCACCCGAGCGGGTCCCTGAGGTCCCCTTTGTAAGTTGAGAGCACCTGCCGCAACTCAAGAACATCCTGGAAGTTCTCCCCTCCAGGCGAGATGAGGCCCATTTCTGCTGAGGCATCTCGAGTCAAATCACACCTAATCTCTGGAAAATCCAAAGGGTCCTTCACACACTTGCTGCAACTCAAGAAGTTCACCGACATACCCGTCTTCGCTCGAGAGGAAGTACGAGGGTCCTTCATACATCCAGAGTAGCCCCTTTTGGCCTCTAGCTCGAAATGAGGGATCCATTTCCTGCTTGATCGGGAAAGAATTCCAGGCATTCCATTCCCATCTCAAAGGATGCACTCTCCACAGGAAAGCCGAGAGGAACTCCAGGGTCGTGCCACCATTCCAAGACTCCCCAGATGTCTCAGTACATTCCAGAGGAACCTGTTTTCCCTGCACTGCCTCGACTTTCACTCCGAGGATCGACTCACACCACGGTGGCACATGTGACAGCCCTGAGGTAAAGCCTCGTGAGATAGCATTGAGGGAAAGCCACAGATCCCTTGATCCATGTGACATGAAGCGTGACACTGCTGCTACATTTCAGGAGGAAAGCACACGGGCATGCCCCCAATCGAGACGAGGACTGACTCCCATGGGGAGACTCCAGAAGTACCCCAAGATTCATTTCAGCACTGGAGAGGAATCCTCATTTTCCGGCCACCACTCCACACATGATCTTAGGGCCCGACATCGATGGGAGAGGAATCCCGAGAGGCCCCCTAGCAACTCGCCTGGGGACTGGCCTTTCATGAGGCCAACAGAGCGGGTCCCTGAGATACCTGTCGTAAGTCGAGAGCACCTGCCCCAACTCGAGAAAATCCAGGAGGTTCTCCCCTCCGGGCGAGATGAGGTCCATTTCCACTGAGGCGTCTCGAGGCTAATCACACCTTAGCTCTGGAACTTCCACTGGGTCCTTCACACCCATGCTGCAACTGAAGAAGTATCCCGATATACCCGTCTCCACTCGAGAGGAAGCACGAGGGTCCCGACCACATTCAGAGGAGCCCCGTTTCCGCCTCGTAGCTGGAGATGACGGATCCTTTCCCTGCTTGGTCTGGAAAGAATTCCAGGCGTTCCCGTCGCATCTCAAGAGGAGGCGCTCTCCACAGGAAAGCCGAAAGGAACTCCAGGGACATGTTACCATTCCAAGAGTCCCCCAGATGTCTCAGTCCATTCCAGAGGAAGCTGTTTTCCCTGCACTTCCTCGACTTTAACTCCGAGGATCGACTCACAACAGTGTGGCACATGGGACAGCCCTGTGGGAAAGCCTCGTGGGAAAGCCTCGAGGGAAAGCCACAGATCCGTTTATCCACGTGATGGGAAGTGTGACACTGCTGCTACAGCACGTGAGGAAATCGCACGTGCATGACCCCACTCGAGACGAGGACTGACTCCCCTCGGGAGACTCCAGAAGTACCCCAAGATCCATGTCATCCCTGGAGAGGAATCCTCAGGTTCCGGCCCCTACTCCACTCAAGGTCTTAGACCCCGGCATCGACGGGAGAGGAATCCCCAGAGGCCCCCTAGCTACTCGCATGGGGACTGGCCTTTCCTGAGGCCACCATATCGGGTCCCTGAAGTCCCCGTCGTAAGTTGAGAGCGCCTGCCCCAACTCGAGAAATCCAGGAGGTTCTCCCCTCTAGGCGAGACGAGGCCCTGCCGGGGTCCAGCCCCGGTGGATCCAGGGAATTGGAAGGGTGGACGGCGTTGGCGTGGAAAGACTTGTTTATTGATTGATATAAGATTTGATTAAGAAACTGTAGTGTAGTACGAAGATTAAGTGGAGGAAGAGGGCTGAATAGCTTGGTTTACACGGAAGGCCAATAAAATTCCAAACAAGGAATTTGCACCATCTACGTTGGGCCACAGGCGCCCGCTTGAATATTTAAGGGTGCCTCACCTTAGGCTCCCTTTCGCGTGGGTCTTAACAGCCAGGGCAAGTTAGTAGACCTGGCGAGCCTCCGCGCCCCAGGTGGAGATTCAGCCTGAAGTTAAAGTAAAGGGCAGAGAGAGGGAAAGGGAGAGAAGAAAAAAGAGAGAGAAAGACATGGGGGGAGCCAGAGCCCCAAGCAACCAGGCCGAGAGACTAGTTCGAGAAACTGGTCCCAGAAGCTGGCCCCCTCCTTTATTGTTCAGAAGGCTTTTTATACTTTTGATAAAACATGGAGATCAATGGGTAACACAAAATTATGTACCGTTCGCAACCCAGATTGTTTCTGTATATCATTTTGTATGCAAAAGGTCTCAGGTGATTTACATTATCTTCTGGCCAAGAGGCTTGTTAACACTTTTTGGCTCTCTTCCTTAATGAATGTTAATTTTGTTTCCCCTGAAGTGGTTTTCTTTAATCTGCATCTCCTTAAAGCATTAAAGTTACATCTCTATAGAACAAAGGTGCAGTGGGATATAACAAAGAAGGTACTTAACTCAAAGATCTAATGTTGCTAATACAAGGTCTACTACTTGCATTTCTATATACCAACTATATCTAAAAATAAAGGATGTGAAAATTTGGCAGCAAGCATTGATTCAACAAATGAAACTTCTAATCAGTCCTATTTTAATGGGCCAAAGAACTAAATAGACATTTCTCCAAAGAAGACATACGGATGGCTAACAAACACATGAAAAGATGCTCAACATCACTCATTATTAGAGAAATGCAAATCAAAACCACAATGAGGTACCACTTCACACCAGTCAGAATGGCTGCGATCCAAAAATCTGCAAGCAATAAATGCTGGAGGGGGTGTGGAGAAAAGGGAACCCTCCTACACTGTTGGTGGGAATGCAAACTAGTACAGCCACTATGGAGAACAGTGTGGAGATTCCTTAAAAAATTGCAAATAGAACTACCTTATGACCCAGCAATCCCACTTCTGGGCATACACACCGAGGAAACCAGAATTGAAAGAGACACATGTACCCCAATGTTCATCGCAGCACTGTTTATAATAGCCAGGACATGGAAACAACCTAGATGTCCATCAGCAGATGAATGGATAAGAAAGCTGTGGTACATATACACAATGGAGTATTACTCAGCCGTTAAAAAGAATTCATTTGAATCAGTTCTGATGAGATGGATGAAACTGGAGCCAATTATACAGAGTGAAGTAAGCCAGAAAGAAAAACACCAATACAGTATACTAACACATATATATGGAATTTAGGAAGATGGCAATGATGACCCTGTATGCAAGACAGGGAAAGAGACACAGATGTGTATAATGGACTTTTGGACTCAGAGGGAGAGGGAGAGGGTGGGATGATTTGGGAGAATGACATTCTAACATGTATACTATCATGTGAATTGAATCGCCAGTCTATGTCTGACGCAGGATGCAACATGCTTGGGGCTGGTGCATGGGGATGACCCAGAAAGATGTTCTGGGGAGGGAGGTGGGAGGGGGGTTCATGTTTGGGAATGCATGTAAGAATTAAAGATTTTAAAATTTAAAAAATAAAAAACTAAAAATTAAAAAAAAAAAAAAAAAAAGATTTTTGACTCCTCCGAAGCTCCTAAATTCCTAGGATGTTTTAAGCTTCCTGTGCCTCCTGCGGTCAGGAGGCCTCAAACAATCACATGCGCAGCTGTATGAGTCCTGCAGGCAGGCTAGAAAGCCATCAGAGGGTTTTTTGGATTGAAACACTCTTAAAAATGCAGAAGACTAAAGCCCTGAATTAACTTTCTCCAAAAAATGTCAGAAGAGTGGAAAAGCAGAGCACAAAAGCCAGCAGATTTTTGTTGGGGTACATGCTTAGGAATTTCCAGAGGGGTCCCTGAAGCCTGAGCACACCTGTGTATGTCAGCTTCCTTCCTCATGACCTTGTCACGGGCGGGATTCCTCACACTGGCTCCTGGCAAGGCCCATTTCCACTCAGGCACCTCGAGGATAATTACACAGAACCTCTGTAACTTCGAAAGGGTCCTTCACTCCCTTGCTGCAACTCAAGAAGTTCTCCGACATACCCGTCTCCACTCGAGAGGAAGTAAGAGGGTCCCGCCCACATCCAGAGGAGCCCCGTTTCCGCCTGGTAGATCGAGATGAGGGATCCTTTCCCTGCTTGGTCGGGAAAGATTTCCCGGCATTCCCATCGCATCTCAAGAGGAGGCGCTCTCCACAGGAAAGGCGAGGGGAACTCCAGGGTGGTGCCACCATTGCAAGAGTCCCCCAGATGTCTCTGTCCATTCCAGAGGAACCCGTTTTCCCTGCATTGCCTGGACTTTAACTCCGAGGATCGACTCACAACAGTGTGGCGCATGGGACAGCCTGGTGGGAAAGCCTCGTGGGTAATCCTCGAGGGAAAGCCACAGATCCCATGATCGACGCGATGGGAAGCCTGACACTGCTGCTACAGCTCGGGAAGAAGGCGCACGTTCATGTCCCCTCTCGAGACGAGGACTGACTTCCTTGGGGAGACTGCAGAAGTACCCCAAGTTCCATGTCAGCACTGGAGAGGAATCCTCAGGTTCAGGCCCCAACTCCACACAATCTCTTAGGCCCCGGCATCAATGGGAGAGGAATCCCGAGAGGCCCCCGAGCAACTCGAAAGGGGATTGGCCAGTCCTGAGGCCACAAGATCGGGTCCCTTAGGTCACCGTCTTAAGACGAGAACACCTGCCGCAACTCGAGAAAATCCAGGAGGTTCTGCCCTCCAGGCTAGGTGAGGCCTATTTCCGCTAGGGGTCTCGAGGTTAATCATATCTAACCTCTGGAATTTCCAAAGCGTCCTTCACACCTTTGCTGCAACTCAAGACGTTCCCCGACATACCCGTCTCCACTCGAGAGCAAGCATGATGGTTCCGCCCACATCCAGAGGAGCCCCGTTTCCACCTCGTAGCTCGATGAGGGATCCTTTCATGCTCTGTCGGGAAACAATTCCCGGCGTTCCCGTCGCATCTCCAGAGGAGGCGCTCTCCACAGGTAAGGCGAGAGGAACTCCAGGGTCGAGCCACCTTTTCCAGAGTCCCCCAGATGTACCAGTCCATTCCAGAGGAAACTGTTTTCCCTGCACAGCCTCGACTTTCACGCCGACGATCGACTCACACCACGGTGGGACGTGGGACAGCCCTGTGGGAAAGACTCGTGGGAAAGCCACAGATCCAATGATGGACGCGACGGCAAGCCTGACACTGCTGCTACAGCTCGGAAGGAAAGCGCACGTGAATGCCCCCACTGGAGACTAGGACTGACTCCCCTGGGGAGACTCCAGAAGTACCCCAAGATCCATGTCAGCACTGGAGAGGAATCCTCAGGTTCCGGCCCCGACTCCACACAAGGTCTTAGGCCCCGGCATCGACGGGAGAGGAATACCGAGAGGCCCCCGAGGAACTCGCATGGGGACTGACCTTTCCTGAGGCCACCAGAGCGGGTCCCCGAGGTCCCCGTCGTAAGTCGAGAGCACCTGCCGCAACTCGAGAAAATCCAGGAGGTGTTGCCCTCCAGGCGAGATGAGGCCCATTTCCGCTGATTAAGGCTAATCACACCTTTCATTCTCAAGGCTAATCACATCTAACCTCTGGAACTTCCAAAAGGTCCTTCACACCCTTGCTGCAACTCAAGAAGTTCCCCGACATCCCCGTCTCCACTCTAGAGGAAGCACGAGGGTCCTGCCCACATCCAGAGGAGCCCCGTTTCCGCCTCGTAACTTGAGATGAGGGATCGTTTCGCTGCTTGGGCGGGAAAGAATTCTGGGCATTCCCATCCCATCTCAAGAGGAGGCGCTCTCCACCGGAAAGGCGAGAGGAACTCCAGCGTCGTGCCACCATTCCCAGAGTCCCCCAGAGGACTGAGTCCATTCCAGAGGAACCTGTTTACCCTACACTACCTCGACTTTCCCGCCGAGGATCGACTCACACCTCGGTGATACGTGGGAGAGCCCTGTGGGAATGCCTCGTGGGAAAGCCTCGTGGGAAAGCCTCGAGGGAAAGCCACAGATACCTTGATCGACGCGACTGGAAACGTGACACTGCTGCTACAGCTCGGGAGGAAAGCACACGTGAATGTCTCCTCTGGAGACAATGACTGAATCCCCTGGGGAGAGTCCAATAGTACCCCAAGATCCATATCATCTCTGGAGAGGAATCCTCAGGTTTCGGCCCCAAATCCACACAAGGTCTTGAGTGCCGGCATCGATGGTAGAGGAATCCCGAGAGGGCCCCGAGCAACTCACATACGGACTGGCCTTTCGGGAGGCGACCAGAGAGGGTCCCTGAGGTCCCCGTCATAAGTCCAGAGCAGCTGCCACAACTGGAGAAAATCCAGGAGGTTTTGCCCTTCAGGCGAGAGGAGTCCCATTTCCAATGAGGCTTCTCGAAGCTAATCACACCTAACCTCTGGAACTTCAAAAAGGTCCTTCACACCCTTGCTGCAACTCAAGAAGTTGCCTGACATACCCGATTCCACTCTAGAGGAAGCACGAGGGTCCGGGTCACATCCAGAGGAGTCCCGTTTACGCCTCGTAGCTCGAGATGAGGGACATTCCGCTGCTTTGTCGGGAAAGAATTCCCGGCGTTCCCCTCTCACCTCAAGAGGAGGCACTCTCCAAAGGAAAGGCAAGAGGAACTCCAGGGTCGTGCCACCATTCCCAGAGTCCCCCAGATGTCTCAGGCCATTCCAGAGGAACCTGTTTTCCCTGCACTGCCTCGACTTTCACGCCGAGGATCGACTCACACCACGGTGGCACGTGGGATAGCCTTGTGGAAAAGCCTCGTGGGAAAGCCTAGTGGGAAATCCTCGAGGGAAAGCCACAGATCCCATGATTGACGCGACGGGAAGCGTGACACTTCTGCTACAGCTCCAGAGGAAAGCGCACGTGCAGGCCCCCTCTCGAGATGAGGACTCACTCCCCTGGGGAGACTTCAGAAGTACCCCAAGATCCATGTCAGCACTGGAGAGGAATCCTCAGGTTCCGGCCCCTACTCCACACAAGGTCTTAGGCCCCGGCATCGAAGGGAGAAGAATCCCGAGAGGCCCCTGAGCAATTCGAATGGGGACTGGCCAGTCCTGAGGCCACCAGAGCGGGTCCCTGAGGTCCCCGTCGTAAGTCGAGAGCACCTGCCGCAACTCGAGAAAATCCAGGAGGTTTGGCCCTGCAGGCGTGCTGAGGCCCATTTCCGATGAGGCTTCTCGAGGCTAATCACACCTAACCTCTGGAACTTCTAAAAGGTCTTTCACACCCTTGCTGCAACTCAAGAGGTTCCCCAACATACCCGTCTCCACTCGAGAGGAAGCACGATGGTCCAGCCCACTTCCAGAGGAGCCCCGTTTCACCTCGTAGCTTGAGATGAGGGATCCTTTCGCTGCTTGTTCGGGAAAGAATTCTGGGAGTTCGCCTTGCATCTCAAGAGAAGGCGCTCTTCACAGGAAAGGGGAGAGGAACTCCAGGATCGTGCCACCATTCCGAGAGTCCCGCAGATGTGTCAATCCATTCCACAGGAACCTCTTTTCACTGCACTGCCTCGACTTTCACGCCGAGGATCAACTCACAGCACGGTGGCACCTGGGACAGCCCTGTGGGAAAGCCTCATGGGAAAGCCTCGAGGGAAAGTCACAGATCCCTTGATCCACCTGACGGGAAGAGTGCATTGCTGCTACTGCTCGGGAGGAAAGCGCACGTGCATGACCCCATTGGAGACGAGGACTTACTTCCCTGGGGAGACTCCAGAAGTACCCCAAGATCCATGTCAGCACTGGAGAGGAAACCTCAGGTTCCGGACCCGACTCCACACAATGTCTTAGGCCCCGGCATCGACGAAAGAGGAATCCAGAGAGGTCCCCGAGCAACTCGAACGGGGACTGGCCAGTCCTGAGGCCACCAGAGCGGGTCCCTGAGGTCCCCGTTGTTAGTCGTGAGCACCTGCTGCAACACGAGAAAAACCAGGAGGTTTTGATCCACTGGCGAGATGAGGCCCATTTTCGCTGAGGCTTCTCGAGGCTAATCACACCTAACCTCTGGAACTTCCAAAAGGTCCTTCACACCCTGCTGCAACTCAAAAAGTTCCCGGACATACCCGTTTCCACTCGAGAGAAAGCACAAGGGTCCCGCCCACATCCAGAGGAGCCCCGTTTCCGCCTGGTAGCTCGAGATGAGGGATCCTTTCGCTGCTTTGTTGAGAAAGAATTCTGGGCGTTCCCGTCGCATCTCAAGAGGAGGCGCTCTCCACAGGAAAGGCGAAAGGAACTCCAGCGTCGTTCCACCATTCCAAGAGTCCCCCAGATGTCTCAGTCCATTCCAATGGAAACTGTTTTCCCTGCACTGCCTCGACCTTCACACCGAGGACCGACACCCACCACGGTGGCACGTGGGACAGCCCTGTGGGAAATCCTCGAGCCAAAGCCACAGATCCGTTAATCTATGCGACGGAAAGCGAGACACTGCTGCTACCGCTCTGGAGGAAAGCGCACGTGCATGCCCCCATTCGAGACGAGGACTTACTCCCCTGGGGAGACTCCAGAAGTACCCCAAGATCCATGTGAGCACTGGAGAGGAATCCTCAGGTTCCGGCCCCGACTCCACACAAGGATTTAGGCCACGGCTTCGATGGGAGAGGAATCCAGAGAGTCCCCCCAGTTACGTGAATGGGGACTGGCCAGTCTTGAGGCCACCAGAGCGGGTCCCTGAGGTCCCCGTCGTAAGTCGAGAGCACCTGCCGCAACACGAGAAAAACAAGGAGCTTTTGATCCACTGGCGAGATGAGGCCCATTTCCGCTGAGGCTTCTCGAGGCTAATCACACCTAACCTCTGGAACTTCCAAAAGGTCCTTCACACCCTTGCTGCAACTCAAGAAGTTCCCGGGCATACCCGTTTCCACTCGAGAGGAAGCACAAGGGTCCCGCCCACATCCAGAGGAGCCCCGCTTCCGCCTGGTAGCTCGAGAAGACGGATCCTTTCGCTGCTTTGTTGGGAAAGAATTCTGGGCGTTCCCGTCGCATCTCAAGAGGAGGTGCTCTCCACAGGAAAGGCGAGAGGAACTCCAGCCTCGTGCCACCATTCCAAGAGACCCCCAGATGTCTCAGTCCATTCCAATGGAACCTGTTTTGCTTGCACTGCCTCGACATTCTCGCCGAGGATCAACTCTCACCACGGTGGCACGTGGGACTGCCCTGTGGGAAAGCCTTGTGGGAAAGCCTCGTGGGAAAGCCTTGAGGGAAAGCCACAGATCCCTTGTTCAACGCTCCGGGAAGCGTGACAATGCTGCTACCGCTCTGGAGGAAAGCGCACGTGCATGCCCACATTCGAGACGAGGACTTACTCCCCTGGGGAGACTCCAGAAGTACCCCAAGATCCATGTCAGCACTGGAGAGGAATCCTCAGGTGCCGGCCCCTACTCCACACAAGGTCTTAGGCCCCGGCATCAAAGGGAGAGGATTCCGAGAGGCCCCCGAGCAACTCACATGGGGACTGGCCTTTCCTGAGGCAACCAGAGCGGGTCCCTGATATCCCCATCGTAAGTCGAGAGCACCTGAAACAACTCAAGAAAATCCAGGAGGTTTTGCCTTTCAGGCGAGATGAGGCACATTTCCCCTGAGGCTTCGCGAGGCTAATCACACCTAACCTCTGGAAATTCCAAAAGGTCCTTCACACCCTTGCTGCAACTCAAGAAGGTCCCCGCCATACCCGTCTCCACTCGAGAGGAAGCACGAGGGTCCCGCGCACATCCAGAGGAGCCCCGTTTCCGCCTCGTAGCTCGAGATGAGGGATCCTATCGCTGCTTGGTCAGGAAAGAATTCTGGGCGTTCCCGTCCCATCTCAAGAGGAGGCGCTCTCCACAGGAAAGGCCAGAGGAACTCCAGATCATGCCACCATTCCCAGAGTCCCCTGGATTTCTCAGTCCATTCCAGAGGAACCTGTTTTCCCTGCACTGCCCCGCCTTTCCCGCCGAGGATCGACTCCCACCACGGTGACACGAGGGACAGCCCTGTGGGAAAGCCTTGTGGGAAAGCCTCGAGGGAAATCCTAGAGGGAAAGCCACAGATCCCATGATCGACGCGCAGGGAAGCGTGACACTGCTGCTACAGTTTGGGAGGAAATGGCACATGCATGCCCCCTCTCGAGACGAAGACGGACTCCCCTGGGGAGACTCCAGAATTACCCCAAGACCCATGTCAGCACTGGAGAGGAATCCTCAGTTTCAGGCCCCGACTCTACACAAGGTCTTAGTCCCCGGCATCGAAGGGAGAGGAATCCCGAGAGGCCCCCGAGCAACTCGCATGGGGACTGGCCTTTCCAGAGGCCACCAGAGCTGGTCCCTGAGGTCCCCGTCCGAAGTCGAGTGCACCTGGCGCAGCCAGAGAAAATCCAGGAGGTTTTGCCCTGCAGGCGAAATGACGCACATTTCCACTGACGCTTCGCGAGGATAATCACACATAACCTCTGGAACTTCCAAAAGGTTCTCCACACACTTGCTGCAACTCAAGAAGTTCCCCGACATACCCGTCTCCACTCGAGAGGAAGCACTAGGGTCCCACCCACTTCCAGAGGAGCCCCGTTTCCGCCTCGTAGCTCGAGATGAGGGCTCCTTTCCCAGCTTCATGGGGAAAGAATTCCCGGTGTTCCCGTCGCATCTCAAGAGGAGACGCTCTCCACAGGAAAGTCGAGAGGAACTCCAGCGTCGTGCCACCATTCCAAGACTCCCCCAGATGTCTCAGTCCATTCCAGAGGAACCTGTTTTCCTGCACTGCCTCGAACTTCACGCCGAGGATCGACTGACACCACGGTGGAACGTGGGACAGCCCTGTGGGAAAGCCTCGTGGGAAAGCCTCGTGGGTAATCCTCGAGGGAAAGCCACAGATCCCATGATCGACGCGATGGGAAGCCTGACACTGCTGCTAGAGCTCGGGAGGAAGGCGCACGTTCATGTCCCCTCTCGAGACGAGGACTGACTTCCTTGGGGAGACTGCAGAAGTACCCCAAGTTCCATGTCAGCACTGGAGAGGAATCCTCAGGTTCAGGCCCCAACTCCACACAATCTCTTAGGCCCCGGCATCAACGGGAGAGGAATCCCGAGAGGCCCCCCGAGCAACTCGAATCGGGATTGGCCAGTCCTGAGGCCACCAGAGCGGGTCCCTTAGGTCACCGGCTTAAGACGAGAACACCTGCCGCAACTCGAGAAAATCCAGGAGGTTCTGCCCTCCAGGCTAGGTGAGGCCTATTTCCGCTGAGGCATCTCGAGGCTAATCATATCTAACCTCTGGAATTTCTAAAGCGTCCTTCACACCTTTGCTGCAACTCAAGACGTTCCCCGACATACCCGTCTCCACTCGAGAGCAAGCATGATGGTTCCGCCCACATCCAGAGGAGCCCCGTTTCCACCTGGTAGATCGATGAGGGATCCTTTCGCTGCTCTGTCGGGAAACAATTTCCGGCGTTCCCGTCGCATCTCAAGAGGAGGCGCTCTCCCTAGGAAAGGCGAGAGGAAATCCAGGGTCGTGCCACCATTTCCAGAGTCCCACAGATGTATCAGTCCATTCCAGAGGAAACTGTTTTCCCTGCACAGCCTCGACTTTCACGCCGACGATCGACTCACACCACGGTGGTACGTGGGACAGCCCTAAGGGAAAGCCTCGTGGGAAAGCCACAGATCCCATGATCGACGCGATGGGAAGCCTGACACTGCTGCTACAGCTCGGGAGGAAAGCGCACTTGCATGAACCCTCTCGAAACGAGGACTGACTCCCCTGGGGGACTCCAGATGTACCCCAAGATCCATGTCAGCACTGGAGAGGAATCCTCAGGTTCCGGCCCGGAATCAACACAAGGTCTTAGGCCCAGGCCTTGACGGGAGAGGAATCCCGAGAGGCCCCTGAGCAACTCGAATGGGGACTGGCCAGTCCTGAGGCCAACAGAGCGGGTCCCTTAGGTCACGGTCGTAAAACGAGAGCACCTGCCGCAACTCGAGAAAATCCACGAGGTTTTGCCCTCCAGGCGAGATGTGGCCCATTTCCGCTGATTAAGGCTAATCACATCTTTCATTCTCAAGGCTAATCACATCTAACCTCTGGAACTTCCAAAAGGTCCTTCACACCATTGCTGCAACTCAAGAAGTTCCCCGACATCCCCGTCTCCACTCTAGAGGAAGCACGAGGGTCCTGCCCACATCCAGAGGAGCCCCGTTTCCGCCTCTTAACTTCAGATGAGGGATCGTTTCGCTGCTTGGTCGGGAAAGAATTCTGGGCATTCCCATCCCATCTCAAGAGGAGGCGCTCTCCACCGGAAAGGCGAGAGGAACTCCAGCGTCGTGCCACCATTCCCAGAGTCCCCCAAGGACTCAGTCCATTCCAGAGGAACCTGTTTACCCTACACGACCTCGACTTTCCCGCCGAGGATCGACTCACACCTCGGTGATACGTGGGAGAGCCCTGTGGGAATGTCTCGTGGGAAAGCCTCGTGGGAAAGCCTCGAGGGAAAGCCACAGATACCATGATCGACGAGACTGGAAACGTGACACTGCTGCTACAGCTCGGGAGGAAAGCACACGTGAATTCCCCTTCTGGAGACAATGACTGAAACCCCTGGGGAGACTCCAGAAGTACCCCAAGATCCATATCAGCTCTGGAGAGGAATCCTCAGGTTTCCTGCCCCAAATCCACACAAGGTCTTGAGTGCCGGCATCAATGGTAGAGTAATCCCGAGAGGGCCCCGAGCAACTCGCATTGGGACTGGCCTTTCCTGAGGCCACCAGAGAGGGTCCCTGAAGTCCCCGTCCGAAGTCGAGAGCAGCTGCCACAACTGGAGAAAATCCAGGACGTTTTGCCCTCCAGGCGAGAGGAGGCCCATTTCTGCTGAGGCTTCTCGAGGCTAATCACACCTAACCTCTGGAACTTCCAAAAGGTCCTTCACACCCTTTCTGCAACTCAAGAAGTTCCCCGACGTCCCTGTCTCCACTCTAGAGGAAGCACGAGGGTCCCGCCCACATCCAGAGGAGCCCCGTTTCCACCTCGTAGCTCGAGATGAGGGATCCTTTCCCTGCTTGGTCACGAAAGAATTCTGTGTGTTCCTGTCGAATCTCAACAGGAGGCGCTCTCCACAGGAAAGGCGAGAGGAACTCCAGGGTCGTGCCACCATTCCAAGAGTCCCCCAGATGTCTCAGTCCATTCCCGAGGAACCTGTTTTCCCTGCACTGCCTCGACTTTCACGCAGAGGATCGACTCTCACCACGGAGGCACGTGGGACAGCCCTGTGGGAAAGCCTCGTGGGACAGCCTGTGGGAAAGCCTCGTGGAAAATCCTCGAGGGAAAGCCACAGATCCCATGATCGACGCGACGGGAAGCATGACACTCCTGCTACAGCTCCGGAGGAAAGCGCACGTGCATGCCCCCTTTCGAGACGAGGACTTACTCGCCTGGGGAGACTCCAGAAGTACCCCTAGATCCATGTCAGCACTGTAGAGGAATCCTCAGGTTCCGGCCCCGACTCCACACAAGGTCTTAGGCCCCGGCATCGAAGGGAGAGGAATCCCGAGAGCCCCCCGAGAACCTCGAAAGGGGACTCGCCTTTCCTGAGGCCACCAGAGCGGGTCCCTGAGGTCCCCGTCGTAAGTCGAGAGCACCTGCCGCAACTCGAGAAAGTCCAGGAGGTTTTGCCCTGCAGGCGAGATGAGGCCCATTTCCGCTGAGGCATCTCGAGGCTAATCACACCTCACCTTTGGAACTTCCAAAAGATCCTTCAAACCCTTGCTGCAACTCAAGAAGTACCCCGACATACCCATCTCCACTCGACAGGAAGCAGGAGGTTCCTGCCCACATCCAGGGGAGCCCCGTTTCCGCCTCCTAGCTCGAGATGAGGGATCCTTTCCCTGCTTGGTCGGGAAAGAATTCCCGGCTTTCCCATCGCATCTCAAGAGGTGCCGATCTCCACAGGAAAGGCGAGAGGAACTCCACGGTCCTACCACCATTCCCAGAGTCTCCGAGATGTCTCAGTCCATTCCAGAGGAACCTGTTTTCCCTGCAATGCCTCGAATTTCACGCCGAGGATCTACTCCCACCACCGTGGCACGTGGGACAGCCAGGTGGGAAAGCTTCATGGGAAAGCCTCGAGGGAAAGCCACAGATCCCTTGATCCAGGCGATGGGAAGTGTGACACTGCTGCTACAGCTCTGGAGGAAAGCGCATGTGCATGGCCCCATTCGAGATGAGGACTTACGCCCCTGGGGAGACTCCAGAAGTACCCCAAGATCCATGTCAGCACTGGAGAGGAATCCTCAGCTTCCGGACCTGACTCCACACAAGGTCTTAGGCCCCGGCATCGAAGGGAGAGGAACCCCAAGAGGCCCCCTAGCAACTCGCCTGGGGACTGGTCTTTCCTGAGGCCACCAGAGCGGGTCCCTGTGGTCCCGGTCGTAAGTCGAGAGCACCTGCCGCAACTCGAGAAAATCCAGGAGGTTTTGCCCTCCAGGCGAGATGAGGCCCATTTCCGCTGATCAAGGCTAATCACATCTTTCATTCTCAAGGCTAATCACATCTAACCTCTGGAACTTCCAAAAGGTCCTTCACACCCTTGCTGCAACTCAAGAAATTCCCCGACATCCCCGTCTCCACTCTTGAGGAAGCACGAGGGTCCTGCCCACATGCAGAGGAGCCCCGTTTCTGCCTCGTAACTTGAGATGAGGGATCGTTTCCCTGCTTGGTCGGGAAAGAATTCTGGGCATTCCCATCCCATCTCAAGAGGAGGCGCTCTCCACAGGAAAGGCGAGAGGAACTCCAGCGTCGTGCCACCATTCCCAGAGTCCCCCAGAGGACTCAGTCCATTCCAGAGGAACATGTTTACCCTAAACTACCTCGACTTTCCCACCGAGGATCGACTCACACCTCGGTGATACGTGGGAGAGCCCTGTGGGAATGCCTCGTGGGAAAGCCTCGTGGGAAAGCCTCGAGGGAAAGCCACAGTACCCATGATCGATGCGACAGGAAACGTGAGACTGCTGCTACAGATCGGGAGGAATGCACACGTGAATTCCCCCTCTGGAGACAATGACTGAATCCCCTGGGGAGACTCCAGAATACCCCAAGATCCATATCAGCACTGAAGAGGAATCCTCAGGTTCCGGCCCCAAATCCACACAAGGTCTTGAGTGCCGGCATCGACGGTAGAGGAATCCGGAGAGGCCCCCGAGCAACTCGCATGGGGACTGGCCTTTCCTGAGGCCACCAGAGCAGGTACATGAGGTCGCCATCGTAAGTTGAGAGCACCTGCCGCAACCCGAGAAAATCCAGGTGGTTTTGCCCTCCAGGCGAGATGAGGCCCATTTCCGCTGAGGCTTCTCGAGGCTAATCACACCTAACCTCTGGAACTTCTAAAAGGTCCTTCACACCCTTGCTGTAACTCAAGAAGTTCCCCGACATACCCGTCTCCACTCGAGATGAAGCACGATGGTCCCGCCCACGTCCAGAGGAGCCCCGTTTCCACCTCGTAGCTTGAGATGAGGGATCCTTTCGCTGCTTGTTCGGGAAAGAATTCTGGGAGTTCGCCTTGCATCTCAAGAGAAGGCGCTCTTCACAGGAAAGGGGAGAGGAACTCCAGGATCGTGCCACCATTCCGAGAGTCCCGCAGATGTGTCAATCCATTCCACAGGAACCTGTTTTCCCTGCACTGCCTCGACTTTCACGCCGAGGATCAACTCACACCACGGTGCCACCTGGGACAGCCCTGTGGGAAAACCTCGTGGGAAAGCCTCGAGGGAAAGCCACAGATCCCTTGATCCACGCGACGGGAAGAGTGCATTGCTGTTACCGCTCGGGAGGAAAGCACACGTGCATGACCCCATTGGAGACGAGGACTTACTCCCCTGGGGAGACTCCAGAAGTACCCCAAGATCCATGTCAGCACTGGAGAGGAATCCTCAGGTTCCGGCCTAGACTCCACACAATGTCTTAGGCCCCGGCATCGACGAGAGAGGAATCCCGAGAGGCCCCCGAGCAATTTAGAATGGGGACTGGCCAGTCCTGAGGCCACCAGAGCGGGTCTCTGTGGGGCCCGTCGTAAGTCGAGAGCACTTGCCGCAACTTGAGGAAATCCAGGAGGTTTTGCCCTCCAGGCGAGATGAGGCCCATTTCCGTTGAGGCTTCCCGAGGCTAATCACACCAAACCTCTGGAACTTCCAAAAGGTCCTTCACACCCTTGCTGTAACTCAAGAAGTTAACCAACATACCCGTCACCACTCTAGAGGAAGCACGAGGGTCCCGCCCACATCCAGGGGAGCCCTGTTTCCGCCTCGCAGCTCGAGATGAGGGATCCTTTCCCTGCTTCGTCGGGAAAGAATTCCCGGCGTTCCCGTCGCATCTAAAGAGGAGGCACTCTCCACAGGAAAGGCGCTAGGAACTCCAAGGTCTTCCCACCATTCCGAGAGTTCCCCAGATGTCTCAATCCATTCCAGAGGAACCTGTTTTCCCTGCACTGTCTCGACTTTCACGCCGAGGATCGACTTCCAGCACGGTGGCACGTGGACAGCCCTGTGGGAGAACCTCGTGGGAAAGCCTCGTGGGAAAGCCTTGTGGGAAAGCCTTGAGGGAAAGCCACAGATCCCTTGATCCATGCGACAGGAAGCGTGACACTGCTTCTACCGCTCGGGAGGAAAGCACACGTGAATTCCCCCTCTGGAGACAATGACTGAATCCCCTGGGGAGACTCCAGATGTACCCCAAGATCCATATCAGCACTGAAGAGGAATCCTCAGGTTCCGGCCCCAAATCCACACAAGGTCTTGAGTGCCGGCATCGACGGTAGAGGAATCCGGAGAGGCCCCCGAGCAACTCGCATAGGGACTGGCCTTTCCTGAGGCCACCAGAGAGGGTCCCTGAGGTCCCTGTCATAAGTCGTGAGCAGCTGCCACAACTGGAGAAAATCCAGGACGTTTTGCCCTCCAGGCGAGATGAGGCCCATTTCCACTGAGGCTTCTCGAGGCTAATCACACCTAACCTCTGGAACTTCCAAAAGGTCCTTCACACCCTTGCTGCAACTCAAGAAGTTCCCCGACATACCCCTCTCCACTCTAGAGGAAACACGAGGGTCCCGCCCACATCCAGTGGAGCGCCATTTCCGCCTCGTAGCTCCATATGAGGGATCCTTTCGCTGCTTGGTCGGGAAAGAATTCTGGGCGTTCCCGTCGCATCTCAAGAGAAGGCTCTCTCCACAGGAAAGGCGAGAGGAACTCCAGGATAGTGCCACCATTCCCAGAGTCCCCCAGATATTTCAGTCAATTCCAGAGGAAACTGTTTTCCCTGCACTGCCTCGACTTTCACTCCACGGATCGACTCACACCACGGTGGCACGTGGGACAGCCCTGTTGGAAAGCCTCATGGGAAAGCCTCGTGGGAAATCCTCGAGGGAAAGCCACAGATCCCATTATCGAAGTGGCGAAAAGCGTGACACTTCTGCTACAGCTCGGGAGGAAAGCGCACGTGATGCCCCCTCTCGAGACCAGGACTAACTCCTCTGGGGAGACTCCAAAAGTACCCCAAGATCCATGTCAGCACTGGAGAGGAATCCTCAGTTTCCGGGCCCGATTCCACACAAGGTCTTAGTCCCGGGCATGGAAAGGAGAGGAATCCCGAGAGGCCCCGGAGAAACTCGAATGGGGTCTGGCCAGGCCTGAGGCCACCAGAGCCAGTCCGTTAGGTCACCATCGTAAGACGAGAGCACCTTCCACAAGTCGAGAAAATCCAAGAGGTTCTCCCCTCCAGGCTAGATGAGGCCCTTTTCCGCTGAGGCGTCTCGAGGCTAATCACATCTAACCTCTGGAACTTCCAAAGGGTCCCTCACACCCTTGCTGCAACTCAAGAAGTTCCCCGACATACCCGTCTCCAATCGAGAGGAAGCACGATGGTCCCACCCACATCCAGCGGAGCCCCGTTTCTGCCTCCTAGCTCGAGATGAGGGATCCTTTCCCTGCTTGGTCGGAAAAGAATACCCAGTCTTCCTGTCGCATGTCAAGAGGAGGCGCTCTTCACAGAAAAGGCGAGAGGAACTCAACGGTCGTGCCACAATTCCCAGAGTCCCCCAGATGTCTCAGTCCATTACAGAGGAACCTGTTTTCCCTGCACTGCCTCGACTTTCACGCCGAGGATCCACTCCCACCACAATGGCAGTTGGGATAGCACTGTGGAAAATCCTCCTGGGAAAGCCTCACGGGAAAGCCTCGAGGGAAAGCCACAGATCCCTTGATTCACGCGACGGGAAGCGTGACACTGCTGCTACCCCTCTGGAGGAAAGCGCACGTGCATGCTCCCATTCGAGACGAGAACTTAATCCCCTGGGGAGACCCCAAAAGTACCCCAAGATCCATGTCATGACCGGAGAGGAATCCTCAGTTTCTGGGCCCGACTCCACACCAGGTCTAAGGCCCCGGAATCGACGGGAGAGGAATCCCGAGAGGCCCCCGCGCAACTCGCATGGGGACTGGCCAGTCCTGAGGCCACCCGAGCGGGTCCCTCAATTCCCTGTCGTAAGTGGAGTGCACCTGCCACAACTCGAGAAAATCCAGGAGGCTTTGCCCTCCAGGCGAGATGAGGCCCATTTCCGCTAAGGCTTCTCGAGGCTAATCACACCTAACTTATGGAACTTCAAAAAGGTCCTTCACACCCGTGTTGCAACTCAAGAATTTCCCCGACATACCCGTCTCCACTCTAAAGGAAGCACGAGGGTCCCGCCCACATCCAGAGGAGCCCCGTTTCCGCCTTGCAGCTCGAGATGAGGGATATTGTCACTGCTCTGTCGGGAAAGAATTCTGGGCGTTCCTGTCGCATCTCAAGGGGAGGTGGTCTCCACAGGATAGGCGAGAGGAATTCCAGCCTCGTGCCACCATTCAAAGAGTCCCCAGATATCTCAGTCCATTCCAGAGGAACCTGTTTTCCCTGCACTGCCTGGACTTTGATGCCGAGGATCTTCTCCCACTACGGTGGCACGTGGGACAGCCCTGTGGGAAAGACCCGAGGGAAAGCCTCGAGGGAAAGCCTGGAGGGAAAGTCACAGATCCCTTAATCCAGGCAATGGGAAGCGTGACACTGCTGCTACAGCTCGGGAGGAAAGCCCACGTGCATGCCCCATTTGAGACGAGGACTTACTCCCCTGGGGAGACTCCAGAAGTACCCGAAGATCCCTGTCAGCACTGGAGAGGAATCCTCAGGTTCCGGGCCCGACTCCACACAAGGTCTTAGGCACCGACACCGAAGGGAGAGGTTTCCTGAGAGGCCCGCGAGCAACTCGCACGGGGACTGGCCTTTCCTGAGGCCAGAAGAGAGGGTCCCTGAGGTCCCTGTCCTAAGTAGAGAGCACCTGCCGGAACTCAAGAAAATCCAGGAGGTTTTGCCCTCCAGGCGAGAAGAGGCCCATTTCCGCTGTTCCTTTTCAAGGCTAGTCACACCTAACCTCTGGAGCTTCTAAAAGGTCCTTCACACCCTTGCTGCAACTCAAGAAGCTCCCCGAGATACCCGTCTCCAGTCGAGAGGAAGCACCCGGGTCCTGCACACATCCAGAGGAGCCCCTTTCCGCCTCGTAGCTCGAGATGAGGGATCCTTTCAATGCTTGCCCGGGAAAGATTTCTGGGCGTTCCTGGCGCATCTCAAAAGGTGGCACTCTCCACAGGAAAGGCGAGAGGAACTCCAGGGTCGTTCCGACATTCCCAGAGTCCCCCAGAACTCTCAGTCCACTCCAGAGGAAACTGTTTTCCATTCACTGCTTCGACTTTCACGCCGAGGATCGACTCCCACCACGGTGTCACGTGGGACAGCCCTGTGGGAAAGCCTCGTGGGAAAACCACAGATCCCATGATCCACGCGACAGGAAGCGTGACACTGCTGCTACCGCTCTGGAGGAAAGCGCACGTGCATGCCCCCATTTGAGACGAGGACTTACTCCCCTCTGGAGACTCCAGAAGGACCCCAAGATCCATGTCAGCACTGGAGAGGAATACTCAGGTTCTGGCACCGACTCCACACAAGTTCTTAGGCCCCGGCATTGAATGGAGAGGAATCCCGAGAGGCCCCCGAGCAACTCGCATGGGGACTGGCCTTTCCTGAGGCCTCCAGAGCGGGTCCCTGAGGTCCCCGTCGTAAGTCGAGAGCACCTGCCGCAACTCGAGAAAATCCAGGAGATTCTCCCCTCCAGGCGTGATGAGGTCCATTTCGGCTGTAACTTCTCGAGGCTAATCACATCTAGAGTCTGCAACTTCCAAAAGGCACTTCACACCCTTGCTGCAACTCACGAAGTTCCCCGACATACCCGTCTCCTCTCCAAAGGAAGCACGAGGGTCCTGACCACATCCAGAGGAGCCCCGTTTCCACCTCCTAGCTCGAGATGAGGGATCCTTTCGCTGCTTGGTCGGGAAAGAATTCCTGGCGTTCCCGTCTCACCTCAGAGGAGGCACTCTCCAACGGAAAGGCGAGAGGAACTCCAGCGTTGTGCCACCATTCCAAGAGTCCCACAGATGTCTCAGTCCATTCTAGAGGAAACTGTTTTCCCTGCGCGGCCTCGACTTTCACGCCGAGGATCGACACCCACCACGGTGGCACGTGGAACATCCCTGTGGGAAAGCCTCGTGGGAAACCTCGAGGGAAAGCCACAGATCCCTTGATCCAGGCAATGGAAAGCGTGACACTGCTGCTACAGTTCTGGAGAAAAGCGGACGTGCATGCCCCCATTTGAGACGAGGACGTACTCCCCTGGGGAGACTCCAGACGTACCCCAAGATCCATGTCAGCACTGGAGAGGAATACTCAGGTTCCGGGCCCGACTCCACACAAGGTCTTAGGCCCCGGCATCGAAGGGAGAGGAATCCTGAGAGGTCCCCGAGCAACTCGCATGGGGACTGGTCTTTCCTGAGGCCACCAGAGCGGGTCCCTGAGGTCCCCGTCGTAAGTCGAGAGCACCTGCCGCAACTCGAGAAAATCCAGGAGGTTTTGCCCTCCAGGCGAGCAGAGGCCCATTTCCGCTGAGGCTTCTCGAGGCTAATCACATCTAACCACTGGAATTTCCAAAGGGTCCTTCACACCCTTGCTGCAACTCAAGAAGTTCCCCGACATACCCGTCTCCACTCGAGAGGAAGCACGAGGGTCCCGCACACATCCAGGGGAGCCCCGTTTCCGCCTCCTAGCTCGAGATGAGGGATCCTTTCAATGCTTGCCCGGGAAAGATTACTGGGCGTTCCTGGCGCATCTCAAGAGGAGGCGCTCTCCACAGGAAAGGCGAGAGGAACTCCTGGGTCTTGCCACCATTCCCAGAGTCCCCCAGATGTCTCAGTCCATTCCAGAGGAACCTGTTTTCCATGAACTGCCTCGACTTTCTCGCCGAGGATCGATTCCCACCACGGTGGCACGTGGGACAGCGCTGTGGGAAAGCCTCGTGGGAAAGCCTCGCGGGTAAGCCTCGAGGGATAGCCACAGATCCATGATCGACGCGATGGGAAGCGTGACACTGGTGCTACAGCTCGGGAGGAAAGCGCATGTGCATGCCCCCTCTCGAGAAGAAGACTGACTCCCCTGTGGAGACTCCAGTAGTATTCCAAGATCCATGTCAGCACCGGAGAGGAATCCTCAGTTTCCGGCCCCGACTCCACACAAGGTCTTAGGCCCCGGCGTTGACAGGAGAGGAATCCCGAGAGGCCCCCGAGCAACTCGAATGAGAACTGGCCAGTCCTGAGGCCACCAGAGCGGGTCCCGGAGGTCCCCGTCGTAAGTCGAGAGCACCTTCCGCAACTCGAGAAAATCCAGGAGGTATTGCCCTGCAGACGAGATGAGGCCCATTTCCCCTGAGGCTTCTCGAGGCTAATTACACCTAACCTCTTGAACTACCAAAAGGTCCTTCACACCCCTGCTGCAAATCAAGAAGTTCCCCGAAATACCCATACCGACTCTAGATGAAGCACGAGGGTTCCGCACACATCCAGAGGAGCCCCGTTTCCGCCTCGTAGCTCGAGATGAGGGATCCTTTCCCCGCTTGGTCAGAAAACAATTCCCGGTGTTCCAGTCGCATCTCAAGAGGAGGCGCTCTCCATAGGAAAGGCGAGAGGAACTCCAGGGTCGTGCCACCATTCCCAGAGTCTGCCAGATGTCTCAGTAAATACCAGAGGAAACTGTTTTCCCTGCACTGACTCGACTTTCATGCCGAGGATCAACTCACACCACGGTGGCACCTGGGACAGCCCTGTGGGAAAGTCTCGTGGGAAAGCATTGAGGGAAAGCACCAGATCCCTTAATGCATGCGACGGGAAGAGTGACACTGCTGCTACCGCTCTGGAGGAAAGCGCACGTGAATGCCCCCATTCGGGACGAGGACTTACTCCCCAGGGGAGACTCCAGAAGTACCCCAAGATCCATGTCAGCCTTGGAGAGGAATCCTCAGGTTCCGGCCCCGACTCCACACGAGGTCTTAGGTCCCGATATCAAAGGGAGAGGAATCCCAAGATGCCCGCAAGAAACCTGCATGGGGACTGGCCTTTCCTGAGGCCACCAGAGCGTGTCCCTGAAGTCCCTGTGGTAAGTCGAGAGCACCAGCCGCAACTCGAGAAAATCCAGGAGGTTTTGCCCTCCAGGCGAGATGACTCCCGTTTCCGCTGATGCTTCTCGAGGCTTATCACACCTAACCTCTGGAACTTCCAAAACATCCTTCACACCCTTGCTGCCACTCAAGAAGTTCCCCGACTTACCCGTCTCCACTCTAGAGGAAGCACGAAGGTCCTGGGCACATCCAGAGGAGCCTCGTTTCCGCCTCGTAGCTCGAGATGAGGGATCATTTCGCTGCTTGGTCGGGGAAGAATTACCGGCGTTCTCGTCGCATTTCAAGAGGAGGCACTCTCCATAGAAAAGGCGAGAGGAACTCCAGCGTCGTGCCACCATTCCGAGAGCCCCCAGATGTCTCAGTCCATTCCAGAGGAACCTGTTTTCCCTGCACTGCCTCGACTTTCACGCCGAGGATGGACTCCCATCACGGTGGCGGGTGGGACAGCCCTGTGGGAAAGCCTCGTGGGAAAGGCAGGTGGGAAAGCCTCTTGGGAAAGCCTCGAGGGAAAGCCACAGATCCCTTGATCCAGGCGATGGGAAGCGAGACACTGCTGCTACAGCTCTGGAGGAAAGCGCACGTCGATGCCCCCATTTGAGACGAGGACTTATTCCAATGGGGAGACTCCAGAAGTACCCCAATATCCATGTCACCACTGGAGAGAAATCCTCACGTTCCGGACCTGACTCCACACAAGGTCTTAGGCCCCGGCATCGAAGGGAGAGGAAGCCCGAGAGGCCCCAGATCAACTCGCATGGGGACTGGACTTTTCTGAGGCCACCAGAGCGGGTCCCTGAAATCCCCGTCGTAAGTCGAGAGCACCTGCCGCAACTCGAGAAAACCCAGGAGGTTTTGCCCTCAAAGTGAGATGAGGCCCATTTCCGCTGAGGCTTCTCTAGGCTAATCACACCTAACGTCTGGAACTTCCAAAAGGTCCTTCACACCCTTGCTGCAACTCGAGAAGTTTCCTGACATACCAGTCTCCCATCTAGAGGAAGCACGAAGGTCCTGGCCACATCCAGAAGGGCCCCGTTTCCGCCTCGTAGCTCCAGATGAGGGATCCTTTCCCTGTTTGGTCGGGAAAGAATTCCCGGCGTTTCTGTCGCATCTCAAGAGGAGGCGCTCTCCACAGGAAAGGCGAGAGGAACTCCAGCCTCGTGCCACCATTCCAAGAGACCCCCAGATGTCTCAGTCCATTCCAGAAGAACCTGTTTTCCCTGCATTGCCTCGACTCTCACGTCGAGGATCGACTGACACCACGGTGGCACGTGGGACAGCCCTGTGGGAAAGCCTCGTGGGAAAGCCTAGAGGGAAAGCCACAGATCCCTTGATCCAGGCGATGGGAATCGTGACACTGCTGCTGCAGCTCTTGAGGAAAGTGCACGTGCATGCCCCCATTCGAGACGAGGACTTACTCCCCTGGGGAGACTCCAGAAGTACCCCAAGATCCATGTGAGCACTGGAGAGGAATCCTCAGGTTCTGGACCTGACACCACTCAAGGTCTTAGGCACTGTCATGAAAGGGAGAGGAACCCCGAGAGTCCCCCGAGCAACTCGCATGGTGACTGGCCTTTTCTGAGGCCACCGGGGCGAGTCCGTGAGGTCCCCGTCATAAGTCGATAGCACCTGGAACAACTCGAGAAAATCCAGGAGGTTTTGCCCTCCAGGCGTGATGAGGCCCATTTCGGTTGAGGCTTCTCGAGGTTAATCACACCTAACCTCTGGAGCTTCCAAAAGGTCCTTCACACCCTTGCTGCAACTCAAGAAGTTCCCCGACATACCAGTCTCCACTCGAGGGGAAGCACAAGGGTCACGCCGACATCCAGAGGAGACCCGCTTCGGCCTCGTAGCTCGAGATGAGCGATCCTTTCCCTGCTTGGCCGGGAAATAATTCTGGGGATTCCCGTCGCACCTCAAGAGGAGGCGCTCTCCACAGGAAAGGCGAGAGGAACTCCAGGGTCATGCCACCATTTCCAGAGTCCCCCAGATGTCTCAGTCCATTCCAGAGAAACCTGCTTTCCCTGCACCGCCTCGACTTTCACACAGCGGATCGACTCACACCACGGTGGCACGTGGCACAGCCCTGTGGAAAAGCCTCGTGGGAAAACCTCCTGGGAAAACCTCGAGGGAAAGCCACAGATGCCATGATCGACGCGACGGGAAGCGTGACAATGCTGCTACAATTCGGGAGGAAAGCGCACGTGCATGCACCGTTTCGAAACGAGGACTGACTCACCTGGGGAGACTCCTGAAGTACACCAAGATCCATGTCAGCACTGGAGAAGAATACTCAGGTTCCGGCCCCGACTTCACACAAGGTCTTAGGCCCCGGAATCGACGGGAGATGAATCCCGAGAGGCCCCCAAGGAACTCGAATGTGGACTGGCCAGTCCTGAGGCCACCAGAGCGGGTCCCTTAGGTCACCATCGCAAGACGAGATCACCTGCCGCAAATCGGGAAAATCCAGGAGGTTCTCCCCTCCAGGCGAGATGAGTCCCATTTCCGCTGAGGCTTCTCGAGGCTAATCACATCTAACCTCTGGAGCTTCCAAAAGGTCCTTCACACCCTTGCTGCAACTCAAGAAGTTCCCCGACATACCCGTCTCCACTCGAGAGGAAGCATGAGGGTCCCGCCCACATCCAGAGGAGCCCAGTTTCTGCCTTGTAACTGGAGATGGGGGATCCTTTCCCTGCATGGTCGGGAAATAATTCCTGGGGTTCCTGGCATATCTCAAGAGGAGGCACTCTCCACAGGAAAGACGGCAGGAACTCCAAGGTCGTGCCACCATTCCCAGAGTCCCCCAGATGTCTCAGTCCATTCCAGAGGAACCTGTTTTCCCTGCACTACCTCGACTTTCACGCCGAGGATCGACTCACACCACGGTGGCACGTGGGACAGCCCTGTGGGTAAGCCTCGTGGGAAAGCGTCGGGGAAAATCCTCGAGGAAAAGACACAGATCCCATGATTGACGCGACGGGAAACATGATACTGGTGCTACAGCTCGGGAGGAAAGCACACGTGCATGCACCCTCTCGAAACGAGGACTTACTCTCCTGGGGAGAGTCCCGAAGTACCGCAAGTTCCATGTCAGCACTGGAGAGGAATCCTCAGGTTCGGGCCCCGACTCCACACAAAGTCTTAGGCTCTGGCATCGAAGGGAGAGGAATCCCGAGAGGCCCGCGAGCAACTCGCAATGGGACTGGCCTTTCCTGAGGCCACCAGAGCGGGTCCCTGAAGTTCCCGACCAAAGTCTAGAGCACCTACCACAACACGAGAAAATCCGGAGGTTTTGCCTTCCAGGCCAGATGAGGTCCATTTCCGCTGAGGCTTCTCGAGGCTAATCACAGCTAACCTCTGGAATCTCCAAAAAGTCCTTCACACCCTTGCTGCCACTCAAGAGTTCCCCGACATACCGTCTCCATTCGAGAGGAAGCACGATGGTCCCGCGCACATCCAGAGGAGCCCCGTTTCCTCCTCGTAGCTCGAGATGAGGGATCCTTTCCCTGCGTGGTCGGGAAAGATTTCCCGGCATTCCCGTTGCATCTCAAGAGGAGGTGCTCTCCACAGGAAAGGCGAGAGAAACTCCAGGCTCGTGCCACCATTTCCAGAGTCCCCCAGATTTCTCAGTCCATTACAGAGGAACCTGTTTTCCCTGCCCTACCTCGACTTTCATGCCGAGGATCGACTCACACCACGGTGGCACGTGGGACAGCCCTGTGGGAAAGCCCTGTGGGAAAGCCTCGTGGGAAAGTCTCGAGGGAAAGCCACAGATCCCTTCATCCAGGCGATGGGAAACGTGACACTGCTGCTACAGACCTGAGGAAAGCTCACGTGCATGCGCCCATTCCAGACGAGGACTTACTCCCCTTGGGAGACTCCAGAAGTACCCCAAGATCCATGGCAGCACTGGAGAGGAATCCTCATGTTCCGGGCCCGACTCCACACAAGGCCTTAGGCCCAGGCATCGAAGGGAGAGGAATCCCGAGAGGCCCGCGAGCAACTCGCAATGGGACTGTCCTTTCCTGAGGCCACCAGTGCGGGTCCCTGAGGTCCCCGTCGTAAGTCGAGTGTACCTGCCGCAACTCGAGCAAATCCAGGAGGTTTTGCTCTCCAGGCGAGATCAGGCCCATTTCCACTGAGGCTTCTCGAGGCTAATCACACCTAACCTCTGGAATTTCCAAACGGTCCTTCACACTCTTGCTGCAAATCAAGAAGTTCCCTCACATACCCGTCTCCACTCTAGAGGAAGCACTAGGGTCCCGGCCACATCCAGAGGATCCCCGTTTCTGCCTCGTAACTCGAGATGAGGGATCCTTGGGCTGCTTGGTTGGGAAAGAGTTCTGGGCATTCCCGTCGCATCTCAAGAGGAGCCGCTCTCCACAGGAAAGGCGAGAGGAACTCCAGCGTCTTGCCACCATTCCAAGAGTCCCCCAGATGCCTTAGTCCATTCCAGAGGAACGTGTTTTCCCTGCACTGCCTCGACTTTCAAGCCGAGGATCAACTCCCACCACGGTGGCACGTGGGAAAGCCAGTGGGAAAGCCTCGAGGCAAAGCCACAGATCCATTGATCCACGCTTTGGGAAGCGTGACACTGCTGCTACCGCTATGGAGGAAAGCGCACGTGCATGACCCCATTGGAGACGAGCACTTACTCCCCTGGGGAGACTCCAGAAGTACCCCAATATCCATGTCAGCACTGGAGAGGAATCCTCAGGTTCCGGTCCCGCATCCACACAAGGTCTTTGGCCCCGGCATGGAAGGGAGAGGAATCCCGAGAGGCCCGCGAGCAATTCGCATGTGGACTGTCCTTTCCTGAGGCCACCAGAGCGGGTCCCTGCGGTCCCTGACATAAGTCGACAGCACCAGCCGCAACTCGAGAAAATCCAGGAGGTTTTGCCCTCCAGGCGCGATGAGGCCCATTTCCACTGAGGCTTCTCAAAGCTAATCACATATACGCTCTGGAACTTCCAAGAGGTTTTAACACCCTTGCTGCAACTCAAGAAGTTCCCCGACATCCCCGTCTCCACTCTAGAGGAAACACGAGGGTCCCGCCCACATCCAGAGGAGCCCCGTTTCCAACTCGTAGCTCGACATGAGGGATCCTTTCCCTGCTTGGTCGGGAAAGAATTCCCGGCGTTCCTGTCGCATTTCAAGAGGAGGCGCTCTCCACAGGAAAGGCGAGAGGAACTCCAGTGCCGTGTCACCATTGCCAGAGTCCCCCAGATGTCTCAGTCCATTCCAGAGGAACCTGTTTTCTCTGCACTGCCTCGACTTTCACGCCGAGGATCGACTTCCACCACCGTGGAACGTGGGACAGCCCTGTGGGAAAGCCTCGTGGTAAAACCTCGTGGGAAAGCCTCGAGGGTAAGCCACAGATCCATTGATCCAGGCGATGGTAAGCCTGACACTGCTGCTAAAGCTCTTGAGGAAAGCGCACCTGCATGCCCCCATTCGAGACGAGGACTGACTCCCCTGGGGAGACTCCAGATGTAACCCAAGGTCCATGTCAGCACTGCAGAGGAATCCTCAGGTTCCGGCCCCAATTCCACACACGGCCTTCAGCCCCGGCATCGAAGAGAGAGGAATCCCGAGAGGACCCCGAGTAATTCGCATGGGGACTGGCCTTTCCTGAGGCCACCAGAGCGGGTCCCTGTGGTCCCCGTCGTAAGTCGAGAGCACCTGCCGCAACTTGA
The DNA here is from genome assembly GCF_042477335.2 of Ovis canadensis. NCBI lineage: Eukaryota > Metazoa > Chordata > Mammalia > Artiodactyla > Bovidae > Ovis > Ovis canadensis. The sequence goes on along the minus strand of NC_091254.1, from coordinate 14,235,565 downwards.
GAAAATCCAGGAGGTTTTGCCCTCCAGGCGAGATGAGGACCATTTCCGCTGAGGCTTCTGGAGGCTAATCTCATCTAACCTCTGGAACTTCCAAAAGGTCCTTCACACCCTTGTTGCAACACAAGAAGTTGCCTGACATACCTGTTTCCACTCTAGAGGAAGCACGAGGGTCCCGGCCACATCCAGAGGAGCCCCGTTTGCGCCTGGTAGCTCGAGATGAGGGATCCTTTCGCTGCATTGTCGGGAAAGAATTCTGGGCATTCCCGTCCCATCTCAAGAGGAGGCGCTCTTCACAGGAAACGCGGGAGGAACTCCAGCATCGTGCCACCATTCCAAGAGTCCCCCAGAAGTCTCAGTCCTTTCCAGAGGAACCTGTTTTGCCGGCACTGCCAAGACTTTCACGCCGAGGATCGACTCCCACCACGGTGGCACGTGGGATAGCACTGTGGGAAAGCCTCGTGGGAAAGCTTCGTGGGAAAGCCTCCAGGGAAAGCCACAGATCCCTTGATCCACGGGACGGGAAGCGTGACACTGCTGCTACCGCACTGGAGAATAGCGCACGTGATTGCCCCTTTTCGAGACGAGGACTTACTCCCCTGGGGAGACTCCATAAGTACCCCAAGATCCATGTCAGCACTGGAGAGGAATCCTCAGGTTCTGGCTCCGAATCCACACAAGGTCTTAGGCCCCGGCATCGAAGGGAGAGGAATCCCAAGAGGCCCCCGAGCAACTCGCAAGCTGACTGGCCTTTCCTGAGGGCACCAGAGCGGGTCCCTGAAATCCACGTCGTAAGTGGAGAGCACCTGCCGCTACTCGAGAAAATCCAGAAAGTTTTGCCTCCAGGCGAGATGAGGCCCATTTCCGCTGAGGCGACTCAGGCTAATCACATCTAACCTCTGGAACTTCCAAAGGGTCCTTCACACCCTTGCTGCAACTCAAGAAGTTCCCCGACATGCCCTACTCCACTCTAGAGGAAGCACGAGGGTCCCGCCCACATCCAGAGGAGCCCCGTTTCCAACTCTTAGCTCGAGATGAGGGATCCTTTCCCTGCTTGGTCGGGAAAGAATTCCCGGCATTCCCGTCGCAACTCAAGAGGAGGCGCTCTCCACAGGAAAGGCAAGAGGAACTCCAGTGCCGTGCCACCATTCCCAGAGTACCCCTGATATCTCAGTCCATTCCAGAGGAATCTGTTTGCCCTGCACTGTGTCGACTTACTCACCGAGGATCGACTGACACCACGGTGGCACGTGGGACAGCCCTGTGGGAGAGCGTCGTGGGATAGCCTTATTGGAAAACCTCGAGGGAAAGCTACAGATCCCTTGATTGACGTGATGGGAATCGAGACACTGCTGCTACAGTCTTGAGGAAAGCTCACGTGCATGCCCCCATTTGATACGAGGACTTACTCCCCTGGGGAGACTCCAGAAGTACCCCAAGATCCATGTCAGCACTGGAGAGCAATCCTCAGGTGCCGGGCCCGACTCCACACAAGGACTTAGGCCCCGGAATCGAAGGGAGAGGAATCCCGAGAGGCCCCCGAGCAACTCGCTGCGGACTGTCCTTTCCTGAGGCCACCCGAGCGGGTCCCTGAGGTCCCCATCATAAGTCGAGAGCACCTGCCGCAACTCGAGAAAATCCAGGAAGTTTTGCACTCCTGGCGAGATCAGGCCCATTTCCACTGAGGCTTCTCGAGGCTAATCACACCTAACCTCTGGAATTTCTAAAAGGTCCTTCACACCCTTGCTGCAACTCAAGAAGTTCCCTGACATACCCGTCTCCACTCTAGAGGAAGCACTAGGGTCCCGGCCACATCCAGAGGATCCCCGTTTCCGCCTCGTAGCTCGAGATGAGGGATCCTTTCGCTACTTGGTCGGGAAAGAGTTCTGGGCATTCCCGTCGCATCTCAAGAGAAGCCGCTCTCCACAGGAAAGGCGAGAGGAACTCCAGCGTCGTGCCACCATTCCAAGAGTACCCCAGATGCCTTAGTCCATTCCAGAGGAAAGTTTTGTCCCTGCACTGCCTCGACTTTCACGCCGAGGATCAACTCCCACCACGGTGGCACGTGGGAAAGCCCAGTTGGAAAGCCTCGTGGGAAAGCCTCATGGGAAAGCCTCGAGGGAAAGCCACAGATCCCTTCATCCACGCGTCGGGAAGCGTGACACTGCTGCTACTGCTATGGAGGAAAGCGCACGTGCATGACCCCATTCGAGAGGAGCACTTACTCCCCTAGGGAGACTCCAGAAGTACCCCAAGATCCATGTCAGCACTGGAGAGGAATTCTCAGGTTCCGGTCCCGCATCCACACAAGGTCTTTGGCCCCGGCATCGAAGGGAGAGGAATCCCGTGAGGACCCCGAGGAACTCGCATGGGGACTGGCCTTTCCTGAGGCCACCAGAGCGGATCCATGAGGTCCCCGTCGTAAGTCAAGAGCACCTGCCGCAACTCGAGAAAATCCAGGAGGTTTTGCCCTCCAGGCGAGGTGAGGCCCATTTCCGCTGAGGCTTCTGGAGGCTAATCACATCTAACCACTGGAACTTCCAAAGGGTCCTTCACACCCTTGCTGCAACTTAAGAAGCTCCCCGACATCCCCGTCTCCACTCTAGAGGAAACACGAGGGTCCCGCCCATATCCAGAGGAGCGCCGTTTCCCCCTCGTAGCTCCAGATGATGGATCCTTTCCCTGCTTGGTCGGGAAGAATTCTGAGCATTCCCGTCCCATCTCAAGAGGAGGCACTCTCCACAGGAAAGGCGAGAGGAACTCTAGCATCGTGCCACCATTCCAAGAGTCCCTCAGAAGTCTCAGCCCATTCCAGAGGAACCTGTTTTCCCTGCAATGCCTCGACTTTCACGCCAAGAATCGACTCACACCACTGTGGCACGTAGAACAGACCTGTGGGAAAGCCTCCAGAGAAAGCCACAGATCTCTTGATCCAGGCAGTGGGAAACGTGACACTGCTGCTACAGTCTGAGGAAAGCTCATGAGCATGCGCCCATTCCAGACGAGGACTTACTCCTCTTGGGAGACTCCAGAAGTACCCCAAGATCCATGTCAGCACTGGAGAGGAATCCTCAGGTTCCGGGCCCGACTCCACACAAGGTCTTAGGCCCCGGCATCGAAGGGAGAGGAATCCCAACAGGCCCCCAAGCAACTCGCATGCGGACTGTCCTTTCCTGAGGCCACCAGAGCGGGTCCCTGAGGTCCCCATCGTAAGTCAAGAGCACCTGCCACAACTCGAGAAAATACAGGAGGTTCTCCCCTCCAGGCGACATGTGGCCCATTTCCGCTGAGGCTTTTCGAGGCTAATCAACCTAACCTCTAGAACTTCCAAAAGGTCCCTCACACCATTGCTGCAACTCAAGAAGTTCCCGGACATACCCGTCTCCACTCTAAAGGAAGGACGAGTGTCCCGCCCACATCCAGAGGAGCCCCGTTCCCGCCTCGTAGCTCGAGATGAGGGATCCTTTCCCTTCTTGGTCGGGAAAGAATTCCCGGCGTTCCCGTCGCATCTCAAGAGCAGGCGTTCTCCACAGGAAATTCGAGAGGAACTCCAGGGTCGCGCCACCATTCCGAGTTCCCCAGATGTCTCAGTCCATTCCAGAGGAACCTGTTTTCCCTGCACTGCCTAGATTTTCACGCCAGGATCCACTCCCACCACGGTGGCACGTGGGACAGCCCTGTGGGAAAGCCTCGTGGGAAAGCCTTGAGCGAAAGCCACCGATCCCTTGATCCAGGCGATGGGAAGTGTGACAATTCTGCTACCGCTCTGGAGGAAAGCGCAAGTGCATGCCCGCATTCGAGACGAGGACTGACTCCCCTGGGGAGACTCCAGAAATACCCCAAGATCCATGTCAGCACTGGAGAGGAATCCTCAGGTTCCGGCCCCGCCTCCACACAAGGTCTTAGTCCCCGTCATCGAAGGGAGAGGAATCCCAAAAGGCCCGGGAGCAACTCACATGGGGACTGGCCTTTCCTGAGGCCACCAGAGCGGGTCTCTGAGGTCCCCGTCGTAAGTCGAGAGCACCTGCCGCAACTCGAGAAAATCGAGGAGGTTTTGCCCTCCAGGAGAGATGAGGATCATTTCCGCTGAGGCTTCTCAAGGCTAATCACATCTAACCTCTGGAACTTCCAAAAGGTCCTTCACACCCTTGCTGGAACTCAAGAAGTTCCCCGACATAGCCGTCTCCACTCGAGAGGAAGCACGAGGGTCCCGCACACATCCAGGGGAGCCCCGTTTCCGACTCGCAGCTCGAGATGAGGGAACCTTTCCCTGCTTGGTCGGGAAAGAATTCCCGGCGTTCCTGTCGCATCTCAAGAGGAGGCGCTCTCCACAGGAAAGGCGAGAGGAACTCCAGTGTCATGCCACCATTCCCAGGGTCCCCCAGATGACTCAGTCCATTGCACAGAAACATTTTTTAACTGCACAGCCTCGAATTTTACGCCGAGGATCGAGTCCCTCCACGGTGGCACGTGGGACAGCACTGTGGGAAAGCCTCGTGGGAAAGCTTCATGGGAAATCCTCGAAGGAAAGACACAGATCCCATGGTCTACGCGACGGGAAGCGTGACATTCCTGCTACAGCTCGGGACGAAAGCGCACGTGCATGGCCCCTCTCGAGACGAGGTCTCACTCCCCTGGGGAGACTCCAGAAGTACCCCAAGATACATGTCAGCACTGGAGAGGAATCCTAAGGTTCCTGCCCCGACTCCACACAAGGTCTTTGGCCCCGGCATCGACGGGAGAGGAATCCAGAGAGGCCCCCGAGCAATTCGAATGGGGACGGGGCAGTCCTGAGGCCAAAAAAGCGGGTCCCTGAGATCTTCATCGTAAGTCAAGAGCACGTGTCGCAACGCGAGAAAATCCAGGAGGTTTTGCCCTCCAGGCGAGATGAGGCCCATTTCCGCTGAGGCTGCTCGAGCTAATCACACCTAACCTGTGGAACTTCTAAAAGGCCCTTCACACCCTTGCTGAAACTCAAGAAGTTCCCCAACATGCCCGTCTCCACTCGAGAGGAAGCACGAGGGTCCCGCACACATTCAGGGGAGCCCCGTTTCCGCCTCCTAGCTCGAGATGAGGGATCCTTTCCCTGTTTCGTAGGGAAAGAATTCCCGGCGTTCCCGTCACATCTCAAGAGGAGGCACTCTCCACAGGAAAGGCGAGAGGAACTCCAGGGTCGTGCCACCATTCCAAGAGTCCCCCAGATGTGTCAGTCCATTCCAAAGGAACATATTTTCCCTGCACTGCCTCGACGTTCATGCCGAGGATCGACTCCCACGACGGTGGCACGTGCGACAGCCCTGTGGGAAAGCCTCGTGGGTAAGCCTCGAGGAAAGCCATGGATCCCTTGATCCACGCGGCGGAATGCGTGACACTGCTGCTACCACTCTGGAGGAAAGCGCAATTGCATGCCCGCATTCGAGACGAGGACTGACTCCCCTGGGGAGACTCCAGAAGTACCCCAAGATCCATGTCAGCACTGGAGAGGAATCCTCAGGTTCCGGCCCCGACTCCACACAAGGTCTTAGGCCCCGGCATCGACGGGAGAGGAATCCCAAGAGGCCCCCGAGGAACTCGCATGGGGACTGGCCTTTCCTGAGGCCACCAGAGCGGGTCCCTGAGGTCCCCGTCGTAAGTCGAGAGCACCTGCCGCAACTCGAGAAAATCCAGGAGGTTTTGCCCTCCAGGCGAGATGAGGCCCATTTCCGCTGAGGCTTCTCGAGGCTAATCACATCTAACCACTGGAACTTCCAAAGGGTCCTTCACACCCTTGCTGCAACTCAAGAAGTTCCCCGACATAGCCGTCTCCACTCGAGAGGAAGCACGATGGTCCCGCACACATCCAGGGGAGCCCCGTTTCCACCTCCTAGCTCGAGATGAGGGATCCTTTCCCTGTTTCGTAGGGAAAGAATTCCCGGCGTTCCCGTCGCATCTCAAGAGGAGGCGCTCTCCACAGGAAAGGCGAGAGGAACTCCAGGGTCGTGCCACCATTCTAAGAGTCCCCCAGATGTGTCAGTCCATTCCAGAGGAACCTGTTTCCCTGCACTGCCTTGACGTTCAAGCCGTGGATCGACTCCCACCACGTGTGCACGTGGGAGAGCCCCGTTGGAAAGCCTCGTGGGAAAGCCTCTTGGGAAAGACTCTAGGGAAAACCATAGATCCGTTGATCCACGCGGCGAAATGCGTGACACTGCTGCTACCACTCTGGAGGAAAGCGCAAGTGCATGCCCGCCTTCGAGATGAGGACTGACTACCCTGGGGAAACTCCAGAAGTACCCCAAGACCCAAGTCAGCACTGGAGAGGAATCCTCAGGTTCCGGCCCCGACTCCACACAAGGTCTTAGGCCCCGGCATCGACGGGAGAGGAATCCCGAGAGGCCCCCGAGGAACTCGCTTGGGGACTGACCTTTCCTGAGGCCACCTGAGCGGGTCCCTGAGTTCCCCGTCGTAAGTTGAGAGCACCTGCCGCCACTCGAGAAAATCCAGGAGGTATTGCCCTGCAGGCGAGATGAGGCCCATTTCCCCTGAGGCTTCTCGAGGCTAATTACACCTAACCTCTGGAACTTCCAAAAGGTCCTTAACACCCTTGCTGCAACACAAGAATTTTCCTTGCATCCCCGTCTCCACTCTAGAGGAAGCACGAGAGTCCTGGCTACATCCAGAGGAGCGACGTTTCCCCCTCGTAGCTCGAGATGAGGGATCCTTTCGCTGCTTTGTCGGGAAAGAATTCTGGGCATTTCCGTCGCATCTCAAGAGGAGGCGCTCTCCACAGGAAAGGCGAGAGGAACTTCAGGCTCGTGCCACCATACCAAGGGTCCCCCAGATGTCTCAGCCCATTCCAAAGGAACCTGCTTCCCCTGGACTGCCTCGACATTCACGCCGAGGATCGACTCACACCACTGTGGCACGTGGGACAGCCCTGTGGAAAAGCCTCGTGCGAAATCCTCTAGGGAAAGACAGAGATCCCATGATCGACGCGATGGGAAGCATGACACTGGTGCTACAGTTTGGAGGAAAGCGCACGTGCATTCCCCCATGCGAGAGGAGGACTGACTCACCTGGGGAGACTACCAAAGTACCCCAAGATCCACGACAGCACTTGAGGAATCCTCAGGTTCTGGCCCCGAATCCACACAAGGTCTTAGGCTCTGGCATCGAAGGGAGAGGAACCCCCAGAGGTCCCCGAGTCACTCGCATGGGGTCTGGCCTCTCCTGAGGCCACCTGAGCGGGTCCCTGTAGTCCCCGTCGAAAGTCGAGAGCACCTGCAGAAACTCGAGAAAATCCAGGAGGTTTTGCCCTGCAGGAGAGATGAGGCCCATTTCCACTGAGGCTTCTCGAGGCTAATCACACCTAACCTCTGGGACCTCCAAAAGGTCCTTCACACCCTTGCTGCAACTCAAGAAGTTCCCTGACATACCGTCTCCACTCGAGAGGAAGCACGATGGTCCCGCGCAAATCCAGAGGAGCCCCGTTTCCACCTCGTAGCTCGAGATGAAGGATCCTTTCCCTGCTTGGTCGGGAAAGATTTCCCGGCGTTCCCGTCGCATCTCAGAGGAGGCGCTCTCCATAGGAAAGGCGAGAGAAACTCCAGGGTCGTGCCGCCATTCCCAGAGTCCCCCAGATGTCTCACTCCATTCCAGAGGAATCTGTTTACCCTGCACTGCCTCGACTTTCATGCCGAGGATCGACTCGCACCACGGTGGCACGTGGAACAGTCCTGTGGGAAAGCCTCGTGGGAAAGCCTTGTGGGAAATCCTCCAGGGAAAGCCACAGATCCTTTGATCGACATGACGGGAAGGGTGACACTGCTGCTACCGCTCTGGAGGAAAGCGTACGTGCATGCCCCCATTTGAGACGAGGACTTCCTCTACTGTGGAGACCCAGACGTACCCCAAGATCCATGTCAGCACTGGAGAGGAATCCTCAGGTTCCGGCCCCGACTCCACACAAGGTCTTAGGCCCCAGCATCGACGGGAGAGGAATCCCGAGAGGCCGGCGAGCAACTCGCATGGGGACTGGCCTTTCCTGAGGCCACAAGAGCGGATCCCTGAGGTCCCCGTCGTAAGTCGAGAGCACCTGCCGCAACTCGAGAAAATCCAGGATGTTTTGCCCTCCAGGCGAGATGAGGCCCATTTCCGCTGAGGCTTCTCGAGGCTAATGTCACCTAAGGACTGGAACCTGCAAAAGGTCCTTCACACCCTTGCTGCAACTCAAGAAGTTCCCCGACATACCGTCTCCACTCGAGAGGAAGCACGAGGATCCCGCGCACATCCAGAGGAGCCACGTTTCCGCCTCGTACCTCAAGTTGAAGGATCCTTTCGCTGCTTGTTCGGGAAAGAATTCTGGGCGTTCCCGTCGCACCTCAAGAGGAGGCGGCCTCCATAGGAAAGGCGAGAGGAACTCCAGGGTCGTGCCACCATTCCCAGAGTCCCCCAGATGTCTCAGTCCATTCCAGAGGAACCTGTTTTGCCTGCAGTGACTCGACTTTCATGCCTAGGATCGACTCCCACGACGATGGCACGTGGGACAGCTCTGTGGGAAAGTCTCGTGGGAGAGCCTCGAGGGAAAGCCACAGATGCCTTGATCCAGGCGATGGGAATCGTGACACTGCTGCTACCGCTCTGGAGGAAAGCGCACGTGCATGCCCCCTCTCGAGAAGAAGACTGACTCCCCTGGGGAGACTCCAGTAGTATCCCAAGATCCATGACAGCACCGGCGAGGAATCCTCAGTTTCCGGCCCCGACTCCACACAAGGACTTACGCCCCGGCGTTGACAGGAGAGGAATCCCGAGAGGCCCCCGAGCAACTCGAATGTGGACTGGCCAGTCCTGAGGCCACCAGAGCGAGTCCCTGAGGTCCTCATCGTAAGTCGAGAGCACCTTCCGCCACTCGAGAAAATCCAGGAGGTATTGCCCTGCAGGCAAGATGAGGCCCATTTCCCCTGAGGCTTCTCGAGGCTAATTACACCTAACCTCTGGAACTAACAAAAGGTCCTTCACACCCTTGCTGCAAATCAAGAAGTTCCCCGAAATACCCATACCGACTCTAGATGAAGCACGAGCGTTCCGCACACATCCAGAGGAGCCCCGTTTCCACCTGGTAGCTCGAGATGAGGGATCCTTTCCCTGCTTGGTCAGAAAAGAATTCCCGGCGTTCCAGTCGCATCTCAGAGGAGGCGCTCTCCATAGGAAAGGCGAGAGGAACTCCAGGGTCGTGCCATCATTCCCAGAGTCTGCCAGATGTCTGAGAAAATACCAGAGGAACCTTTTTTCCCTGCACTGACTCGACTTTCATGCCGAGGATCGACTCACACCACGGTGGCACGTGGGACAGCCCTGTGGGAAAGCCTCCTGGGAAAGCATTGAGGGAAAGCACCTGATCCCTTAATCCACGCCACGGGAACAGTGACACTGCTGCTACCGCTCTGGAGGAAAGCGCACTTGCATGCCCCCATTCAAGACGAGGACTTACTCCCCTGGGGAGACTCCAGAAGTACCCCAAGATCCATGTCAGCACTGGAAAGGAATCCTCAGGTCCCGGCCACAACTCCACACAACGTCTTAGGCCCCGCCACGAAGGGAGAGGAATGCCGAGAGGCCCCCTAGCAACTCGCAGGGGGACTGGCCTTTCCTGAGGCCACCAGAGCGGGTCCCTGAGGTCCCCGTCGTAAGTCGAGAGCACCTGCAACAATTCGAGAAAATCCAGGAGGTTTTGCCCTGCAGGCGTGATGAGGCCCATTTCGGCTGAGGCTTCTCGAGGTTAATCAAACCTAACCTCTGGAACTTCCAAAACGTCAATTCACACCCGTGCTGCAACTCAAGAATTTCCCCAACATACCCGTCTCCACTCGAGAGGAAGCACGAGGGTCCCGCCCACATCCAGAGGAGCCCCATGTCCGCCTCGATGCTCGAGATGAGGGATCCTTTCCCTGCTTGGTCGGGGAAGAATTCCCGGCGTTCCCGTCGCATTTCAAGAGGAGGTGCTCTCCATAGGAAAGGCAAGAGGAACTCCAGGGTTGTGCCACCATTCCGAGAGCCCCCAGATGTCTCAGTCCATTCCAGAGGAACCTGTTTTCCCTGCACTGCCTTGACTTTCACGCCGAGGATCGACTCCCACCACGGTGGCAGGTGGGACAGCCCTGTGGGAAAGCCTCGTGGGAAAGCCACGTGGGAAAACCTCTTGGGAAAGCCTTGAGGAAAGCCACAGATCCCTTGATCCACGCGACGGGACGTGTGACACTGCTGCTACCGTTCTGGAGGAAAGCACACGTGCATGCCCCGATTTGAGAAGAGGACTCACTCCCCTGGCGAGACTCCAGAAGTAACCCAAGATCCATGTCAGCACTGGAGAGGAATCCTCAGGTTCCGGCCACGACTCCATACAAGGTCTTAGGCCCCAGCATCCAAGGGAGAGGAATCCCGAGAGGCATGTGAGCAACTCGCATGGGGACTGGCCTTTCCTGAGGCCACAGAAGCGGGTTCCTGAGGTCCCCGTCGTAAGTCGAGAGCACCTGCCGCAATTCGAGAAAATCCAGGAGGTTTTGCCCTCCAGGCGAGATGAGGCCCATTTCCGCTGAGGCTTCTCAAGGCTATTCACATCTAAGCTCTGGAACTTGCAAAAGATCCTTCACACCCTTGCTGCAACTCAAGAAGTACCCCGACATCCCCGTCTCCACTCAGGAGGAAGCACGAATGTCCCACCCACATCAAGAGAGGCCCCGTTTCCACCCCGTAGCTCGAGATAAGGGATCTTTTCCCTGCTTGGTCGGAAAAGAATTCCCGGCCTTCCCGTCACATTTCAAGAGGAGGCGCTCTCCACAGGAACGGCGAGAGGATCTCCAGCGTCCTGCCACCATTCCAAGAGTCCACCAGATGTTTCAGTCCATTCCAGAGGAACCTGTTTTCCCTGCACTGCCTCGACTTTCATGCCGAGGATCGACTCCCACCACGGTGGCACTTGGGACAACCCAGTGGGAAAGCCTCGTGGGAAAGCCTCGAAGGAAAGCCACAGATCCCTTGATCCAAGCGACGGGAAGCGTGACATTGCTGCTACCGGTCTGGAGGAAAGCGCACGTGCATGCCCCCGTACGAGACGAGGACTTGCTCCCCTGGGGAGACTTCAGACGTACCCCAAGATCCATGTCAGCACTGGAGACGAATCCTCAGGTTCCGGCTCCGAATCCACACAAGGTCTTAGGCCCCGTCATCGAAGGTAGATGAATCCCGAGAGGCCCCCGAGCAACTCGCACGGGGACTGGCCTTTCCTGAGGCACCAGAGCAGGTCCTTGAGGTGGCCGTCATAAGTTGAGAGCACCTGTCGCAACTCCAGAAAATCCAGGAGGTTTTGCCCTCCAGGCGAGATGAGGCCCATTTCTGCTGAGGCTTCTCGAAGCTAATCACACCTAACCTCTGGAACTTCCAAAAGGTCCTTCACACCCTTGCTGCAACACAAGAAGTTGCCTTGCATCCCCGTCTCCACTCTAGAGGAAGCCCGAAAGTCCTGGCTACATCCAGAGGAGCGATGTTTCCCCCTCGTAGCTCGAGATGAGGGTTCCTTTCGCTGCTTTGTCGGGAAAGAAATCTGGGCATTCCCGTCCCATCTCAAGAGGAGGCGCTCTCCACAGGAAAGGCGAGAGGAACTCCAGGCTCGTGCCACCATACCAAGGGTCCCCCAGATGTCTCAGCCCATTCCAAAGGAACCTGTTTTCCCTGCACTGCCTCGACATTCACGCCGAGGATCGACTCACACCACTGTGGCACGTGGGACAGCCCTGTGGGAAAGCCTCGTGTGAAATCCTCGTGGGAATGACAGAGATCCCATGATCGACTCGATGGGAAGCATGACACTGGTGCTACAGTTTGGAGGAAAGCGCACGTGCATTCCCCCATGCGAGACGAGGACTCACTCACCTGGGGAGACTGCCGAAGTACCCCATGATCCACGACAGCACTTGAGGAATCCTCAGGTTCCGGCCCCGTATCCACACAAGGTCTTAGGCTCTGGCATCGAAGGGAGAGGAATCCCGAGAGGCCCCCGAGTCACTCGCATGGGGTCTGGCCTCTCCTGAGGCCACCTGAGCGAGTCCCTGAAGTCCCCGTCCAAAGGCGAGAGCACCTGCAGAAACTCGAGAAAATCCAGGAGGTTTTGCCCTGCAGGAGAGATGAGGCACATTTCCGCTGAGGCTTCTCGAGGCTAATCACACCTAACCTCGGGGACCTTCAAAAGGCCCTTCACACCCTTGCTGCAACTCAAGAAGTTCCCTGACATACCGTCTCCACTCGAGAGGAAGCACGATGGTCCCGTGCACATCCAGAGGAGCCCCGTTTCCGCCTCGTAGCTCGAGATGAAGGATCCTTTCCCTGCTTGGTCGGGAAAGATTTCCTGGCGTTCCCGTCGCATCTCAAGAGGAGGCGCTCTCCATAGGAAAAGCGAGAGAAACTCCAGGGTCGTGCCACCATTCCCAGAGTCCCCCAGATGTCTCACTCCATTCCAGAGGAATCTGTTTACCCTGCACTGCCTCGACTTTCATGCCGAGGATCGACTCCCACCACGGTGGCACGTGGGACAGTCCTGTGGGAAAGCCTCCTGGGAAAGCCTTGTGGGAAATCCTCCAGGGAAAGCCACAGATCCCTTGATCGACATGACGGGAAGGGTGACACTTCTGCTACCGCTCTGGAGGAAAGCGCACGTGCATGCCCCCATTTGAGACGAGGACTTCCTCTACTGTGGAGACTCCAGACGTACCCCAAGATCCATGTCAGCACTGGAGAGGAATCCTCAGCTTCCGGCCCCGACTCCAGACAACGTCTTAGGCCCCGGCACCGACGGGAGAGGTATCACGAGAGGCCCCCTAGCAACAGGCATGATGACTGGCCTTTCCTGAGGCCGCCAGAGCGGGTCCCTGAAGTCCCCGTCGTAACTTGAGAGCACCTGCTGAAACTCGGGAATATCCAGAAGCCTCTCCATTCCAGGCGACATGAGGCCCATTTCCGCTGAGGCATCTCGAGACTAACCACACCTAACCTCTGGAACTTCGAAAGGGTCCTTCACACCTTTGCTGCAACTCAAGAAGTTCCCCGACATACGCTTTCCTCTTCCCATTCTGCCATAATGGTGGTGACATCTGCATATCTAAGTGTATTGCTATTTCTTCCGGCAATCTTGATTCCAGCTCACGTATCTTCCATCCCAGCATTTTTCATGATGTAGTCTTCATATAAGTTAAATAAACAGGGTGACAATATACAGCCTTGACATACTCCTTTTCCTTTTTGGAACCAGTATGTTGTTCCATGTCCTGCTCTAACTTTTGCTTCCTGACCTTCATACAGATTTCTCAAGAGGCAGGTTAGGTGGTCTAGTATTCCCTTCTCTTTGAGAATTGTGGCTAAAACAACAGTATAAGGACCTTTCCGATGTCAGGCCAAGGAATTGTGTTTCCAGTCATTGAGCCACACCTGATCACTGAGCACAAATTCATGAATCTGTTCCTCAAGGGGGAATGATATTTTTTTTTTACACAAACTTAGTTACCTGATTTATTACCTTACCTAATTGTTCCAGCTGCTGTGAAATCCCACCTCCTTACTTGTGGCAAATCTGCTAACACCTGCCTCATTGTGGGGTGGGGGGTTCTCCCATAGAAAATTTCATAAGGACAACAACTATGGGAACGTGCAGTTACCCGTAATATGAGTAAGTCTGCCAGAAGCAAGCCCATCCATGTACAGTCAGTCTCTATGATCCATTTTGAAAGAGTCTCTTCAAGAGTTTGGTTGTTTCTTTCCACCATTCCAGAACACTGGGGCCTATATGCTGTATGTAATTTCCACTGATATTTAGAGCTTCACATACCTGTTAATTAACGCGGCTACAAAGACAGGGCCATTGTCGGATTCTATACTGGTTGGAAACCCAAGTCTGGGAATTATTTCTCAAATCAGCGAGCTACTTCATTTTCTTTTTCAGATCAGGTAGGGAAGGCCTCTGCCCAACCAGAGAAGGTACCTACTATTCTAGTAAGTAATGATAACAGGTGACTGCCTTTGCTTCCCAGAAGGGACACTCGCTTTCCCTGCATCCTGAGAACTCCACGTCTCAGCCAGTTGGAAAAGCGCTTCTTGGAGGTCATTATTCAGGGGCAATTTCCCCTGGAGCCCGGGGCCATAGGGAGCGGCTCCACACTCCCAGGGAAAGGCAGAGCCACAGCCACACATCTGTCCCATCCCCTTTGCTCTGTAGGAGAGCTCTAGTGAGCCTAGGTCTGTCAGGAAAATTCTTGGCTCCTATGGGGACACATTCTATGTGTGAAACTGCATACAGGACCGAGGGGCCACAGGGCGCCTGTTTCTCTCGGGGCCGGAGGGGTGGGGGGCCTGAAGCAGTGCGGCCCAGCAACAGCTTCCACATCCATCCAATTGCTCTTTTCTTACCTCTGATAGAACTAGCTTTGTTCCAGTCTTTGGCAATTTGGAGGCAAGCGGGCCCCACTTCCTCCCCAAGTAGGCATGGGACCTACTTTGAGTGGAAAGGCCCCTCACGGATCTGAACCCAGGAAGGCACCCAGTCATGTCTGACACATTCCTGCATCCTGCTTCTTCATGAGCAATACTGCTATAAGCTAGGAATGTCTTTCCAAGGCTCAGAAAGGACAGGGGAGATGCATGGTGCTGCCTCTGGAATTTCGGTCCTCTGAGCAGACCTGGAGGTCTCCCCTTGAAGAAGCAAACCAGTTTCTTCCAAATACAGGCTTGCAAACACACACTGGGTGGCTGCCTCTTCTTCCCTGAAGGACGATCACTTTCCCCACATCCTGTGAACTCTGCATCCCAGCCTGCTGGAAAAGCACTTCTTGGAGGTCATTTTTCAGGGACAATTTTCCCTGGAGCCCGGGGCCGTAGGGAGGGCCCCATGCTCGCTGGGAAAGGCAGAGTCACATCCACAGTCTGTTCTATCCCTTTTGCCCTGTAGGAGAGCTCTAGTGAGCCTAGGTCTGTCAGGAAAATTCTTGGCTCCTATGGGGACACATCCTGTGTGTTAACCTGCATATCGGACCTAGGGGCCACAGGGCGCCTGCTCCTCTCGGGGGGAAACCTGAAGTGGTGGGGCCCAGCAACAGCCTGAACATCCATCTAATTGCTCTTTTCTTCCTTCTGATAGAGCTAGCTTTGCTTCTCGCTTTGGCATTTCGGAAGCCAGGGGGAGCCCCACTGCTGTTGTCCTGGGGTCTATTGGAGGTACCAGGTCTATTGGACCCCAGCATGGCACCCGACCCCCTCAGACACACTCCCGCAGCCTCCTTCCCCATGGGCAGGACTGTTCTGACCTAGGAATGTGTTCCCAAGGCTCAGAAAATGCAGGGAGACACACGGCCCTGACTCTGGAACTGAGGCCGTTGGAGCAGGCCTGGAGGTCTGACGTCTGAGACGGCAAACGCTTGCTGCGAGATACAGGTGTGAAAACACACTCTCTGGGGCTGCCTTTCCTTCCTCCAAGGAAGATAGCTTTTCCAGTCTCCTCCGTGCTGAGTCATACAAGGCTGGAAAGGTCTGGCTTAGAGGGCATTTCTCAGCGGCAATGGCCCCTGAGGCCCTGCACCCAGGGAGGGATCCTACCCTCCCAGGGGAAGTCAAAGCAACCTCCAAACAGCTGTTCTATCATGTTTCCTCTGCAGGAGGGAGCTAGTGAGCCCAGGTCTGTCTGGAACGTTCTTGGATCCTGCGGGGAAATCATCCTGGGAGCCCACCTGGATACCAGTCGTAGGGGCTAACATCTGCATTTTTCTTCCTTGGAGCCCTAACGCAGTACAGCCTAGCAACTGCTTGAAAATCCATCCTGTTGCTGTTTTCTTCCCTCTGACAGAGCGAGCTTTGCTCCCCACTTTGGGATTTCAGAAGCAAGGTGGTGGCCTGCAACTCCTTGCCTGGGGTCCATTGGAGGTGCAAGGTGCCCTCGACCAGGTGACCCCAGCATGGCACCTGGCCCCCTCAGACACACTCCCGCAGCCTGCTTCCCCATGGGCAGGACTGCTCTCACCTAGGAATGTGTTTGCGAGGCCAGGAAACTGCAGGGAGACACAAGGCCCTGATTCTGGAATGGAGTCTGTTGGAGCAGGCCTGCAGGTCTTATGTCTAACAAGCCAAACACTTGCTGCAAGATACAGGCCTGAAAACACACTCTTGGGCTGCCTTTCCTTCCTCCAAGGAAGAGAGTTTTCTCAGCCTCCTGTGGGCTGAGAGTCACACAGGGCTGAAAAGCACTTACTGGGAGATTAGTTTTCATTGGCCATGGCCCCTGAGGCCCTGTGCTCAGGGAGGGCTCCCTCCCTCCCAGGGAAAGTCAAAGGAAGCTCCAAACGGCTGTTCAATCATGTTTCTGAGAGAGTCATTGCCAAGGCAGGTTTATAAGAAGTTCAAGGGTCCCCAAGGAGAGAGGGGTCTAGAATTCTCAAGGAGGAAGAAAGGGCACACTTTTTTTTCCCTCTACATTCCTTAGGATTATATAACAATCATGCATCCTTCTTGAGGACGGTCTCTGGAAAAACCTTCTGGCTAATCCTGTTATCTTAAAATGTAAATGATGGGAGTAGGTCTAGTGAGTCTTTACAACCTCCAGACATTCTTTTGTTCGTTGTAATAACTTATTGGAGAGTATATAACTCCATTACTAACACTAGCAAGGGGGTACGCTTTCTGCCCCTTGTGATGTCTCTGTCAGAAGCTTTCTCTATCTCCTTT
Source organism: Ovis canadensis (assembly GCF_042477335.2). Taxonomy (NCBI): domain Eukaryota; kingdom Metazoa; phylum Chordata; class Mammalia; order Artiodactyla; family Bovidae; genus Ovis; species Ovis canadensis. The sequence goes on along the minus strand of NC_091254.1, from coordinate 14,218,834 downwards.
CTACTTGAATAAAACTCGATTGCACAAAAGCTCTGAGCAATCAAGCCTCGTCTTGGGCCCTGGATTGAATTCTTCTCCTCCATAAGCCAAGAATCCCAGCATCTTTTCGTGGTTCAGCAACAATATTTCATTTCCTCTGCAGGAGAGAGCTAGTGAGCTTAGGTCTGTCTGGAACATTCTTGGGTCCTGTGGGGAAAATATCCTGTGCACACATCCGGATACTGGGCCTAGAGGCCAAAATTCGCATTTCTTTCCCGCGGAGCCCTCACGTGGTGTGACTTAGCAACTGCTTGAAAATCCATCCCATGGCTGTTTTCCTCCTCCTGACAGAGCTAGCTTTGTTCCCTGCTTTGGGATATCTCAACCGAGGGGCCGGTCCATAGCTACTCGCCTGGGGCCCATTGCATGTGCAAGGTGCCCTCGACTAGGTGACCCTAGCATGGCACTCAGCCCGCTCAGACACACTCCCGAGGCTTCTTTCTCATGGGAAGCGCTGTTCCAACCTAGGAATGTGTCTGCAATGCTTGGAAAGTGCAGTGAGACACACAGCCCTGACTCTGGAATTGAGGCCCTCAGAGCAAGCCTGCAGCTCTGATGTCTGAGAAGCAAAACACTTGCTGCAAAGAGAGGCCTGAAAACACACTCTCTGTGGATGACTTTCCTTCCTCTAAGGAAGACAGTTTTCCCAGTCTCCTGCTTCCTGCATGTCACACAGCTGGAATGCGCTTGCTTGGATGTCATGATTCAGTGGCAATGACCCCTGAGGCCCTTTGCCCAGGGAGGGCTCCCACACTCATAGGCAAATCAAAGCAACTTCCAAGTGAGTCAGCTCTTCACATCAAGTGGCCAAAGTATTGGAGTTTCAGGTTCAGTATTAGTCCTTCCAATGGATATTCAGACCTGATTTCCTTTAGGATGGAGTGGGTGCGTCTCCTTGTAGTCTAAGCGACCTACAAGCATCTTCTCCAACACCACAGTTCAAAAGCATCAAATTTTCAGCTGTCACTTTCTTTATAGTACATCTTTCATATCCATCCATGACATATGGAAAAACCATAGCCTTGACCGGATGGATCTTTGTTGGCAAAGCAACGTCTCGGCTTTTTAATATGCTGTCTAGTTTGGTCATCACTTTTCTTCCAAGTCATAAATATGTTTTAAGTTCATGGAGGCAGCCATCACCTGCAGTGATTTCCAAGCCCCCCAAAATAGTCTGCTGCTGTTTCCAATGTTTTCCTATCTATTTGCCATGAAGTGATGAGACTGGATGCAATGATTGTAGTTTTCTGAATGCTGAGCTTTAAGCTAACTTTTTCACTCTCCTCTTTCACTTTCATCAGGAGACTCTTTAGCTCTTCTTCACTTTCTGCCATAAGGGTGGTGTCATCTGAATATCTGAGATTATTGATATTTCTCCCAGCAACCTTGATTCCAGCGTGTGCTTCCTCCAGCCCAGTGTTTCTCATGCTGTACTCTGCATATAAGTTAAATAAGCAGGGTGACAATATACAGCCTTGACATGTTCCTTTTCCTATTTAGAACCAGTCTGTTGTTCCATGTCCAGTTCGAACTGTTTCTTCCTGACCTGCATACAGGTTTCTCAGGAGACAGGTCAGGTGGTCTGGTATTCCCATCTCTTTCAGAATTTTTCCCAGTTTCTTGTGATCCACACAGTCAAAGGCTTTGGCATTGTCAATAAAGCAGAAATAGATGGGTTTTTTTTTTCTGGAACTCTCTTGCTTTTTCAATGATCCAGTGGATGTTGGCAATTTAATCTCTGGTTTCTCTGCATTTTTTAAATCCCTCTTGAACATCTGGAAGTTCACAGTTCATGTGAACTTGGAGAATTTTGAGCATTACTTTACTAGTGTGTGAGATGAGTGCAATTGTGCAGCAGCTTGAATATTCTTTGTCATTGCCTTTCTTTGGGATTGGAATGAAAACTGACCTAATGACTAGATGTTTTCAATTGCATATGCTGAAAGAACTGGGTGTGCAGTTTTGAAGGAAAAAAAATCATTTTAACCCATTTTCTCTGAAGTGCAAGGCATATCATGGCCATCCCTGAATCATAAAGTCACCTTTTCTTTATGTAGTCATAGTTTCATGCCTAAATTATAGGCCAACTCGTGCTCAACTTGACTCTGATGTCAGGGGCAGATCAACTGATAAAAAGCTTGGATTGTCCCTCTGGAGGAAAGTGAGATCTTGGTCCCACGAGAAGAATCTGAAGGGTTAAGGGAACTTGCAAGAGTGGGGAAAGCTTAGTCCATCCTACATGTACCAAAATCTTAAATAAGGCTTATTTACTTTACCGAAGTAAAAAAACAGATGATGAAAACAATTATAAATCAATGAAAGGTAGAGAAACTCATAGTCTGTGATCAAAAATTGCATTCTAAGAAAACTTTGTTCTCTTAACCTAGAGAGGAGACTAAATTCCATCTGGTACCAGCTTACCAGAAGACAAGCAAACAAACAAACAAATTATCAGTAAGCTTAAAAAAAGTATTTTCCATATATCTTGAAGTAGCAGTATTTCTGCAAAGGCATCAGTGTGAAACCATAGAGGACATGGTTAAAACCTGATGAAATAGAAATTGACAATGTCATCTGGTCACTGCTGCGACTTGAAATGCTTTAATATGATAACTAGAATGATAACTGACAGCATTTGACCAGGACATATCAGATTTTCACGGATGTCATATCATTTCTAGGATATCTATATTAGGAACTGAAGGAATCTTTGAACCTAGGAAAGAAAACAACAGTCTCAAAGGCCCTTGCTGAGTCATCTAGCAGCAAGGAATGTCTTTGCAAGGATCGCAAAGTGAAGGGAAAATACACCGACCTGCCTCTGCAACTTCGGTCCTCTGAGCAGATCTGGAGGTCTCCCTTTGTATAAGCTCACCTGTTCCTTCCAAATAGAGGTTTGCAACACAAAACAAGTGGCCGCCTATTCTTCCCCGAAGGAGGCTCTCTTTCCCCACATCCTGCGAACTCCCTTTCCCAGCCTTCTGGAAAAGTGCTTCTTGCAGTTCCTTTCAGAAAATCCTATGGACAGAGAAGCCTGGTAGGCTGCAGTCCATGGGGTCGCTGAGGGTCGGACACGACTGAGCGACTGCACTTTCATTTTCACTTTCATGCATTGGAGAAGGCAATGGCAACCCACTTACTGTTCTTGCCTGGAGAATCCCAGGGACGGGGGAGCCTAGTGGGCTACCGTCTATGGCGTCGCACAGAGTCGAACACGACTGAAGCAACTTAGCAGCAGCAGCAGCAGCAGCAGCAGCAGCAGTTCCTTTCTTAGGGGCAGTTATCCCTGAGATTGGGACCTGGAAAGGCAGAGCCACCTCCACACACACATCTTTTCTGTCCCCTTTCCTCTGGAGGAGAGCCTAGGTCTGTCAGGAAAATGCTTGGCTTTGACGGGATCACACCCGGTGTGTGAACCTGCATACCCGACCTAGGGGCCACAGGGCACCTGTTTTGCTCGAGTGGGTCCTGGAGGGGTGCAGCATAGCAAGAGCTTAAAAATCCATCCAATTTGTCTTTCTTTTACCTCGGAGAGAACGAGTTTGCTCCACCTCCACCCTTTGGCAGTGTGGAGGGAAGAGGGCACAACCCTCTCCCAAAGGGGACATAGGGCCTACCAGGAGAGAAAGGCCCCTTGAGGAGCTGAGCCCAGGTAGGCAGCCAGTGATGTCTAAGCACACTCCCGCTGCTTGCTTCTTCATGGGCACTCCGACAATCTGCTAGGAATGTCTTGGCAAGGATCTCAAAGGGAAGGGGAGATACATGGCCCTGTCTCTGGAACTTCAGTCCTCTGAGCAGATCTGGAGGTCTTGAGTTGTATAAGCAAACGTGTTCCTTCCAAATAGAGGCTTGCAAACACACCCCCGGTGGTTGCCTCTTCTTCCCCGAAGAAGTCTTTCTTTCCCCACATGCTGCGAACTCCCTGTCCCAACCTCCAAGATTAGCGCTTCTTGCCATTCCTTTCTTAGAGGCAGTTATCCCTGAGCTTGGGGCCGTAGGGAGTAGCCCCACACTCACAGGGAAAGGCAAAGACTCCTCCATACATCTCCTCTATCCCCTTTGCTCTGGAGGAGAGCTTTAGTGAGCCTAGGTCTTTCAGGAAAATTGTTGGCTTGGACAGGATCTCACCCTGTTTGTGAACCTGCATACCCAACCGGGGGCCACAGAGCACCTGTTTCAGTAAAGTGGGCCCTGAAAGGGTGCAGCCTAGCAAGAGCTTGAAAATCCATTCAATTGCTGTTTTTGTACCTCTGACAGAGCGAGCTTTGCTCCACCCTTTGGCAGTGTGGAGAAAAGAGGCATGACACCCTCCCCAAGGGGACATGGGGCCTACTTCGAGAGGAAAGGCCCCTTGTGGAGTTGAGGCACACAGTCGTGTCAAACACACTCCCACTGCTTGCTTCTTCATGGGCACTCCCGCTATCAGCTAGGAATGTCTTTGCAATGATCACAAAGGGAAGGGGAGATACACGGCCCTGCCTATGGACCTCCGGTGCTCTGAGCAAATCTGGTCTCCCGTTGTTGGTCAAGTTCAAGTTCAAGTTCAAGGTCAAGGTCAAAGTCAAGGTCAAGTTCAAGTTCAAGGTCAAGTTCAAGGTCAAGGTCAAAGTCAAGGTCAAGTTCAAGGTCAAGGTCAAGTTCAAGGTCAAAGTCAAGGTCAAGTTCAAGTTCAAGTTCAAATTCAATTTCAAGGTCAAAGTCAAGTTCAAGTTCAAGGTCAAAGTCAAGGTCAAAGTCAAGTTCAAGGTCAAGGTCAAGTTCAAGTTCAAGGTCAAATTCAATTTCAAGGTCAAAGTCAAGGTCAAGTTCAAGGTCAAGGTCAAAGTCAAGGTGAAGTTTAAGGGCAAGGGCAAGGTAAGGGCAAGGACAAGGTAAGGACAAGGACAAGGCCTAGGGAAGGCCAAGCCCAAGGCCAAGGGCAAGGGCAAGGGCAACGCCAAGGGTAAGGCCAAGGCCCAGGCCAGGGCCAAGGCCAAGGCCGCCAAAGCGAAGCCCAAACCCCGTAACGCCTGACAGAAGGCAGAAGGCAATTGGCCCCTGTGCAGAGGAAGCCACTGAAGGCGGCAAGGCCACAGAGCTCCCCGACTCCCGTTCCCACAGGAAGATGTGAGGATAAAGGGCCTCATCCCAGTACAGCACCCGCTCCCACCGGCCCCCGACCCCCGCAGCGCGCCCCCTAAAACAACACTGTCTTCCCAGAAAAGAGAACGGAGAAGCCATGTGTGTGCCAAAGGAGCAAGATGAACGAACGATGCCACGCCCTCCAACTTTGGGCACACCTGACGCCTGGGAACCCCGGGCCCGGCCGATGGGTCCCCGCCGTTCTCGGGCGGGAGGGGGGGTCGACACGTGGGCCGAGAGCCCTTGCCCGGGCCACCCGCAAATCCCCTGAGACGTGATCCGACCCCAGGGCCCGAGGGCAAACGTATCGCTTGAGGTGCTGGAGGAGCCGGACGAAGCCATGGTGGGAGAGGCACACGGGAGCGCTGCAGACTGCTATCCAAGTGGGCGGGGACCCAGCAGCCCAGGACTCTGGAGAGCGGGAGGCGTCTCTGCCCCCATTGACGTCAATAGGGTTTGGGTGCGTAGATGGAGGGGGCCGCCCCTGGCCTCTTTCCAAGCAGAGACCCTGGACGGAGTCCCGTGGAGTGAGAGGGCTTTTCCCGGGCACAGCTGTGCCCCGGACCACCAAGATCCCCGTCGGGGTGGGTGGGCAGTTCGGGGGCTTTGGTTTGTGGCCCTCCCTCGCAGCGGATGGTGGGATCAACCCCAGGTGGATCAATCAGGGGCCCTCAGCAGTGCCAAGGGAGCTCACTGCCCAGGAAACGCCCCCTAGGTCCCTTTGAATTGGCCGCCCACGCCCCCTTTCCCAGCCTGCCTTGTTCTGGGGTTTCCCACCTTTTCACATACCACAGGTCCCTGGGCCTGGACTGTCCCCCGCTGGCTCCTCCGAGGCATTCCGGGACAACGGACGCTCTCTCCAGCGCCTCCACCTAGATCCCACGCTGTCCTCGCCTCCATATGCCCCCTGCGTCTCCCCAACTCCTCCGTGGGCTCCTGGCGTCCTTTCCCTACAGCAGTCCCAGAGCGCCAGCCAAGAGGGCTTTGAGTTGCCTGGAGCCCAAGGCTCCGGCCAGAGACCTGAGGGGCCAGCGTCTGGACCGGCAGCTAATGCCATTAGGGGCTTTTCTCATGTGGAGCCTGAGGCCAACATCCGTGGGCAACCCCCAAGCGCAAATGCCCTGGAGATACACGCCCAAGGGGACAGTGTACCCCCTATGTGGGGAAGGAGATTCCTGTTTTCCCAGCACTGCATGGTGGCACGTGGAATAGCCCTGTGGGAAAGCCCCATGGAAAAGCCTCGAGGGAAAGACACAGATCCCTTGATCCACGAGACGGGAAGCGAGACACTGCTGCTACTGCTCAGGAGGAAAGCACACGTGCATGACCCCACTCGAGACGAGGACTGACGCCCCTTGGGAGACTCCAGAAGTACGCCAAGATCCATGTCAGCACTGGAGAGGAATCCTCAGGTTCTGGTCCGACTCCACAAAAGGTCTTAGGCACCGGCATCAACGGGCGAGGAATCCTGAGAGGCCACCGAGCAACTCGCATGGGGAATGACCTTTCCTGAGGCCAACAGAGCGGGTCCATGAGGTCCCCGTCGTAAGTCGAGAGCACAAGCCGCAACTCGAGAAAACCAGGAGGTACCCCCCTCCAGGCGAGATGTGGCCCATATTGGCTGAGGCGTCTCGAGGCTAATCACATCTAACCTCTGGAACTTCCAAAGGGTCCTTGACACACTTACTGCAACTCAAGAAGTTCCCCGACATACCCGTCTCCAGTTGAAAGAAAGCACGAGGTTCAGCCGACATCCAGAGGAGCCCCGTTTCCACCTCGTAGCTCGAGATGAGGGATCCTTTCCCTGCTTGCTCGGGAAAGAATTCCCGGTGTTCCCGTCGCATCTCAAGAGCAGGCGCTCTCCACAGGAAAGGCGAGAGGAACTCCAGGGTCGTGCCACCATTCCCAGAGTCCTCCAGATGTCCCAGTCCATTCCAGAGGAACCTCTTTTTCCTGCACTGCCTCGACTTTCACGCCGAGGATCGACTCACACCACGGTGGCACGTGAGACAGCCCTGTGGGAAAGCCTCGTAGGAAAGCCTCGTGGGAAAGCCTCGAGGGAAAGCCACAGATCCCATTATCGACATGACGGGAAGCGTGACACTGCTACTACAGCTCGGGAGGAAAACGCACGTGCATGCCCACTCTCGAGACGAGGACTGACTCTCCTGGGCAGACTCCAGAAGTACCGAAAGATCAATGTCAGCACTGGAGAGGAATCCTCAGGTTCCGCCTCCAACTCCACACAAGGTCTTAGGCCCCGGCATCGAAGGGAGAGGAATCCCGAGCGGCCCCCGGGCAACTCGACTGGGGACTGGCCAGTCCTGAGGCCACCAGAGCGGCTCCCTTAAGTCATCGTCGTAAGACGAGAGCACCTGCCGCAACTCGAGAAAATCCAGGAGGTACTCCCCTCCAGGCGAAATGAGGCCCATTTCCGCCGATGCTTCTCGACACTAATCACAACTAACCTCTGGAACTTCCAAAAGGTCCTTCACACCTTTGCTGCAACTCAAGAAGTTCCCCGACATACCACTCTCCACTCTAGAGGAAGCACAATGGTCCCACCCACATCAAGAGGAGCCCCGTTTCCGCATTGTAGTTCCAGATGAGGGATCCTTTCCCTGCTTGGTCGGGAAAGAATTCTGGGCGTTCCTGTCGCATCTCAAGAGGAGGTGCTCTCCACAGGAAAGGCGAGAGGAACTCCAGGGTCGTGCCACCATTCCCAGAGTCCCCCAGATGTCCCAGTCCATTCCAGAGGAACCTGTTTTCCCTCCACTGCCTCGACTTTCACGCCGCAGATCGACTCACACCACGGTGGGACATGGGACAGACCTGTGGGAAAGCCTCATGGGAAAGCCTTGTGGGAAAACCTCGAGGGAAAGCCACAGATCCCATGATCGACCCGACGGGAAGCGTGACACTGCTACTGCTGCTCTGGAGGAAAGCTCACGTGCATGCCCCCATTCGAGACAAGGCCTGACTCCCCTGGGGAGAGTCCAGAAGTACCCCAAGAACCATGTCAGCACTGGAGAGGAATCCTCAGTTTCCGTGCCCGACTCCACACGGGGTCTTAGGCCCCGGCATCGACGGGAGAGGAATCCAAAGAGGTCCCCTAGAAGCTCGAATGGGGTCTGGCCAGGCCTGAGGCCACCAGAGCGGGTCCCTTAGGTCTCCGTCGTAACACTAGAGCACCTGCCGCAACTCGAGAATATCCAGGAAGATCTCCCCTGCAGGCTAGATGAGGCCCATGTGCGCTGCGGCTTCTCGAGGCTAATCACACCTAACCTCTGGAACTTCCAAAAGGTCCTTCACACGCTTGCTGCAACTCAAGAAGTTCCCCGACATACCACTCTCCACTCTAGAGGAAGCACGAGGATCCCGCCCACATCCAGTGGAGAGCCATTTCCGCCTCGTAGCTCCATATGAGGGATCCTTTCGCTGCTTGGTCGAGAAAGAATTCTGGGCGTTCCCGTTGCATCTCAAGAGAAGGCTCTCTCCACAGGAAAGGAGAGAGGAACTCCAGGATAGTGCCACCATTCCCAGAGTCCCCCAGATATTTCAGTCCATTCCAGAGGAAACTGTTTTACCTGCACTGCCTCGACTTTCACCCCACGGATCGACTCACACCACGGTGGCACGTGGGACAGCCCTGTTGGAAAGCCTCATGGGAAAGCCTCGTGCGAAATCCTCGAGGGAAAGCCACAGATCCCATTATCGACGCGACGAAAAGCGTGACACTTCTGCTACAGCTCGGGAGGAAAGCGCCCGTGATGCCCCTTCTCGAGACCAGGACTAACTCCTCTGGGGAGACTCCAAAAGTACCGCAAGATCCATGTCAGCACTGGAGAGGAATCCTCAGTTTCTGGGCCCGATTCCACACAAGGTCTTAGTCCCGAGTATCGAAGGGAGAGGAATCCCGAGAGGCCGGGAAAAACTCGAATGGGGTCTGGCCAGGCCTGAAGCCACCAGAGCGAGTCCGTTAGGTCACCATCGTAAGACGAGAGCACCTTCCGCAAGTCGAGAAAATCCAAGAGGTTCTCCCCTCCAGGCTAGATGAGGCCCTTTTCCGCTGAGGCGTCTCGAGGCTAATCACATCTAACCTCTGGAACTTTCAAAGAGTCCTTCACACCCTTGCTGCAACTCAAGAAGTTCCCGGACATACACGTCTCCACACGAGAGGAAGCACGATGGTCCCACCCACATCCAGAGGAGCCCCGTTTCCGTCTCCTAGCTCGAGATGAGGGATCCTTTCCCTGCTTGGTCGGAAAAGAATACCCAGTCTTCCTGTCGCATGTCAAGAGGAGGAGCTCTTCACAGAAAAGGCGAGAGGAACTCAACAGTCGTGCCACAATTCCCAGAGTCCCCCAGATGTGTCAGTCCATTCCAGAGGAACCTGTTTTCCCTGCACTGCCTCGACTTTCACGCCGAGGATCCACTCCCACCACGGTGGCAGTTGGGATAGCACTGTGGAAAATCCTCCTGGGAAAGCCTCATGGAAAAGCCTCAAGGGAAACACAGATCCCTTGATTCACGCGAGGGGAAGGGTGACACTGCTGCTACCCCTCTGGAGGAAGGCGCACGTGCATGCTCCCATTCGAGACGAGAACTTAATCCCCTGGGGAGACTCCAGAAGTACCCCAAGATCCATGTCAGCACTGGATAGGAATCCTCAGGTTTCGGGCCGGACTCCACACCAGGTCTAAGGCCCCGGTATTGCCGGGAGAGGAATCCCGAGAGGCCGCTGCGCAACTCGCATGGCGACTGGCCAGTCCTGAGGCCACCAGAGAGGGTCCCTCAATTCCCTGTTGTAAGGGGAGTGCACCTGCCACAACTCGAGAAAATCCAGGAGGTTTTGCCCTCCAGGCGAGATGAGGCCCATTTCCGCTAAGGCTTCTCGAGGCTAATCACACCTAACTTATGGAAGTTCCAAAAGGTCCTTCACACCCTTGCTTCAACTCAAGAATTTCCCCGACATACCCGTTTCCACTCTAGAGGAAGCACGAGGGTCCAGCCCACATCCAAAGAACCGTTTCTGTCTCGCAGCTCGAGATGAGGGATATTGTCACTGCTCTGTCGGGAAAGAATTCTGGACTTTCCCGTCGCATCTCAAGGGGAGGTGCTCTCCACAGGATAGGCGAGAGGAATTCAAGCCTCGTGCCACCATTCCAAGAGTCCCCAGATATGACAGTCCATTCCAGAGGAACCTGTTTTCCCTGCACTGACTCGACTTTCACACCAAGGATCGACTGCCACCAAGGTGGCACGTGGGACAGCCCTGTGCGAAAGCCTCGTGGGACAGCCCTGTGGGAAAGCCTCGTGGTAAAGCCTCGTGGAAAATCCTCGAGGGAAAGCCAGAGATCCCATAATACACGAGATGGGAAGCGTGACACTGCTGCTACAAATCGGGAGGAAAGCGCACGTACATGCCCCCTCTCGAGACGAGGAATCGCTCCCCTGTGGAGCCTCCAGAGGTACCCCAAAATCCATGTCAGCACTGGACAGGAAACCTCAGGTTCCGGCCCCGACTCCACACAAGGTCTTAGGCCCCTGCATCGACGGGAGAAGAATCCCGAGAGGCCCCCGAGGAACTCGCATGGGGAATGGCCTTTCCTGAGGCCACCAGAGCGGGTCCCTGAGGTCCCCGTCGTAAGTCGGGAGCACCTGCGGCAACTCGAGAAAATCCAGGAGGTTTTGCCCCCCAGGCGAGATGAGACCCATTTCCGCTGAGGCTTCTCGAGGCTAATCACATCTAACCACTAGAACTTCCAAAGGGTCCTTCACACCCTTGCTGCAACTCATGTAGTTCCCCCACATACCCGGCTCCACTCGAGAGGAAGCACGAGGGTCCCGCACACATCCAGGGGAGTCCCGTTTCCGCCACCTAGCTCGAGATGAGGGATCCTTTCCCTGTATCATAGGGAAAGAATTCCCGGCGTTCCCGTGGCATCTCAAGAGGAGGCGCTCTCCACAGGAAAGGCGAGAGGAACTCCAGGGTGGTGCCACCATTCCAAGAGTCCCCCAGATGTGTCAGTCCATTCCAGAGGAACCTGTTTTCCCTGCACTGCCTTGACGTTCAAGCCGAGGATCGACTCCCACCACGTGTGCACGTGGGACAGCCCTGTTGGAAAGCCTCCTTGGAAAGCCTTGTGGGAAAGATTCGAGGGAAAACCATAGATCCTTTGATCCACGCGGCGGACTGCGTGACACTGCTGCTACCGCTCTGGAGGAAAGCGCAAGTGCATGCCCGCATTCGTGACGAGGACTGACTCCCCTGGGGAGACACCAGAAATACCCCAAGATCCATGTCAGCACTGGAGAGGAATCCTCAGGTTCCGGCCCCGACTCCATACAATGTCTTAGGCCCCAGCATCGACGGGATAGGAATCCCGAGAGGCCCCCGAGGAACTCGCATGGGGACTGGCCTTTCCTGAGGCCACCAGAGCGGGTCCCTGAGGTCCCCGTCGTAAGTCGAGAGCACCTGCCGCAACTCGAGAAAATCCAGGAGGTTTTGCCCTCCAGGCGAGATGAGGCCCATTTCCGCTCAGGCTTCGCGAGGCTAATCACATCTAACCACTGGAACTTCCAAAGGGTCCTTCACACCCTTGCTGCAACTCAAGAAGTTCCCCGACATACCCGTCTAAACTCGAGAGGAAGCACGAGGGTCCCGCACACATCCAGGGGAGCCACGTTTCCGCCTCCTAGCTCGAGATGAGGGATCCTTTCCCTGTTTCGTAGGGAAAGAATTCCCGGCGTTCCCGTCGCACCTCAAGAGGAGGCGCTCTCCACAGGAAAGGCGAGAGGAACTCCAGGGTCGTGCCACCATTCCAAGAGTCCCCCAGATGTGTCAGTCCATTCCAGAGGAACCTGTTTTGCCTGCACTGCCTTGACTTTCAAGCCGAGGATCGACTCCCACCACGTGTGCACGTGGGACAGCCCTGTGGGAACGCCTCGTGGGAAAGCCTCGTGGGAAAGACTCGAGGGAAATCCGTAGATCCTTTGATCCACGCGGCGGAATGCGTGACACTGCTGCTACCGCTCTGAAGGAACGCGCAAGTGCATGCCCGCATTCGAGACGAGGACTGACTCCCCCGGGGAGACTCCAGAAGTACCCCAAGATCCATGTCAGCACTGGAGAGGAATCCTCAGGTTCCGGCCCCGACTCCACACAAGGTCTTAGGCCCCGGCATCGACGGGAGAGGAATCCCGAGAGGCCCCCGAGGAACTCGCATGGGGCTGGCCTTTCCTGAGGCCACCAGAGCGGGTCCCTGAGGTCCCCGTCGTAAGTCGAGAGCACCTGCCGCAACTCGAGTAAATCCAGGAGGTTTTGCCCTCCAGGCGAGATGAGGCCCATTTCCGCTGAGGCTTCACGAGGCTAATCACATCTAACCACTGGAACTTCCAAAGGGTCCTTCACACCCTTGCTGCAACTCAAGAAGTTCCCCGACATACCCGTCTCCACTCGAGAGGAAGCACCAAGGTCCCGCACACATCCAGGGGAGCCCCGTTTCCGCCTCCTAGCTCGAGATGAGTGATCCTTTCCCTGTTTCGTAGGGAAAGAATTCCCGGCGTTCCCGTCTCATCTCAAGAGGAGGCTCTCTCCACAGGAAAGGCGAGAGGAACTCCAGGGTCGTGCCACCATTCCAAGAGTCCCCCAGCTGTGTCAGTCCATTCCAGAGGAACCTGTTTTCCCTGCACTGTCTTGACTTTCAAGCCGAGGATCGACTCCCACCACGTGTGCACGTGGGACAGCCCTCTGGGAAAGCCTCGTGGGAAAGCCTCGTGGGAAAGACTCGAGGGAAAACCATAGATCCTTTGATCCACGCGGCGGACTGCGTGACACTGCTGCTACCGCTCTGGAGGAAAGCGCAAGTGCATGCCCGCATTCGAGACGAGGACTGACTCCCCTAGGGAGACTCCAGAAGTACCCCAAGATCCATGTCAGCACTGGAGAGGAATCCTCAGGTTCCGGCCCCGACTCCACACAAGGTCTTAGGCCCCGGCATCGACGGGAGAGGAATCCCGAGAGGCCCCCGAGGAACTCGCATGGGGACTGGCCTTTCCTGAGGCCACCAGAGCGGGTCCCTGAGGTCCCCGTAGTAAGTCGAGAGCACCTGCCGCAACTCGAGAAAATCCAGGAGGTTTTGCCCTCCAGGCGAGATGAGGCCCATTTCGCTGAAGCTTCTCGAGGCTAATCACATCTAACCACTGGAACTTCCAAAGGGTCCTTCACACCCTTGCTGCAACTCAAGAAGTTCCCCGACATACCCGTGTCCACTCGAGAGGAACGACGAGGGTCCCGCACACATCCAGGGGAGCCCCGTTTCCGCCTCCTAGCTCGAGATGAGGGATCCTTTCCCTGTTTTGTAGGGAAAGAATTCCCGGCGTTCCCGTCGCATCTCAAGAGGAGGCGCTCTCCACAGGAAAGGCGAGAGGAACTCCAGGGTCGTGCCACCATTCCAAGAGTCCCCCAGATGTGTCAGTCCATTCCAGAGGAACGTATTTTCCCTGCACTGCCTCGACGTTCATGCCGAGGATCGACTCCCACCACGGTGGCTCGAAGGACAGCCCTGTGAGAAAGCCTCCTGGGAAAGCCTCGTGGGAAAGACTCGAGGGAAAACCATAGATCCCTTGATCCACGGGGCGGAATGTGTGACACTGCTGCTACCGCTCTGGAGGAAAGCGTAAGTGCATGCCGGCATTCGAGACGAGGACTGACTCCCCTGGGGAGACTCCAGAAGTACCCCAAGATCCATGTCAGCACTGGAGAGGAATCCTCAGGTTCCGGCCCCGACTCCACCCAAGGTCTAAGGCCCCAGCATCTTCGGGAGAGGAGTCCCGAGAGGCCCCCGAGGAAATCGCATGGGGACTGGCCTTTCCTGAGGCCACCAGAGCGGGACCCTGAGGTCCCCGTCGTAAGTCGATAGCACCTACCGCAACTCGAGAAAATCCAGGAGGTTTTGCCCTCCAGGCGAGATGAGGCCCATTTCCACTGAGGTTTCTCGAGGCAAACCACATCTAACCACTGGAACTTCCAAAGGGTCCTTCACACCCTTGCTGCAACTCAAGAAGTTCCCCGACATACCCGTCTCCACTCGAGAGGAAGCACGAGGGTCCCGCACACATCCAGGGGAGCCCCGTTTCCGCCTCCTAGCTCGAGATGAGGGATCCTTTCCCTGTTTCGTAGGGAAAGAATTCCCGGCGTTCCCGTCGCATCTCAAGGGGAGGCGCTCTCCACAGGAAAGGCGAGAGGAACTCCAGGGTCGTGCCACCATTCCAAGAGTCCCCCAGATGTGTCAGTCCATTCCAGAGGAACCTGTTTTCCCTGCACTGCCTTGACGTTCAAGCCGAGGATCGACTCCCACCACGTGTGCACGTGGGACAGCCCTGTGGGAAAGCCTCGTGGGAAAGCCTCGTGGGAAAGACTCGAGGGAAAACCATAGATCCTTTGATCCACGCGGCGGACTGCGTGACACTGCTGCTACCGCTCTGGAGGAAAGCGCAAGTGCATGCCCGCATTCGAGACGAGGACTGACTCCCCTGGGGAGACTCCAGAAGTACCCCAAGATCCATGTCAGCACAGGAGAGGAATCCTCAGGTTCCGTCCCCGACTCCACACAAGGTCTTAGGCCCCGGCATCGACGGGAGAGGAATCCCGAGAGGCCCCCGAGGAAATGCATGGGGACTGGCCTTTCCTGAGGCCACCAGAGCGTGTCCCTGAGGTCCCCGTCGTAAGTCGAGAGCACCTGCCGCAACTCGAGTAAATCCAGGAGGTTTTGCCCTCTAGGCGAGACGAGGCCCATTTCCGCTGAGGCTTCTCGAGGCTAATCACATGTAACCACTGGAACTTCCAAAGGGTCCTTCACACCATTGCTGCAACTCAAGAAGTTCCCAGACATACCTGTCTCCACTCGAGAGGAAGCACGAGGGTCCCGCACACATCCAGGGGAGCCCCGTTTCCGCCTCCTAGCTCGAGATGAGGGATCCTTTCCCTGTTTCGTAGGGAAAGAATTCCCGGCGTTCCCGTCGCATCTCAAGAGGAGGCGCTCTCCACAGGAAAGGCGAGAGGAACTCCAGGGTCGTGCCACCATTCCAAGAGTCCCCCAGATGTGTCAGTCCATTCCAGAGGACCTGTTTACCCTGCACTGCCTTGACGTTCAAGCCGAGGATCGAATCCCATCACGTGTGTACGTGGGACAGCCCTGTGGGAAAGCCTCGTGGGTAAGACTCGTGGGAAAGACTCGAGGGAAAAGCATAGATCCTTTGATCCACGCGGCGGCCTGCGTGACATTGCTGCTACCGCTCTGGAGGAAAGCGCAAGTGCATGCCCGCATTCCAGACGAGGACTGACTCCCCCGGGGAGACTCCAGAAGTACCCCAAGATCCATGTCAGCACTGGAGAGGAATCCTCAGTTTCCGGCCCTGACTCCACACAAGGTCTTAGGCCCCGGCATCGACGGGAGAGGAATCCCGAGAGGCCCCCGAGGAACTCGCATGGGGACTGGCCTTTCCTGAGGCCACCAGAGCGGGTCCCTGAGGTCCCCGTCGTAAGTCGAGAGCACCTGCCGCAACTCGAGAAAATCCAGGAGGTTTTGCCCTCCAGGCGAGATGAGGCCCATTTCCGCGGAGGCTTCTCGAGGCTAATCACATCTAACCACTGGAACTTCCAAAGGGTCCTTCACACCCTTGCTGCAACTCAAGAAGTTCCCCGACATACCCGTCTCCACTCGAGAGGAAGGACGAGGGTCCCGCACACATCCAGGGGAGCCCCGTTTCCGCCTCCTAGCTCGAGATGAGGGATCCTTTCCCTGTTTGGTAGGGAAAGAATTCCCGGTGTTCCCGTCGCACCTCAAGAGGAGGCGCTCTCCACAGGAAAGGCGAGAGGAACTCCAGGGTCGTGCCACCATTCCAAGAGTCCCCGAGATGTGTCAGTCCATTCCAGAGGAACCTGTTTTGCCTGCACTGCCTTGACTTTCAAGCCGAGGATCGACTCCCACCACGTGTGCACGTGGGACAGCCCTGTGGGAACGCCTCGTGGGAAAGCCTCGTGGGAAAGACTCGAGGGAAATCCGTAGATCCTTTGATCCACGCGGCGGAATGCGTGACACTGCTGCTACCGCTCTGAAGGAACGCGCAAGTGCATGCCCGCATTGGAGACGAGGACTGACTCCCCCGGGGAGACTCCAGAAGTACCCCAAGATCCATGTCAGCACTGGAGAGGAATCCTCAGGTTCCGGCCCCGACTCCACACAAGGTCTTAGGCCCCGGCATCGACGGGAGAGGAATCCCGAGAGGCCCCCGAGGAACTCGCATGGGGCTGGCCTTTCCTGAGGCCACCAGAGCGGGTCCCTGAGGTCCCCGTCGTAAGTCGAGAGCACCTGCCGCAACTCGAGTAAATCCAGGAGGTTTTGCCCTCCAGGCGAGATGAGGCCCATTTCCGCTGAGGCTTCACGAGGCTAATCACATCTAACCACTGGAACTTCCAAAGGGTCCTTCACACCCTTGCTGCAACTCAAGAAGTTCCCCGACATACCCGTCTCCACTCGAGAGGAAGCACCAAGGTCCCGCACACATCCAGGGGAGCCCCGTTTCCGCCTCCTAGCTCGAGATGAGTGATCCTTTCCCTGTTTCGTAGGGAAAGAATTCCCGGCGTTCCCGTCGCATCTCAAGAGGAGGCTCTCTCCACAGGAAAGGCGAGAGGAACTCCAGGGTGGTGCCACCATTCCAAGAGTCCCCCAGCTGTGTCAGTCCATTCCAGAGGAACCTGTTTTCCCTGCACTGTCTTGACTTTCAAGCCGAGGATCGACTCCCACCACGTGTGCACGTGGGACAGCCCTGTGGGAAAGCCTCGTGGGAAAGCCTCGTGGGAAAGACTCGAGGGAAAACCATCGATCCTTTGATCCACGCGGCGGCCTGCGTGACACTGCTGCTACCGCTCTGGAGGAAAGCGCAAGTGCATGCCCGCATTCGAGACGAGGACTGACTCCCCTAGGGAGACTCCAGAAGTACCCCAAGATCCATGTCAGCACTGGAGAGGAATCCTCAGGTTCCGGCCCCGACTCCACACAAGGTCTTAGGCCCCGGCATCGACGGGAGAGGAATCCCGAGAGGCCCCAGAGGAATTCGCATGGGGACTGGCCTTTCCTGATGCCACCAGAGCGGGTCCCTGAGGTCCCCGTCGTAAGTCGAGAGCACCTGCCGCAACTCGAGAATATCCAAGAGGTTTTGCCCTCCAGGCGAGATGAGGCCCATTTCCTCTGAGGCTTCTCGAGGCTAATCACATCTAACCACTGGAACTTCCAAAGGGTCCTTCACACCCTTGCTGCAACTCAAGAAGTTCCCCGACATACCCGTCTCCACACGAGAGGAAGCACCAGGGTCCCGCACACATCCAGGGGAGCCCCGTATCCGCCTCCTAGCTCGAGATGAGGGATCCTTTCCCTGTTTCTTAGGGAAAGAATTCCCGGCGTTCCCGTCGCACCTCAAGAGGAGGCGCTCTCCACAGGAAAGGCGAGAGGAACTCCAGGGTCGTGCCACCATTCCAAGAGTCCCCCAGATGTGTCAGTGCAGTCCAGAGGAACCTTTTTTCCCTGCACTGCCTTGACGTTCAAGCCGAGGATCGACTCCCACCACGTGTGACGTGGGACAGCCCTGTGGGAAAGCTTCGTGGGAAAGCCTCGTTGGAAAGACTCGAAGGAAAACCATAGATCCTTTGATCCACGCGGCGGAATGAGTGACACTGCTGCTACCGCTCTGGAGGGAAGCGCAAGTGCATGCCCGCATTCGAGACGAGGACTGACTCCCCTAGGGAGACTCCAGAAGTACCCCAAGATCCATGTCAGCACTGGAGAGGAATCCTCAGGTTCCGGCCCCGACTCCACACAAGGCCTTAGGCCCCGGCATCGACGGGAGAGGAATCCAGAGAGGCCCCCGTGGAACTCGCATGGGGACTGGCCTTTCCTGAGGCCACCAGAGCGGGTCCCTGAGGTCCCCGTAGTAAGTCGAGAGCACCTGCCGCAACTCGAGAAAATCCAGGAGGTTTTGCCCTCCAGGCGAGATGAGGCCCATTTCGCTGAGGCTTCTCGAGGCTAATCACATCTAACCACTGGAACTTCCAAAGGGTCCTTCACACCCTTGCTGCAACTCAAGAAGTTCCCCGACATACCCGTGTCCACTCGAGAGGAACGACGAGGGTCCCGCACACATCCAGGGGAGCCCCGTTTCCGCCTCCTAGCTCGAGATGAGGGATCCTTTCCCTGTTTTGTAGGGAAAGAATTCCCGGCGTTCCCGTCGCATCTCAAGAGGAGGCGCTCTCCACAGGAAAGGCGAGAGGAACTCCAGGGTCGTGCCACCATTCCAAGAGTCCCCCAGATGTCTCAGTCCATTCCAGAGGAACCTGTTTTCCCTGCACTGCCTTGACGTTCAAGCCGAGGATCGACTCCCACCACGTGTGCACGTGGGACAGCCCTGTGAGAAAGCCTCGTGGGAAAACCTCGTATGAAAGACTCGAGGGAAAACCATAGATCCTTTGATCCACGCGGCGGACTGCGTGACACTGCTGCTACCGCTCTGGAGGAAACCGCAAGTGCATGCCCGCATTCGAGACGAGGACTGACTCCCCTGGGGAGACTCCAGAAGTACCCCAAGATCCATGTCAGCACTGGAGAGGAATCCTCAGGTTCCGGCCGCGACTCCATACAAGGTCTTAGGCCCTGGCATGGACGGGAGAGGAATCCCGGGATGCCCCCGAGGAACTCGCATGGGGAATGGCCTTTCCTGAGGCCACGAGAGCAGGTCCCTGAGGTCCCCGTCGTAAGTCGAGAGCACCTGCCGCAACTCGAGACAATCCAGTAGGTTTTGCCCTCCAGGCGAGATGAGGCCCATTTCCGCTGAGGCTTCACGAGGCTAATCACATTTAACCACTGGAACTTCCAAAGGGTCCTTCACACCCTTGCTGCAACTCAAGAAGTTCCCCGACATACCCGTCTCCACTCGAGAGGAAGCACCAGGGTCCCGCACACATCCAGGGGAGCCCCGTTTCCGCCTCCTAGCTCGAGATAAGGGATCCTTTCCCTGTTTTGTAGGGAAAGAATTCCCGGCGTTCCCGTCGCATCTCAAGAGGAGGCGCTCTCCACAGGAAAGGCGAGAGGAACTCCAGGGTCTTGCCATCATTCCAAGAGTCCCCCAGATGTGTCAGTCCATTCCAGAGGAACCTGTATTCCCTGCACTGCCTTGACGTTCAAGCCGAGGATCGACTCCGACCACGTGTGCACGTGGGACAGCCCTGTGGAAAAGCCTCGTGGGAAAGTCTCGAGGGAAAACCGTAGATCCTTTGATCCACGCGGCGGACTGCGTGACACTGCTGCTACCGCTCTGGAGGAAAGCGCAAGTGCATGCCCGCATTCGAGACGAGGACTGACTCCCCTGGGGAGACTCCAGAAGTACCCCAAGATCCATGTCAGCACTGGAGAGGAATCCTCAGATTCCGGCCCCGACTCCACACAAGGTCTTAGGCTCCGGCATCGACGGGAGAGGCATCCCGAGAGGCCCGCGATGAACTAGCATGGGGACTGGCCTTTCCTGAGGCCACCAGAGCGGGTCCCTGAGGGCCCCGTCGTAAGTCGAGAGCACCTGCCGCAACTCGAGAAAATCCAGTAGGTTTTGCCCTCCAGGCGAGATGAGGCCCATTTCCGCTGAGGCTTCACGAGGCTAATCACATCTAACCACTGGAACTTCCAAAGGGTCCTTCACACCCTTGCTGCAACTCAAGAAGTTCCCCGACATACCCGTCTCCACTCGATAGGAAGCACCAGGGTCCCGCACACATCCAGGGGAGCCCCGTTTCCGCCTCCTAGCTCGAGATGAGGGATCCTTTCCCTGTTTTGTAGGGAAAGAATTCCCGGCGTTCCCGTCGCATCTCAAGAGGAGGCGCTCTCCACAGGAAAGGCGAGAGGAACTCCAGGGTCTTGCCATCATTCCAAGAGTCCCCCAGATATGTCAGTCCATTCCAGAGGAACCTGTATTCCCTGCACTGCCTTGACGTTCAAGCCGAGGATCGACTCCCACCACGTGTGCACGTGGGACAGCCCTGTGGAAAAGCCTCGTGGGAAAGTCTCGAGGGAAAACCGTAGATCCTTTGATCCACGCGGCGGACTGCGTGACACTGCTGCTACCGCTCTGGAGGAAATCGCAAGTGCATGCCCGCATTCGAGACGAGGACTGACTCCCCTGGGGAGACTCCAGAAGTACCCCAAGATCCATGTCAGCACTGGAGAGGAATCCTCAGATTCCGGCCCCGACTCCACACAAGGTCTTAGGCTCCGGCATCGACGGGAGAGGCATCCCGAGAGGCCCCCGAGGAACTCGCATGGGGACTGGCCTTTCCTGAGGCCACCAGAGCGGGTCCCTGAGGGCCCCGTCGTAAGTCGAGAGCACCTGCCGCAACTCGAGAAAATCCAGGAGGTTTTGCCCTCCAGGCGAGATGAGGCCCATTTCCGCTGAGGCTTCTGGAGGCTAATCACATCTAACCACTGGAACTTCCAAAGGGTCCTTCACACCCTTGCTGCAACTCAAGAAGTTCCCCGACATACCCGTCTCCACTCGAGAGGAAGCACGAGGGTCCCGCACACATCCAGGGGTGACCCGTTTCCGCCTCCTAGCTCGAGATGAGGGATCGATTCCCTGTTTCGTAGGGAAAGAATTCCCGGCGTTCCCGTCGCATCTCAAGAGGAGGCGCTCTCCACAGGAAAGGCGAGAGGAACCCCAGGGTCGTGCCACCATTCCAAGAGTCCCCCAGATGTGTCAGTCCATTCCAGAGGTACCTTTTTTCCCTGCATTGCCTTGACGTTCAAGCCGAGGATCGACTCCCACCACGTGTGCACGTGGGACAGCCCTGTGAGAAAGCCTCGTGAGAAAGCCTCGTGGGAAAGTCTCGAGGGAAAACCATAGATCCTTTAATCCACGCGGCAGACTGCGTGACACTGCTGCTACCACTATGGAGGAAAGCGCAAGTGCATGTCCGCATTCGAGACGGGGACTGACTCCCCTGGGGAGACTCCAGAATTACCCCAAGATCCATGTCAGCACTGGAGAGGAATCCTCAGGTTCCGGCCCCGACTCCACACAAGGTCTTAGGCCCCGGCATCGACGGGAGAGGAATCCCGAGAGGCCCCCGAGGAACTCGCATGGGGACTGGCCTTTCCTGAGGCCACCAGAGCAGGTCCCTGAGGTCCCCGTCGTACGTCGAGAGCACCTGTCGCAACGCGACAAAATCCAGTAGGTTTTGCCCTCCAGGCGAGATGAGGCCCATTTGCGCTGAGGCTTCTCGAGGCTAATCACATCTAACCACTGGAACTTCCAAAGGGTCCTTCACACCCTTGCTGCAACTCAAGAAGTTCCCCGACATACCCGTCTCCACTCGAGAGGAAGCACGAGGGTCCCGCACACATTCAGGGGAGCCCCGTTTCCGCCTCCTAGCTCGAGATGAGGGAACATTTCCCTGTTTCATAGGGAAAGAATTCCCGGCGTTCCCGTCGCATCTCAAGAGGAGGCGCTCTCCACAGGAAAGGCGAGAGTAACTCCAGTATCGTGCCACCATTCCAAGAGTCCCCCAGATGTGTCAGTCCATTCCAGAGGAACCTGTTTTCCCTGCACTGCCTTGACGTTCAAGCCGAGGATCGACTCCCACCACGTGTGCACGTGGGACAGCCCTGTGGGAAAGCCTCGTGGGAAAGCCTCCTGGGAAAGACTCGAGGGAAAACCATAGATCCTTTGATCCACGCGGCGGTTTGCGTGACACTGCTGCTACCGCTCTGGAGGAAAGCGCAAGTGCATGCCCGCATTCGAGACGAGGACTGACTCCCCTGGGGAGACTCCAGAAGTACCCCAAGATCCATGTCAGCACTGGAGAGGAATCCTCAGGTTCCGGCCCCGACTCCACACAAGGTCTTAGGCCCCGGCATCGACGGGAGACGAATCCCCAGAGGCCCCCGAGGAACTCGCATGGGGACTGGCCTTTCCTGAGGCCACCAGAGCGGGTCCCTGAGGGCCACGTCGTAAGTCGAGAGGACCTGCCGCAACTCGAGAAAATCCAGGAGGTTTTGCCCTCCAGGCGAGATGAGGCCCATTTCCGCTGAGGCTTCTCGAGGCTAATCACATCTAACCACTGGAACTTCCAAAGGGTCCTTCACACCCTTGCTGCAACTCAAGAAGTTCCCCGACATACCCGTCTCCCCTCGAGAGGAAGCACGAGGGTCCCGCACACATCCAGGGGAGCCCCGTTTCCGCCTCCTAGCTCGAGATGAGGGATCCTTTCCCTGTTTCGCAGGGAAAGAATCCCCGGCGTTCCCGTCGCATCTCAAGGGGAGGCGCTCTCCACAGGAAAGGCGAGAGGAACTCCAGGGTCGTGCCACCATTCCAAGAGTCCCCCAGATGTGTCAGTCCATTCCAGAGGAACCTGTTTTCCCTGCACTGCCTTGACGTTCAAGCCGAGGATCGACTCCCACCACGTGTGCACGTGAGACAGCCCTGTGGGAAAGCCTCGTGGGAAAGACTCGAGGGAAAGACATAGATCCCTTGATCCACGCGGCAGAATGCGTGACACTGCTGCTACAGCTCTGGAGGAAACCGCAAGTGCATGCCCGCATTCGAGACGAGGACTGACTCCCCTGGGGAGACTCCAGAAGTACCCCAAGATCCATGTCAGCACTGGAGAGGAATCCTCAGGTTCCGGCCGCGAATCCGTACAAGGTCTTAGGCCCTGGCATGGACGGGAGAGGAATCCCGGGATGCCCCCGAGGAACTCGCATGGGGAATGGCCTTTCCTGAGGCCACGAGAGCAGGTCCCTGAGGTCCCCGTCGTAAGTCGAGAGCACCTGCCGCAACTCGAGACAATCCAGTAGGTTTTGCCCTCCAGGCGAGATGAGGCCCATTTCCGCTGAGGCTTCACGAGGCTAATCACATCTAACCACTGGAACTTCCAAAGGGTCCTTCACACCCTTGCTGCAACTCAAGAAGTTCCCCGACATACCCGTCTCCACTCGAGAGGAAGCACCAGGGTCCCGCACACATCCAGGGGAGCCCCGTTTCCGCCTCCTAGCTCGAGATGAGGGATCCTTTCCCTGTTTTGTAGGGAAAGAATTCCCGGCGTTCCCGTCGCATCTCAAGAGGAGGCGCTCTCCACAGGAAAGGCGAGAGGAACTCCAGGGTCTTGCCATCATTCCAAGAGTCCCCCAGATATGTCAGTCCATTCCAGAGGAACCTGTATTCCCTGCACTGCCTTGACGTTCAAGCCGAGGATCGACTCCCACCACGTGTGCACGTGGGACAGCCCTGTGGAAAAGCCTCGTGGGAAAGTCTCGAGGGAAAACCGTAGATCCTTTGATCCACGCGGCGGACTGCGTGACACTGCTGCTACCGCTCTGGAGGAAAGCGCAAGTGCATGCCCGCATTCGAGACGAGGACTGACTCCCCTGGGGAGACTCCAGAAGTACCCCAAGATCCATGTCAGCACTGGAGAGGAATCCTCAGATTCCGGCCCCGACTCCACACAAGGTCTTAGGCTCCGGCATCGACGGGAGAGGCATCCCGAGAGGCCCCCGAGGAACTCGCATGGGGACTGGCCTTTCCTGAGGCCACCAGAGCGGGTCCCTGAGGGCCCCGTCGTAAGTCGAGAGCACCTGCCGCAACTCGAGAAAATCCAGGAGGTTTTGCCCTCCAGGCGAGATGAGGCCCATTTCCGCTGAGGCTTCTGGAGGCTAATCACATCTAACCACTGGAACTTCCAAAGGGTCCTTCACACCCTTGCTGCAACTCAAGAAGTTCCCCGACATACCCGTCTCCACTCGAGAGGAAGCACCAGGGTCCCGCACACATCCAGGGGTGACCCGTTTCCGCCTCCTAGCTCGAGATGAGGGATCCATTCCCTGTTTCGTAGGGAAAGAATTCCCGGCATTCCCGTCGCATCTCAAGAGGAGGCGCTCTCCACAGGAAAGGCGAGAGGAACCCCAGGGTCGTGCCACCATTCCAAGAGTCCCCCAGATGTGTCAGTCCATTCCAGAGGTACCTTTTTTCCCTGCATTGCCTTGACGTTCAAGCCGAGGATCGACTCCCACCACGTGTGCACGTGGGACAGCCCTGTGAGAAAGCCTCGTGAGAAAGCCTCGTGGGAAAGTCTCGAGGGAAAACCATAGATCCTTTAATCCAGGCGGCGGACTGCGTGACACTGCTGCTACCACTATGGAGGAAAGCGTAAGTGCATGTCCGCATTCGAGACGGGGACTGACTCCCCTGGGGAGACTCCAGAATTACCCCAAGATCCATGTCAGCACTGGAGAGGAATCCTCAGGTTCCGGCCCCGACTCCACACAAGGTCTTAGGCCCCGGCATCGACGGGAGAGGAATCCCGAGAGGCCCCCGAGGAACTCGCATGGGGACTGGCCTTTCCTGAGGCCACCAGAGCAGGTCCCTGAGGTCCCCGTCGTACGTCGAGAGCACCTGTCGCAACGCGACAAAATCCAGTAGGTTTTGCCCTCCAGGCGAGATGAGGCCCATTTCCGCTGAGGCTTCTCGAGGCTAATCACATCTAACCACTGGAACTTCCAAAGGGTCCTTCACACCCTTGCTGCAACTCAAGAAGTTCCCCGACATACCCGTCTCCACTCGAGAGGAAGCACGAGGGTCCCGCACACATTCAGGGGAGCCCCGTTTCCGCCTCCTAGCTCGAGATGAGGGATCCTTTCCCTGTTTCATAGGGAAAGAATTCCCGGCGTTCCCGTCGCATCTCAAGAGGAGGCGCTCTCCACAGGAAAGGCGAGAGTAACTCCAGTATCGTGCCACCATTCCAAGAGTCCCCCAGATGTGTCAGTCCATTCCAGAGGAACCTGTTTTCCCTGCACTGCCTTGACGTTCAAGCCGAGGATCGACTCCCACCACGTGTGCACGTGGGACAGCCCTGTGGGAAAGCCTCGTGGGAAAGCCTCCTGGGAAAGACTCGAGGGAAAAACATAGATCCTTTGATCCACGCGGCGGTTTGCGTGACACTGCTGCTACCGCTCTGGAGGAAAGCGCAAGTGCATGCCCGCATTCGAGACGAGGACTGACTCCCCTGGGGAGACTCCAGAAGTACCCCAAGATCCATGTCAGCACTGGAGAGGAATCCTCAGGTTCCGGCCCCGACTCCACACAAGGTCTTAGGCCCCGGCATCGACGGGAGACGAATCCCCAGAGGCCCCCGAGGAACTCGCATGGGGACTGGCCTTTCCTGAGGCCACCAGAGCGGGTCCCTGAGGGCCACGTCGTAAGTCGAGAGGACCTGCCGCAACTCGAGAAAATCCAGGAGGTTTTGCCCTCCAGGCGAGATGAGGCCCATTTCCGCTGAGGCTTCTCGAGGCTAATCACATCTAACCACTGGAACTTCCAAAGGGTCCTTCACACCCTTGCTGCAACTCAAGAAGATCCCCGACATACCCGTCTCCATTCGAGAGGAAGCACGAGGGTCCCGCACACATCCAGGGGAGCCCCGTTTCCGCCTCCTAGCTCGAGATGAGGGATCCTTTCCCTGTTTCCTAGGGAAAGAATTCCCGGCGTTCCCGTCGCATCTCAAGAGGAGGCGCTCTCCACAGGAATGGCGAGAGGATCTCCAGGGTCGTGCCACCATTCCAAGAGTCCCCCAGATGTGTCAGTCCATTCCAGAGGAACCTGTTTTCCCTGCACTGCCTTGACTTTCAAGCCGAGGATCGACTCCCACCACGTGTGCACGTGGGACAGCCCTGTGGGAAAGCCTCGTGGGAAAGCCCCGTGGGAAAGGCTCGAGGGAAAACCATAGATCCTTTGATCCACGCGGCAGAATGCGTGACACTGCTGCTACCGCTCTGGAGGAAAGCGCAAGTGCATGCCCGCATTTGAGACGAGGACTGACTCCCCTGGGGAGACTCCAGAATTACCCCAAGATCCATGTCAGCACTGGAGAGGAATCCTCAGGTTCCGGCCCCGACTCCACACAAGGTCTTAGGCCCCGGCATCGACGGGAGAGGAATCCCCAGCGGCCCCCGAGGAACTCGCATGGGGCCTGGCCTTTCCTGAGGCCACCAGAGCGGGTCGCTGAGGGCCCCGTCGTAAGTCGAGAGCACCTGCCGCAACTCGAGAAAATCCAGGAGGTTTTGCCCACAGGCGAGATGAGGCCCATTTCCGCTGAGGCTTCTCGAGGCTAATCACATCGAACCACTGGAACTTCCAAAGGGTCCTTCACACCCTTGCTGCAACTCAAGAAGTTCCCCGACATACCCCTCTCCACTCGAGAGGAAGCACGAGGGTCCCGCACACATCCAGGTGAGCCCCGTTTCAGCCTCCTAGCTCGAGATGAGGGATCCTTTCCCTGTTTCGTAGGGAAAGAATTCCCGGCGTTCCCGTCGCATCTCAAGAGGAGGCGCTCTCCACAGGAAAGGCGAGAGGAACTCCAGGGTCGTGCCACCATTCCAAGAGTCCCCCAGATGTGTCAGTCCATTCCAGAGGAACCTGATTTCCCTGCACTGCCTTGACGTTCAAGCCGAGGATCGACTCCCACCACGTGTGCACGTGGGACAGCCCTGTGGAAAAGCATCGTGGGAAAGACTCGTGGGAAAACCGTAGATCCTTTGATCCACGTGGCGGACTGCGTGACACTGCTGCTACCGCTCTGGAGGAAAGCGCAAGTGCATGCCCGCATTCGAGACGAGGACTGACTCCCCTGGGGAGACTCCAGAAGTACCCCAAGATCCATGTCAGCACTGGAGAGGAATCCTCAGATTCCGGCCCCGACTCCACACAAGGTCTTAGGCTCCGGCATCGACGGGAGAGGCATCCCGAGAGGCCCCCTAGGAACTCGCATGGGGACTGGCCTTTCCTGAGGCCACCAGAGCGGGTCCCTGAGGGCCCCGTCGTAAGTCGAGAGCACCTGCCGCAACTCGAGAAAATCCAGGAGGTTTTGCCCTCCAGGCGAGATGAGGCCCATTTCCGCTGAGGCTTCTGGAGGCTAATCACATCTAACCACTGGAACTTCCAAAGGGTCCTTCACAACCTTGCTGCAACTCAAGAAGTTCCCCGACATACCCGTCTCCACTCGAGAGGAAGCACGAGGGTCCCGCACACATCCAGGGGTGACCCGTTTCCGCCTCCTAGCTCGAGATGAGGGATCCATTCCCTGTTTCGTAGGGAAAGAATTCCCGGCGTTCCCGTCGCATCTCAAGAGGAGGCGCTCTCCACAGGAAAGGCGAGAGGAACCCCAGGGTCGTGCCACCATTCCAAGAGTCCCCCAGATGTGTCAGTCCATTCCAGAGGTACCTTTTTTCCCTGCATTGCCTTGACGTTCAAGCCGAGGATCGACTCCCACCACGTGTGCACGTGGGACAGCCCTGTGAGAAAGCCTCGTGAGAAAGCCTCGTGGGAAAGTCTCGAGGGAAAACCATAGATCCTTTAATCCACGCGGCGGACTGCGTGACACTGCTGCTACCACTATGGAGGAAAGCGCAAGTGCATGTCCGCATTCGAGACGGGGACTGACTCCCCTGGGGAGACTCCAGAATTACCCCAAGATCCATGTCAGCACTGGAGAGGAATCCTCAGGTTCCGGCCCCGACTCCACACAAGGTCTTAGGCCCCGGCATCGACGGGAGAGGAATCCCGAGAGGCCCCCGAGGAACTCGCATGGGGACTGGCCTTTCCTGAGGCCACCAGAGCAGGTCCCTGGGGTCCCCGTCGTACGTCGAGAGCACCTGTCGCAACGCGACAAAATCCAGTAGGTTTTGCCCTCCAGGCGAGATGAGGCCCATTTCCGCTGAGGCTTCTCGAGGCTAATCACATCTAACCACTGGAACTTCCAAAGGGTCCTTCACACCCTTGCTGCAACTCAAGAAGTTCCCCAACATACCCGTCTCCACTCGAGAGGAAGCACGAGGGTCCCGCACACATTCAGGGGAGCCCCGTTTCCGCCTCCTAGCTCGAGATGAGGGATCCTTTCCCTGTTTCATAGGGAAAGAATTTCCGGCGTTCCTGTCGCATCTCAAGAGGAGGCGCTCTCCACAGGAAAGGCGAGAGTAACTCCAGTATCGTGCCACCATTCCAAGAGTCCCCCAGATGTGTCAGTCCATTCCAGAGGAACCTGTTTTCCCTGCACTGCCTTGACGTTCAAGCCGAGGATCGACTCCCACCACGTGTGCACGTGGGACAGCCCTGTGAGAAAGCCTCGTGGGAAAGCCTCGTATGAAAGACTCGAGGGAAAACCATAGATCCTTTGATCCACGCGGCGGACTGCGTGACACTGCTGCTACCCCTCTGGAGGAAAGCGCAAGTGCATGCCCGCATTCGAGACGAGGACTGACTCCCCTGGGGAGACTCCAGAATTACCCCAAGATCCATGTCAGCACGGGAGAGGAATCCTCAGATTCCGGCCCCGACTCCACACAAGGTCTTAGGCTCCGGCATCGACGGGAGAGGCATCCCGAGAGGCCCCCGAGGAACTCGCATGGGGACTGGCCTTTTCTGAGGCCACCAGAGTGGGTCCCTGAGGGCCCCGTCGTAAGTCGAGAGCACCTGCCGCAACACGAGAAAATCCAGGAGGTTTTGCCCTCCAGGCGAGATGAGGCCCATTTCCGCTGAGGCTTCTGGAGGCTAATCACATCTAACCCCTGGAACTTCCAAAGGGTCCTTCACACCCTTGCTGCAACTCAAGAAGTTCCCCGACATACCCGTCTCCACTCGAGAGGAAGCACGAGGGTCCCGCACACATCCAGGGGAGCCCCGTTTCCGCCTCCTAGCTCGAGATGAGGGATCCTTTCCCTGTTTCGCAGGGAAAGAATCCCCGGCGTTCCCGTCGCATCTCAAGTGGAGGCGCTCTCCACAGGAAAGGCGAGAGGAACTCCAGGGTCGTGCCACCATTCCAAGAGTTCCCCAGATGTGTCAGTCCATTCCAGAGGAACCTGTTTTCCCTGCACTGCCTTGACGTTCAAGCCGAGGATCGACTCCCAACACGTGTGCACGTGGGACAGCCCTGTGGGAAAGCCTCGTGGGAAAGACTCGAGGGAAAGACATAGATCCCTTGATCCACGCGGCAGAATGCGTGACACTGCTGCTACCGCTCTGGAGGAAACCGCAAGTGCATGCCCGCATTCGAGACGAGGACTGACTCCCCTGGGGAGACTCCAGAAGTACCCCAAGATCCATGTCAGCACTGGAGAGGAATCCTCAGGTTCCGGCCGCGAATCCATACAAGGTCTTAGGCCCTGGCATGGACGGGAGAGGAATCCCGGGATGCCCCCGAGGAACTCGCATGGGGAATGGCCTTTCCTGAGGCCACGAGAGCAGGTCCCTGAGGTCCCCGTCGTAAGTCGAGAGCACCTGCCGCAACTCGAGACAATCCAGTAGGTTTTGCCCTCCAGGCGAGATGAGGCCCATTTCCGCTGAGGCTTCACGAGGCTAATCACATCTAACCACTGGAACTTCCAAAGGGTCCTTCACACCCTTGCTGCAACTCAAGAAGTTCCCCGACATACCCGTCTCCACTCGAGAGGAAGCACCAGGGTCCCGCACACATCCAGGGGAGCCCCGTTTCCGCCTCCTAGCTCGAGATGAGGGATCCTTTCCCTGTTTTGTAGGGAAAGAATTCCCGGCGTTCCCGTCGCATCTCAAGAGGAGGCGCTCTCCACAGGAAAGGCGAGAGGAACTCCAGGGTCTTGCCATCATTCCAAGAGTCCCCCAGATATGTCAGTCCATTCCAGAGGAACCTGTATTCCCTGCACTGCCTTGACGTTCAAGCCGAGGATCGACTCCCACCACGTGTGCACGTGGGACAGCCCTGTGGAAAAGCCTCGTGGGAAAGTCTCGAGGGAAAACCGTAGATCCTTTGATCCACGCGGCGGACTGCGTGACACTGCTGCTACCGCTCTGGAGGAAAGCGCAAGTGCATGCCCGCATTCGAGACGAGGACTGACTCCCCTGGGGAGACTCCAGAAGTACCCCAAGATCCATGTCAGCACTGGAGAGGAATCCTCAGATTCCGGCCCCGACTCCACACAAGGTCTTAGGCTCCGGCATCGACGGGAGAGGCATCCCGAGAGGCCCCCGAGGAACTCGCATGGGGACTGGCCTTTCCTGAGGCCACCAGAGCGGGTCCCTGAGGGCCCCGTCGTAAGTCGAGAGCACCTGCCGCAACTCGAGAAAATCCAGGAGGTTTTGCCCTCCAGGCGAGATGAGGCCCATTTCCGCTGAGGCTTCTCGAGGCTAATCACATCTAACCACTGGAACTTCCAAAGGGTCCTTCACACCCTTGCTGCAACTCAAGAAGTTCCCCGACATACCCGTCTCCACTCGAGAGGAAGCACGAGGGTCCCGCACACATCCAGGGGTGACCCGTTTCCGCCTCCTAGCTCGAGATGAGGGATCCATTCCCTGTTTCGTAGGGAAAGAATTCCCGGCGTTCCCGTCGCATCTCAAGAGGAGGCGCTCTCCACAGGAAAGGCGAGAGGAACCCCAGGGTCGTGCCACCATTCCAAGAGTCCCCCAGATGTGTCAGTCCATTCCAGAGGTACCTTTTTTCCCTGCATTGCCTTGACGTTCAAGCCGAGGATCGACTCCCACCACGTGTGCACGTGGGACAGCCCTGTGAGAAAGCCTCGTGAGAAAGCCCCGTGGGAAAGTCTCGAGGGAAAACCATAGATCCTTTAATCCAGGCGGCGGACTGCGTGACACTGCTGCTACCACTATGGAGGAAAGCGTAAGTGCATGTCCGCATTCGAGACGGGGACTGACTCCCCTGGGGAGACTCCAGAATTACCCCAAGATCCATGTCAGCACTGGAGAGGAATCCTCAGGTTCCGGCCCCGACTCCACACAAGGTCTTAGGCCCCGGCATCGACGGGAGAGGAATCCCGAGAGGCCCCCGAGGAACTCGCATGGGGACTGGCCTTTCCTGAGGCCACCAGAGCAGGTCCCTGAGGTCCCCGTCGTACGTCGAGAGCACCTGTCGCAACGCGACAAAATCCAGTAGGTTTTGCCCTCCAGGCGAGATGAGGCCCATTTCCGCTGAGGCTTCTCGAGGCTAATCACATCTAACCACTGGAACTTCCAAAGGGTCCTTCACACCCTTGCTGCAACTCAAGAAGTTCCCCGACATACCCGTCTCCACTCGAGAGGAAGCACGAGGGTCCCGCACACATTCAGGGGAGCCCCGTTTCCGCCTCCTAGCTCGAGATGAGGGATCCTTTCCCTGTTTCATAGGGAAAGAATTCCCGGCGTTCCCGTCGCATCTCAAGAGGAGGCGCTCTCCACAGGAAAGGCGAGAGTAACTCCAGTATCGTGCCACCATTCCAAGAGTCCCCCAGATGTGTCAGTCCATTCCAGAGGAACCTGTTTTCCCTGCACTGCCTTGACGTTCAAGCCGAGGATCGACTCCCACCACGTGTGCACGTGGGACAGCCCTGTGGGAAAGCCTCGTGGGAAAGCCTCCTGGGAAAGACTCGAGGGAAAACCATAGATCCTTTGATCCACGCGGCGGTTTGCGTGACACTGCTGCTACCGCTCTGGAGGAAAGCGCAAGTGCATGCCCGCATTCGAGACGAGGACTGACTCCCCTGGGGAGACTCCAGAAGTACCCCAAGATCCATGTCAGCACTGGAGAGGAATCCTCAGGTTCCGGCCCCGACTCCACACAAGGTCTTAGGCCCCGGCATCGACGGGAGACGAATCCCCAGAGGCCCCCGAGGAACTCGCATGGGGACTGGCCTTTCCTGAGGCCACCAGAGCGGGTCCCTGAGGGCCACGTCGTAAGTCGAGAGGACCTGCCGCAACTCGAGAAAATCCAGGAGGTTTTGCCCTCCAGGCGAGATGAGGCCCATTTCCGCTGAGGCTTCTCGAGGCTAATCACATCTAACCACTGGAACTTCCAAAGGGTCCTTCACACCCTTGCTGCAACTCAAGAAGTTCCCCGACATACCCGTCTCCACTCGAGAGGAAGCACGAGGGTCCCGCACACATCCAGGGGAGCCCCGTTTCCGCCTCCTAGCTCGAGATGAGGGATCCTTTCCCTGTTTCGCAGGGAAAGAATCCCCGGCGTTCCCGTCGCATCTCAAGAGGAGGCGCTCTCCACAGGAAAGGCGAGAGGAACTCCAGGGTCGTGCCACCATTCCAAGAGTCCCCCAGATGTGTCAGTCCATTCCAGAGGAACCTGTTTTCCCTGCACTGCCTTGACGTTCAAGCCGAGGATCGACTCCCACCACGTGTGCACGTGGGACAGCCCTGTGGGAAAGCCTCGTGGGAAAGACTCGAGGGAAAGACATAGATCCCTTGATCCACGCGGCAGAATGCGTGACACTGCTGCTACAGCTCTGGAGGAAACCGCAAGTGCATGCCCGCATTCGAGACGAGGACTGACTCCCCTGGGGAGACTCCAGAAGTACCCCAAGATCCATGTCAGCACTGGAGAGGAATCCTCAGGTTCCGGCCGCGAATCCATACAAGGTCTTAGGCCCTGGCATGGACGGGAGAGGAATCCCGGGATGCCCCCGAGGAACTCGCATGGGGAATGGCCTTTCCTGAGGCCACGAGAGCAGGTCCCTGAGGTCCCCGTCGTAAGTCGAGAGCACCTGCCGCAACTCGAGACAATCCAGTAGGTTTTGCCCTCCAGGCGAGATGAGGCCCATTTCCGCTGAGGCTTCACGAGGCTAATCACATCTAACCACTGGAACTTCCAAAGGGTCCTTCACACCCTTGCTGCAACTCAAGAAGTTCCCCGACATACCCGTCTCCACTCGAGAGGAAGCACCAGGGTCCCGCACACATCCAGGGGAGCCCCGTTTCCGCCTCCTAGCTCGAGATGAGGGATCCTTTCCCTGTTTTGTAGGGAAAGAATACCCGGCGTTCCCGTCGCATCTCAAGAGGAGGCGCTCTCCACAGGAAAGGCGAGAGGAACTCCAGGGTCTTGCCATCATTCCAAGAGTCCCCCAGATATGTCAGTCCATTCCAGAGGAACCTGTATTCCCTGCACTGCCTTGACGTTCAAGCCGATGATCGACTCCCACCACGTGTGCACGTGGGACAGCCCTGTGGAAAAGCCTCGTGGGAAAGTCTCGAGGGAAAACCGTAGATCCTTTGATCAACGCGGCGGACTGCGTGACACTGCTGCTACCGCTCTGGAGGAAAGCGCAAGTGCATGCCCGCATTCGAGACGAGGACTGACTCCCCTGGGGAGACTCCAGAAGTACCCCAAGATCCATGTCAGCACTGGAGAGGAATCCTCAGATTCCGGCCCCGACTCCACACAAGGTCTTAGGCTCCGGCATCGACGGGAGAGGCATCCCGAGAGGCCCCCGAGGAACTCGCATGGGGACTGGCCTTTCCTGAGGCCACCAGAGCGGGTCCCTGAGGGCCCCGTCGTAAGTCGAGAGCACCTGCCGCAACTCGAGAAAATCCAGGAGGTTTTGCCCTCCAGGCGAGATGAGGCCCATTTCCGCTGAGGCTTCTCGAGGCTAATCACATCTAACCACTGGAACTTCCAAAGGGTCCTTCACACCCTTGCTGCAACTCAAGAAGTTCCCCGACATACCCGTCTCCACTCGAGAGGAAGCACGAGGGTCCCGCACACATCCAGGGGTGACCCGTTTCCGCCTCCTAGCTCGAGATGAGGGATCCATTCCCTGTTTCGTAGGGAAAGAATTCCCGGCGTTCCCGTCGCATCTCAAGAGGAGGCGCTCTCCACAGGAAAGGCGAGAGGAACCCCAGGGTCGTGCCACCATTCCAAGAGTCCCCCAGATGTGTCAGTCCATTCCAGAGGTACCTTTTTTCCCTGCATTGCCTTGACGTTCAAGCCGAGGATCGACTCCCACCACGTGTGCACGTGGGACAGCCCTGTGAGAAAGCCTCGTGAGAAAGCCTCGTGGGAAAGTCTCGAGGGAAAACCATAGATCCTTTAATCCAGGCGGCGGACTGCGTGACACTGCTGCTACCACTATGGAGGAAAGCGTAAGTGCATGTCCGCATTCGAGACGGGGACTGACTCCCCTGGGGAGACTCCAGAATTACCCCAAGATCCATGTCAGCACTGGAGAGGAATCCTCAGGTTCCGGCCCCGACTCCACACAAGGTCTTAGGCCCCGGCATCGACGGGAGAGGAATCCCGAGAGGCCCCCGAGGAACTCGCATGGGGACTGGCCTTTCCTGAGGCCACCAGAGCAGGTCCCTGAGGTCCCCGTCGTACGTCGAGAGCACCTGTCGCAACGCGACAAAATCCAGTAGGTTTTGCCCTCCAGGCGAGATGAGGCCCATTTGCGCTGAGGCTTCTCGAGGCTAATCACATCTAACCACTGGAACTTCCAAAGGGTCCTTCACACCCTTGCTGCAACTCAAGAAGTTCCCCGACATACCCGTCTCCACTCGAGAGGAAGCACGAGGGTCCCGCACACATTCAGGGGAGCCCCGTTTCCGCCTCCTAGCTCGAGATGAGGGATCCTTTCCCTGTTTCATAGGGAAAGAATTCCCGGCGTTCCCGTCGCATCTCAAGAGGAGGCGCTCTCCACAGGAAAGGCGAGAGTAACTCCAGTATCGTGCCACCATTCCAAGAGTCCCCCAGATGTGTCAGTCCATTCCAGAGGAACCTGTTTTCCCTGCACTGCCTTGACGTTCAAGCCGAGGATCGACTCCCACCACGTGTGCACGTGGGACAGCCCTGTGGGAAAGCCTCGTGGGAAAGCCTCCTGGGAAAGACTCGAGGGAAAACCATAGATCTTTGATCCACGCGGCGGTTTGCGTGACACTGCTGCTACCGCTCTGGAGGAAAGCGCAAGTGCATGCCCGCATTCGAGACGAGGACTGACTCCCCTGGGGAGACTCCAGAAGTACCCCAAGATCCATGTCAGCACTGGAGAGGAATCCTCAGGTTCCGGCCCCGACTCCACACAAGGTCTTAGGCCCCGGCATCGACGGGAGACGAATCCCCAGAGGCCCCCGAGGAACTCGCATGGGGACTGGCCTTTCCTGAGGCCACCAGAGCGGGTCCCTGAGGGCCACGTCGTAAGTCGAGAGGACCTGCCGCAACTCGAGAAAATCCAAGAGGTTTTGCCCTCCAGGCGAGATGAGGCCCATTTCCGCTGAGGCTTCTGGAGGCTAATCACATCTAACCACTGGAACTTCCAAAGGGTCCTTCACACCCTTGCTGCAACTCAAGAAGATCCCCGACATACCCGTCTCCATTCGAGAGGAAGCACGAGGGTCCCGCACACATCCAGGGGAGCCCCGTTTCCGCCTCCTAGCTCGAGATGAAGGATCCTTTCCCTGTTTCCTAGGGAAAGAATTCCCGGCGTTCCCGTCGCATCTCAAGAGGAGGCGCTCTCCACAGGAATGGCGAGTGGATCTCCAGGGTCGTGCCACCATTCCAAGAGTCCCCCAGATGTGTCAGTCCATTCCAGAGGAACCTGTTTTCCCTGCACTGCCTTGACTTTCAAGCCGAGGATCGACTCCCACCACGTGTGCACGTGGGACAGCCCTGTGAGAAAGCCTCGTGGGAAAGCCCCGTGGGAAAGGCTCGAGGGAAAACCATAGATCCTTTGATCCACGCGGCAGAATGCGTGACACTGCTGCTACCGCTCTGGAGGAAAGCGCAAGTGCATGCCCGCATTTGAGACGAGGACTGACTCCCCTGGGGAGACTCCAGAATTACCCCAAGATCCATGTCAGCACTGGAGAGGAAT
This sequence comes from Ovis canadensis, assembly GCF_042477335.2. Lineage (NCBI taxonomy): Eukaryota > Metazoa > Chordata > Mammalia > Artiodactyla > Bovidae > Ovis > Ovis canadensis. The sequence continues at coordinate 14,182,967 of NC_091254.1, read as the reverse complement.
CCTCAGGTTCCGGCCCCGACTCCACACAAGGTCTTAGGCCCCGGCATCGACAGGAGAGGAATCCCGAGAGGCCCCCGAGGAACTCGCATGGGGCCTGGCCTTTCCTGAGGCCACCAGAGCGGGTCGCTGAGGGCCCCGTCGTAAGTCGAGAGCACCTGCCGCAACTCGAGAAAATCCAGAAGGTTTTGCCCTCCAGGCGAGATGAGGCCCATTTCCGCTGAGGCTTCTCGAGGCTAATCACATCAAACCACTGGAACTTCCAAAGGGTCCTTCACACCCTTGCTGCAACTCAAGAAGTTCCCCGACATACCCGTCTCCACTCGAGAGGAAGCACGAGGGTCCCGCACACATCCAGGGGAGCCCCGTTTCCGCCTCCTAGCTCGAGATGAGGGTCCTTTCCCTGTTTCCTAGGGAAGGAATTCCCGGCGTTCCCTTCGCATCTCAAGAGGAGGCGCTCTCCACAGGAAAGGCGAGAGGAACTCCAGGGTCGGGCCACCATTCCAATAGTCCCCAAGTTGTGTCAGTCCATTCCAGAGGAACCTGTTTTCCCTGCACTGCCTTGACGTTCAAGCCGAGGATCGAATCCCAACACGTGTGCACGTGAGACAGCCCTGTGGGAAAGCCTCGTGGGAAAGACTCGAGGGAAAACCATAGATCCTTTGATCCACGCGGCGGACTGCGTGAAACTGCTGCTACCGCTCTGGAGGAAAGCGCAAGTGCATGCCCGCATTCGAGACGAGGACTGACTCCCCTGGGGAGACTCCAGAAGTACCCCAAGATCCATGTCAGCACTGGAGAGGAATCCTCAGGTTCCGGCCCCGACTCCACACAAGGTCTCAGGCCCCGGCATCGACGGGAGTGGAATCCCGAGAGGCTCCCGAGGAACTCGCATGGGGACTGGCCTTTCCTGAGGCCACCAGAGCGGGTCCTGGAGGTCCCCGGCGTAAGTCGAGGGCACCTGCCCCAACTCGAGAAAATCCAGGAGGTTTTGCCCTCCAGGCGAGATGAGGCCCATTTCCGCTGAGGCTTCTCGAGGCTAATCACATCGAACCACTGGAACTTCCAAAGGGTCCTTCACTCCCTTGCTGCAACTCAAGAAGTTCCCCGACATACCCGTCTCCACTCGAGAGGAAGCACGAGGGTCCCGCACTCATACAGGGGAGCCCCGTTTCCGCCTCCTAGCTCGAGATGAGTTATCCTTTCCCTGTTTCGTAGGGAAAGAATTCCCAGCGTTCCCGTCGCATCTCAAGAGGAGGCGCTCTCCACAGGAAAGGCGAGAAGAACTAAAGGGTCGTGCCACCATTCCAAGAGTCCCCCAGATGTGTCAGTCCATTCCAGAGGAACCTTTTTTCCCTGCACTGCCTTGACGTTCAAGCCGAGGATCGACTCCCACCACGTGTGCACGTGGGACAGCCCTGTGGGAAAGCCTCGAGGGAAAGCCTCGTGGGAAATACTCGAGGGAAAACCATAGATCCTTTGATCCACGCGGCGGAATGCGGGACACTGCTGCTACCGCTATGGAGGAAAGCGCAAGTGCATGCCCGCATTCGAGACGAGGCCTGACTCCCCTGGGGAAACTTCAGAAGTACCCCAAGATCCATGTCAGCACTGGAGAGGAATCCTCAGGTTCCGGCCCCGCCTCCACACAACGTCTTAGGCCCCGGCATCGACGGGAGAGGAATCCCGAGAGGCCCCCTAGAAACTTGCATGGGGACTGCCCTTTCCTGAGGCCACCAGATCGGGTTCCTGAGGTCCCCGTCGTAAGTCGAGAGCACCTGCTGCAACTCGAGAAAATCAAGGAGGTCTACCCTCCAGGCGAGATGAGGCCCATTTCCGCTGAGGCTTCTCGAGGCTAATCACATCTAACCACTGGAACTTCAAAAGGGTCCTTCACACACTTGCTGCAACTCAAGAAGTTCCCCGACATACCCGTCTCCACTCGAGAGGAAGCACGAGGGTCCCGCACTCATACAGGGGAGCCCCGTTTCCGCCTCCTAGCTCGAGATGAGTTATCCTTTCCTTGTTTCGTAGGGAAAGAATTCCCAGCGTTCCCGTCGCATCTCAAGAGGAGGCGCTCTCCACAGGAAAGGGGAGAAGAACTCCAGGGTCGTGCCACCATTCCAAGAGTCCCCCAGATGTGTCAGTCCATTCCAGAGGAACCTGTTTTCCCTGCACTGCCTTGACGTTCAAGCCGAGGATCGACTCCCACCACGTGTGCACGAGGTCGAGCCCTGTGGGAAAGCCTCGTGGGAAAGACTCGAGGGAAAATCATAGATCCTTTGATCCACGCGGCGGACTGCGTGACACTGCTGCTACCGCTCTGGAGGAAAGCGCAAGTGCATGCCCGCATTCGAGAAGAGGACTGACTCCCCTGGAGAGACCTTAGAAGTACCCCAAGATGCATGTCAGCACTGGAGAGGAATCCTCAGGTTCCGGCCCCGACTCCACACAAGTTCTTAGGCCCCGGCATCGACGGGAGAGGAATCCGGAGAGGCCCCCGAGGAACTCGCATGGGGACTGGCCTTTCCTGAGGCCACCAGAGTGGGTCCCTGAGGTCCCCGTCGTAATTCGAGGGCACCTGCCGCAACTCGAGAATATCCAGGAGGTTTTGCCCTCCAGGCGAGATGAGGCCCATTTCCGCTGAGGCTTCTCGAGGCTAATCACGTCTAACCACTGGAACTTCCAAAGTGTCCATCACACCCTTGCTGCAACTCAAGAAGTTCCCCAACATACCCGTCTCCACTCGAGAGGAAGCACGAGGGTCCCGCACACATCCAGGGGAGCCCCGTTTCCGCTTCCTAGCTCGAGATGAGGGTCCTTTCCCTGTTTCCTATGGAAAGAATTCCCGGCGTTCCCGTCGCATCTCAAGAGGAGGCGCTCTCCACAGGAAAGGCGAGAGGAACTCCAGGGTCGTGCCACCATTCCAAAAGTCCCCAAGTTGTGTCAGTCCATTCCAGAGGAACCTGTTTTCCCTGCACTGCATTGACGTTCAAGCCGAGGATCGACTCCCAACACATGTGCACGTGGGACAGCCCTGTGGGAAAGCCTCGTGGGAAAGACTCGAGGGAAAACCATAGATCCTTTGATCCACGCGGCGGACTGCGTGACACTGCTGCTTCCGCTCTGGAGGAAAGCGCAAGTGCATGCCCGCATTTGAGACGAGGACTGACTCCCCTGGGGAAACTTCAGAAGTACCCCAAGATCCATGTCAGCAATGGAGAGGAATCCACAGGTTCCGGCCCCGACTCCACACAAGGTCTTTGGCCCCGGCATCGATGGGAGAGGAATCCCGAGAGGCCCCCGAGGAACTCGCATGGGGACTGGCCTTTCCTGAGGCCACCAGAGCGTGTACCTGAGGTCCCCGGCGTAAGTCGAGGGCACCTGCGCAACTCGAGAAAATCCAGGAAGTTTTGCCCTCCAGGCGAGATGAGGCCCATTTCCGCTGAGGCTTCTCGAGGCTAATCACATCAAACCACTGGAACTTCCAAAGGGTCCTTCACACCCTTGCTGCAACTCAAGAAGTTCCCCGACATACCCGTCTCCACTCGAGAGGAAGCACGTGGGTCCCGCACACATCCAGGGGAGCCCCGTTTCCGCCTCCTAGCTCGAGATGAGTGATCCTTTCCCTGTTTCGTAGGGAAAGAATTCCCGGCGATCCCGTCGCATCTCAAGAGGAGGCGCTCTCCACAGGAAAGGCGAGAGGAACTCCAGGGTCTTGCCACCATTCCAAGAGTCCCCCAGATGTGTCAGTCCATTCCAGAGGAACCTGTTTTCCCTGCACTGCCTTGACGTTCAAGCCGAGGATCGACTCCCACCACGTGTGCACGTGGGACAGCCCTGTGGGAAAGCCTCGTGGGAAAGCCTCGTGGGAAAGACTCGAGGGAAAACCATAGATCCTTTGATCCACGCGGCGGAATGCGGGACACTGCTGCTACCGCTCTGGAGGAAAGCGCAATTTCATGCCCGCATTCGAGACGAGGACTGACTCCCCTGGGGAGACTCCAGAAGTACCCCAAGATCCATGCCAGCACTGGAGAGGAATCCTCTGGTTCCGGCCCCGACTCCACACAAGGTCTTAGGCCCCGGCATCGACGGGAGAGGAATCCCGAGAGGCCCCCGAGGAACTCGCATGGGGACTGGCCTTTCCTGAGGCCACCAGAGCGGGTTCCTGAGGCCCCGTTGTAAGTCGAGAGCACCTGACGCAACTCGAGAAAATAAACGAGGGTTTGCCCTCCAGGCGAGATGAGGCCCATTTCCGCTGAGGCTGCTCCAGGCTAATCACATCTAACCACTGGAACTTCCAAAGTGTCCTTCACACCCTTGCTGCAACTCAAGAAGTTCCCCGACATACCAGTCTCCACTCGAGAGGAAGCACGAGGGTCCCGCACACATCGAGGGGAGCCCCGTTTCCGCCTCAGAGTTCGAGACGAGGGATCCTTTCCCTGTTTCGTAGGGAACGAATTCCCGGCGTTCCCGTCGCATCTCAAGAGGAGGCACTCTCCACAGGAAAGGCGAGAGGAATTCCAGGGTCGTGCCACCATTCCAAGAGTCCCCCAGATGTGTCAGTCCATTCCAGAGGAACCTGTTTTCCCTGCACTGCCTTGACGTTCAAGCCGAGGATCGACTCCCAACACGTGTGCACGTGGGACAGCCCTGTGGGAAAGCGTCGTCGGAAAGACTCGAGGGAAAACCATAGATCCTTTGATCCATGCGGCGGATTGCGTGACACTGCTGCTACCGCTCTGGAGGAAAGCGCAAGTGCATGCCCGCATTCGAGACGAGGACTGACTCCCCTGGGGAGACTCCAGAAGTACCCCAAGATCCATGTCAGCACTGGAGAGGAATCCTCAGGTTCCGGCCCCGACTCCACACAAGGTCTTAGGCCCCGGCATCGACGGGAGAGGAATCCCGAGAGGCCCCCGAGGAACTCGCATGGGGACTGGCCTTTCCTGAGGCCACCAGAGCGGGTCCCGGAGGTCCCCGGCGTAAGTCGAGGGCACCTGCCCCAACTCGAGAAAATCCAGGAGGTTTTGCCCTCCAGGCGAGATGAGGCCCATTTCCGCTGAGGCTTCTCGAGGCTAATCAAGTCTAACCACTGGAACTTCCAAAGTGTCCATCACACCCTTGCAGCAACTCAAGAAGTTCCCCGACATACCCGTCTCCACTCGAGAGGAAGCACGAGGGTCCCGCACACATCCAGGGGAGCCCCGTTTCCGCCTCCTAGCTCCAGATGAGGGATCCTTTCCCTGTTTCGTAGGGAAAGAATTCCCAACGTTCCCGTCGCATCTCAAGAGGAGGCGCTCTCCACAGGAAAGGCGAGAGGAACTCCAGGGTCGTGCCACCATTCCAAGAGTCCCCAAGTTTTGTCAGTCCATTCCAGAGGAACCTATTTTCCCTACACTGCCTTGACGTTCAAGCCGAGGATCGACTCCCAACACGTGTGCACGTGGGACAGCCCTGTGGGAAAGCCTCGTGGGAAAGACTCGAGGGATAACCATAGATCCTTTGATCCACGCGGCGGACTGCGTGAACACTGCTGCTACCGCTCTGGAGGAAAGCGCAAGTGCATGCCCGCATTCGAGACGAGGACTGACTCCCCTGGGGAGACTCCAGAAGTAGCCCAAGATCCATGTCAGCACTGGAGAGGAATCCTCAGGTTCCGGCCCCGACTCCACACAAGGTCTTAGGCTCCGGCATCGACGGGAGAGGAATCCCGAGAGGCCCCTGAGGAACTCGCATGGGGACTGGCCTTTCCTGAGGCCACCAGAGCGGGTCCCTGAGGTCCCCGTCGTAAGTCGAGAGCACCTGCCGCAACTCGAGAAAATCCAGGAGGTTTTGCCCTCCAGGCGAGATGAGGCCCATTTCCGCTGAGGCTTCTCGAGGATAATCACATCGAACCACTGGAACTTCCAAAGGGTCCTTCACACCCTTGCTGCAACTCAAGAAGTTCCCTGAAATACCCGTCTCCACTCGAAAGGAAGCACGAGGGTCCCGCACACATCCAGGGGAGCCCCGATTCCGCTTCCTAGCTCGAGATGAGGGTCCTTTCCCTGTTTCCTATGGAAAGAATTCCCGGCGTTCCCGTCGCATCTCAAGAGGAGGCGCTCTCCACAGGAAAGGCGAGAGGAACTCCAGGGTCGTGCCACAATTCCAAAAGTCCCCAAGTTGTGTCAGTCCATTCCAGAGGAACCTGTTTTCCCTGCACTGCATTGACGTTCAAGCCGAGGATCGACTCCCAACACATGTGCACGTGGGACAGCCCTGTGGGAAAGCCTCGTGGGAAAGACTCGAGGGAAAACCATAGATCCTTTGATCCACGCGGCGGACTGCGTGACACTGCTGCTTCCGCTCTGGAGGAAAGCGCAAGTGCATGCCCGCATTTGAGACGAGGACTGACTCCCCTGGGGAAACTTCAGAAGTACCCCAAGATCCATGTCAGCAATGGAGAGGAATCCTCAGGTTCCGGCCCCGACTCCACACAAGGTCTTAGGCCCCGGCATCGACGGGAGAGGAATCCCGAGAGGCCCCCGAGGAACTCGCATGGGGACTGGCCTTTCCTGAGGCCACCAGAGCGTGTACCTGAGGTCCCCGGCGTAAGTCGAGGGCACCTGCGCAACTCGAGAAAATCCAGGAGGTTTTGCCCTCCAGGCGAGATGAGGCCCATTTCCGCTGAGGCTTCTCGAGGCTAATCACATCTAACCCCTGGAACTTCCAAAGGGTACTTCACACCCTTGCTGCAAATCAAGAAGTTCCCTGAAATACCCGTCTCCACTCGAGAGGAAGCACGAGGGTCCCGCACACATCCAGGGGAGCCCCGTTTCCGCCTCCTAGCTGGAGATGAGGGTCCTTTCCCTGTTTCCTAGGGAAAGAATTCCCGGCGTTCCCGTCGCATCTCAAGAGGAGGCGCTCTCCCCAGGAAAGGCGAGAGGAACTCCAGGGTCGTGCCACCATTCCAAGAGTCCCCAAGTTGTGTCAGTCCATTCCAGAGGAACCTGTTTTCCCTGCACTGCCTTGACGTTCAAGCCGAGGATCGACTCCCAACACGTGTGCACGTGGGACAGCCCTGTGGGAAAGTCTCGTGGGAAAGCCGCGAGGGAAAGCCATAGATCCCTTGATCCACGCGGCGGAAGGCGTGACACTGCTGCTACCGCTCTGGAGGAAAGCGCAAGTGCATGCCCGCATTCGAGACGAGGACTGACTCCCCTCGGGAGACTCCAGAAGTAGCCCAAGATCCATGTCAGCACTGGAGAGGAATCCTCAGGTTCCGGCCCCGACTCCACACAAGGTCTTAGGCCCCGGCATCGACGGGAGATGAATCCCGCGAGGCCCCCGAGGAAATCGCATGGGGACTGGCCTTTCCTGAGGCCACAAGAGCGGGTCCCTGAGATCCCCGTCGTAAGTCGAGAGCACCTGCCGCAACTCGAGAAAATCCAGGAGGTTTTGCCCTCCAGGCGAGATGAGGCCCATTTCCGATGAGGCTGCTCGAGGCTAATCACATCTAACCACTGGACATTCCAAACTGTCCTTCACCCCCTTGCTGCAACTCAAGAAGTTCACCGACATACCCGTCTCCACTCGAGAGGAAGCACGAGGGTCCCGCACACATCCAGGGGAGCCCCGTTTCCGCCTCCTAGCTCGAGATGAGTGATCCTTTCCCTGTTTCGTAGGGAAAGAATTCCCAGCGTTCCCGTCGCATCTCAAGAGGAGGCGCTCTCCACAGGAAAGGCGAGAGGAACTCCAGGGTCGTGCCACCATTCCAACAGTCCCCCAGATGTGTCAGTCCATTCCAGAGGAACCTGTTTTCCCTGCACTGCCTTGACGTTCAAGCCGAGGATCGACTCCCACCACGTGTGCACGTGGGACAGCCCTGTGGGAAAGCCTCGTGGGAAAGCCTCGTGGGAAAGACTCGAGGGAAAACCATAGATCCTTTGATCCACGCGGCGGAATGCGGGACACTGCTGCTACCGCTCTGGAGGAAAGCGCAAGTGCATGCCCTCATTCGAGACGAGGACTGACTCCCCTGGGGAAACTCCAGAAGTACCCCAAGATCCATGTCAGCACTGGAGAGGAATCCTCAGGTTCCGGCCCCGACTCCACACAAGGTCTTAGGCCCCGGCATCGATGGGAGAGGAATCCCGAGAGGCCCCCGAGGAACTCGCATGGGGACTGGCCTTTCCTGAGGCCACCAGAGCGGGTCCCTGAGGTCCCCGTCGTAAGTCGAGAGCACCTGCCGCAACTCGAGAAAATCCAGGAGGTTTTGCCCTCCAGGCGAGATGAGGCCCATTTCCGCTGAGGCTTCTCGAGGCTAATCACATCTAACCACTGGAACTTCCAAAGGGTCCTTCACACCCTTGCTGCAACTCAAGAAGTTCCCTGAAATACCCGTCTCCACTCGAGAGGAAGCACGAGGGTCCCGCACACATCCAGGGGAGCCCCGTTTCCGCCTCCTAGCTCGAGATGAGGGTTCTTTCCCTGTTTCCTAGGGAAAGAATTCCGGGCGTTCCCGTCGCATCTCAAGAGGAGGCGCTCTGCACCGGAAAGGCGAGAGAAACTCCAGGGTCGTGCCACCATTAAAAGAGCCCCCAAGTTGTGTCAGTCCATTCCAGAGGAATCTGTTTTCCTTGCACTGCCTTGACGTTCAAGCCGAGGATCGACTCCCAACACGTGTGCGCGTGAGACAGCCCTGTGGGAAAGCCTCGTGGAAAAGACTCGCCGGAAAATCATAGATCCTTTGATCGACGCGGCAGACTGCGTGACACTGCTGCTACCGCTCTGGAGGAAAGCGCAAGTGCATGCCCGCATTCGAGACGGGGACTGACTCCCCTGGGGAGACTCCAGAAGTACCCCAAGATCCATGTCAGCACTGGAGAGGAATCCTCAGGTTCCGGCCCCGACTCCACACGAGGTCTTAGGCCCCGGTATCGATGGGAGAGGAATCCCGAGAGGCCCCGGAGGAACTCGCATGGGGACTGGCCTTTCCTGAGGCCACCAGAGCGGGTCCCTGAGGTCCCCGTCGTAAGTCGAGAGCACCTGCCGCAACTCGAAAAAATCCAGGAGGTATTGCCCTCCAGGCGAGATGAGGCCCATTTCCGCTGAGGCTTATCGAGGCTAATCACATCTAACCACTGGAATTTCCAAAGGGTCCATCACACCCTTGCTGCAACTCAAGAAGTTCCCCGACATACCCGTCTCCACTCGAGAGGAAGCACGAGGGTCCCGCACACATCCAGGGGAGCCCCGTTTCCGCCTCCTAGCTCGTAATGAGTGATACTTTCCCTGTTTCGTAGGGAAAGAATTCCCGGCGTTCCCGTCGCATCTCAAGAGGAGGCGCTCTCCACAGGAAAGGCGAGAGGAACTCCAGGGTCGTGCCACCATTCCAACAGTCCCCCAGATGTGTCAGTCCATTCCAGAGGAACCTGTTTTCCCTGCACTGCCTTGACGTTCAAGCCGAGGATCGACTCCCACCACGTGTGCACGTGGGACAGCCCTGTGGGAAAGCCTCGTGGGAAAGCCTCGTGGGAAAGACTCGAGGGAAAACCATAGATCCTTTGATCCACCCGGCGGAATGCGGGACACTGCTCCTACCGCTCTGGAGGAAAGCGCAAGTGCATGCCCTCATTCGAGACGAGGACTGACTCCCCTGGGGAAACTTCAGAAGTACCCCAAGATCCATGTCAGCACTGGAGAGGAATCCTCAGGTTCCGGCCCCGACTCCACACAAGGTCTTAGGCCCCGGCATAGATGGGAGAGGAATCCCGAGAGGCCCCCGAGGAACTCGCATGGGGACTGGCCTTTCCTGAGGCCACCAGAGCGGGTCCCTGAGGTCCCCGTCGTAAGTCGAGAGCACCTGCCGCAACTCGAGAAAATCCAGGAGGTTTTGCCCTCCAGGCGACATGAGGCCCATTTCCGCTGAGGCTTCTCGAGGCTAATCACATCTAACCACTGGAACTTCCAAAGGGTCCTTCACACCCTTGCTGCAACTCAAGAAGTTCCCCGACATACCCGTCTCCACTCGAGAGGTAGCACGAGGGTCCCACACACATCCAGGGGAGCCCCGTTTCCGCCTCCTAGCTCGAGATGAGGGATCCTTTCCCTGTATCATAGGGAAAGAATTCCCGGTGTTCCCGTCGCATCTCAAGAGGAGGCGCTCTCCACAGGAAAGGCGAGAGGAACTCCAGGGTCGTGCCACCATTCCAAGAGTCCCCCAGATGTGTCAGTCCATTCCAGAGGAACCTGTTTTCCCTGCACTGCCTTGACGTTCAAGCCGAGGATCGACTCCCAAAACGTGTGCACGTGGGACAGCCCTGTGGGAAAGCCTCGTGGGAAAGCCTCGTGGGAAAGACTCGAGGGAAAACCATAGATCCTTTGATCCACGCAGCGGAATGCGTGACACTGCTGCTACCACTCTGGAGGAAAGCGCAAGTGCATGCATGCATTCGAGACGAGGACTGGCTCCCCTGGGGAGACTCCAGAAGTACCCCAAGATCCATGTCAGCACTGGAGAGGAATCCTCAGGTTCCGGCCCCGACTCCACACAAGGTCTTAGGCCCCGGCATCGACGGGAGAGGAATCCCGAGAGGCCCCCGAGGAACTCGCATGGGGACTGGCCTTTCCTGAGGCCACCAGAGCGGGTCCCTGAGGTCCCCGTCGTAAGTCGAGAGCACCTGCTGCAACTCGAGAAAATCCAGGAGGTTTTGCCCTCCAGGCGAAATGAGGCCCATTTCCGCTGAGGCTTCTCGAGGCTAATCACATCTAACCACTGGAACTTCCAAAGGGTCCTTCACACCCTTGCTGCAACTCAAGAAGTTCCCTGAAATACCCGTCTCCACTCGAGAGGAAGCACCAGGGTCCCGCACACATCCAGGGGAGCCCCGTTTCCGCCTCCTAGCTCGAGATGAGGGTCCTTTCCCTGTTTCCTAGGGAAAGAATTCCGGGCGTTCCCGTCGCATCTCAAGAGGAGGCGCTCTGCACCGGAAAGGCGAGAGAAACTCCAGGGTCGTGCCACCATTAAAAGAGCCCCCAAGTTGTGTCAGTCCATTCCAGAGGAATCTGTTTTCCCTGCACTGCCTTGACGTTCAAGCCGAGGATCGACTCCCAACACGTGTGCGCGTGAGACAGCCCTGTGGGAAAGCCTCGTGGAAAAGACTCGGCGGAAAATCATAGATCCTTTGATCGACGCGGCAGACTGCGTGACACTGCTGCTACCGCTCTGGAGGAAAGCGCAAGTGCATGCCCGCATTCGAGACGGGGACTGACTCCCCTGGGGAGACTCCAGAAGTACCCCAAGATCCATGTCAGCACTGGAGAGGAATCCTCAGGTTCCGGCCCCGACTCCACACGAGGTCTTAGGCCCCGGCATCGATGGGAGAGGAATCCCGAGAGGCCCCGGAGGAACTCGCATGGGGACTGGCCTTTCCTGAGGCCACCAGAGCGGGTCCCTGAGGTCCCCGTCGTAAGTCGAGAGCACCTGCCGCAACTCGAAAAAATCCAGGAGGTATTGCCCTCCAGGCGAGATGAGGCCCATTTCCGCTGAGGCTTATCGAGGCTAATCACATCTAACCACTGGAATTTCCAAAGGGTCCATCACACCCTTGCTGCAACTCAAGAAGTTCCCCGACATACCCGTCTCCACTCGAGAGGAAGCACGAGGGTCCCGCACACATCCAGGGGAGCCCCGTTTCCGCCTCCTAGCTCGAGATGAGTGATCCTTTCCCTGTTTCGTAGGGAAAGAATTCCCAGCGTTCCCATCGCATCTCAAGAGGAGGCGCTCTCCACAGGAAAGGCGAGAAGAACTCCAGGGTCGTGCCACCATTCCAAGAGTCCCCCAGATGTGTCAGTCCATTCCAGAGGAACCTGTTTTCCCTGCACTGCCTTGACCTTCAAGCCGAGGATCGACTCCCACCACGTGTGCACGTGGGACAGCCCTGTGGGAAAGCCTCGTGGGAAAGCCTCGTGGGAAAGACACGAGGGAAAACCATAGATCCTTTGATCCACGCGGCGGAATGCGGGACACTGATGCTACCGCTCTGGAGGAAAGCGCAATTTCATGCCCGCATTCGTGACGAGGACTGACTCCCCTGGGGAAACTTCCGAAGTACCCCACGATCCATGTCAGCACTGGAGAGGAATCCTCAGGTTCCGGCCCCGACTCCACACAAGGTCTTAGGCCCCGGCATCGACGGGAGAGGAATCCCGAGAGGCCCCCGTGGAACTCGCATGCGGACTGCCCTTTCCTGAGGCCACCAGATCGGGCCCCTGCCGTCCCCGTCTTAAGTCGAGAGCACCTGCCGCAACTCGAGAAAATCCAGGAGGTTTTGCCCTCCAGGCGAGATGAGGCCCATTTCCGCTGATTCTTCTCGAGGCTAATCACATCTAACCACTGGAACTTCCAAAGGGTCCTTCAAACCCTTGCTGCAACTCAAGAATTTTCCCGACATACCCGTCTCCACTCGAGAGGAAGCACGAGGGTCCCGCACACATCCAGGGGAGCCCCGTTTCCGCCTCCTAGCTCGAGATGAGGGATCCTTTCCCTGTTTCGTAGGCAAAGAATTCCCGGGGTTCCCGTCGCATCTCAAGAGGAGGCGCTCTCCACAGGAAAGGCGAGAGGAACTCCAGGGTCGTGCCACCATTCCAAGAGTCCCCCAGATGTGTCAGTCCATTCCAGAGGAAACTTTTTTCCCTGCACTGCCTTGACGTTCAAGCCGAGGATCGAATCCAACCACGTGTGCACGTGGGACAGCCGTGTGGGAAAGCCTCGGGAGAAAGCCTCGAGGGAAAAACATAGATCCTTTGATCCACGCGGCGGAATGCGTGACACTGCTGCTACCGCTCTGGAGGAAAGCGCAAGTGCATGCCCACATTCGAGACGAGGACTGACTCCCCTGGGGAGACTCCAGAAGTACCCCAAGATCCATGTCAGCACTGGAGAGGAATCCTCAGGTTCCAGCCCCGACTCCACACAAGGTCTTAGTCCCCGGCATTGACGGGAGGGGATTCCCGAGAGGCCCCCGAGGAACTCGCATGGGGACTGGCCTTTCCTGAGGCCACCAGAGCGGGTCCCTGAGGTCCCCGTCGTAAGTCGAGAGCACCTGCCGCAACTCGAGAAAATCCAGGAGGTTTTGCCCTCCAGGCGAGATGAGGCCCATTTCCGCTGAGGCTTCTCGAGGCTAATCACATCTAACCACTGGAACTTCCAAAGGGTCCTTCACACCCTTGCTGCAACTCAAGAAGTTCCCCGACATACCCCTCTCCACTCGAGAGGAAGCACGAGGGTCCCGCACACATCCAGGGGAGCCCCGTTTCCGCATCCTAGCTCGAGATGAGGGTCCTTTCCCTGTTTCCTAGGGAAAGAATTCCCGGCGTTCCCGTCGCATCTCAAGAGGAGGCGCTCTCCACAGGAAAGGCGAGAGGAACTCCAGGGTCGTGCCACCATTCCAAGAGTCCCCAAGTTGTGTCAGTCCATTCCAGAGGAACCTGTTTTCCCTGCACTGCCTTGACGTTCTAGCCGAGGATCGACTCCCACCACGTGTGCACGTGGGACAGCCCTGTGGGAAAGCCTCGTGGGAAAGCCTCGTGGGAAAGACTCGAGGGAAAACCATAGATCCTTTGATCCACGCGGCGGAATGCGGGACACTGCTGCTACCGCTCTGGAGGAAAGCGCAAGTGCATGCCCTCATTCGAGACGAGGACTGACTCCCCTGGGGAAACTTCAGAAGTACCCCAAGATCCATGTCAGCACTGGAGAGGAATCCTCAGGTTCCGGCCCCGACTCCACACAAGGTCTTAGGCACCTGCATCGACGGGAGAGGAATCCCGAGAGTCCCCCGAGGAACTCGCATGGGGACTGGCCTTTCCTGAGGCCACCAGAGCGGGTTCCTGAGGCCCCGTCGTAAGTCGAGAGCACCTGACGCAACTCGAGAAAATAAAGGAGGGTTTGCCCTCCAGGCGAGATGAGGCCAATTTCCGCTGAGGCTGCTCCAGGCTAATCACATCGAACCACTGGAATTTCCAAAGGGTCCTTCACACCCTTGCTGCAACTCAAGAAGTTCCCCGACATACCCGTCTCCACTCGAGAGGAAGCACGAGGGTCCCGCACACATCGAGGGGAGCCCCGTTTCCGCCTCAGAGTTCGAGATGAGGGATCCTTTCTCTGTTTCGTAGGGAAAGAATTCCCGGCGTTCCCGTCGCATCTCAAGAGGAGGCACTCTCCACAGGAAAGGCGAGAGGAATTCCAGGGTCGTGCCACCATTCCAAGAGTCCCCCAGATGTGTCAGTCCATTCCAGAGGAACCTGTTTTCCCTGCACTGCCTTGACGTTCAAGCCGAGGATCGACTCCCAACACGTGTGCACGTGGGACAGCCCTGTGGGAAAGCCTCGTGGGAAAGCCTCGAGGGAAAGCCATAGATCCCTTGATCCACGCTGCGGAAGGCGTGACACTGCTGCTACCGCTCTGGAGGAAAGCGCAAGTGCATGCCCGCATTCGAGACGAGGACTGACTCCCCTCGGGAGACTCCAGAAGTACCCCAAGATCCATGTCAGCACTGGAGAGGAATCCTCAGGTTCCGGCGCCGACTCCACACAAGGTCTTAGGCCCCGGCATCGACGGGAGAGGAATCCCGAGAGGCCCCCGAGGAACTAGAATGGGGACTGGCCTTTCCTGAGGCCACCAGAGCGGGTCCCTGAGATCCCCGTCGTAAGTCGAGAGCACCTGCCGCAACTCGAGAAAATCCAGGAGGTTTTGCCCTCCAGGCGAGATGAGGCCCATTTCCGATGAGGTTGCTCGAGGCTAATCACATCTAACCACTGGAAATTCCAAAGGGTCCTTCACACCCTTGCTGCAATTCAAGAAGTTCCTCAACAAACCCGTCTCCACTCAAGAGGAAGCACGAGGGTCCAGCACACACATCCAGGGGAGCCCCGTTTCCGCCTCCTACCTCGAGATGAGTTATCCTTTCCCTGTTTCATAGGGAAAGAACTCCCGGCGTTCCCGTCGCATCTCAAGAGGAGGCGCTCTCCACAGGAAAGGCAAGAGGAACTCCAGGGTCGTGCCACCATTCCAAGAGTCCCCCAGATGTGTCAGTCCATTCCAGAGGAACCTGTTTTCCCTGCACTGCCTTGACGTTCAAGCCGAGGATCGACTCCCACCACGTGTGCACGTGGGACAGCCGTGTGGGAAAGCCTCGTGGGAAAGCCTCGTGGGAAAACCATAGATCCTTTGATCCACGCGGCGGACTGCGTGACACTGCTGCTACCGCTCTGGAGGAAAGCGCAAGTGCATGCCCGCATTCGAGACGAGGACTGACTCCCCTGGGGAGACTCCAGAAGTACTCCAAGATCCATGTCAGCACTGGAGAGGAATCCACAGGTTCCGGCCCCGACTCCACACAAGGTCTTAGGCCCCGGCATCGACGGGAGGGGAATCCCGAGAGGCCCCCGAGGAACTCGCATGGGGACTGGCCTTTCCTGAGGCCACCAGAGCGGGTCCCTTAGGTCCCCGTCGTAAGTCAAGAGCACCTGCCGCAACTCGAGAAAATCCAGGAGGTTTTGCCCTCCAGGCGAGATGAGGCCCATTTCCGTTGAAGCTTCTCGAGGCTAATCACATCTAACCACTGGAACTTCCAAAGGGTCCTTCACACCCTTGCTGCAACTCAAGAAGTTCCCCGACATACCCGTCTCCACTCGAGAGGAAGCACGAGGGTCCCGCACACATCCAGGGGAGCCCCGTTTCCGCCTCCTAGCTCGAGATGAGGGTCCTTTCCCTGTTTCCTAGGGAAAGAATTCCTGGCGTTCCCGTCGCATCTCAAGAGGAGGCGCTCTGCACCGGAAAGGCGAGAGGAACTCCAGGGTCGTGCCACCATTCCAAGAGTCCCCAAGTTGTGTCAGTCCATTCCAGAGGAACCTGTTTTCCCTGCACTGCCTTGACGTTCAAGCCGAGGATCGACTCCTAACACGTGTGCACGTGGGACAGCCGTGTGGGAAAGCCTCTTGGGAAAGCCTCCTGGGAAAGACACTAGGGAAAACCATACATCCTTTGATCCACGAGGCGGACTGCGTGACACTGCTGCTACCGCTCTGGAGGAAAGCGCAAGTGCATGCCCGCATTCGAGACGAGGACTGACTCCCCTGGGGAGACTCCAGAAGTACCCCAAGATCCATGTCAGCACTGGAGAGGAATCCTCAGGTTCCGGCCCCGACTCCACACAAGGTCTTAGGCCCCGGCATCGACGGGAGAGGAATCCCGAGAGGCCCCCGAGGAACTCGCATGGGGACTGGCCTTTCCTGAGGCCACCAGAGCGGGTTCCTGAGGCCCCGTCGTAAGTCGAGAGCACCTGACGCAACTCGAGAAAGTAAAGGAGGGTTTGCCCTCCAGGCGAGATGAGGTCCATTTCCGCTGAGGCTGCTCCAGTTTAATCACATCGAACCACTGGACCTTCCAAAGGGTCCTTCACACCCTTGCTGCAACTCAAGAAGTTACCCGACATACCAGTCTCCACTCGAGAGGAAGCACGAGGGTCCCGCACACATCCAGGGGAGCCCGGTTTCCGCCTTCTAGTTCGAGATGAGGGATCCTTTCCCTGTTTCGTAGGGAACGAATTCCCGGCGTTCCCGTCGCTTCTCAAGAGGAGGCACTCTCCACAGGAAAGGCGAGAGGAATTCCAGGGTCGTGCCACCATTCCAAGAGTCCCCCATATGTGTCAGTCCATTCCAGAGGAACCTGTTTTCCCTGCACTGCCTTGACGTTCAAGCCGAGATTCGACTCCCAGCACGTGTGCACGTGGGACAGCCCTGTGGGAAAGCCTCGTGGGAAAGCCTCGTGGGAAAGACTCGAGGGAAAACCATAGATACTTTGATCCACGCGGCGGAATGCGTGACACTGCTGCTTCCACTCTGGAGGAAAGCGCAAGTGCATGCCCGCATTCGAGACGAGTACTGACTCCCCAGGGGAGACTCCAGAAGTACCCCAAGATCCATGTCAGCACTGGAGAGGAATCCTCAGGTTCCGGCCCCGACTCCACACAAGTTCTTAAGCCCCGGAATTGACGGGAGAGGAATCCCGAGAGGCCCCCGAGGAACTCGCATGGGGACTGGCCTTTCCTGAGGCCACCAGAGCGGGTCCCTGAGGTCCCCGTCGTAAGTCGAGAGCACCTGCCGCAACTCGAGAAAATCCATGAGGTTTTGCGCTCCAGGCGAGACAAGGCCCATTTCCGCTGAGGCTTCTCGAGGCTAATCACATCTGACCACTGGAACTTCCAAAGGGTCCTTCACACCCTTGCTGCAACTCAAGAAGTTCCCTGAAATACCCGTCTCCACTCGAGAGGAAGCACGAGGGTCCCGCACACATCCAGGGGAGCCCTGTTTCCGCCTCCTAGCTCGAGATGAGGGTCCTTTCGCTGTTTCCTCAGGAAAGAATTCCCGGCGTTCCCGTCGCATCTCAAGAGGAGGCGCTCTCCACAGGAAAGGCGAGAGGAACTCCAGGGTCGTGCCACCATTCCAAGAGTCCCCAAGTTGTGTCAGTCCATTCCAGAGGAACCTGTTTTTCCTGCACTGCCTTGACGTTCAAGCCGAGGATCGACTCCCACCATGGTGGCACGTGGGAGAGCCGTGTGGGAAAGCCTCGTGGGAAAGCCTCATGGGAAAGCCTCGAGGGAAAGCCATGGATCCCTTGATCTACGCGGCGGATTGCGTGACACTGCTGCTACCGCTCTGGAGGAAAGCGCAAGTGCATGCCCGCATTCGAGACGAGGACTGACTCCCCTGGGGAGACTCCAGAAGTACCCCAAGATCCATGTCAGCACTGGAGAGGAATCCTCAGGTTCCGGCCCCGACTCCACACAAGGTCTTAGGCCCCGGCATCGACGGGAGACGAATCCCGAGAGGCCCCCGAGGAACTCGCATGGGGACTGGCCTTTCCTGAGGCCACCAGAGCGGGTCCCTGAGGGCCACGTAGTAAGTCGAGAGCACCTGCCGCAACTCGAGAAAATCCAGGAGGTTTTGCCCTCCAGGCGAGATGAGGCCCATTTCCGCTGAGGCTTCTCGAGGCTAATCACATCTAACCACTGGAACTTCCAAAGGGTCCTTCACACCCTTGCTGCAACTCAAGAAGTTCCCCGACATACCCGTCTCCACTCGAGAGGAAGCACGAGGGTCCCGCACACATCCAGGGGAGCCCCGTTTCCGCCTCCTAGCTCGAGATGAGGGATCCTTTCCCTGTTTCGTAGGGAAAGAATTCGCGGCGTTCCCGTCGCATCTCAAGAGGAGGGGCTCTCCACAGGAAAGGCGAGAGGAATTCCAGCGTCGTGACACCATTACAAGAGTCCCCCAGATGTGTCAGTCCATTCCAGAGGAACCTGTTTTCCCTGCATTGCCTTGACGTTCAAGCCGAGGATCGACTAACATCACGTGTGCACGTGGGACAGCCCTGTGGGAAAGCTTCTTGGGAAAGCCTCGAGGGAAAACCATAGATCCCTTGATCCACGCGGCGGAATGCGTGACACTGCTGCTACCGCTCTGGAGGAAAGCGCAAGTGCATGCCCTCATTCGAGACGAGGACTGACTCCCCTGGGGAGACTCCAGAAGTACCCCAAGATCCATGTCAGCACTGGAGAAGAATCCTCAGGTTCCGGCCCCGATTCCACACAAGGTCTTAGGCCCCGGCATCGAAGGGAGAGAAATTCCCTGAGGCCCCCGAGGAACTCGCATGGGGACTGGCCTTTCCTGAGGCCACTAGAGCGGGTCCCTGAGGTCCCCGTAGTAAGTCGAGAGCACCTGCCGCAACTCGAGAAAATCCAGGAGGTTTTGCCCTCCAGTCGATGTGACGCCCTTTTCTCTGAGGCTTCTGGAGGCTAATCACATCTAACGACTGGAACTTCCAAAGGGTCCTTCACAACCTTGCTGCAATTCCAGAAGTTCCCCGACATACCGTGTCCACTCGAGAGGGAGGACTAGGGTTCCGCACACAATCAGGGGAGCCCCGTTTCCGCCTCCTAGCTCGAGATGAGGGATCCTTTCCCTGTTTCGTAGGGAAAGGATTCCCGGCGTTTCCGTCGCATCTCAAGAGGAGGCGCTCTCCACAGGAAAGGCGAGAGGAACTCCAAGGTCGTGCCACCATTCCAAGAGTCACCCAGATGTGTCAGTCCATTCCAGAGGAACGTATTTTCCCTCCACTGCCTGGGCGTTCATGCCGAGGATCGACTCCCACCACTATGGTACGTGGGACAGCCGTGTGGGAAAGCCTCGTGGAAAAGGCACGAGGGAAAACCATAGATCCTTTGATATACGCGGTGGAATGCATGACACTGCTGCTACTGCTCTGGAGGAAAGCGCAAGTGCATGCCCGCATTCGAGACGAGGACTGACTCCCCTGGGGAGACTCCAGAAGTACCCCAAGATCCATGTCAGCACTGGAGAAGAATCCTCAGGTTCTGGCCCCGACTCCACACAAGGTCTTAGGCCCCGGCACCGACGGGAGAGGAATCCCGAGAGGCCCCCGTGGAACTCGCATGGGGACTGGCCTTTCCTGAGGCCACAAGAGCGGGTCCCTGACGTCCCGTCGTAAGTCGAGAGCACCTGCCGCAACTCGAGAAAATCCAGTAGGTCCTCCCCTCCAGGCGAGATGAGGCCCATTTCCGCTGAGGCTGCTGGAGGCTAATCACATCTAACCACTGGCACTTCCAAAGGGTCCTTCACACCCTTGCTGCAACTCAAGAAGTTCCCCGACATACCCGTATCCACTCGAGAGGAAGCACGAGGGTCCCGCACACATCCAGGGGAGCCCCGTTTCCTCCTCCTAGCTCGACATGAGGGATCCTTTCCCTGTTTAGTAGGGAAAGAATTTCCGGCGTTCCCGTCGCATCTCAAGAGGAGGCGCTCTCCACAGGAAAGGCGAGAGTAACTCCAGGCTCGTGCCACCATTCCAAGAGACCCCCAGATGTGTCAGTCCATTCCAGAGAAACCTGTTCTCCCTGCACTTCCTTGACGATCAAGCCGAGGATCGACTCCAACCACGTGTGCACGTGGGACAGCCCTGTGGGACAGCCGTGTGGGAAAGCCTCATGGGAAAGACTCGAGGGAAAACCATAGATCTTTGATCCACGCGGCGGACTGCGTGACACTGCTGCTACCGCTCTGGAAGAAAGCGCAAGTGCATGCCCGCATTCGAGACGAGGACTGACTCCCCTGGGGAGACTCCAGAAGTACCCCAAGATCCATGTCAGCACTGGAGAGGAATCCTCAGGTTTCGGCCCCGACTCCACACAAGGTCTTAGGCCCTGGCATCGAAGGGAGAGGAATCCCGAGAGGCCCCCGAGGAAATCGCATGGGGACTGGCCTTTCCTGAGGCCACCAGAGCGGGTCCCTGAGGTCCCCATCGTAAGTTGAGAGCACCTGCTGCAACTCGAGAAAATCCAGAATGTTTTGCCCTCCAGCCGAGATGAGGCCCATTTCCGCTGAGGCTTCTCGAGGCTAATCATATCTAACCACTGGAACTTCCAAAGGGTCCTTCACACACTTGCTGCAAATCAAGAAGTTCCCCCACAGACCCGTCTCCACTCGAGAGGAAGCACGAGGGTCCCGCACACAACCAGGGGAGCCCCGTTTCCGCCTCCTAGCTCGAGATGAGGGATCCATTCCCTGTTTCGTAGGGAAAGAATTCCCGGCGTTCCTTTCGCATCTCAAGAGGAGGCGCTCTCCACAGGAAAGGAGAGAGGAACTCCAGGGTCGTGCCAGTGTTCCAAGAGTGCCCCAGAAATGTCAGTCCATTCCAGAGGAACGTATTTTCCCTGTACTGCCTCGACGTTCATGACGAGGATCGACTCCCACCATTGTGGCACGTGGGAGAGCCCTGTGGGAAATCCTCGTGGGAAAGCCTCGAGGGAAAGCCATGGATCCCTTGATCCACGCGGCGGAATGCGTGACACTGCTGCTACCGCTCTGGAGGAAACTGCAAGTGCATGCCCGCATTCGAGACGAGGACTGACTCCCCTGGGGAGACTCCAGAAGTACCCCAAGATCCATGTCAGCACTGGAGAGGAATCCTCAGGTTCCGGCCCCGACTCCACACAAGGTCTGAGGCCCCGGCATCGACGGGAGAGGAATCCCGTGAGGACCCGAGGAACTCGCATGGGGACTGGCCTTTCCTGAGGCCACCAGAGCGGGTCCCTGAGGTCCCCGTCGTAAGTCGAGAGCACCTGCCGCAACTCGAGAAAATCCAGGAGGTTTTGCCCTCCAGGCGAGGTGAGGCCCATTTCCGCTGAGGCTTCCGGAAGCTAATCACATCTAACCACTGGAACTTCCAAAGGGTCCTTCACACCCTTGCTGCAACTCAAGAAGCTCCCCGACATAGACATACCAGTCTCCACTCGAGAGGAAGCACGAGGGTCAAGCACACATCCAGGGGGGACCCGATTCCGTCTCCTAGCTTGAAATGAGGGATCCTTTCCCTGTTTCGTAGGGAAAGAATTCCCGACGTTCCCGTCGCATCTCAAGAGGAGGCGCTCTCCACAGGAAAGTCGAGAGGAACTCCAGGGTCCTGTCACCATTCCAAGTGTTCCCCAGATGTGTCAGTCCATTCCAGAGGAACCTGTTTTCCCTGCACTGCCTTGACGTTCAAGCCGAGGATCGACTCCCACCACGTGTGCACGTGGGACAGCCCTGTGGGAAAGCCTCGTTGGAAAGCCTCGTGGGAAAGACTCGAGGGAAAACCATAGATCCTTTGATCCACGCGGTGGAATGCGGGACTCTGCTGCTACCGCTTTGGAGGAAAGCGCAAGTGCATGCCCTCATTCGAGACGAGGACTGACTCCCCTGGGGAAACTTCAGAAGTACCCCAAGATCCATGTCAGCACTGGAGAGGAATACTCAGGTTCCGGCCCCGACTCCACACAAGGTCTTAGGCCCCGGCATCGACGGGAGAGGAATCCCGAGAGGCCCCCTAGGAACTCGCAAGGGAACTGGCCTTTCCTGAGGCCACCAGAGCGGGTCCCTGAGGTCCCCGTCGTAAGGCGAGAGCACCTGCCGCAACTCGAGAAAATCCAGGAGGTTTTGCCCTCCAGGCGAGATGAGGCCCATTTCCGCTGAGGCTTCTCGAGGCTAATCACATCTAACCACTGGAACTTCCAAAGGGTCCTTCACACCCTTGCTGCAACTCAAGAAGTTCCCTGAAATACCCGTCTCCACTCGAGAGGAATCACGAGGGTCCCGCACACATCCAGGGGAGCCCCGTTTCCGCCTCCTAGCTCGAGATGAGGGTCCTTTCCCTGTTTCCTAGGGAAAGAATTCCCGGCGTTCCCGTCGCATCTCAAGAGGAGGCGCTCTCCACAGGAAAGGCGAGAGGAACTCCAGGGTCGTGCCACCATTCCAAGAGTCCCCAAGTTGTGTCAGTCCATTCCAGAGGAACCTGTTTTCCGTGCACTGCCTTGACGTTCAAGCCGAGGATCGACTCCCACCATGGTGGCACTTGGGAGAGCCCTGTGGGAAAGCCTCGTGGGAAAGCCTCGAGGGAAAGCCATGGATCCCTTGATCCACGCGGCGGAATGCGTGACACTGCTGCTACCGCTCTGGAGGAAAGCGCAAGTGCATGCCCGCATTCGAGACGAGGACTGACTCCCCTGGGGAGACTCCAAAAGTACCCCAAGATCCATGTCAGTAATGGAGAGGAATCGTCAGGTTCCGGCCCCGACTCCACACAAGGTCTTAGGCCCCGGCATCGACGGGAGAGGAATCCCGTGAGGACCCCGAGGAACTCGCATGGGGACTGGCCTTTCCTGAGGCCACCAGAGCGGATCCATGAGGTCCCCGTCGTAAGTCAAGAGCACCTGCCGCAACTCGAGAAAATCCAGGAGGTTTTGCCCTCCAGGCGAGGTGAGGCCCATTTCCGCTGAGGCTTCTGGAGGCTAATCACATCTAACCACTGGAACTTCCAAAGGGTCCTTCACACCCTTGCTGCAACTTAAGAAGCTCCCCGACATAGACATAGCAGTCTCCAATCGAGAGGAAGCACGAGGGTCAAGCACACATCCAGGGGGGACACGTTTCCGCCTCCTAGCTTGAGATGAGGGATCCTTTCCCTGTTTCGTAGGGAAAGAATTCCCGGCGTTCTCGTCGCATCTCAAGAGGAGGCGCTCTCCACAGGAAAGGCGAGAGGAACTCCAGGGTCGTGCCACCATTTCAAGAGTCCCCCAGATGCGTCAGTCCTTTCCAGAGGAAGGTATTTTCCCTTCACTGCCTCGACGTTCATGCCGAGGATCGACTCCCACCACGATGGTACGTGGGACATCCCTGTGGGAAAGCCTCGTGGGTAGCCTCGAGGGAAAGCCATAGATCCCTTGATCCACGCGGCGGAATGCGTGACACTGCTGTTACCGCTCTGGAGGAAAGCGTAAGTGCATGAAAGCATTCGAGACGAGGACTGACTCCCCTGGGGAGACTCCAGAAGTACCCCAAGATCCATGTCAGCACTGGAGAGGAATCCTCAGGTTCCGGCCCCGACTCCACACAAGGTCTTAGGCCCCGGCATCGACGGGAGAGGAATCCCGAGAGGCCCCCGAGGAACTCGCATGGGGACTGGCCTTTCCTGAGGCCACCAGAGCGGGTCCCTGAGGTCCCCGTCGTAAGTCGAGAGCACCTGCCGCAACTCGAGAAAATCCAGGAGGTTTTGCCCTCCAGGCGAGATGAGGCCCATTTCCGCTGAGGCTTCTCGAGGCTAATCACATCGAACCACTGGAACTTCCAAAGGGTCCTTCACACCCTTGCTGCAACTCAAGAAGTTCCCCGACGTACCCGTCTCCACTCGAGAGGAAGCACGAGGTTCCCGCACACATCCAGGGGAGCCCCGTTTCCGCCTCCTAGCTCGAGATGAGGGATCCTTTCCCTGTTTCGTAGGGAAAGAATTCCCGGCGTTCCCGTCGCATCTCAAGAGGAGGCGCTCTCCACAGGAAAGGCGAGAGGAACTCCAGGGTCGTGCCACCATTCCAAGAGTCCCCCAGATGTGTCAGTCCATTCCAGAGGAACCTGTTTTCCCTGCACTGCCTTGACGTTCAAGCCGAGGATCGACTAACATCACGTGTGCACGTGGGACATCCCTGTGGGAAAGCCTCGAGGGAAAGCCATAGATCCCTTGATCCACGCGGCGGAATGCGTGACACTGCTGCTACCGCTCTGGAGGAAAGCGCAAGTGCATGCCCTCATTCGAGACGAGGACTGACTCCCCTGGGGAGACTCCAGAAGTACCCCAAGATCCATGTCAGCACTGGAGAAGAATCCTCAGGTTCCGGCCCCGACTCCACACAAGGTCTTAGGCCCCGGCATCGACGGGAGAGGAATCCCGTGAGGCCCCCGAGGAACTCGCATTGGGACTGGCCTTTCCTGAGGCCACTAGAGCGGGTCCCTGAGGTCCCCGTCGTAAGTCGAGAGCACCTGCCGCAACTCGAGAAAATCCAGGGGGTTTTGCCCTCCAGGCGATGTGAGGCCCATTTCCGCTGAGGCTTCTGGAGGCTAATCACATCTAACCACTGGAACTTCAAAAGGGTCCTTCACACCCTTGCTGCAATTCAAGAAGTTCCCCGACATACACGTGTCCACTCGAGAGGTAGGACGAGGGTTCCGCACACAATCAGGGGAGCCCCGTTTCCGCCTCCAAGCTCGAGATAAGGGATCCTTTCCCTGTTTCGTAGGGAAAGGATTCCCGGCGTTTCCCTCGCATCTCAAGAGGAGGCGCTCTCCACAGGAAAGGCGAGAGGAACTCCAGGGTCGTGCCACCATTCCAAGAGTCCCCCAGATGTGTCAGTCCATTCCAGAGGAACGTATTTTCCCTCCACTGCCTCAGCGTTCATGCCGAGGATCGACTCCCACCACTATGTTACGTGGGACAGCCCTGTGGGAAAGCCTCGTGGAAAAGACACGAGGGAAAACCATAGATCCTTTGATATACGCGGTGGAATGCATGACACTGCTTCTACTGCTCTGGAGGAAAGCGCAAGTGCATGCCCGCATTCGAGACGAGGACTGACTCCCCTGGGGAGACTCCAGAAGTACCCCAAGATCCATTTCAGCACTGGAGAGGAATCCTCAGTTTCCGGCCCCGACTGCACACAAGGTCTTAGGCCCCTGCATCGAAGGGAGAGGAATCCCGAGAGGCCCCCGAGGAAATCGCATGGGGACTGGCCTTTCCTGAGGCCACCAGAGCGGGTTCCTGAGGTCCCCGTCGTAAGTCGAGAGCACCTGCCGCAACTCGAGAAAATCCAGGAGGTCCTCACCTCCAGGCGAGATGAGGCCCATTTCCGCTGAGGCTTCTCGAGGCTAATCACATCTAACCACTGGAACTTCCAAAGGGTCCTTCACACACTTGATGCAACTCAAGAAGCTCCCCGACATAGACATACCAGTCTCCACTCGAGAGGAAGCACGAGGGTCAAGCACACATCCAGGGGGGACCCGTTTCCGCCTCCTAGCTTGAGATGAGGTATCCTTTCCCTGTTTCGTAGGGAAAGAATTCCCGGCTTTTCCGTCGCATCTCAAGAGGAGGCGCTCTCCACAGGAAAGGCGAGAGGAACTCCAGGGTCGGGCCAGTGTTCCAAGAGTCCCCCAGATGTGTCAGTCCATTCCAGAGGAAGGTATTTTCCCTGCACTGCCTCGACGTTCATGCCGAGGATCGACTCCCACCACGATGGTACGTGGGACAGCCCTGTGGGAAAGCCTCGTGGGAAAGCCTCGAGGGAAAGCCATAGATCCCTTGATCCACGCGGCGGAATGCGTGACACTGCTGCTACCGCTCTGGAGGAAATCGTAAGTGGATGCCCGCATTCGAGACAAGGACTGACTCCCCTGGGGAGACTCCAGAAATACCCCAAGATCCATGTCAGCACTGGAGAGGAATCCTCAGGTTCCGGCCCCGACTCCACACAAGGTCTTAGGCCTCGGCATCGACGGAAGAGGAATCCCGAGAGGCCCCCGAGGAACTCGCATGGGGACTGGCCTTTCCTGAGGCCACCAGAGCGGGTCCCTGAGGTCCCCGTCGTTAGTCGAGAGCACCTGCCGCAACTCGAGAAAATCCAGGAGGTTTTGCCCTCCAGCCGAGATGAGGCCCATTTCCGCTGATGCTTCTGGAGGCTAATCACATCTAACCACTGGAACTTCCAAAGGGTCCTTCACACCCTTGCGCAATTCCAGAAGTTCCCCGACATACACGTGTCCCCTCGAGAGGGAGGCCGAGGGTTCCGCACACAATCAGGGGAGCCCCGTTTCCGCCTCCTAGCTCGAGATGAGGGATCCTTTCCCTGTTTCGTAGGGAAAGGATTCCCGGCGTTTCCGTCGCATCTCAAGAGGATGCGCTCTCCACAGGAAAGGCGAGAGGAACTCCAGGGTCGTGCCACCATTCCAAGAGACCCACAGATGTGTCAGTCCATTCCAGAGGAACGTATTTTCCCTCCACTGCCCTGGCGTTCATGCCGAGGATCGACTCCCACCACGGTGGCACGTGGGACAGCCCTGTGGGAAAGCCTCGTGGGAAAGCCTCGAGGGAAAGCCATAGATCCCTTGATCCACGCGGCAGAATGTGTGACACTACTGCTACCGCTCTGGAGGAAAGCGCAAGTGCATGCCCGCATTCGAGACAAGGACTGACTCCCCTGGGGAGACTCCAGAAGTACCCCAAGATTCATGTCAGCACTGGAGAGGAATCCTCAGGTGCTGGCCCCGACTCCACACAAGGTCTTAGACCCCAGCATCGACGGGAGAGGAATCCCGAGAGGCCCCCTGGAACTCGCATGGGGACTCTCCTTTCCTGAGGGCACCAGAGCGGGTCCCTGAGGTCCCCGTCTTAAGTCAAGAGCACCTGCCGCAACTCGAGAAAATCCAGGAGGATTTGCCCTCCAGGCGAGATGAGGCCCATTTGCGCTGAGGCTTCTCGAGGCTAATCACATCTAACCACTGGAACTTCCAAAGGGTCCTTCACACCCTTGCTGCAACTCAGGAAGTTTCCCGACATACCCGTCTCCACTCGAGAGGAAGCACGAGAGTCCCGCACACATCCTGGGGAGCCCCGTTTCCGCCTCCGAGCTCAAGATGAAGGATCCTTTCCCTGTTTCGTAGGCAAAGAATTCCCGGCGTTCCCGTCGCATTTCCAGAGGAGGCGCTCTCCCCAGGAAAGGCGAGAGGAACTCCAGGGTCGTGCCACCATTGCAAGAGTCCCCCAGATGTGTCAGTCCATTCCAGAGGAACGTATTTTCCCTGCACTGCCTCGACGTTCATGCCGAGGATCAATTCCCACCACGGTGGTACGTGGGACAGCCCTGTGGGAAAGCCTCGTGGGAAAGCCTCGAGGGAAAGCCATAGATCCCTTGATCCACGCGGCGGAATGTGTGACACTGCTGCTACCGCTCTGGAGGAAAGCGCAAGTGCATGCCCACATTCAAGACGAGGACTGACTCCCCTGGGGAGACTCCAGAAGTACCCCAAAATCCATGTCAGCACTGGAGAGGAATCCTCAGGTTCCGTCCCCGACTCCACACAAGGGCTTAGGCCCCGGCATCGAAGGGAGAGGAATTCCGAGAGGCTCCCGAGGAAATCGCATGGGGACTGGCCTTACCTGAGGCCACCAGAGCGGGTTCCTGAGGTCCCCGTCGTAAGACGAGAGCACCTGCCGCAACTCGAGAAAATCCAGGAGGTCCTCCCCTCCAGGCGAGATGAGGCCCATTTCCAATGAGGCTTCTCGAGGCTAATCACATCTAACCCCTGGAACTTCCAAAGGGTCCTTCACACCCTTGCTGCAACTCAAGAAGTTCCCCGACATACCCGTCTCCACTCGAGAGGAAGCACGAGGGTCCCGCACACATCCAGGGGAGCCCCGTTTCCGCCTCCTAGCTCGAGATGAAGGATCCTTTCCCTGTTTCGTAGGGAAAGAATTCCCGGCGTTCTCGTCGCATCTCCAGAGAAGGCGCGCTCCACAGGAAAGGCGAGAGGAACTCCAGGGTAGTGCCACCATTCCAAGAGACCCCCAGATGTGTCAGTCCATTCCAAAGGAATGTATTTTCCCTGCAATGCCTCGACGTTCATGCCGAGGATCGACTCCCACCACGGTGGCACGTGGGACAGCCCTGTGGGAAAGCCTCGTGGGAAAGACTCGAGGGAAAGCCATGGATCCCTTGATCCACGAGGCCGAATGCGTGACACTGCTGCTACCGCTCTGGAGGAAAGCGCAAGTGCATGCCCGCATTCGAGACGAGGACTGACTCCCCTGGGGAGACTCCAGAAGTACCCCAAGATCCATGTCAGCACTGGAGAAGAATCCTCAGGTTCCGGCCCCGACTCCACACAAGGTCTTAGGCCCCGGCACCGAAGGGAGAGGAATCCCGAGAGGCCCCCGAGTAAATCACATGGGGACTGGCCTTTCCTGAGGCCACCAGAGCGGGTCCCTGACGTCCCCGTCGTAGGTCGAGAGCACCTGCCGCAACTCGAGAAAATCCAGGAGGTTTTGCCCTCCAGGCGAGATGAGGCCCATTTCCGCTGAGGCTGCTGGAGGCTAATCACATCTAACCACTGGAACTTCCAAAGGGTCCTTCACACCCTTGCTGCAACTCAAGAAGTTCCCCGACATACCCGTCTCCATCGAGAGGAAGCACGAGGGTCCCGCACACATCCAGGGGAGCCCCGTTTCCTCCTCCTAGCTCGAGATGAGGGATCCTTTCCCTGTTTCGTAGGGAAAGAATTCCCGGCGTTCCCGTCGCATCTCAAGAGGAGGCACTCTCCACAGGAAAGGCGAGAGTAACTCCAGGGTCGTGCCACCATTCCAGGAGACCCCCAGATGTGTCAGTCCATTCCAGAGAAACCTGTTTTCCCTGCACTGCCTTGACGTTCAAGCCGAGGATCGACTCCCACCACGTGTGCACGTGGGACAGCCCTCTGGGAAAGCCTCGTGGGAAAGCCTCGTGGGAAAGACTCGAGGGAAAACCATAGATCCTTTGATCCACGCGTCGGACTGCGTGACACTGCTGCTACCGCTCTGGAGGAAAGCGCAAGTGCATGCCCGCATTCGAGACGAGGACTGACTCCCCTGGGGAGACTCCAGAAGTACCCCAAGATCCATGTCAGCACTGGAGAGGAATCCTCATGTTCCGGCCCCGACTCCACACAAGGTCTTAGGCCCCGGCATCGACGGGAGAGGAATACCGTGAGGCCCCCGAGGAACTCGCATGGGGACTGGCCTTTCCTGAGGCCACCAGAGCGTGTACCTGAGGTCCCCGGCGTAAGTCGAGGGCACCTGCGCAACTCGAGAAAATCCAGGAGGTTTTGCCCTCCAGGCGAGATGAGGCCCATTTCCGCTGAGGCTTCTCGAGGCTAATCACATCTAACCCCTGGAACTTCCAAAGGGTACTTCACACCCTTGGTGCAACTCAAGAAGTTCCCTGAAATACCCGTCTCCACTCGAGAGGAAGCACGAGGGTCCCGCACTCATCCAGGGGAGCCCCGTTTCCGCCTCCTAGCTGGAGATGAGGGTCCTTTCCCTGTTTCCTAGGGAAAGAATTCCCGGCGTTCCCGTCGCATCTCAAGAGGAGGCGCTCTCCACAGGAAAGGCGAGAGGAACTCCAGGGTCGTGCCACCATTCCAAGAGTCCCCAAGTTGTGTCAGTCCATTCCAGAGGAACCTGTTTTCCCTGCACTGCCTTGACGTTCAAGCCGAGGATCGACTCCCAACACGTGTTCACGTGGGACAGCCCTGTGGGAAAGTCTCGTGGGAAAGCCTCGAGGGAAAGCCATAGATCCCTTGATCCACGCGGCGGAAGGCGTGACACTGCTGCTACCGCTCTGGAGGAAAGCGCAAGTGCATGCCCGCATTCGAGACGAGGACTGACTCCCTTCGGGAGACTCCAGAAGTAGCCCAAGATCCATGTCAGCACTGGAGAGGAATACTCAGGTTCCGGCCCCGACTCCACACAAGGTCTTAGGCCCCGGCATCGACGGGAGAGGAATCCCGCGAGGCCCCCGAGGAAATCGCATGGGGACTGGCCTTTCCTGAGGCCACAAGAGCGGGTCCCTGAGATCCCCGTCGTAAGTCGAGAACACCTGCAGCAACTCGAGAAAATCCAGGAGGTTTTGCCCTCCAGGCGACATGAGGCCCATTTCCGATGAGGCTGCTCGAGGCTAATCACATCTAACCACTGGACATTCCAAACGGTCCTTCACACCCTTGCTGCAACTCAAGAAGTTCGCCGACATACCCGTCTCCACTCGAGAGGAAGCACGAGGGTCCCGCACACATCCAGGGGAGCCCCGTTTCCGCCTCCTAGCTCGAGATGAGTGATCCTTTCCCTGTTTCGTAGGGAAAGAATTCCCGGCGTTCCCGTCGCATCTCAAGAGGAGGCGCTCTCCACAGGAAAGGCGAGAGGAACTCCAGGGTCGTGCCACCATTCCAAGAGTCCCCAAGTTGTGTCAGTCCATTCCAGAGGAACCTGTTTTCCCTGCAATGCCTCGACGTTCATGCCGAGGATCGACTCCCACCACGGTGGCACGTGGGACAGCCCTGTGGGAAAGCCTCGTGGGAAAGACTCGAGGGAAAGCCATGGATCCCTTGATCCACGAGGCCGAATGCGTGACACTGCTGCTACCGCTCTGGAGGAAAGCGCAAGTGCATGCCCGCATTCGTGACGAGGACTGACTCCCCTGGGGAGACTCCAGAAGTACCCCAAGATCCATGTCAGCACTGGAGAAGAATCCTCAGGTTCCGGCCCCGACTCCACACAAGGTCTTAGGCCCCGGCACCGAAGGGAGAGGAATCCCGAGAGGCCCCCGAGTAAATCACATGGGGACTGGCCTTTCCTGAGGCCACCAGAGCGGGTCCCTGACGTCCCCGTCGTAGGTCGAGAGCACCTGCCGCAACTCGAGAAAATCCAGGAGGTTTTGCCCTCCAGGCGAGATGAGGCCCATTTCCGCTGAGGCTGCTGGAGGCTAATCACATCTAACCACTGGAACTTCCAAAGGGTCCTTCACACCCTTGCTGCAACTCAAGAAGTTCCCCGACATACCCGTCTCCATCGAGAGGAAGCACGAGGGTCCCGCACACATCCAGGGGAGCCCCGTTTCCTCCTCCTAGCTCGAGATGAGGGATCCTTTCCCTGTTTCGTAGGGAAAGAATTCCCGGCGTTCCCGTCGCATCTCAAGAGGAGGCACTCTCCACAGGAAAGGCGAGAGTAACTCCAGGGTCGTGCCACCATTCCAAGAGACCCCCAGATGTGTCAGTCCATTCCAGAGAAACCTGTTTTCCCTGCACTGCCTTGACGTTCAAGCCGAGGATCGACTCCCAAAACGTGTGCACGTGGGACAGCCCTGTGGGAAAGCCTCGTGGGAAAGCCTCGTGGGAAAGACTCGAGGGAAAACCATAGATCCTTTAATCCACGCAGCGGAATGCGTGACACTGCTGCTACCACTCTGGAGGAAAGCGCAAGTGCATGCCCGCATTCGAGACGAGGACTGGCTCCCCTGGGGAGACTCCAGAAGTACCCCAAGATCCATGTCAGCACTGGAGAGGAATCCTCAGGTTCCGGCCCCGACTCCACACAAGGTCTTAGGCCCCGGCATCGACGGGAGAGGAATCCCGAGAGGCCCCCGAGGAACTCGCATGGGGACTGGCCTTTCCTGAGGCCACCAGAGCGGGTCCCTGAGGTCCCCGTCGTAAGTCGAGAGCACCTGCTGCAACTCGAGAAAATCCAGGAGGTTTTGCCCTCCAGGCGAGATGAGGCCCATTTCCGCTGAGGCATCTCGAGGCTAATCACATCTAACCCCTGGAACTTCCAAAGGGTACTTCACACCCTTGCTGCAACTCAAGAAGTTCCCTGAAATACCCGTCTCCACTCGAGAGGAAGCACGAGGGTCCCGCACTCATCCAGGGGAGCCCCGTTTCCGCCTCCTAGCTGGAGATGAGGGTCCTTTCCCTGTTTCCTAGGGAAAGAATTCCCGGCGTTCCCGTCGCATCTCAAGAGGAGGCGCTCTCCACAGGAAAGGCGAGAGGAACTCCAGGGTCGTGCCACCATTCCAAGAGTCCCCAAGTTGTGTCAGTCCATTCCAGAGGAACCTGTTTTCCCTGCACTGCCTTGACGTTCAAGCCGAGGATCGACTCCCACCACGTGTGCACGTGGGACAGCCCTGTGGGAAAGCCTCGTGGGAAAGCCTCGTGGGAAAGACTCGAGGGAAAACCATAGATCCTTTGATCCACGCGGCGGAATGCGGGACACTGCTGCTACCGCTCTGGAGGAAAGCGCAAGTGCATGCCCGCATTCGAGACGAGGACTGACTCCCCTGGGGAAACTTCACAAGTACCCCAAGATCCATGTCAGCACTGGAGAGGAATCCTCAGGTTCCGCCCCGACTCCACACAAGGTCTTAGGCCCCGGCATCGATGGGAGAGGAATCCCGAGAGGCCCCCGAGGAACTCGCATGGGGACTGGCCTTTCCTGAGGCCACCAGAGCGGGTCCCTGAGGTCCCCGTCGTAAGTCGAGAGCACCTGCCGCAACTCGAGAAAATCCAGGAGGTTTTGCCCTCCAGGCGACATGAGGCCCATTTCCGCTGAGGCTTCTCGAGGCTAATCACATCTAACCACTGGAACTTCCAAAGGGTCCTTCACACCCTTGCTGCAACTCAAGAAGTTCCCCGACATACCCGTCTCCACTCGAGAGGAAGCACGAGGGTCCCGCACACATCCAGGGGAGCCCCGTTTCCGCCTCCTAGCTCGAGATGAGGGATCCTTTCCCTGTATCATAGGGAAAGAATTCCCGGTGTTCCCGTCGCATCTCAAGAGGAGGCGCTCTCCACAGGAAAGGCGAGAGGAACTCCAGGGTCGTGCCACCATTCCAAGAGTCCCCCAGATGTGTCAGTCCATTCCAGAGGAACCTGTTTTCCCTGCACTGCCTTGACGTTCAAGCCGAGGATCGACTCCCAAAACGTGTGCACGTGGGACAGCCCTGTGGGAAAGCCTCGTGGGAAAGCCTCGTGGGAAAGACTCGAGGGAAAACCATAGATCCTTTAATCCACGCAGCGGAATGCGTGACACTGCTGCTACCACTCTGGAGGAAAGCGCAAGTGCATGCCCGCATTCGAGACGAGGACTGGCTCCCCTGGGGAGACTCCAGAAGTACCCCAAGATCCATGTCAGCACTGGAGAGGAATCCTCAGGTTCCGGCCCCGACTCCACACAAGGTCTTAGGCCCCGGCATCGACGGGAGAGGAATCCCGAGAGGCCCCCGAGGAACTCGCATGGGGACTGGCCTTTCCTGAGGCCACCAGAGCGGGTCCCTGAGGTCCCCGTCGTAAGTCGAGAGCACCTGCTGCAACTCGAGAAAATCCAGGAGGTTTTGCCCTCCAGGCGAAATGAGGCCCATTTCCGCTGAGGCTTCTCGAGGCTAATCACATCTAACCACTGGAACTTCCAAAGGGTCCTTCACACCCTTGCTGCAACTCAAGAAGTTCCCTGAAATACCCGTCTCCACTCGAGAGGAAGCACGAGGGTCCCGCACACATCCAGGGGAGCCCCGTTTCCGCCTCCTAGCTCGAGATGAGGGTCCTTTCCCTGTTTCCTAGGGAAAGAATTCCGGGCGTTCCCGTCGCATCTCAAGAGGAGGCGCTCTGCACCGGAAAGGCGAGAGAAACTCCAGGGTCGTGCCACCATTAAAAGAGCCCCCAAGTTGTGTCAGTCCATTCCAGAGGAATCTGTTTTCCCTGCACTGCCTTGACGTTCAAGCCGAGGATCGACTCCCAACACGTGTGCGCTTGAGACAGCCCTGTGGGAAAGCCTCGTGGAAAAGACTCGCCGGAAAATCATAGATCCTTTGATCGACGCGGCAGACTGCGTGACACTGCTGCTACCGCTCTGGAGGAAAGCGCAAGTGCATGCCCGCATTCGAGACGGGGACTGACTCCCCTTGGGAGACTCCAGAAGTACCCCAAGATCCATGTCAGCACTGGAGAGGAATCCTCAGGTTCCGGCCCCGACTCCACACGAGGTCTTAGGCCCCGGTATCGATGGGAGAGGAATCCCGAGAGGCCCCGGAGGAACTCGCATGGGGACTGGCCTTTCCTGAGGCCACCAGAGCGGGTCCCTGAGGTCCCCGTCGTAAGTCGAGAGCACCTGCCGCAACTCGAAAAAATCCAGGAGGTATTGCCCTCCAGGCGAGATGAGGCCCATTTCCGCTGAGGCTTATCGAGGCTAATCACATCTAACCACTGGAATTTCCAAAGGGTCCATCACACCCTTGCTGCAACTCAAGAAGTTCCCCGACATACCCGTCTCCACTCGAGAGGAAGCACGAGGGTCCCGCACACATCCAGGGGAGCCCCGTTTCCGCCTCCTAGCTCGAGATGAGTGATCCTTTCCCTGTTTCGTAGGGAAAGAATTCCCGGCGTTCCCGTCGCATCTCAAGAGGAGGCGCTCTCCACAGGAAAGGCGAGAGGAACTCCAGGGTCGTGCCACCATTCAAACAGTCCCCCAGATGTGTCAGTCCATTCCAGAGGAACCTGTTTTCCCTGCACTGCCTTGACGTTCAAGCCGAGGATCGACTCCCACCACGTGTGCACGTGGGACAGCCCTGTGGGAAAGCCTCGTGGGAAAGCCTCGTGGGAAAGACTCGAGGGAAAACCATAGATCCTTTGATCCACGCGGCGGAATGCGGGACACTGCTCCTACCGCTCTGGAGGAAAGCGCAAGTGCATGCCCTCATTCGAGACGAGGACTGACTCCCCTGGGGAAACTTCAGAAGTACCCCAAGATCCATGTCAGCACTGGAGAGGAATCCTCAGGTTCCGGCCCCGACTCCACACAAGGTCTTAGGCCCCGGCATCGATGGGAGAGGAATCCCGAGAGGCCCCCGAGGAACTCGCATGGGGACTGGCCTTTCCTGAGGCCACCAGAGCGGGTCCCTGAGGTCCCCGTCGTAAGTCGAGAGCACCTGCCGCAACTCGAGAAAATCCAGGAGGTCCTCACCTCCAGGCGAGATGAGGCCCATTTCCGCTGAGGCTTCTCGAGGCTAATCACATCTAACCACTGGAACTTCCAAAGGGTCCTTCACACACTTGCTGCAACTCAAGAAGCTCCCCGACATAGACATACCAGTCTCCACTCGAGAGGAAGCACGAGGGTCAAGCACACATCCAGGGGGGACCCGTTTCCGCCTCCTAGCTTGAGATGAGGTATCCTTACCCTGTTTCGTAGGGAAAGAATTCCCGGCTTTTCCGTCGCATCTCAAGAGGAGGCGCTCTCCACAGGAAAGGCGAGAGGAACTCCAGGGTCGGGCCAGTGTTCCAAGAGTCCCCCAGATGTGTCAGTCCATTCCAGAGGAAGGTATTTTCCCTGCACTGCCTCGACGTTCATGCCGAGGATCGACTCCCACCACGATGGTACGTGGGACAGCCCTGTGGGAAAGCCTCGTGGGAAAGCCTCGAGGGAAAGCCCTAGATCCCTTGATCCACGCGGCGGAATGCGTGACACTGCTGCTACCGCTTTGGAGGAAATCGTAAGTGCATGCCCGCATTCGAGACAAGGACTGACTCCCCTGGGGAGACTCCAGAAGTACCCCAAGATCCATGTCAGCACTGGAGAGGAATCCTCAGGTTCCGGCCCCGACTCCACACAAGGTCTTAGGCCTCGGCATCGACGGAAGAGGAATCCCGAGAGGCCCCCGAGGAACTCGCATGGGGACTGGCCTTTCCTGAGGCCACCAGAGCGGGTCCCTGAGGTCCCCGTCGTTAGTCGAGAGCACCTGCCGCAACTCGAGAAAATCCAGGAGGTTTTGCCCTCCAGCCGAGATGAGGCCCATTTCCGCTGATGCTTCTGGAGGCTAATCACATCTAACCACTGGAACTTCCAAAGGGTCCTTCACACCCTTGCGCAATTCCAGAAGTTCCCCGACATACACGTGTCCCCTCGAGAGGGAGGCCGAGGGTTCCGCACACAATCAGGGGAGCCCCGTTTCCGCCTCCTAGCTCGAGATGAGGGATCCTTTCCCTGTTTCGTAGGGAAAGGATTCCCGGCGTTTCCGTCGCATCTCAAGAGGATGCGCTCTCCACAGGAAAGGCGAGAGGAACTCCAGGGTCGTGCCACCATTCCAAGAGACCCACAGATGTGTCAGTCCATTCCACAGGAACGTATTTTCCCTCCACTGCCCTGGCGTTCATGCCGAGGATCGACTCCCACCACGGTGGCACGTGGGACAGCCCTGTGGGAAAGCCTCGTGGGAAAGCCTCGAGGGAAAGCCATAGATCCCTTGATCCACGAGGCAGAATGTGTGACACTGCTGCTACCGATCTGGAGGAAAGCGCAAGTGCATGCCCGCATTCGAGACAAGGACTGACTTCCCTGGGGAGACTCCAGAAGTACCCCAAGATTCATGTCAGCACTGGAGAGGAATCCTCAGGTGCTGGCCCCGACTCCACACAAGGTCTTAGACCCCAGCATCGACGGGAGAGGAATCCCGAGAGGCCCCCTGGAACTCGCATGGGGACTCTCCTTTCCTGAGAGCACCAGAGCGGGTCCCTGAGGTCCCCGTCTTAAGTCAAGAGCACCTGCCGCAACTCGAGAAAATCCAGGAGGATTTGCCCTCCAGGCGAGATGAGGCCCATTTCCGCTGAGGCTTCTCGAGGCTAATCACATCTAACCAC
Source organism: Ovis canadensis (assembly GCF_042477335.2). Lineage (NCBI taxonomy): Eukaryota > Metazoa > Chordata > Mammalia > Artiodactyla > Bovidae > Ovis > Ovis canadensis. The sequence continues at coordinate 14,146,334 of NC_091254.1, read as the reverse complement.
TGGAACTTCCAAAGGGTCCTTCACACCCTTGCTGCAACTCAGGAAGTTTCCCGACATACCCGTCTCCACTCGAGAGGAAGCACGAGGGTCCCGCACACATCCTGGGGAGCCCCGTTTCCGCCTCCGAGCTCAAGATGAAGGATCCTTTCCCTGTTTCGTAGGCAAAGAATTCCCGGCGTTCCCGTCGCATTTCCAGAGGAGGCGCTCTCCCCAGGAAAGGCGAGAGGAACTCCAGGGTCGTGCCACCATTCCAAGAGTCCCCCAGATGTGTCAGTCCATTCCAGAGGAACGTATTTTCCCTGCACTGCCTCGACGTTCATGCCGAGGATCAATTCCCACCACGGTGGTACGTGGGACAGCCCTGTGGGAAAGCCTCGTGGGAAAGCCTCGTGGGAAAGACTCGAGGGAAAACCATAGATCCTTTGATCCACGCGGCGGAATGCGGGACACTGCTGCTACCGCTCTGGAGGAAAGCGCAAGTGCATGCCCTCATTCGAGACGAGGACTGACTCCCCTGGGGAAACTTCACAAGTACCCCAAGATCCATGTCAGCACTGGAGAGGAATCCTCAGGTTCCGGCCCCGACTCCACACAAGGTCTTAGGCCCCGGCATCGATGGGAGAGGAATCCCGAGAGGCCCCCGAGGAACTCGCATGGGGACTGGCCTTTCCTGAGGCCACCAGAGCGGGTCCCTGAGGTCCCCGTCGTAAGTCGAGAGCACCTGCCGCAACTCGAGAAAATCCAGGAGGTTTTGCCCTCCAGGCGACATGAGGCCCATTTCCGCTGAGGCTTCTCGAGGCTAATCACATCTAACCACTGGAACTTCCAAAGGGTCCTTCACACCCTTGCTGCAACTCAAGAAGTTCCCCGACATACCCGTCTCCACTCGAGAGGAAGCCCGAGGGTCCCGCACACATCCAGGGGAGCCCCGTTTCCGCCTCCTAGCTCGAGATGAGGGATCCTTTCCCTGTATCATAGGGAAAGAATTCCCGGTGTTCCCGCCGCATCTCAAGAGGAGGCGCTCTCCACAGGAAAGGCGAGAGGAACTCCAGGGTCGTGCCACCATTCCAAGAGTCCCCCAGATGTGTCAGTCCATTCCAGAGGAACCTGTTTTCCCTGCACTGCCTTGACGTTCAAGCCGAGGATCGACTCCCACCACGTGTGCACGTGGGACAGCCCTGTGGGAAAGCCTCGTGGGAAAGCCTCGTGGGAAAGACTCGAGGGAAAACCATAGATCCTTTGATCCACGCGGCGGAATGCGGGACACTGCTCCTACCGCTCTGGAGGAAAGCGCAAGTGCATGCCCTCATTCGAGACGAGGACTGACTCCCCTGGGGAAACTTCAGAAGTACCCCAAGATCCATGTCAGCACTGGAGAGGAATCCTCAGGTTCCGGCCCCGACTCCACACAAGGTCTTAGGCCCCGGCATCGATGGGAGAGGAATCCCGAGAGGCCCCCGAGGAACTCGCATGGGGACTGGCCTTTCCTGAGGCCACCAGAGCGGGTCCCTGAGGTCCCCGTCGTAAGTCGAGAGCACCTGCCGCAACTCGAGAAAATCCAGGAGGTCCTCACCTCCAGGCGAGATGAGGCCCATTTCCGCTGAGGCTTCTCGAGGCTAATCACATCTAACCACTGGAACTTCCAAAGGGTCCTTCACACACTTGCTGCAACTCAAGAAGCTCCCCGACATAGACATACCAGTCTCCACTCGAGAGGAAGCACGAGGGTCAAGCACACATCCAGGGGGGACCCGTTTCCGCCTCCTAGCTTGAGATGAGGTATCCTTACCCTGTTTCGTAGGGAAAGAATTCCCGGCTTTTCCGTCGCATCTCAAGAGGAGGCGCTCTCCACAGGAAAGGCGAGAGGAACTCCAGGGTCGGGCCAGTGTTCCAAGAGTCCCCCAGATGTGTCAGTCCATTCCAGAGGAAGGTATTTTCCCTGCACTGCCTCGACGTTCATGCCGAGGATCGACTCCCACCACGATGGTACGTGGGACAGCCCTGTGGGAAAGCCTCGTGGGAAAGCCTCGAGGGAAAGCCCTAGATCCCTTGATCCACGCGGCGGAATGCGTGACACTGCTGCTACCGCTCTGGAGGAAATCGTAAGTGCATGCCCGCATTCGAGACAAGGACTGACTCCCCTGGGGAGACTCCAGAAGTACCCCAAGATCCATGTCAGCACTGGAGAGGAATCCTCAGGTTCCGGCCCCGACTCCACACAAGGTCTTAGGCCTCGGCATCGACGGAAGAGGAATCCCGAGAGGCCCCCGAGGAACTCGCATGGGGACTGGCCTTTCCTGAGGCCACCAGAGCGGGTCCCTGAGGTCCCCGTCGTTAGTCGAGAGCACCTGCCGCAACACGAGAAAATCCAGGAGGTTTTGCCCTCCAGCCGAGATGAGGCCCATTTCCGCTGATGCTTCTGGAGGCTAATCACATCTAACCACTGGAACTTCCAAAGGGTCCTTCACACCCTTGCGCAATTCCAGAAGTTCCCCGACATACACGTGTCCCCTCGAGAGGGAGGCCGAGGGTTCCGCACACAATCAGGGGAGCCCCGTTTCCGCCTCCTAGCTCGAGATGAGGGATCCTTTCCCTGTTTCGTAGGGAAAGGATTCCCGGCGTTTCCGTCGCATCTCAAGAGGATGCGCTCTCCACAGGAAAGGCGAGAGGAACTCCAGGGTCGTGCCACCATTCCAAGAGACCCACAGATGTGTCAGTCCATTCCAGAGGAACGTATTTTCCCTCCACTGCCCTGGCGTTCATGCCGAGGATCGACTCCCACCACGGTGGCACGTGGGACAGCCCTGTGGGAAAGCCTCGTGGGAAAGCCTCGAGGGAAAGCCATAGATCCCTTGATCCACGAGGCAGAATGTGTGACACTGCTGCTACCGATCTGGAGGAAAGCGCAAGTGCATGCCCGCATTCGAGACAAGGACTGACTTCCCTGGGGAGACTCCAGAAGTACCCCAAGATTCATGTCAGCACTGGAGAGGAATCCTCAGGTGCTGGCCCCGACTCCACACAAGGTCTTAGACCCCAGCATCGACGGGAGAGGAATCCCGAGAGGCCCCCTGGAACTCGCATGGGGACTCTCCTTTCCTGAGAGCACCAGAGCGGGTCCCTGAGGTCCCCGTCTTAAGTCAAGAGCACCTGCCGCAACTCGAGAAAATCCAGGAGGATTTGCCCTCCAGGCGAGATGAGGCCCATTTCCGCTGAGGCTTCTCGAGGCTAATCACATCTAACCACTGGAACTTCCAAAGGGTCCTTCACACCCTTGCTGCAACTCAGGAAGTTTCCCGACATACCCGTCTCCACTCGAGAGGAAGCACGAGGGTCCCGCACACATCCTGGGGAGCCCCGTTTCCGCCTCCGAGCTCAAGATGAAGGATCCTTTCCCTGTTTCGTAGGCAAAGAATTCCCGGCGTTCCCGTCGCATTTCCAGAGGAGGCGCTCTCCCCAGGAAAGGCGAGAGGAACTCCAGGGTCGTGCCACCATTCCAAGAGTCCCCCAGATGTGTCAGTCCATTCCAGAGGAACGTATTTTCCCTGCACTGCCTCGACGTTCATGCCGAGGATCAATTCCCACCACGGTGGTACGTGGGACAGCCCTGTGGGAAAGCCTCGTGGGAAAGCCTCGTGGGAAAGACTCGAGGGAAAACCATAGATCCTTTGATCCACGCGGCGGAATGCGGGACACTGCTGCTACCGCTCTGGAGGAAAGCGCAAGTGCATGCCCTCATTCGAGACGAGGACTGACTCCCCTGGGGAAACTTCACAAGTACCCCAAGATCCATGTCAGCACTGGAGAGGAATCCTCAGGTTCCGGCCCCGACTCCACACAAGGTCTTAGGCCCCGGCATCGATGGGAGAGGAATCCCGAGAGGCCCCCGAGGAACTCGCATGGGGACTGGCCTTTCCTGAGGCCACCAGAGCGGGTCCCTGAGGTCCCCGTCGTAAGTCGAGAGCACCTGCCGCAACTCGAGAAAATCCAGGAGGTTTTGCCCTCCAGGCGACATGAGGCCCATTTCCGCTGAGGCTTCTCGAGGCTAATCACATCTAACCACTGGAACTTCCAAAGGGTCCTTCACACCCTTGCTGCAACTCAAGAAGTTCCCCGACATACCCGTCTCCACTCGAGAGGAAGCCCGAGGGTCCCGCACACATCCAGGGGAGCCCCGTTTCCGCCTCCTAGCTCGAGATGAGGGATCCTTTCCCTGTATCATAGGGAAAGAATTCCCGGTGTTCCCGCCGCATCTCAAGAGGAGGCGCTCTCCACAGGAAAGGCGAGAGGAACTCCAGGGTCGTGCCACCATTCCAAGAGTCCCCCAGATGTGTCAGTCCATTCCAGAGGAACCTGTTTTCCCTGCACTGCCTTGACGTTCAAGCCGAGGATCGACTCCCAAAACGTGTGCACGTGGGACAGCCCTGTGGGAAAGCCTCGTGGGAAAGCCTCGTGGGAAAGACTCGAGGGAAAACCATAGATCCTTTGATCCACGCAGCGGAATGCGTGACACTGCTGCTACCGCTCTGGAGGAAAGCGCAAGTGCATGCCCGCATTCGAGACGAGGACTGGCTCCCCTGGGGAGACTCCAGAAGTACCCCAAGATCCATGTCAGCACTGGAGAGGAATCCTCAGGTTCCGGCCCCGACTCCACACAAGGTCTTAGGCCCCGGCATCGACGGGAGAGGAATCCCGAGAGGCCCCCGAGGAACTCGCATGGGGACTGGCCTTTCCTGAGGCCACCAGAGCGGGTCCCTGAGGTCCCCGTCGTAAGTCGAGAGCACCTGCTGCAACTCGAGAAAATCCAGGAGGTTTTGCCCTCCAGGCGAAATGAGGCCCATTTCCGCTGAGGCTTCTCGAGGCTAATCACATCTAACCACTGGAACTTCCAAAGGGTCCTTCACACCCTTGCTGCAACTCAAGAAGTTCCCTGAAATACCCGTCTCCACTCGAGAGGAAGCACGAGGGTCCCGCACACATCCAGGGGAGCCCCGTTTCCGCCTCCTAGCTCGAGATGAGGGTCCTTTCCCTGTTTCCTAGGGAAAGAATTCCCGGTGTTCCCGTCGCATCTCAAGAGGAGGCGCTCTGCACCGGAAAGGCGAGAGAAACTCCAGGGTCGTGCCACCATTAAAAGAGCCCCCAAGTTGTGTCAGTCCATTCCAGAGGAATCTGTTTTCCCTGCACTGCCTTGACGTTCAAGCCGAGGATCGACTCCCAACACGTGTGCGCGTGAGACAGCCCTGTGGGAAAGCCTCGTGGAAAAGACTCGCCGGAAAATCATAGATCCTTTGATCGACGCGGCAGACTGCGTGACACTGCTGCTACCGCTCTGGAGGAAAGCGCAAGTGCATGCCCGCATTCGAGACGGGGACTGACTCCCCTGGGGAGACTCCAGAAGTACCCCAAGATCCATGTCAGCACTGGAGAGGAATCCTCAGGTTCCGGCCCCGACTCCACACGAGGTCTTAGGCCCCGGTATCGATGGGAGAGGAATCCCGAGAGGCCCCGGAGGAACTCGCATGGGGACTGGCCTTTCCTGAGGCCACCAGAGCGGGTCCCTGAGGTCCCCGTCGTAAGTCGAGAGCACCTGCCGCAACTCGAAAAAATCCAGGAGGTATTGCCCTCCAGGCGAGATGAGGCCCATTTCCGCTGAGGCTTATCGAGGCTAATCACATCTAACCACTGGAATTTCCAAAGGGTCCATCACACCCTTGCTGCAACTCAAGAAGTTCCCCGACATACCCGTCTCCACTCGAGAGGAAGCACGAGGGTCCCGCACACATCCAGGGGAGCCCCGTTTCCGCCTCCTAGCTCGAGATGAGTGATCCTTTCCCTGTTTCGTAGGGAAAGAATTCCCGGCGTTCCCGTCGCATCTCAAGAGGAGGCGCTCTCCACAGGAAAGGCGAGAGGAACTCCAGGGTCGTGCCACCATTCCAACAGTCCCCCAGATGTGTCAGTCCATTCCAGAGGAACCTGTTTTCCCTGCACTGCCTTGACGTTCAAGCCGAGGATCGACTCCCACCACGTGTGCACGTGGGACAGCCCTGTGGGAAAGCCTCGTGGGAAAGCCTCGTGGGAAAGACTCGAGGGAAAACCATAGATCCTTTGATCCACGCGGCGGAATGCGGGACACTGCTCCTACCGCTCTGGAGGAAAGCGCAAGTGCATGCCCTCATTCGAGACGAGGACTGACTCCCCTGGGGAAACTTCAGAAGTACCCCAAGATCCATGTCAGCACTGGAGAGGAATCCTCAGGTTCCGGCCCCGACTCCACACAAGGTCTTAGGCCCCGGCATCGATGGGAGAGGAATCCCGAGAGGCCCCCGAGGAACTCGCATGGGGACTGGCCTTTCCTGAGGCCACCAGAGCGGGTCCCTGAGGTCCCCGTCGTAAGTCGAGAGCACCTGCCGCAACTCGAGAAAATCCAGGAGGTTTTGCCCTCCAGGCGACATGAGGCCCATTTCCGCTGAGGCTTCTCGAGGCTAATCACATCTAACCACTGGAACTTCCAAAGGGTCCTTCACACCCTTGCTGCAACTCAAGAAGTTCCCCGACATACCCGTCTCCACTCGAGAGGAAGCACGAGGGTCCCGCACACATCCAGGGGAGCCCCGTTTCCGCCTCCTAGCTCGAGATGAGGGATCCTTTCCCTGTATCATAGGGAAAGAATTCCCGGTGTTCCCGTCGCATCTCAAGAGGAGGCGCTCTCCACAGGAAAGGCGAGAGGAACTCCAGGGTCGTGCCACCATTCCAAGAGTCCCCCAGATGTGTCAGTCCATTCCAGAGGAACCTGTTTTCCCTGCACTGCCTTGACGTTCAAGCCGAGGATCGACTCCCAAAACGTGTGCACGTGGGACAGCCCTGTGGGAAAGCCTCGTGGGAAAGCCTCGTGGGAAAGACTCGAGGGAAAACCATAGATCCTTTGATCCACGCAGCGGAATGCGTGACACTGCTGCTACCGCTCTGGAGGAAAGCGCAAGTGCATGCCCGCATTCGAGACGAGGACTGGCTCCCCTGGGGAGACTCCAGAAGTACCCCAAGATCCATGTCAGCACTGGAGAGGAATCCTCAGGTTCCGGCCCCGACTCCACACAAGGTCTTAGGCCCCGGCATCGACGGGAGAGGAATCCCGAGAGGCCCCCGAGGAACTCGCATGGGGACTGGCCTTTCCTGAGGCCACCAGAGCGGGTCCCTGAGGTCCCCGTCGTAAGTCGAGAGCACCTGCTGCAACTCGAGAAAATCCAGGAGGTTTTGCCCTCCAGGCGAAATGAGGCCCATTTCCGCTGAGGCTTCTCGAGGCTAATCACATCTAACCACTGGAACTTCCAAAGGGTCCTTCACACCCTTGCTGCAACTCAAGAAGTTCCCTGAAATACCCGTCTCCACTCGAGAGGAAGCACGAGGGTCCCGCACACATCCAGGGGAGCCCCGTTTCCGCCTCCTAGCTCGAGATGAGGGTCCTTTCCCTGTTTCCTAGGGAAAGAATTCCGGGCGTTCCCGTCGCATCTCAAGAGGAGGCGCTCTGCACCGGAAAGGCGAGAGAAACTCCAGGGTCGTGCCACCATTAAAAGAGCCCCCAAGTTGTGTCAGTCCATTCCAGAGGAATCTGTTTTCCCTGCACTGCCTTGACGTTCAAGCCGAGGATCGACTCCCAACACGTGTGCGCGTGAGACAGCCCTGTGGGAAAGCCTCGTGGAAAAGACTCGCCGGAAAATCATAGATCCTTTGATCGACGCGGCAGACTGCGTGACACTGCTGCTACCGCTCTGGAGGAAAGCGCAAGTGCATGCCCGCATTCGAGACGGGGACTGACTCCCCTGGGGAGACTCCAGAAGTACCCCAAGATCCATGTCAGCACTGGAGAGGAATCCTCAGGTTCCGGCCCCGACTCCACACGAGGTCTTAGGCCCCGGCATCGATGGGAGAGGAATCCCGAGAGGCCCCGGAGGAACTCGCATGGGGACTGGCCTTTCCTGAGGCCACCAGAGCGGGTCCCTGAGGTCCCCGTCGTAAGTCGAGAGCACCTGCCGCAACTCGAAAAAATCCAGGAGGTATTGCCCTCCAGGCGAGATGAGGCCCATTTCCGCTGAGGCTTATCGAGGCTAATCACATCTAACCACTGGAATTTCCAAAGGGTCCATCACACCCTTGCTGCAACTCAAGAAGTTCCCCGACATACCCGTCTCCACTCGAGAGGAAGCACGAGGGTCCCGCACACATCCAGGGGAGCCCCGTTTCCGCCTCCTAGCTCGAGATGAGTGATCCTTTCCCTGTTTCGTAGGGAAAGAATTCCCAGCGTTCCCATCGCATCTCAAGAGGAGGCGCTCTCCACAGGAAAGGCGAGAAGAACTCCAGGGTCGTGCCACCATTCCAAGAGTCCCCCAGATGTGTCAGTCCATTCCAGAGGAACCTGTTTTCCCTGCACTGCCTTGACCTTCAAGCCGAGGATCGACTCCCACCACGTGTGCACGTGGGACAGCCCTGTGGGAAAGCCTCGTGGGAAAGCCTCGTGGGAAAGACACGAGGGAAAACCATAGATCCTTTGATCCACGCGGCGGAATGCGGGACACTGATGCTACCGCTCTGGAGGAAAGCGCAATTTCATGCCCGCATTCGAGACGAGGACTGACTCCCCTGGGGAAACTTCCGAAGTACCCCACGATCCATGTCAGCACTGGAGAGGAATCCTCAGGTTCCGGCCCCGACTCCACACAAGGTCTTAGGCCCCGGCATCGACGGGAGAGGAATCCCGAGAGGCCCCCTTGGAACTCGCATGGGGACTGCCCTTTCCTGAGGCCACCAGATCGGGTCCCTGCCGTCCCCGTCTTAAGTCGAGAGCACCTGCCGCAACTCGAGAAAATCCAGGAGGTTTTGCCCTCCAGGCGAGAGGAGGCCCATTTCCGCTGATTCTTCTCGAGGCTAATCACATCTAACCACTGGAACTTCCAAAGGGTCCTTCACACCCTTGCTGCAACTCAAGAATTTTCCCGACATACCCGTCTCCACTCGAAAGGAAGCACGAGGGTCCCGCACACATCGAGGGGAGCCCCGTTTCCGCCTCCTAGCTCGAGATGAGGGATCCTTTCCCTGTTTCGTAGGCAAAGAATTCCCGGGGTTCCCGCCGCATCTCAAGAGGAGGCGCTCTCCACAGGAAAGGCGAGAGGAACTCCAGGGTCGTGCCACCATTCCAAGAGTCCCCCAGATGTGTCAGTCCATTCCAGAGGAAACTTTTTTCCCTACACTGACTTGACGTTCAAGCCGAGGATCGAATCCAACCACGTGTGCACGTGGGACAGCCGTGTGGGAAAGCCTCGTGGGAAAGCCTCGAGGGAAAAACATAGATCCTTTGATCCACGCGGCGGAATGCGTGACACTGCTGCTACCGCTCTGGAGGAAAGCGCAAGTGCATGCCCACATTGGAGACGAGGACTGACTCCCCTGGGGAGACTCCAGAAGTACCCCAAGATCCATGTCAGCACTGGAGAGGAATCCTCAGGTTCCAGCCCCGACTCCACACAAGGTCTTAGTCCCCGGCATTGACGGGAGGGGAATCCCGAGAGGCCCCCGAGGAACTCGCATGGGGACTGGCCTTTCCTGAGGCCACCAGAGCGGGTCCCTGAGGTCCCCGTCGTAAGTCGAGAGCACCTGCCGCAACTCGAGAAAATCCAGGAGGTTTTGCCCTCCAGGCGAGATGAGGCCCATTTCCGCTGAGGCTTCTCGAGGCTAATCACATCTAACCACTGGAACTTCCAAAGGGTCCTTCACACCCTTGCTGCAACTCAAGAAGTTCCCTGACATACCCGTCTCCACTCGAGAGGAAGCACGAGGGTCCCGCACACATCCAGGGGAGCCCCGTTTCCGCATCCTAGCTCGAGAAGAGGGTCCTTTCCCTGTTTCCTAGGGAAAGAATTCCCGGCGTTCCCGTCGCATCTCAAGAGGAGGCGCTCTCCACAGGAAAGGCGAGAGGAACTCCAGGGTCGTGCCACCATTCCAAGAGTCCCCAAGTTGTGTCAGTCTATTCCAGAGGAACCTGTTTTCCCTGCACTGCCTTGACGTTCAAGCCGAGGATCGACTCCCACCAGTGTGCACGTGGGACAGCCCTGTGGGAAAGCCTCGTGGGAAAGCCTCGTGGGAAAGACTCGAGGGAAAACCATAGATCCTTTGATCCACGCGGCGGAATGCGGGACACTGCTGCTACCGCTCTGGAGGAAAGCGCAAGTGCATGCCCTCATTCGAGACGAGGACTGACTCCCCTGGGGAAACTTCAGAAGTACCCCAAGATCCATGTCAGCACTGGAGAGGAATCCTCAGGTTCCGGCCCCGACTCCACACAAGGTCTTAGGCACCTGCATCGACGGGAGAGGAATCCCGAGAGTCCCCCGAGGAACTCGCATGGGGACTGGCCTTTCCTGAGGCCACCAGAGCGGGTTCCTGAGGCCCCGTCGTAAGTCGAGAGCACCTGACGCAACTCGAGAAAATAAAGGAGGGTTTGCCCTCCAGGCGAGATGAGGCCAATTTCCGCTGAGGCTGCTCCAGGCTAATCACATCGAACCACTGGAATTTCCAAAGGGTCCTTCACACCCTTGCTGCAACTCAAGAAGTTCCCCGACATACCAGTCTCCATTCGAGAGGAAGCACGAGGGTCCCGCACACATTGAGGGGAGCCCCGTTTCCGCCTCAGAGTTCGAGATGAGGGATCCTTTCTCTGTTTCGTAGGGAAAGAATTCCCGGCGTTCCCGTCGCATCTCAAGAGGAGGCACTCTCCACAGGAAAGGCGAGAGGAATTCCAGGGTCGTGCCACCATTCCAAGAGTCCCCCAGATGTGTCAGTCCATTCCAGAGGAACCTGTTTTCCCTGCACTGCCTTGACGTTCAAGCCGAGGATCGACTCCCAACACGTGTGTACGTGGGACAGCCCTGTGGGAAAGCCTCGTGGGAAAGCCTCGAGGGAAAGCCATAGATCCCTTGATCCACGCGGCGGAAGGCGTGACACTGCTGCTACCGCTCTGGAGGAAAGCGCAAGTGCATGCCCGCATTCGAGACGAGGACTGACTCCCCTCGGGAGACTCCAGAAGTACCCCAAGATCCATGTCAGCACTGGAGAGGAATCCTCAGGTTCCGGCCCCGACTCCACACAAGGTCTTAGGCCCCGGCATCGACGGGAGAGGAATCCCGAGAGGCCCCCGAGGAACTAGAATGGGGACTGGCCTTTCCTGAGGCCACCAGAGCGGGTCCCTGAGGTCCCCGTCGTAAGTCGAGAGCACCTGCCGCAACTCGAGAAAATCCAGGAGGTTTTGCCCTCCAGGCGACATGAGGCCCATTTCCGCTGAGGCTTCTCGAGGCTAATCACATCTAACCACTGGAACTTCCAAAGGGTCCTTCACACCCTTGCTGCAACTCAAGAAGTTCCCCGACATACCCGTCTCCACTCGAGAGGAAGCCCGAGGGTCCCGCACACATCCAGGGGAGCCCCGTTTCCGCCTCCTAGCTCGAGATGAGGGATCCTTTCCCTGTATCATAGGGAAAGAATTCCCGGTGTTCCCGCCGCATCTCAAGAGGAGGCGCTCTCCACAGGAAAGGCGAGAGGAACTCCAGGGTCGTGCCACCATTCCAAGAGTCCCCCAGATGTGTCAGTCCATTCCAGAGGAACCTGTTTTCCCTGCACTGCCTTGACGTTCAAGCCGAGGATCGACTCCCAAAACGTGTGCACGTGGGACAGCCCTGTGGGAAAGCCTCGTGGGAAAGCCTCGTGGGAAAGACTCGAGGGAAAACCATAGATCCTTTGATCCACGCAGCGGAATGCGTGACACTGCTGCTACCGCTCTGGAGGAAAGCGCAAGTGCATGCATGCATTCGAGACGAGGACTGGCTCCCCTGGGGAGACTCCAGAAGTACCCCAAGATCCATGTCAGCACTGGAGAGGAATCCTCAGGTTCCGGCCCCGACTCCACACAAGGTCTTAGGCCCCGGCATCGACGGGAGAGGAATCCCGAGAGGCCCCCGAGGAACTCGCATGGGGACTGGCCTTTCCTGAGGCCACCAGAGCGGGTCCCTGAGGTCCCCGTCGTAAGTCGAGAGCACCTGCTGCAACTCGAGAAAATCCAGGAGGTTTTGCCCTCCAGGCGAAATGAGGCCCATTTCCGCTGAGGCTTCTCGAGGCTAATCACATCTAACCACTGGAACTTCCAAAGGGTCCTTCACACCCTTGCTGCAACTCAAGAAGTTCCCTGAAATACCCGTCTCCACTCGAGAGGAAGCACGAGGGTTCCGCACACATCCAGGGGAGCCCCGTTTCCGCCTCCTAGCTCGAGATGAGGGTCCTTTCCCTGTTTCCTAGGGAAAGAATTCCCGGCGTTCCCGTCGCATCTCAAGAGGAGGCGCTCTGCACCGGAAAGGCGAGAGAAACTCCAGGGTCGTGCCACCATTAAAAGAGCCCCCAAGTTGTGTCAGTCCATTCCAGAGGAATCTGTTTTCCCTGCACTGCCTTGACGTTCAAGCCGAGGATCGACTCCCAACACGTGTGCGCGTGAGACAGCCCTGTGGGAAAGCCTCGTGGAAAAGACTCGCCGGAAAATCATAGATCCTTTGATCGACGCGGAAGACTGCGTGACACTGCTGCTACCGCTCTGGAGGAAAGCGCAAGTGCATGCCCGCATTCGAGACGGGGACTGACTCCCCTGGGGAGACTCCAGAAGTACCCCAAGATCCATGTCAGCACTGGAGAGGAATCCTCAGGTTCCGGCCCCGACTCCACACGAGGTCTTAGGCCCCGGCATCGATGGGAGAGGAATCCCGAGAGGCCCCGGAGGAACTCGCATGGGGACTGGCCTTTCCTGAGGCCACCAGAGCGGGTCCCTGAGGTCCCCGTCGTAAGTCGAGAGCACCTGCCGCAACTCGAAAAAATCCAGGAGGTATTGCCCTCCAGGCGAGATGAGGCCCATTTCCGCTGAGGCTTATCGAGGCTAATCACATCTAACCACTGGAATTTCCAAAGGGTCCATCACACCCTTGCTGCAACTCAAGAAGTTCCCCGACATACCCGTCTCCACTCGAGAGGAAGCACGAGGGTCCCGCACACATCCAGGGGAGCCCCGTTTCCGCCTCCTAGCTCGAGATGAGTGATCCTTTCCCTGTTTCGTAGGGAAAGAATTCCCGGCGTTCCCGTCGCATCTCAAGAGGAGGCGCTCTCCACAGGAAAGGCGAGAGGAACTCCAGGGTCGTGCCACCATTCCAACAGTCCCCCAGATGTGTCAGTCCATTCCAGAGGAACCTGTTTTCCCTACACTGCCTTGACGTTCAAGCCGAGGATCGACTCCCACCACGTGTGCACGTGGGACAGCCCTGTGGGAAAGCCTCGTGGGAAAGCCTCGTGGGAAAGACTCGAGGGAAAACCATAGATCCTTTGATCCACGCGGCGGAATGCGGGACACTGCTCCTACCGCTCTGGAGGAAAGCGCAAGTGCATGCCCTCATTCGAGACGAGGACTGACTCCCCTGGGGAAACTTCAGAAGTACCCCAAGATCCATGTCAGCACTGGAGAGGAATCCTCAGGTTCCGGCCCCGACTCCACACAAGGTCTTAGGCCGCGGCATCGATGGGAGAGGAATCCCGAGAGGCCCCCGAGGAACTCGCATGGGGACTGGCCTTTCCTGAGGCCACCAGAGCGTGTCCCTGAGGTCCCCGTCGTAAGTCGAGAGCACCTGCCGCAACTCGAGAAAATCCAGGAGGTTTTGCCCTCCAGGCGACATGAGGCCCATTTCCGCTGAGGCTTCTCGAGGCTAATCACATCTAACCACTGGAACTTCCAAAGGGTCCTTCACACCCTTGCTGCAACTCAAGAAGTTCCCCGACATACACGTCTCCACTCGAGAGGAAGCACGAGGGTCCCGCACACATCCAGGGGAGCCCCGTTTCCGCCTCCTAGCTCGAGATGAGGGATCCTTTCCCTGTATCATAGGGAAAGAATTCCCGGTGTTCCCGTCGCATCTCAAGAGGAGGCGCTCTCCACAGGAAAGGCGAGAGGAACTCCAGGGTCGTGCCACCATTCCAAGAGTCCCCCAGATGTGTCAGTCCATTCCAGAGGAACCTGTTTTCCCTGCACTGCCTTGACGTTCAAGCCGAGGATCGACTCCCAAAACGTGTGCACGTGGGACAGCCCTGTGGGAAAGCCTCGTGGGAAAGCCTCGTGGGAAAGACTCGAGGGAAAACCATAGATCCTTTGATCCACGCAGCGGAATGCGTGACACTGCTGCTACCGCTCTGGAGGAAAGCGCAAGTGCATGCCCGCATTCGAGACGAGGACTGGCTCCCCTGGGGAGACTCCAGAAGTACCCCAAGATCCATGTCAGCACTGGAGAGGAATCCTCAGGTTCCGGCCCCGACTCCACACAAGGTCTTAGGCCCCGGCATCGACGGGAGAGGAATCCCGAGAGGCCCCCGAGGAACTCGCATGGGGACTGGCCTTTCCTGAGGCCACCAGAGCGGGTCCCTGAGGTCCCCGTCGTAAGTCGAGAGCACCTGCTGCAACTCGAGAAAATCCAGGAGGTTTTGCCCTCCAGGCGAAATGAGGCCCATTTCCGCTGAGGCTTCTCGAGGCTAATCACATCTAACCACTGGAACTTCCAAAGGGTCCTTCACACCCTTGCTGCAACTCAAGAAGTTCCCTGAAATACCCGTCTCCACTCGAGAGGAAGCACGAGGGTCCCGCACACATCCAGGGGAGCCCCGTTTCCGCCTCCTAGCTCGAGATGAGGGTCCTTTCCCTGTTTCCTAGGGAAAGAATTCCGGGCGTTCCCGTCGCATCTCAAGAGGAGGCGCTCTGCACCGGAAAGGCGAGAGAAACTCCAGGGTCGTGCCACCATTAAAAGAGCCCCCAAGTTGTGTCAGTCCATTCCAGAGGAATCTGTTTTCCCTGCACTGCCTTGACGTTCAAGCCGAGGATCGACTCCCAACACGTGTGCGCGTGAGACAGCCCTGTGGGAAAGCCTCGTGGAAAAGACTCGCCAGAAAATCATAGATCCTTTGATCGACGCGGCAGACTGCGTGACACTGCTGCTACCGCTCTGGAGGAAAGCGCAAGTGCATGCCCGCATTCGAGACGGGGACTGACTCCCCTGGGGAGACTCCAGAAGTACCCCAAGATCCATGTCAGCACTGGAGAGGAATCCTCAGGTTCCGGCCCCGACTCCACACGAGGTCTTAGGCCCCGGCATCGATGGGAGAGGAATCCCGAGAGGCCCCCGAGGAACTCGCATGGGGACTGGCCTTTCCTGAGGCCACCAGAGCGGGTCCCTGAGGTCCCCGTCGTAAGTCGAGAGCACCTGCCGCAACTCGAAAAAATCCAGGAGGTATTGCCCTCCAGGCGAGATGAGGCCCATTTCCGCTGAGGCTTATCGAGGCTAATCACATCTAACCACTGGAATTTCCAAAGGGTCCATCACACCCTTGCTGCAACTCAAGAAGTTCCCCGACATACCCGTCTCCACTCGAGAGGAAGCACGAGGGTCCCGCACACATCCAGGGGAGCCCCGTTTCCGCCTCCTAGCTCGAGATGAGTGATCCTTTCCCTGTTTCGTAGGGAAAGAATTCCCAGCGTTCCCATCGCATCTCAAGAGGAGGCGCTCTCCACAGGAAAGGCGAGAAGAACTCCAGGGTCGTGCCACCATTCCAAGAGTCCCCCAGATGTGTCAGTCCATTCCAGAGGAACCTGTTTTCCCTGCACTGCCTTGACCTTCAAGCCGAGGATCGACTCCCACCACGTGTGCACGTGGGACAGCCCTGTGGGAAAGCCTCGTGGGAAAGCCTCGTGGGAAAGACACGAGGGAAAACCATAGATCCTTTGATCCACGCGGCGGAATGCGGGACACTGATGCTACCGCTCTGGAGGAAAGCGCAATTTCATGCCCGCATTCGAGACGAGGACTGACTCCCCTGGGGAAACTTCCGAAGTACCCCACGATCCATGTCAGCACTGGAGAGGAATCCTCAGGTTCCGGCCCCGACTCCACACAAGGTCTTAGGCCCCGGCATCGACGGGAGAGGAATCCCGAGAGGCCCCCGTGGAACTCGAATGGGGACTGCCCTTTCCTGAGGCCACCAGATCGGGTCCCTGCCGTCCCCGTCTTAAGTCGAGAGCACCTGCCGCAACTCGAGAAAATCCAGGAGGTTTTGCCCTCCAGGCGAGAGGAGGCCCATTTCCGCTGATTCTTCTCGAGGCTAATCACATCTAACCACTGGAACTTCCAAAGGGTCCTTCACACCCTTGCTGCAACTCAAGAATTTTCCCGACATACCCGTCTCCACTCGAAAGGAAGCACGAGGGTCCCGCACACATCCAGGGGAGCCCCGTTTCCGCCTCCTAGCTCGAGATGAGGGATCCTTTCCCTGTTTCGTAGGCAAAGAATTCCCGGGGTTCCCGTCGCATCTCAAGAGGAGGCGCTCTCCACAGGAAAGGCGAGAGGAACTCCAGGGTCGTGCCACCATTCCAAGAGTCCCCCAGATGTGTCAGTCCATTCCAGAGGAAACTTTTTTCCCTGCACTGACTTGACGTTCAAGCCGAGGATCGAATCCAACCACGTGTGCACGTGGGACAGCCGTGTGGGAAAGCCTCGTGGGAAAGCCTCGAGGGAAAAACATAGATCCTTTGATCCACGCGGCGGAATGCGTGACACTGCTGCTACCGCTCTGGAGGAAAGCGCAAGTGCATGCCCACATTGGAGACGAGGACTGACTCCCCTGGGGAGACTCCAGAAGTACCCCAAGATCCATGTCAGCACTGGAGAGGAATCCTCAGGTTCCAGCCCCGACTCCACACAAGGTCTTAGTCCCCGGCATTGACGGGAGGGGAATCCCGAGAGGCCCCCGAGGAACTCGCATGGGGACTGGCCTTTCCTGAGGCCACCAGAGCGGGTCCCTGAGGTCCCCGTCGTAAGTCGAGAGCACGTGCCGCAACTCGAGAAAATCCAGGAGGTTTTGCCCTCCAGGCGAGATGAGGCCCATTTCCGCTGAGGCTTCTCGAGGCTAATCACATCTAACCACTGGAACTTCCAAAGGGTCCTTCACACCCTTGCTGCAACTCAAGAAGTTCCCTGACATACCCGTCTCCACTCGAGAGGAAGCACGAGGGTCCCGCACACATCCAGGGGAGCCCCGTTTCCGCATCCTAGCTCGAGAAGAGGGTCCTTTCCCTGTTTCCTAGGGAAAGAATTCCCGGCGTTCCCGTCGCATCTCAAGAGGAGGCGCTCTCCACAGGAAAGGCGAGAGGAACTCCAGGGTCGTGCCACCATTCCAAGAGTCCCCAAGTTGTGTCAGTCCATTCCAGAGGAACCTGTTTTCCCTGCACTGCCTTGACGTTCAAGCCGAGGATCGACTCCCACCACGTGTGCACGTGGGACAGCCCTGTGGGAAAGCCTCGTGGGAAAGCCTCGTGGGAAAGACTCGAGGGAAAACCATAGATCCTTTGATCCACGCGGCGGAATGCGGGACACTGCTGCTACCGCTCTGGAGGAAAGCACAAGTGCATGCCCTCATTCGAGACGAGGACTGACTCCCCTGGGGAAACTTCAGAAGTACCCCAAGATCCATGTCAGCACTGGAGAGGAATCCTCAGGTTCCGGCCCCGACTCCACACAAGGTCTTAGGCACCTGCATCGACGGGAGAGGAATCCCGAGAGTCCCCCGAGGAACTCGCATGGGGACTGGCCTTTCCTGAGGCCACCAGAGCGGGTTCCTGAGGCCCCGTCGTAAGTCGAGAGCACCTGACGCAACTCGAGAAAATAAAGGAGGGTTTGCCCTCCAGGCGAGATGAGGCCAATTTCCGCTGAGGCTGCTCCAGGCTAATCACATCGAACCACTGGAATTTCCAAAGGGTCCTTCACACCCTTGCTGCAACTCAAGAAGTTCCCCGACATACCAGTCTCCATTCGAGAGGAAGCACGAGGGTCCCGCACACATTGAGGGGAGCCCCGTTTCCGCCTCAGAGTTCGAGATGAGGGATCCTTTCTCTGTTTCGTAGGGAAAGAATTCCCGGCGTTCCCGTCGCATCTCAAGAGGAGGCACTCTCCACAGGAAAGGCGAGAGGAATTCCAGGGTCGTGCCACCATTCCAAGAGTCCCCCAGATGTGTCAGTCCATTCCAGAGGAACCTGTTTTCCCTGCACTGCCTTGACGTTCAAGCCGAGGATCGACTCCCAACACGTGTGTACGTGGGACAGCCCTGTGGGAAAGCCTCGTGGGAAAGCCTCGAGGGAAAGCCATAGATCCCTTGATCCACGCGGCGGAAGGCGTGACACTGCTGCTACCGCTCTGGAGGAAAGCGCAAGTGCATGCCCGCATTCGAGACGAGGACTGACTCCCCTCGGGAGACTCCAGAAGTACCCCAAGATCCATGTCAGCACTGGAGAGGAATCCTCAGGTTCCGGCCCCGACTCCACACAAGGTCTTAGGCCCCGGCATCGACGGGAGAGGAATCCCGAGAGGCCCCCGAGGAACTAGAATGGGGACTGGCCTTTCCTGAGGCCACCAGAGCGGGTCCCTGAGATCCCCGTCGTAAGTCGAGAGCACCTGCCGCAACTCGAGAAAATCCAGGAGGTTTTGCCCTCCAGGCGAGATGAGGCCCATTTCCGATGAGGTTGCTCGAGGCTAATCACATCTAACCACTGGAAATTCCAAAGGGTCCTTCACACCCTTGCTGCAATTCAAGAAGTTCCTCAACAAACCCGTCTCCACTCAAGAGGAAGCACGAGGGTCCCGCACACATCCAGGGGAGCCCCGTTTCCGCCTCCTAGCTCGAGATGAGTTATCCTTTCCCTGTTTCGTAGGGAAAGAACTCCCGGCGTTCCCGTCGCATCTCAAGAGGAGGCGCTCTCCACAGGAAAGGCAAGAGGAACTCCAGGGTCGTGCCACCATTCCAAGAGTCCCCCAGATGTGTCAGTCCATTCCAGAGGAACCTGTTTTCCCTGCACTGCCTTGACGTTCAAGCCGAGGATCGACTCCCACCACGTGTGCACGTGGGACAGCCCTGTGGGAAAGCCTCGTGGGAAAGCCTCGTGGGAAAGACTCGAGGGAAAACCATAGATCCTTTGATCCACGCGGCGGAATGCGGGACACTGCTCCTACCGCTCTGGAGGAAAGCGCAAGTGCATGCCCTCATTCGAGACGAGGACTGACTCCCCTGGGGAAACTTCAGAAGTACCCCAAGATCCATGTCAGCACTGGAGAGGAATCCTCAGGTTCCGGCCCCGACTCCACACAAGGTCTTAGGCCGCGGCATCGATGGGAGAGGAATCCCGAGAGGCCCCCGAGGAACTCGCATGGGGACTGGCCTTTCCTGAGGCCACCAGAGCGTGTCCCTGAGGTCCCCGTCGTAAGTCGAGAGCACCTGCCGCAACTCGAGAAAATCCAGGAGGTTTTGCCCTCCAGGCGACATGAGGCCCATTTCCGCTGAGGCTTCTCGAGGCTAATCACATCTAACCACTGGAACTTCCAAAGGGTCCTTCACACCCTTGCTGCAACTCAAGAAGTTCCCCGACATACCCGTCTCCACTCGAGAGGAAGCACGAGGGTCCCGCACACATCCAGGGGAGCCCCGTTTCCGCCTCCTAGCTCGAGATGAGGGATCCTTTCCCTGTATCATAGGGAAAGAATTCCCGGTGTTCCCGTCGCATCTCAAGAGGAGGCGCTCTCCACAGGAAAGGCGAGAGGAACTCCAGGGTCGTGCCACCATTCCAAGAGTCCCCCAGATGTGTCAGTCCATTCCAGAGGAACCTGTTTTCCCTGCACTGCCTTGACGTTCAAGCCGAGGATCGACTCCCAAAACGTGTGCACGTGGGACAGCCCTGTGGGAAAGCCTCGTGGGAAAGCCTCGTGGGAAAGACTCGAGGGAAAACCATAGATCCTTTGATCCACGCAGCGGAATGCGTGACACTGCTGCTACCGCTCTGGAGGAAAGCGCAAGTGCATGCCCGCATTCGAGACGAGGACTGGCTCCCCTGGGGAGACTCCAGAAGTACCCCAAGATCCATGTCAGCACTGGAGAGGAATCCTCAGGTTCCGGCCCCGACTCCACACAAGGTCTTAGGCCCCGGCATCGACGGGAGAGGAATCCCGAGAGGCCCCCGAGGAACTCGCATGGGGACTGGCCTTTCCTGAGGCCACCAGAGCGGGTCCCTGAGGTCCCCGTCGTAAGTCGAGAGCACCTGCTGCAACTCGAGAAAATCCAGGAGGTTTTGCCCTCCAGGCGAAATGAGGCCCATTTCCGCTGAGGCTTCTCGAGGCTAATCACATCTAACCACTGGAACTTCCAAAGGGTCCTTCACACCCTTGCTGCAACTCAAGAAGTTCCCTGAAATACCCGTCTCCACTCGAGAGGAAGCACGAGGGTCCCGCACACATCCAGGGGAGCCCCGTTTCCGCCTCCTAGCTCGAGATGAGGGTCCTTTCCCTGTTTCCTAGGGAAAGAATTCCGGGCGTTCCCGTCGCATCTCAAGAGGAGGCGCTCTGCACCGGAAAGGCGAGAGAAACTCCAGGGTCGTGCCACCATTAAAAGAGCCCCCAAGTTGTGTCAGTCCATTCCAGAGGAATCTGTTTTCCCTGCACTGCCTTGACGTTCAAGCCGAGGATCGACTCCCAACACGTGTGCGCGTGAGACAGCCCTGTGGGAAAGCCTCGTGGAAAAGACTCGCCGGAAAATCATAGATCCTTTGATCGACGCGGCAGACTGCGTGACACTGCTGCTACCGCTCTGGAGGAAAGCGCAAGTGCATGCCCGCATTCGAGACGGGGACTGACTCCCCTGGGGAGACTCCAGAAGTACCCCAAGATCCATGTCAGCACTGGAGAGGAATCCTCAGGTTCCGGCCCCGACTCCACACGAGGTCTTAGGCCCCGGCATCGATGGGAGAGGAATCCCGAGAGGCCCCCGAGGAACTCGCATGGGGACTGGCCTTTCCTGAGGCCACCAGAGCGGGTCCCTGAGGTCCCCGTCGTAAGTCGAGAGCACCTGCCGCAACTCGAAAAAATCCAGGAGGTATTGCCCTCCAGGCGAGATGAGGCCCATTTCCGCTGAGGCTTATCGAGGCTAATCACATCTAACCACTGGAATTTCCAAAGGGTCCATCACACCCTTGCTGCAACTCAAGAAGTTCCCCGACATACCCGTCTCCACTCGAGAGGAAGCACGAGGGTCCCGCACACATCCAGGGGAGCCCCGTTTCCGCCTCCTAGCTCGAGATGAGTGATCCTTTCCCTGTTTCGTAGGGAAAGAATTCCCAGCGTTCCCATCGCATCTCAAGAGGAGGCGCTCTCCACAGGAAAGGCGAGAAGAACTCCAGGGTCGTGCCACCATTCCAAGAGTCCCCCAGATGTGTCAGTCCATTCCAGAGGAACCTGTTTTCCCTGCACTGCCTTGACCTTCAAGCCGAGGATCGACTCCCACCACGTGTGCACGTGGGACAGCCCTGTGGGAAAGCCTCGTGGGAAAGCCTCGTGGGAAAGACACGAGGGAAAACCATAGATCCTTTGATCCACGCGGCGGAATGCGGGACACTGATGCTACCGCTCTGGAGGAAAGCGCAATTTCATGCCCGCATTCGAGACGAGGACTGACTCCCCTGGGGAAACTTCCGAAGTACCCCACGATCCATGTCAGCACTGGAGAGGAATCCTCAGGTTCCGGCCCCGACTCCACACAATGTCTTAGGCCCCGGCATCGACGGGAGAGGAATCCCGAGAGGCCCCCGTGGAACTCGCATGGGGACTGGCCTTTCCTGAGGCCACCAGATCGGGTCCCTGCCGTCCCCGTCTTAAGTCGAGAGCACCTGCCGCAACTCGAGAAAATCCAGGAGGTTTTGCCCTCCAGGCGAGAGGAGGCCCATTTCCGCTGATTCTTCTCGAGGCTAATCACATCTAACCACTGGAACTTCCAAAGGGTCCTTCACACCCTTGCTGCAACTCAAGAATTTTCCCGACATACCCGTCTCCACTCGAAAGGAAGCACGAGGGTCCCGCACACATCCAGGGGAGCCCCGTTTCCGCCTCCTAGCTCGAGATGAGGGATCCTTTCCCTGTTTCGTAGGCAAAGAATTCCCGGGGTTCCCGTCGCATCTCAAGAGGAGGCGCTCTCCACAGGAAAGGCGAGAGGAACTCCAGGGTCGTGCCACCATTCCAAGAGTCCCCCAGATGTGTCAGTCCATTCCAGAGGAAACTTTTTTCCCTGCACTGACTTGACGTTCAAGCCGAGGATCGAATCCAACCACGTGTGCACGTGGGACAGCCGTGTGGGAAAGCCTCGTGGGAAAGCCTCGAGGGAAAACCATAGATCCTTTGATCCACGCGGCGGAATGCGTGACACTGCTGCTACCGCTCTGGAGGAAAGCGCAAGTGCATGCCCACATTGGAGACGAGGACTGACTCCCCTGGGGAGACTCCAGAAGTACCCCAAGATCCATGTCAGCACTGGAGAGGAATCCTCAGGTTCCAGCCCCGACTCCACACAAGGTCTTAGTCCCCGGCATTGACGGGAGGGGAATCCCGAGAGGCCCCCGAGGAACTCGCATGGGGACTGGCCTTTCCTGAGGCCACCAGAGCGGGTCCCTGAGGTCCCCGTCGTAAGTCGAGAGCACGTGCCGCAACTCGAGAAAATCCAGGAGGTTTTGCCCTCCAGGCGAGATGAGGCCCATTTCCGCTGAGGCTTCTCGAGGCTAATCACATCTAACCACTGGAACTTCCAAAGGGTCCTTCACACCCTTGCTGCAACTCAAGAAGTTCCCTGACATACCCGTCTCCACTCGAGAGGAAGCACGAGGGTCCCGCACACATCCAGGGGAGCCCCGTTTCCGCATCCTAGCTCGAGAAGAGGGTCCTTTCCCTGTTTCCTAGGGAAAGAATTCCCGGCGTTCCCGTCGCATCTCAAGAGGAGGCGCTCTCCACAGGAAAGGCGAGAGGAACTCCAGGGTCGTGCCACCATTCCAAGAGTCCCCAAGTTGTGTCAGTCCATTCCAGAGGAACCTGTTTTCCCTGCACTGCCTTGACGTTCAAGCCGAGGATCGACTCCCACCACGTGTGCACGTGGGACAGCCCTGTGGGAAAGCCTCGTGGGAAAGCCTCGTGGGAAAGACTCGAGGGAAAACCATAGATCCTTTGATCCACGCGGCGGAATGCGGGACACTGCTGCTACCGCTCTGGAGGAAAGCACAAGTGCATGCCCTCATTCGAGACGAGGACTGACTCCCCTGGGGAAACTTCAGAAGTACCCCAAGATCCATGTCAGCACTGGAGAGGAATCCTCAGGTTCCGGCCCCGACTCCACACAAGGTCTTAGGCACCTGCATCGACGGGAGAGGAATCCCGAGAGTCCCCCGAGGAACTCGCATGGGGACTGGCCTTTCCTGAGGCCACCAGAGCGGGTTCCTGAGGCCCCGTCGTAAGTCGAGAGCACCTGACGCAACTCGAGAAAATAAAGGAGGGTTTGCCCTCCAGGCGAGATGAGGCCAATTTCCGCTGAGGCTGCTCCAGGCTAATCACATCGAACCACTGGAATTTCCAAAGGGTCCTTCACACCCTTGCTGCAACTCAAGAAGTTCCCCGACATACCATTCTCCATTCGAGAGGAAGCACGAGGGTCCCGCACACATTGAGGGGAGCCCCGTTTCCGCCTCAGAGTTCGAGATGAGGGATCCTTTCTCTGTTTCGTAGGGAAAGAATTCCCGGCGTTCCCGTCGCATCTCAAGAGGAGGCACTCTCCACAGGAAAGGCGAGAGGAATTCCAGGGTCGTGCCACCATTCCAAGAGTCCCCCAGATGTGTCAGTCCATTCCAGAGGAACCTGTTTTCCCTGCACTGCCTTGACGTTCAAGCCGAGGATCGACTCCCAACACGTGTGTACGTGGGACAGCCCTGTGGGAAAGCCTCGTGGGAAAGCCTCGAGGGAAAGCCATAGATCCCTTGATCCACGCGGCGGAAGGCGTGACACTGCTGCTACCGCTCTGGAGGAAAGCGCAAGTGCATGCCCGCATTCGAGACGAGGACTGACTCCCCTCGGGAGACTCCAGAAGTACCCCAAGATCCATGTCAGCACTGGAGAGGAATCCTCAGGTTCCGGCCCCGACTCCACACAAGGTCTTAGGCCCCGGCATCGACGGGAGAGGAATCCCGAGAGGCCCCCGAGGAACTAGAATGGGGACTGGCCTTTCCTGAGGCCACCAGAGCGGGTCCCTGAGATCCCCGTCGTAAGTCGAGAGCACCTGCCGCAACTCGAGAAAATCCAGGAGGTTTTGCCCTCCAGGCGAGATGAGGCCCATTTCCGATGAGGTTGCTCGAGGCTAATCACATCTAACCACTGGAAATTCCAAAGGGTCCTTCACACCCTTGCTGCAATTCAAGAAGTTCCTCAACAAACCCGTCTCCACTCAAGAGGAAGCACGAGGGTCCCGCACACATCCAGGGGAGCCCCGTTTCCGCCTCCTAGCTCGAGATGAGTTATCCTTTCCCTGTTTCGTAGGGAAAGAACTCCCGGCGTTCCCGTCGCATCTCAAGAGGAGGCGCTCTCCACAGGAAAGGCAAGAGGAACTCCAGGGTCGTGCCACCATTCCAAGAGTCCCCCAGATGTGTCAGTCCATTCCAGAGGAACCTGTTTTCCCTGCACTGCCTTGACGTTCAAGCCGAGGATCGACTCCCACCACGTGTGCACGTGGGACAGCCGTGTGGGAAAGCCTCGTGGGAAAGCCTCGTGGGAAAGACTCGAGGGAAAACCATAGATCCTTTGATCCACGCGGCGGAATGCGTGACACTGCTACTACCGCTCTGGAGGAAAGCGCAAGTGCATGCCTGCATTCGAGACGAGGACTGACTCCCCTGGAGAGACTCCAGAAGTACCCCAAGATCCATGTCAGCACTGGAGAGGAATCCTCAGGTTCCGGCCCCGACTCCACACAAGGTCTTAGGCCCCGGCATCGATGGGAGAGGAATCCCGAGAGGCCCCCGAGGAACTCGCATGGGGACTGGCCTTTCCTGAGGCCACCAGAGCGGGTCCCTGAGGTCCCCGTCGTAAGTCGAGAGCACCTGCCGCAACTCGAGAAAATCCAGGAGGTTTTGCCCTCCAGGCGACATGAGGCCCATTTCCGCTGAGGCTTCTCGAGGCTAATCACATCTAACCACTGGAACTTCCAAAGGGTCCTTCATACCCTTGCTGCAACTCAAGAAGTTCCCCGACATACCCGTCTCCACTCGAGAGGAAGCCCGAGGGTCCCGCACACATCCAGGGGAGCCCCGTTTCCGCCTCCTAGCTCGAGATGAGGGATCCTTTCCCTGTATCATAGGGAAAGAATTCCCGGTGTTCCCGCCGCATCTCAAGAGGAGGCGCTCTCCACAGGAAAGGCGAGAGGAACTCCAGGGTCGTGCCACCATTCCAAGAGTCCCCCAGATGTGTCAGTCCATTCCAGAGGAACCTGTTTTCCCTGCACTGCCTTGACGTTCAAGCCGAGGATCGACTCCCAAAACGTGTGCACGTGGGACAGCCCTGTGGGAAAGCCTCGTGGGAAAGCCTCGTGGGAAAGACTCGAGGGAAAACCATAGATCCTTTGATCCACGCAGCGGAATGCGTGACACTGCTGCTACCGCTCTGGAGGAAAGCGCAAGTGCATGCATGCATTCGAGACGAGGACTGGCTCCCCTGGGGAGACTCCAGAAGTACCCCAAGATCCATGTCAGCACTGGAGAGGAATCCTCAGGTTCCGGCCCCGACTCCACACAAGGTCTTAGGCCCCGGCATCGACGGGAGAGGAATCCCGAGAGGCCCCCGAGGAACTCGCATGGGGACTGGCCTTTCCTGAGGCCACCAGAGCGGGTCCCTGAGGTCCCCGTCGTAAGTCGAGAGCACCTGCTGCAACTCGAGAAAATCCAGGAGGTTTTGCCCTCCAGGCGAAATGAGGCCCATTTCCGCTGAGGCTTCTCGAGGCTAATCACATCTAACCACTGGAACTTCCAAAGGGTCCTTCACACCCTTGCTGCAACTCAAGAAGTTCCCTGAAATACCCGTCTCCACTCGAGAGGAAGCACGAGGGTTCCGCACACATCCAGGGGAGCCCCGTTTCCGCCTCCTAGCTCGAGATGAGGGTCCTTTCCCTGTTTCCTAGGGAAAGAATTCCCGGCGTTCCCGTCGCATCTCAAGAGGAGGCGCTCTGCACCGGAAAGGCGAGAGAAACTCCAGGGTCGTGCCACCATTAAAAGAGCCCCCAAGTTGTGTCAGTCCATTCCAGAGGAATCTGTTTTCCCTGCACTGCCTTGACGTTCAAGCCGAGGATCGACTCCCAACACGTGTGCGCGTGAGACAGCCCTGTGGGAAAGCCTCGTGGAAAAGACTCGCCGGAAAATCATAGATCCTTTGATCGACGCGGAAGACTGCGTGACACTGCTGCTACCGCTCTGGAGGAAAGCGCAAGTGCATGCCCGCATTCGAGACGGGGACTGACTCCCCTGGGGAGACTCCAGAAGTACCCCAAGATCCATGTCAGCACTGGAGAGGAATCCTCAGGTTCCGGCCCCGACTCCACACGAGGTCTTAGGCCCCGGTATCGATGGGAGAGGAATCCCGAGAGGCCCCGGAGGAACTCGCATGGGGACTGGCCTTTCCTGAGGCCACCAGAGCGGGTCCCTGAGGTCCCCGTCGTAAGTCGAGAGCACCTGCCGCAACTCGAAAAAATCCAGGAGGTATTGCCCTCCAGGCGAGATGAGGCCCATTTCCGCTGAGGCTTATCGAGGCTAATCACATCTAACCACTGGAATTTCCAAAGGGTCCATCACACCCTTGCTGCAACTCAAGAAGTTCCCCGACATACCCGTCTCCACTCGAGAGGAAGCACGAGGGTCCCGCACACATCCAGGGGAGCCCCGTTTCCGCCTCCTAGCTCGAGATGAGTGATCCTTTCCCTGTTTCGTAGGGAAAGAATTCCCGGCGTTCCCGTCGCATCTCAAGAGGAGGCGCTCTCCACAGGAAAGGCGAGAGGAACTCCAGGGTCGTGCCACCATTCCAACAGTCCCCCAGATGTGTCAGTCCATTCCAGAGGAACCTGTTTTCCCTGCACTGCCTTGACGTTCAAGCCGAGGATCGACTCCCACCACGTGTGCACGTGGGACAGCCCTGTGGGAAAGCCTCGTGGGAAAGCCTCGTGGGAAAGACTCGAGGGAAAACCATAGATCCTTTGATCCACGCGGCGGAATGCGGGACACTGCTCCTACCGCTCTGGAGGAAAGCGCAAGTGCATGCCCTCATTCGAGACGAGGACTGACTCCCCTGGGGAAACTTCAGAAGTACCCCAAGATCCATGTCAGCACTGGAGAGGAATCCTCAGGTTCCGGCCCCGACTCCACACAAGGTCTTAGGCCCCGGCATCGATGGGAGAGGAATCCCGAGAGGCCCCCGAGGAACTCGCATGGGGACTGGCCTTTCCTGAGGCCACCAGAGCGGGTCCCTGAGGTCCCCGTCGTAAGTCGAGAGCACCTGCCGCAACTCGAGAAAATCCAGGAGGTTTTGCCCTCCAGGCGACATGAGGCCCATTTCCGCTGAGGCTTCTCGAGGCTAATCACATTTAACCACTGGAACTTCCAAAGGGTCCTTCACACCCTTGCTGCAACTCAAGAAGTTCCCCGACATACACGTCTCCACTCGAGAGGAAGCACGAGGGTCCCGCACACATCCAGGGGAGCCCCGTTTCCGCCTCCTAGCTCGAGATGAGGGATCCTTTCCCTGTATCATAGGGAAAGAATTCCCGGTGTTCCCGTCGCAACTCAAGAGGAGGCGCTCTCCACAGGAAAGGCGAGAGGAACTCCAGGGTCGTGCCACCATTCCAAGAGTCCCCCAGATGTGTCAGTCCATTCCAGAGGAACCTGTTTTCCCTGCACTGCCTTGACGTTCAAGCCGAGGATCGACTCCCAAAACGTGTGCACGTGGGACAGCCCTGTGGGAAAGCCTCGTGGGAAAGCCTCGTGGGAAAGACTCGAGGGAAAACCATAGATCCTTTGATCCACGCAGCGGAATGCGTGACACTGCTGCTACCGCTCTGGAGGAAAGCGCAAGTGCATGCCCGCATTCGAGACGAGGACTGGCTCCCCTGGGGAGACTCCAGAAGTACCCCAAGATCCATGTCAGCACTGGAGAGGAATCCTCAGGTTCCGGCCCCGACTCCACACAAGGTCTTAGGCCCCGGCATCGACGGGAGAGGAATCCCGAGAGGCCCCCGAGGAACTCGCATGGGGACTGGCCTTTCCTGAGGCCACCAGAGTGGGTCCCTGAGGTCCCCGTCGTAAGTCGAGAGCACCTGCTGCAACTCGAGAAAATCCAGGAGGTTTTGCCCTCCAGGCGAAATGAGGCCCTTTTCCGCTGAGGCTTCTCGAGGCTAATCACATCTAACCACTGGAACTTCCAAAGGGTCCTTCACACCCTTGCTGCAACTCAAGAAGTTCCCTGAAATACCCGTCTCCACTCGAGAGGAAGCACGAGGGTCCCGCACACATCCAGGGGAGCCCCGTTTCCGCCTCCTAGCTCGAGATGAGGGTCCTTTCCCTGTTTCCTAGGGAAAGAATTCCGGGCGTTCCCGTCGCATCTCAAGAGGAGGCGCTCTGCACCGGAAAGGCGAGAGAAACTCCAGGGTCGTGCCACCATTAAAAGAGCCCCCAAGTTGTGTCAGTCCATTCCAGAGGAATCTGTTTTCCCTGCACTGCCTTGACGTTCAAGCCGAGGATCGACTCCCAACACGTGTGCGGGTGAGACAGCCCTGTGGGAAAGCCTCGTGGAAAAGACTCGCCGGAAAATCATAGATCCTTTGATCGACGCGGCAGACTGCGTGACACTGCTGCTACCGCTCTGGAGGAAAGCGCAAGTGCATGCCCGCATTCGAGACGGGGACTGACTCCCCTGGGGAGACTCCAGAAGTACCCCAAGATCCATGTCAGCACTGGAGAGGAATCCTCAGGTTCCGGCCCCGACTCCACACGAGGTCTTAGGCCCCGGCATCGATGGGAGAGGAATCCCGAGAGGCCCCGGAGGAACTCGCATGGGGACTGGCCTTTCCTGAGGCCACCAGAGCGGGTCCCTGAGGTCCCCGTCGTAAGTCGAGAGCACCTGCCGCAACTCGAAAAAATCCAGGAGGTATTGCCCTCCAGGCGAGATGAGGCCCATTTCCGCTGAGGCTTATCGAGGCTAATCACATCTAACCACTGGAATTTCCAAAGGGTCCATCACACCCTTGCTGCAACTCAAGAAGTTCCCCGACATACCCGTCTCCACTCGAGAGGAAGCACGAGGGTCCCGCACACATCCAGGGGAGCCCCGTTTCCGCCTCCTAGCTCGAGATGAGTGATCCTTTCCCTGTTTCGTAGGGAAAGAATTCCCAGCGTTCCCATCGCATCTCAAGAGGAGGCGCTCTCCACAGGAAAGGCGAGAAGAACTCCAGGGTCGTGCCACCATTCCAAGAGTCCCCCAGATGTGTCAGTCCATTCCAGAGGAACCTGTTTTCCCTGCACTGCCTTGACGTTCAAGCCGAGGATCGACTCCCACCACGTGTGCACGTGGGACAGCCCTGTGGGAAAGCCTCGTGGGAAAGCCTCGTGGGAAAGACACGAGGGAAAACCATAGATCCTTTGATCCACGCGGCGGAATGCGGGACACTGATGCTACCGCTCTGGAGGAAAGCGCAATTTCATGCCCGCATTCGAGACGAGGACTGACTCCCCTGGGGAAACTTCCGAAGTACCCCACGATCCATGTCAGCACTGGAGAGGAATCCTCAGGTTCCGGCCCCGACTCCACACAAGGTCTTAGGCCCCGGCATCGACGGGAGAGGAATCCCGAGAGGCCCCCGTGGAACTCGAATGGGGACTGCCCTTTCCTGAGGCCACCAGATCGGGTCCCTGCCGTCCCCGTCTTAAGTCGAGAGCACCTGCCGCAACTCGAGAAAATCCAGGAGGTTTTGCCCTCCAGGCGAGAGGAGGCCCATTTCCGCTGATTCTTCTCGAGGCTAATCACATCTAACCACTGGAACTTCCAAAGGGTCCTTCACACCCTTGCTGCAACTCAAGAATTTTCCCGACATACCCGTCTCCACTCGAAAGGAAGCACGAGGGTCCCGCACACATCCAGGGGAGCCCCGTTTCCGCCTCCTAGCTCGAGATGAGGGATCCTTTCCCTGTTTCGTAGGCAAAGAATTCCCGGGGTTCCCGTCGCATCTCAAGAGGAGGCGCTCTCCACAGGAAAGGCGAGAGGAACTCCAGGGTCGTGCCACCATTCCAAGAGTCCCCCAGATGTGTCAGTCCATTCCAGAGGAAACTTTTTTCCCTGCACTGACTTGACGTTCAAGCCGAGGATCGAATCCAACCACGTGTGCACGTGGGACAGCCGTGTGGGAAAGCCTCGTGGGAAAGCCTCGAGGGAAAAACATAGATCCTTTGATCCACGCGGCGGAATGCGTGACACTGCTGCTACCGCTCTGGAGGAAAGCGCAAGTGCATGCCCACATTCGAGACGAGGACTGACTCCCCTGGGGAGACTCCAGAAGTACCCCAAGATCCATGTCAGCACTGGAGAGGAATCCTCAGGTTCCAGCCCCGACTCCACACAAGGTCTTAGTCCCCGGCATTGACGGGAGGGGAATCCCGAGAGGCCCCCGAGGAACTCGCATGGGGACTGGCCTTTCCTGAGGCCACCAGAGCGGGTCCCTGAGGTCCCCGTCGTAAGTCGAGAGCACCTGCCGCAACTCGAGAAAATCCAGGAGGTTTTGCCCTCCAGGCGAGATGAGGCCCATTTCCGCTGAGGCTTCTCGAGGCTAATCACATCTAACCACTGGAACTTCCAAAGGGTCCTTCACACCCTTGCTGCAACTCAAGAAGTTCCCTGACATACCCGTCTCCACTCGAGAGGAAGCACGAGGGTCCCGCACACATCCAGGGGAGCCCCGTTTCCGCATCCTAGCTCGAGAAGAGGGTCCTTTCCCTGTTTCCTAGGGAAAGAATTCCCGGCGTTCCCGTCGCATCTCAAGAGGAGGCGCTCTCCACAGGAAAGGCGAGAGGAACTCCAGGGTCGTGCCACCATTCCAAGAGTCCCCAAGTTGTGTCAGTCCATTCCAGAGGAACCTGTTTTCCCTGCACTGCCTTGACGTTCAAGCCGAGGATCGACTCCCACCACGTGTGCACGTGGGACAGCCCTGTGGGAAAGCCTCGTGGGAAAGCCTCGTGGGAAAGACTCGAGGGAAAACCATAGATCCTTTGATCCACGCGGCGGAATGCGGGACACTGCTGCTACCGCTCTGGAGGAAAGCGCAAGTGCATGCCCTCATTCGAGACGAGGACTGACTCCCCTGGGGAAACTTCAGAAGTACCCCAAGATCCATGTCAGCACTGGAGAGGAATCCTCAGGTTCCGGCCCCGACTCCACACAAGGTCTTAGGCACCTGCATCGACGGGAGAGGAATCCCGAGAGTCCCCCGAGGAACTCGCATGGGGACTGGCCTTTCCTGAGGCCACCAGAGCGGGTTCCTGAGGCCCCGTCGTAAGTCGAGAGCACCTGACGCAACTCGAGAAAATAAAGGAGGGTTTGCCCTCCAGGCGAGATGAGGCCAATTTCCGCTGAGGCTGCTCCAGGCTAATCACATCGAACCACTGGAATTTCCAAAGGGTCCTTCACACCCTTGCTGCAACTCAAGAAGTTCCCCGACATACCAGTCTCCATTCGAGAGGAAGCACGAGGGTCCCGCACACATTGAGGGGAGCCCCGTTTCCGCCTCAGAGTTCGAGATGAGGGATCCTTTCTCTGTTTCGTAGGGAAAGAATTCCCGGCGTTCCCGTCGCATCTCAAGAGGAGGCACTCTCCACAGGAAAGGCGAGAGGAATTCCAGGGTCGTGCCACCATTCCAAGAGTCCCCCAGATGTGTCAGTCCATTCCAGAGGAACCTGTTTTCCCTGCACTGCCTTGACGTTCAAGCCGAGGATCGACTCCCAACACGTGTGTACGTGGGACAGCCCTGTGGGAAAGCCTCGTGGGAAAGCCTCGAGGGAAAGCCATAGATCCCTTGATCCACGCGGCGGAAGGCGTGACACTGCTGCTACCGCTCTGGAGGAAAGCGCAAGTGCATGCCCGCATTCGAGACGAGGACTGACTCCCCTCGGGAGACTCCAGAAGTACCCCAAGATCCATGTCAGCACTGGAGAGGAATCCTCAGGTTCCGGCCCCGACTCCACACAAGGTCTTAGGCCCCGGCATCGACGGGAGAGGAATCCCGAGAGGCCCCCGAGGAACTAGAATGGGGACTGGCCTTTCCTGAGGCCACCAGAGCGGGTCCCTGAGATCCCCGTCGTAAGTCGAGAGCACCTGCCGCAACTCGAGAAAATCCAGGAGGTTTTGCCCTCCAGGCGAGATGAGGCCCATTTCCGATGAGGTTGCTCGAGGCTAATCACATCTAACCACTGGAAATTCCAAAGGGTCCTTCACACCCTTGCTGCAATTCAAGAAGTTCCTCAACAAACCCGTCTCCACTCAAGAGGAAGCACGAGGGTCCCGCACACATCCAGGGGAGCCCCGTTTCCGCCTCCTAGCTCGAGATGAGGGATCCTTTCCCTGTTTCGTAGGGAAAGAACTCCCGGCGTTCCCGTCGCATCTCAAGAGGAGGCGCTCTCCACAGGAAAGGCAAGAGGAACTCCAGGGTCGTGCCACCATTCCAAGAGTCCCCCAGATGTGTCAGTCCATTCCAGAAGAACCTGTTTTCCCTGCACTGCCTTGACGTTCAAGCCGAGGATCGACTCCCACCACGTGTGCACGTGGGACAGCCGTGTGGGAAAGCCTCGTGGGAAAGCCTCGTGGGAAAGACTCGAGGGAAAACCATAGATCCTTTGATCCACGCGGCGGAATGCGTGACACTGCTACTACCGCTCTGGAGGAAAGCGCAAGTGCATGCCTGCATTCGAGACGAGGACTGACTCCCCTGGAGAGACTCCAGAAGTACCCCAAGATCCATGTCAGCACTGGAGAGGAATTCTCAGGTTCCGGCCCCGACTCCACACAAGGTCTTAGGCCCCGGCATCGACGGGTGGGGAATCCCGAGAGGCCCCCGAGGAACTCGCATGGGGACTGGCCTTTCCTGAGGCCACCAGAGCGGGTCCCTGAGGTCCCCGTCGTAAGTCGAGAGCACCTGCCGCAACTCGAGAAAATCCAAGAGGTTTTGCCCTCCAGGCGAGATGAGGCCCATTTCCGCTGAGGCTTCTCGAGGCTAATCACATCTAACCCCTGGAACTTCCAAAGGGTCCTTCACACCCTTGCTGCAACTCAAGAAGATCCCTGAAATACCCGTCTCCACTCGAGAGGAAGCCCGAGGGTCCCGCACACATCCAGGGGAGCCCCGTTTCCGCCTCCTAGCTCGAGATGAGGGTCCTTTCCCTGTTTCGTAGGGAAAGAATTCCCGGCGTTCCCGTCGCATCTCAACAGGAGGCGCTCTCCACAGGAAAGGCGACAGGAATACCAGGGTCGTGCCACCATTCCAAGAGTCCCCAAGTTGTGTCAGTCCATTCCAGAGGAACCTGTTTTCCCTGCACTGCCTTGACGTTCAAGCCGAGGATCGACTCCCACCACGTGTGCACGTGGGACAGCCCTGTGGGAAAGCCTCGTGGGAAAGCCTCGTGGGAAAGACTCGAGGGAAAACCATAGATCCCTTGATCCACGGGGCGGAATGCGGGACACTGCTGCTACCGCTCTGGAGGAAAGCGCAAGTGCATGCCCTCATTCGAGACGAGGACTGACTCCCCTGGGGAAACTCCAGAAGTACCCCAAGATCCATGTCAGCACTGGAGAAGAATCCTCAGGTTCCGGCCCCGACTCCACACAAGGTCTTAGGCCCCGGCACCGACGGGAGAGGAATCCCGAGAGGCCCCCTGGAATTCGCATGGGGACTCTCCTTTCCTGAAGCCACCAGAGCGGGTCCCTGACGTCCCCGTGGTAAGTCGAGAGCACCTGCCGCAACTCGAGAAAATCCAGGAGGTTTTGCCCTCCAGGCGAGATGAGACCAATTTCCACTGAGGCTGCTGGAGGCTAATCACATCTAACCACTGGAACTTCCAAAGGGTCCTTCACACCCTTACTGCAACTCAAGAAGTTCCCCGACATACCCGTCTCCACTCGAGAGGAAGCACGAGGGTCCCGCACACATCCAGGGGAGCCCCGTTTCCTCCTCCTAGCTCGACATGAGGGATCCTTTCCCTGTTTCGTAGGGAAAGAATTCCCGGCGTTCCCGTCGCATCTCAAGAGTAGGCCCTCTCCACAGGAAAGGCGAGAGTAACTCCAGGGTCGTGCCACCATTCCAAGAGACCCCCAGATGTGTCAGTCCATTCCAGAGAAACCTGTTTTCCCTGCACTGCCTTGACGTTCAAGCCGAGGATCGACTCCCACCACGTGTGAACGTGGGACAGCCCTGTGGGAAAGCCTCGTGGGGAAGCCTCGAGGGAAAGACTCGAATGAAAACCATAGATCCTTTGATCCACGCGGCGGACTGCGTGACACTGCTGCTACCGCTCTGGAGGAAAGCGCAAGTGCATGCCCGCATTCGAGACGAGGACTGACTCCCCTGGGGAGACTCCAGAAGTACCCCAAGATCCGTGTCAGCACTGGAGAGGAATCCTCATATTCCGGCCCCGACTCCACACAAGGTCTTAGGCCCCGGCATCGACGGGAGAGGAATCCCGTGAGGCCCCCAAGGAACTCGCAAGAGAACTGGCCTTTCCTGAGGCCACGAGAGCGGGTCCCTGCGGTCCCCGCCGTACGTCGAGAGCACCTGCCGCAACTCGAGAAAATCCAGGAGGTATTGTCCTCCAGGCGAGATGAAGCCCATTTCCGCTGAGGCTTCTGGAGGCTAATCACATCTCACCACTGGATCTTCCAAAGGGTCCTTCACACCATTGCTGCAACTCAAGAAGTTCCCCGACATAGACATACACGGCTCCACTCGAGAGGAAGCACGAGGGTCCCGCACACATCCAGGGAGCCCCGTTTCCACCTCCTAGCTCGAGATGAAGGATCCTTTCCCTGTTTCGTAGGGAAAGAATTCCCGGCATTCCCGTCGCATCTCAAGAGGAGGCGCTCTCCACAGGAAAGGCGAGAGGAACTCCAGTATCGTGCCACCATTCCAAGAGTTCCCCAAATGTGTCAGTCCATTCCAGAGTAACGTATTTTACCTGCACTGCCTCGACATTCATGCCGAGGATCCACTCCCACCACGGTGGCACGTGGGACAGCCCTGTGGGAAAGCCTCGAGGGAAAGCCTCGAGGGAAAGCCATAGATCCCTTGATCCACGAGGCGGAATGCGTGACACTAATGCTACCACTCTGGAGGAAAGCGCAAGTGCATGCCCGCATTCGAGACGAGGACTGACTCCCCTGGGGAGACTCCAGAAGTACCCCAAGATTCATGTCAGCACTGGAGAGGAATCCTCAGGTGCCGGCCCCGACTCCACACAAGGTCTTAAGCCCCAGCATCGACGGGAGAGTAATCCCGAGAGGCCCCCGAGGAACTTGCATGGGGACTGGCCTTTCCTGAGGCCACCAGAGCGGGTCCGTGAGGTCCTCTTCGTATGTCGAGAGCACCTGCCGCAACTCGAGAAAATCCAGGAGGTTTTGCCCTCCAGGCGAGATGAGGCCCATTTCCGCTGAGGCTTCTCGAGGCTAATCACATCGAACCACTGGAACTTCCAAAGGGTCCTTCACACCCTTGCTGCAACTCAAGAAATTCCCTGAAATACTCGTCTCCACTCGAGAGGAAGCACGAGGGTCCCGCACACATCCATGGGAGACCCGTTTCTGCCTCCTAGCTCGAGATGAGGGTCCTTTCCCTGTTTCCTAGTGAAAGAATTCCCGGCGTTCCCGTCGCATCTTAAGAGGAGGCGCTCTCCACAGGAAAGGCGAGAGTAACTCCAGGGTCGTGCCACCATTCCAAGAGTCCCCAAGTTGTGTCAGTCCATTCCAGAGGAACCTGTTTTCCCTGCACTGCCTTGACGTTCAAGCCGAGGATCGACTCCCAACACGTGTGCACGTGGGACAGCCCTGTGGGAAAGCCTCGTGGGAAAGATTCGAGGGAAAAACATAGATCCTTTGATCCACGCGGCGGACTGCGTGACACTGCTGCTACCGCTCTGGAGGAAAGCGCAAGTGCATGCCCGCATTCGAGACGAGGACTGACTCCCCTGGGGAGACTCCAGAAGTACCCCAAGATCCATGTCAGCACTGGAGAGGAATCCTCATATTCCGGCCCCGACGCCACACAAGGTCTTAGGCCCCGGCATCGACGGGAGAGGAATCCCGAGAGGCCCCCGTGGAACTCGCATGGGGACTGGCCTTTCCTGAGGCCACCAGAGCGGGTCCCTGAGGTCCCCGTCGTAAGTCGAGGGCACCTGCCGCAACTCGAGAAAATCCAGGAGGTTTTGCCCTCCAGGCGAGATGAGGCCCATTTCCGCTGAGGCTTCTCGAGGCTAATCACATCGAACCACTGGAACTTCCAAAGGGTCCTTCACACCCTTGCTGCAACTCAAGAAGTTCCCCGACATACCCGTCGCCACTCGAGAGGAAGCACGAGGGTCCCGCACACATCCAGGGGAGCCCCGTTTCCTCCTCCTAGCTCGACATGAGGGATCCTTTCCCTGTTTCGTAGGGAAAGAATTCCCAGCGTTCCCTTCGCATCTCAAGAGGAGGCGCTCTCCACAGGAAAGGCGAGAAGAACTCCAGGGTCGTGCCACCATTCCAAGAGTCCCCCAGATGTGTCAGTCCATTCCAGAGGAACCTGTTTTCCCTGCAC
This sequence comes from Ovis canadensis, assembly GCF_042477335.2. Classification (NCBI taxonomy): domain Eukaryota; kingdom Metazoa; phylum Chordata; class Mammalia; order Artiodactyla; family Bovidae; genus Ovis; species Ovis canadensis. The sequence continues at coordinate 14,109,521 of NC_091254.1, read as the reverse complement.
TGCCTTGACGTTCAAGCCGAGGATCGACTCCCACCACGTGTGCACGTGGGACAGCCCTGTGGGAAAGCCTCGTGGGAAAGCCTCGTGGGAAAGAATCGAGGGAAAACCATAGATCCTTTGATCCACGCGGCGGAATGCGGGACACTGCTGCTACCGCTCTGGAGGAAAGCGCAAGTGCATGCCCGCATTCGAGACGAGGACTGACTCCCCTGGGGAAACTTCAGAAGTACCCCAAGATCCATGTCAGCACTGGAGAGGAATCCTCAGGTTCCGGCCCCGACTCCACACAACGTCTTAGGCCCCGGCATCAACGGGAGAGGAATCCCGAGAGGCCCCCTAGGAACTCGCATGGGGACTGGCCTTTCCTGAGGCCACCAGAGCGGGTCCCTGAGGTCCCCGTCGTAAGTCGAGAGCACCTGCCGCAACTCGAGAAAATCCAGGAGGTTTTGCCCTCCAGGCGAGATGAGGCCCTTTTCCGCTGAGGCTTCTCGAGGCTAATCATATCTAACCACTGGAACTTCCAAAGGGTCCTTCACACCCTTGCTGCAACTCAAGAAGTTCCCCGACATACCCGTCTCCACTCGAGAGGAAGCACGAGGGTCCCGCACACATCCAGGGGAGCCCCGTTTCCGCCTCCTAGCTCGAGATGAGGGTCCTTTCCCTGTTTCCCCCCAGGGGAAATCATGTGGGCCCCACGGGGAAATTACGTGGCCCACGGGGAAATCACGTGGGCCCCCAGGGGAAATCACGTGGGGCCCCAGGGGAAATCACGTGGGCCCTCAGGGGAAATCACGTGGGCCCCCAGGGGAAATCACGTGGACCCTACGGGGAAATCACGTGGGCCCTACGGGGAAATCACGTGGCCCCCAGGTGAAATCAAGTGGGCCCCCAGGGGAAATCACATGGGCCCCATGGGGAAATCACGTGGTCCCCACGGGGAAATCACGTGGGCCCCCACGGGGAAATCACGTGGGCCTCAAGGGAAATCACGTGGGCCCCCAGGGGATAAATCACGTGGGCCTCACGGGGAAATCACGTGGGCCCACCGGGAAATCACGTGGGCCCCACGGGGAAATCACGTGGGTCCCCCGGGGAAATCACGTGGGCCCCCAGGGGAAATCACGTGGACCCTATGGGGAAATCACGTGGGCTCTACGGGGAAATCACGTGGGCCCCACGGGGAAATCACATGGGCCCCACGGGGAAATAACGTGGGCTCCAGGTGGAAATCACGTGGGCCTCACGGGATAATCACGTGGGCCCCCAGGGGAAATCACGTGGCCCCCAGGTGAAATCAAGTGGGCCCCCAGGGGAAATCACATGGGCCCCACGGGGAAATCACGTGGTCCCCACGGGGAAATCACGTGGGCCCCCACGGGGAAATCACGTGGGCCCTACGGGGAAATCACGTTGGCCCCCAGGGGAAATCATGTGGGCCCCCAGGGGAAATCACGTGGGCCCACGGGGAAATCTCGTGGGCCCCACGGGGAAATCCCGTGGTCCCCCAAGGGAAATCACGTGGTCCCCCAGGGGAAATCACGTGGGCCACACGGGGAAAACACGTGGGCCCCACGGGGAAATCACGTGGGCCCCCAGGGGAAATCACGTGGGACCCACGGGGAAATCACGGGGGCCCCCAGGGGAAATCACATGCGCACCCAGGGGAAATGACGTGGGCCCCCAGGGGAAATAACGTGGGACCCACGGGGAAATCACGTGGGCCCCCAGGGGAAATCACGTGGGCCCCACGTGAAATCACGTGGGCCCCCAGGGGAAATCACGTGGGCCCCACGGGGAAATCACGTGGTCCCCCAGAGGAAATCACGTGGGCCCCACGGGGAAATCACGTGGGCCCCCAGGGGAAATCACGAGGGCCCCACGGGGAAATCACCTGGGCACCACGGGGAAATCACGTGGCCCCCAAGGGAAATCACGTGGGCCCCACGGGGAAATCACGTGGCCCCACGTGGAAATCACGTGGCCCCCAGGGGAAATCACATGCGCACCCAGGGGAAATGACGTGGGCCCCACGGGGAAATCACGTGGGCCCCACGGGGAAATCACGTGGGCCCCACGGGGAAATCACGTGGGCCCCACGGGGAAATCACGTGGGCCCCAAGGGGAAATCACGTGGGCCCCCAGGGGAAATCACGTGTGCCCCACGGGGAAATCACGTGGCCCCCAGGGGAAATCACATGCGCACCCAGGGGAAATGACGTGGGCCCCACGGGGAAATCACGTGGGCCCCACGGGGAAATCACGTGGGCCCACGGGAAAATCACGTGGGACGCACGGGGAAATCACGTGGGCCCCCGGGGGAAATTACGTGGGCCTCCGGGGGAAATCATGTGGGCCCCACGGGGAAATCACGTGGGCCCCCAGGGGAAATCACGTGGGCCCACGGGAAAATCACGTGGGACGCACGGGGAAATCACGTGGGCCCCCGGGGGAAATCACGTGGGCCCCCAGGGGAAATCACGTGGGCCCCACGCGGAAATCACGTGTGCCCCCAAGGGAAATCACGTGGGCCCCCAGGGGAAATCACGTGGGCCCCACGGGGAAATCACGTGGCTCGCAAGTTAAATCACGTGGGCCCCCAGGAGATAAATCACGTGGGCCCCCAGGGGAAATCACGTGGGCCCCACGGGGAAATCACTTGGGCCCACGGGGAAATCACGTGGGCCCCACGGGGAAATCACGTGGGTCCCCCAGGGAAATCACGTGGCCCCCACGGGGAAACCACGTGGGCCCCATGGGGAAATCACGTGGGCCCCCCGGGGAAATCACGTGGGACCCACGGGGAAATCACGTGGGCCCCCAGGGGAAATCACGTGGGCCCCCAGGGGAAATCAAGTGGGCCCCACGGGGAAATCACGTGGGCCCCGAGGGGAAATCACGTGGGCCCCCAGGGGAAATCACGTGGGCCCCACTGGGAAATCACGCGGGGCCCCACGGGGAAATCACGCGGGGCCCCACGGGGAAATCACGCGGGCCCCCAGGGGAAATCACGTGGGCCCCCCGGGGAAATCACGTGGGCCCCACGGGGAAATCACGTGGGCCCCCAGGGGAAATCACGTGGGCCCCACGGGGAAAACACCTGGGCCCCACGGGGAAATCACGTGGGCCCCCACGGGGAAATCACGTGGGCCCCACGGGGAAATCACGTGGGCCCCCAGGGGAAATCACGTGGGCCCACGGGGAAATCTCGTGGTCCCCACGGGGAAATCCCGTGGTCCCACAAGGGAAATCACGTGGGCCCCCAGGGGAAATCACGTGGGCCCCACGAGGAAAACACGTGGGCCCCACGGGGAAATCACGTGCGCACCCAGGGGAAATCACGTGGGCCCCACGGGGAAATCACGTGGGCCCCACCGGCAAATCACGTGCGCACCCAGGGGAAATCACGTGGACCCCCAGGGGAAATCACGTGGCCCCCAGGGGAAATCACCTGGGCCCCACGGGGAAATCACGTGGCCCCCAAGGGAAATCACGTGGGCCCCACGGGGAAATCACGTGGCCCCCAGGGGAAATCACGTGGGCTCCACGAGGAAATCACGTGGTCCTCCAGGGGAAATCACGTGGGCCCCACGGGGAAATCACGTGGGCCCCCAGGGGTAATCACGTGTGCCCCACGGGGAAATCACGTGGCCCCCAAGGGAAATCACGTGGGCCCCCAGGGGAAATCACGTGGGCCCCACGGGGAAATCACGTGGCCCGCAAGGGAAATCTCGTGGGCCCCCAGGGGATAAATCACGTGGGCCCCAAGGGGAAATCACGTGGGCCCCACGGGGAAATCACGTAGGCCCACGGGGAAATCACGTGGGCCCCACGGGGAAATCACGTGGGTCCCCCGGGGAAATCACGTGGGCCCCCAGGGGAAATCACGTGGGCCCTACGGATAAATCACGTGGGCCCAACGGGGAAATCACATGGGCCCCACGGGGAAATAACGTGGGCTCCAAGTGGAAATCACGTGGGCTCCACGGGGAAATCACGTCGGCCCCCGGGGGAAATCACGTAGCCCCCACGGGGAAATCACGTGGGCCCCATGGGGAAATCACGTGGCCCTACAGGGAAATCACGTGGAACCCCAGGGGAAATCACGTGGACCCCCAGGCGAAATCACGTGGGGCCCAAGGGGAAATCACGTGGACCCCCAGGGGAAATCACATGCGCACCCAGGGGAAATGACGTGGGCCCCCAGGGGAAATCACGTGGGCCCCACGTGAAATCACGTGGGCCCCCAGGGGAAATCACGTGGGCCCCACGGGGAAATCACGTGGGCCCCACGGGGAAATCACGTGGGCCACACGCGGAAATCACGTGGGCCCCCAGGGGAAATCACGTGGGCCCCGAGGGGAAATCACGTGGGCCCCACGGGGAAATCACGTGGGCCCCCTGGGGAAATCACGTGGGCCCCCAGGGGAAATCACGTGGGCCACGGGAAAATCCCGAAGGCCCCACGGGGAAATCCCGTTGTCCCCCAAGGGAAATCACGTGGGCCCCCAGGGGAAATCACGTGGGCCCCACGGGGAAAACATGTGGTCCCAACGGGGAAATCACGTGGGCCCCCAGGGGAAATCACGTGGGCCCCACGGGGAAAACATATGGTCCCAACGGGGAAATCACGTGGGCCCCCAGGGGAAATCACGTGGGCCCCACGGGGAAATCACGTTGGCCCCCGGGGAAATCACATGGGCCCCACGGGGAAATCACGTGGGCCCCATGCGGATATCATGTGGGCCCCCAGGGGAAATCACGTGGGCCCCCAGGGGAAATCACGTGGGCCCCCAGGGGAAATCACGTGGGCCCACGCGGAAATCCCATGGGCCCCACGGGGAAATCACGTGGCCCCCAAGGGAAATCACGTGGGCCCCCAGGGGAAATCACGTGGGCCCCACGGGGAAATTACGTGGGCCCCACTGGGAAAGCACGTGGGCCCCACGGGGAAATCACGAGGGCACCCAGGGGAAATCACGTGGGCCCCCAGGGGAAATCACATGGGCCCCTAGCGGAAATCACGTGGGCCCCCAGGGGAAATCACGTGGGCCCCCAGGGGAAATCACGTGGGCCCCACGGGGAAATCACGTGGGCCCCACGGTGAAATCACGTGGTCCCCACGGGGAAATCACGTGGGCCCCCAGGGGAAATCACGTGGGCCCCAAGGGGAAATCACGTGGGCCCCCAGGGGAAATCACGTGGGCCCCCAGGGGAAATCACGTGGTCCCCACGGGGAAATCACGTGGGCCCCCAGGGGAAATCACGTGGGCCCCACGGGGAAATCACGTGGGCCCCACGGGGAAATCACGTGGGCCCCACGGGGAAATCACCTGGGCTCCCAGGGGAAATCACATGGGCCCCCAGGGGAAATCACGTGGGCCCCACGGGGAAATCACGTGGGCCCCACGGGGAAATCACGTGGGCCCCACTGGGAAATCACGTGGGCCCACAGGGGAAATCACGTGGGCCCCCAGGGGAAATCACGTGGTCCCCCAGGGGAAATCACGTGGGCCCCACGGGGAAATCACGTGGTCCCCCAGGGGAAATCACGTGGGCCCCACGGGGAAATAACGTGGGACCCCAGGGGAAATCACGTGTGCCCCCAGGGGAAATCACGTGGGCCCCCTCGGGGAAATCACGTGCGCACCCAGGGGAAATCACGTGGGCCCCCAGGGAAATCACGAGGGCCCCCCGGGGTAATAACGTGGGCCCCACGTGGAAATCACGTGGGCACCAAGGGGAAATCACGTGGGCCCCCCGGGGAATTCACGTGGTCCCCCAGGGGAAATCACGTGGGCCCCACGGGGAAATCACATGCGCACCCAGGGGAAATCACGTGGACCCCACGGGGAAATCACGTGGGCCCCCTGGGGAAATCACGTGGGCCCCCAGGGGAAATCACGTGGGCCACGGGAAAATCCCGAAGGCCCCACGGGGAAATCCCGTTGTCCCCCAAGGGAAATCACGTGGGCCCCCAGGGGAAATCACGTGGGCCCCACGGGGAAAACATGTGGTCCCAACGGGGAAATCACGTGGGCCCCCAGGGGAAATCACGTGGGCCCCACGGGGAAAACATATGGTCCCAACGGGGAAATCACGTGGGCCCCCAGGGGAAATCACGTGGGCCCCACGGGGAAATCACGTTGGCCCCCGGGGAAATCACATGGGCCCCACGGGGAAATCACGTGGGCCCCATGCGGATATCATGTGGGCCCCCAGGGGAAATCACGTGGGCCCCCAGGGGAAATCACGTGGGCCCCCAGGGGAAATCACGTGGGCCCACGCGGAAATCCCATGGGCCCCACGGGGAAATCACGTGGCCCCCAAGGGAAATCACGTGGGCCCCCAGGGGAAATCACGTGGGCCCCACGGGGAAATTACGTGGGCCCCACTGGGAAAGCACGTGGGCCCCACGGGGAAATCACGAGGGCACCCAGGGGAAATCACGTGGGCCCCCAGGGGAAATCACATGGGCCCCTAGCGGAAATCACGTGGGCCCCCAGGGGAAATCACGTGGGCCCCCAGGGGAAATCACGTGGGCCCCACGGGGAAATCACGTGGGCCCCACGGTGAAATCACGTGGTCCCCACGGGGAAATCACGTGGGCCCCCAGGGGAAATCCCGTGGGCCCCAAGGGGAAATCACGTGGGCCCCCAGGGGAAATCACGTGGGCCCCCAGGGGAAATCACGTGGTCCCCACGGGGAAATCACGTGGGCCCCCAGGGGAAATCACGTGGGCCCCACGGGGAAATCACGTGGGCCCCACGGGGAAATCACGTGGGCCCCACGGGGAAATCACCTGGGCTCCCAGGGGAAATCACATGGGCCCCCAGGGGAAATCACGTGGGCCCCACGGGGAAATCACGTGGGCCCCACGGGGAAATCACGTGGGCCCCACTGGGAAATCACGTGGGCCCACAGGGGAAATCACGTGGGCCCCCAGGGGAAATCACGTGGTCCCCCAGGGGAAATCACGTGGGCCCCACGGGGAAATCACGTGGTCCCCCAGGGGAAATCACGTGGGCCCCACGGGGAAATAACGTGGGACCCCAGGGGAAATCACGTGTGCCCCCAGGGGAAATCACGTGGGCCCCCTCGGGGAAATCACGTGCGCACCCAGGGGAAATCACGTGGGCCCCCAGGGAAATCACGAGGGCCCCCCGGGGTAATAACGTGGGCCCCACGTGGAAATCACGTGGGCACCAAGGGGAAATCACGTGGGCCCCCCGGGGAATTCACGTGGTCCCCCAGGGGAAATCACGTGGGCCCCACGGGGAAATCACATGCGCACCCAGGGGAAATCACGTGGACCCCACGGGGAAATCACGTGGGCCCACGGGGAAATCACGTGGGCCCCACGGGGAAATCACGTGGGCCCCCAGGGGAAATCACGTGGGCCCCCAGGGGAAATCTCGTGGGCCCCACGGAGAAATCACGTGGGCCCCACGGGGAAATCACGTGGGCCCCACGGGCAAATCACGGGGGACCCACGCGGAAATCACGTGGGCCCCCAGGGGAAATCACGTGGGCCCCCAGGGGAAATCACGTGGGCCCCCAGGGGAAATCACGTGGGCCCACGGGGAAATCCCGTGGGCCCCACGGGGAAATCACATGGCCCCCAAGTGAAATCACGTGGGCCCCCAGGGGAAATCACGTGGGCCCCACGGGGAAATCACGTGGGCCCATGGGGAAATCACGTGGGAACCTCGGGGAAATCACGTGGGCCCCCAGGGGAAATCACGTGGGCCCCCAGGGGAAATCACGTGGGCCCCACGGGGAAATCACCTTGGCCCCCGAGGAAATCACATGGGCCCCACGGGGAAATCACGTGGGCCCCATGCGGAAATCATGTGGGCCCCCAGGGGAAATCACGTGGGCCCCCAGGGGAAATCACGTGGGCCCCCAGGGGAAATCACGTGGGCCCCCAGCGGAAATCACGTGGGCCCCCAGGGGAAATCACGTGGGCCGCCAGGGGAAATCACGTGGGCCCCACGGGGAAATCACGTGGGCCCCACGGGGAAATCACGTGGGCCCCCAGGGGAAATCACGTGGGCCCCACGGGGCAATCACGTGGGCCCCCAGGGGAAATCACGTGGGCCCCCAGGGGAAATCACGTGGTCCCCACGGGGAAATCACGTGGGCCCAGGGGGAAATCACGTGGGCCCACGGGGAAATCACGTGGGCCCCACGGGGAAATCACCTGGGCCCCCAGCGGAAATCACGTGGGCCCCCAGGGGAAATCACGTGGGCCCCCAGGGGAAATCACGTGGGCCCCCAGGGGAAATCACCTGGGCCCACGGGGAAATCCCGTGGGCCCCACGGGGAAATCACATGGCCCCCAAGTGAAATCACGTGGGCCCCCAGGGGAAATCACGTGGGCCCCACGGGGAAATCACGTGGGCCCCCAGGGGAAATCACCTGGGCCCACGGGGAAATCCCGTGGGCCCCACGGGGAAATCACATGGCCCCCAAGTGAAATCACGTGGGCCCCCAGGGGAAATCACGTGGGCCCCACGGGGAAATCACGTGGGCCCATGGGGAAATCACGTGGGAATCTCGGGGAAATCACGTGGGCCCCCAGGGGAAATCACGTGGGCCCCCAGGGGAAATCACGTGGGCCCCACGGGGAAATCACCTTGGCCCCCGGGGAAATCACATGGGCCCCACGGGGAAATCACGTGGGCCCCATGCGGAAATCATGTGGGCCCCCAGGGGAAATCACGTGGGCCCCCAGGGGAAATCACGTGGGCCCCCAGGGGAAATCACGTGGGCCCCCAGCGGAAATCACGTGGGCCCCCAGGGGAAATCACGTGGGCCGCAAGGGGAAATCACGTGGGCCCCACGGGGAAATCACGTGGGCCCACGGGGAAATCACGTGGGACCCACGGGGAAATCACGTGGGCCCCCAGGGGAAATCACGTGGGCCCCCAGGGGAAATCTCGTGGGCCCCACGGAGAAATCACGTGGGCCCCACGGGGAAATCACGTGGGCCCCACGGGCAAATCACGGGGGACCCACGCGGAAATCTCGTGGGCCCCCAGGGGAAATCACGTGGGCCGCCAGGGGAAATCACGTGGGCCCCACGGGGAAATCACGTGGGCCCCACGGGGAAATCACGTGGTCCCCACGGGGAAATCACGTGGGCCCCCAGGGGAAATCACGTGGGCCCCACGGGGCAATCACGTGGGCCCCCAGGGGAAATCACGTGGGCCCCCAGGGGAAATCACGTGGTCCCCACGGGGAAATCACGTGGGCCCAGGGGGAAATCACGTGGGCCCACGGGGAAATCACGTGGGCCCCACGGGGAAATCACCTGGGCCCCCAGCGGAAATCACATGGGCCCCCAGGGGAAATCACGTGGGCCCCACGGGGAAATCACGTGGGCCCCACGGGGAAATCACGTGAGCCCCACTGGGAAATCACGTGGGCCCCCAGGGGAAATCACGTGGGCCCCCAGGGGAAATCACGTGGTCCCCCAGGGGAAATCCCGTGGGCCCCACCGGGAAATCACGTGGTCCCCCAGGGGAAATCACGTGGGCCCCACGGGGAAATAACGTGGGCCCCCAGGGGAAATCACGTGTGCCCCCAGGGGAAATCACGTGGGCCCCACGGGGAAATCACGTGCGCACCCAGGGGAAATCACGTGGGCCCCCAGGGAAATCACGAGGGCCCCCCGGGGTAATCACGTGGGCCCCACGGGGAAATCACGTGGGCACCGAGGGGAAATCACGTGGGCCCCCCGAGGAATTCACGTGGTCCCCCAGGGGAAATCACGTGGGCCCCACGGGGAAATCACGTGCGCACCCAGGGGAAATCACGTGGGCCCCACGGGGAAATCACGTGGGCCCACGGGGAAATCACGTGGGACCCACCGGGAAATCACGTGAGCCCCCAGGGGAAATCACGTGGGCCCCCAGGGGAAATCACGTGGGCCCCACGGGCAAATCACGGGGGCCCCACGCGGAAATCACGTGGGCCCCCAGGGGAAATCACGTGGGCCCCCAGGGGAAATCACGTGGGCCCCCAGGGGAAATCACCTGGGCCCACGGGGAAATCCCGTGGGCCCCACGGGGAAATCACATGGCCCCCAAGTGAAATCACGTGGGCCCCCAGGGGAAATCACGTGGGCCCCACGGGGAAATCACGTGGGCCCATGGGGAAATCACGTGGGAACCTCGGGGAAATCACGTGGGCCCCCAGGGGAAATCACGTGGGCCCCCAGGGGAAATCACGTGGGCCCCACGGGGAAATCACCTTGGCCCCCGGGGAAATCACATGGGCCCCACGGGGAAATCACGTGGGCCCCATGCGGAAATCATGTGGGCCCCCAGGGGAAATCACGTGGGCCCCCAGGGGAAATCACGTGGGCCCCCAGGGGAAATCACGTGGGCCCCCAGCGGAAATCACGTGGGCCCCCAGGGGAAATCACGTGGGCCGCCAGGGGAAATCACGTGGGCCCCACGGGGAAATCACGTGGGCCCACGGGGAAATCACGTGGGACCCACGGGGAAATCACGTGGGCCCCCAGGGGAAATCACGTGGGCCCCCAGGGGAAATCTCGTGGGCCCCACGGAGAAATCACGTGGGCCCCACGCGGAAATCCCGTGGGCCCCACGGGCAAATCACGGGGGACCCACGCGGAAATCTCGTGGGCCCCCAGGGGAAATCACGTGGGCCCCCAGGGGAAATCACGTGGGCCCCCAGGGGAAATCACGTGGGCCCACGGGGAAATCCCGTGGGCCCCACGGGGAAATCACATGGCCCCCAAGTGAAATCACGTGGGCCCCCAGGGGAAATCACGTGGGCCCCACGGGGAAATCACGTGGGCCCATGGGGAAATCACGTGGGAACCTCGGGGAAATCACGTGGGCCCCCAGGGGAAATCACGTGGGCCCCCAGGGGAAATCACGTGGGCCCCACGGGGAAATCACCTTGGCCCCCGGGGAAATCACATGGGCCCCACGGGGAAATCACGTGGGCCCCATGCGGAAATCATGTGGGCCCCCAGGGGAAATCACGTGGGCCCCCAGGGGAAATCACGTGGGCCCCCAGGGGAAATCACGTGGGCCCCCAGCGGAAATCACGTGGGCCCCCAGGGGAAATCACGTGGGCCGCCAGGGGAAATCACGTGGGCCCCACGGGGAAATCACGTGGGCCCCACGGGGAAATCACGTGGTCCCCACGGGGAAATCACGTGGGGCCCCAGGGGAAATCACGTGGGCCCCACGGGGAAATCACGTGGGCCCCCAGGGGAAATCACGTGGGCCCCCAGGGGAAATCACGTGGTCCCCACGGGGAAATCACGTGGGCCCAGGGGGAAATCACGTGGGCCCACGGGGAAATCACGTGGGCCCCACGGGGAAATCACCTGGGCCCCCAGCGGAAATCACATGGGCCCCCAGGGGAAATCACGTGGGCCCCACGGGGAAATCACGTGGGCCCCACGGGGAAATCACGTGAGCCCCACTGGGAAATCACGTGGGCCCCCAGGGGAAATCACGTGGGCCCCCAGGGGAAATCACGTGGTCCCCCAGGGGAAATCCCGTGGGCCCCACCGGGAAATCACGTGGTCCCCCAGGGGAAATCACGTGGGCCCCACGGGGAAATAACGTGGGCCCCCAGGGGAAATCACGTGTGCCCCCAGGGGAAATCACGTGGGCCCCACGGGGAAATCACGTGCGCACCCAGGGGAAATCACGTGGGCCCCCAGGGAAATCACGAGGGCCCCCCGGGGTAATCACGTGGGCCCCACGGGGAAATCACGTGGGCACCGAGGGGAAATCACGTGGGCCCCCCGAGGAATTCACGTGGTCCCCCAGGGGAAATCACGTGGGCCCCACGGGGAAATCACGTGCGCACCCAGGGGAAATCACGTGGGCCCCCAGGGGAAATCACGTGGGCCCTACGGGGAAATCACGTGGAACCCCAGGGGAAATCACATGGGCCCCCAGGGGAAATCACGTGGGCCCCGAGGGGAAATTAGTTGGGCCCCCAGGGGAAATCACATGGGCCCCCAGGGGAAATCACGTGGGCCCCGAGGGGAAATCACGTGGGCCCCCAGGGGAATTCACGTGGGCCCCCAGGGGAAATCACGTGGGCCCCACGGGGAAATTACGTGGGCCCCACTGGGAAAGCACGTGGGCCCCACGGGGAAATCACGAGGGCCCCCAGGGGAAATCACGTGGGCCCCACGGGGAAATCAAGTGGGCCCCCAGGGGAAATCAGTGGGCCCCAAGGGGAAATCACGTGGGCCCCCAGGGGAAATCACGTGGGCCCCACGGGGAAATCACGTGTGCCCCCAGGGGAAATCAGTGGGCCCCCAGGGGAAATCACGTGTGTCCCACGGGGAAATCACGTGGGCCCCCAGGGGAAATCACGTGGGCCCCACGGGGAAATCACATGGGCCCCACGGGGAAATCACGTGGGCCCCCAGAGGAAATCACGTGGGCCCCCAGGGGAAATCACCTGGGCCCCACGGGGAAATCCCGTGGGCCCCACTGGGAAATCACGTGGGCGCCCAGGGGAAATCACGTGGGCCCCCAGGGGAAATCACGTGGTCCCCCAGGGGAAATCACGTGGGCCCCACGGGGAATTCGCGTGGTCCCCCAGGGGAAATCACGTGGGCCCCACGGGGAAATCACGTGGGCCCCCAGGGGAAATCACGTGTACCCCCAGGTGAAATCACGTGGGCCCCACGGGGAAATCACGTGGGCACCGAGGGGAAATCACGTGGGCCCCACGGGGAAATAACGTGGGCCCCCAGGGGAAACCACGTGTGTCCCCAGGTTAAATCACGTGGGCCCCACGGGGGAATCACGTTCGCACCCAGGGGAAATCACGTGGGCCCCCCGGGGAAATCACGTGGGCCCCACGGGGAAATCACGTGGGCCCCACCCGGAAATCACGTGGGCCCCACCCGGAAATCACGTGGGCCCCACCCGGAAATCACGTGGGCCCCACGGGGAAATCACGTGGGACCCACCCGGAAATCACGTGGGCCCCACGGGGAAATCACGTGGGCCCCACGGGGAAATCACGTGGGCCCCACCCGGAAATCACGTGGGCCCCACGGGGAAATCACGTGGGCCCCACCCGGAAATCACGTGGGACCCACGGGGAAATCACGTGGGCCCCACCCGGAAATCACGTGGGCCCCACGGGGAAATCACGTGGGCCCCACGGGGAAATCACGTGGGCCCCACGGGGAAATCACGTGGGCCCTACCCGGAAATCACGTGGGCCCCACGGGGAAATCACGTGGGCCCCACGGGGAAATCACGTGGGCCCCACCCGGAAATCACGTGGGCCCCCAGGGGAAATCACGTGGGCCCCACGGGGAAATCACGTGGGCCCCACCCGGAAATCACGTGGGACCCACGGGGAAATCACGTGGGCCCCCAGGGGAAATCACGTGGGCCCCACCCGGAAATCACGTGGGCCCCACCCGGAAATCACGTGGGCCCCACGGGGAAATCACGTGGGCCCCACCCGGAAATCACGTGGGCCCCACCCGGAAATCACGTGGGCCCCACCCGGAAATCACGTGGGCCCCACGGGGAAATCACTTGGGACCCAACCGGAAATAACGTGGGACCCACGGGGAAATCACGTGGGCCCAACCCGGAAATTACGTGGGCCCCACGGGGAAATCACGGGGGCCCCACCCGGAAATCACATGGGCCCCACGGGGAAATCACGTGGGCCCCCAGGGGAAATCACGAGGGCCCCACCCGGAAATCACGTGGACCCCACCCGGAAATCACGTGGGCCCCACGGGGAAATCACGTGGGACCCACCCGGAAATCACGTGGGCCCCACGGGGAAATCACGTGGGCCCCCGGGGAAATCACGTGGGCCCAACCCGGAAATCACGTGGGCCCCACGGGGAAATCACGTGGGCCCCACCCGGAAATCACGTGGGCCCCACCCGGAAATCACGTGGGCCCCACGGGGAAATCACGTGGGCCCCACCCGGAAATCACGTGGGCCCCACGGAGAAATCACGTGTGCCCCACGGGGAAATCACGTGGGCCCCCAGGGGAAAACACGTGGGCCCCAAGGGGAAATCACGTGGGCCCCCAGGGGAAATCACGTGTGCCCCCAGGGGAAATCACGTGGGCCCCACCAGGAAATCACGTGGGACCCACCCGGAAATCACGTGGGCCCCCAGGGGAAATCACGTGGGCCCCACGGGGAAATCACGTGGGCCCCACCCGGAAATCACGTGGGCCCCACGGGGAAATCACGTGGGCCCCCAGGGGAAATCACGTGGGCCCCACGGGGAAATCACGTGGGCCCCCAGGTGAAATCACGTGGGCCCCCAGGGGAAATCACTTGGTCCCCCAGGGGAAATCACGTGGGCCCCACCCGGAAATCACGTGGGCCCCACGGGGAAATCACGTGGGCCCCACCCGGAAATCACGTGGGCCCCACGGGGAAATCACCTGGGCTCCACCCGGAAATCACGTGGGCCCCACGGGGAAATCACGTGGGCCCCACCCGGAAATCACGTGGGCCCCACCCGGAAATCACGTGGGCCCCACCCGGAAATCACGTGGGCCCCACGGGGAAATCACGTGGGACCCACCCAGAAATCACGTGGGACCCACGGGGAAATCACGTGGGCCCAACCCGGAAATCACGTGGGCCCCACGGGGAAATCACGTCGGACCCACACGGAAATCACGTGGGACCCACGGGGAAATTACGTGGGCCCAACCTGGAAATCACGTGGGCCCCACGGGGAAATCACGTGGGCCCCACCCGGAAATCACGTGGTCCCCACCCGGAAATCACTTGGGCCCCACGGGGAAATCACGTGGGCCCCCAGGGGAAATCACGTGGGCCCCACAGGGAAATCACGTGGGCCCCACGGGGAAATCACGGGGGCCCCACCCGGAAATCACATGGGCCCCACGGGGAAATCACGGGGGCCCCACCCGGAAATCACGTGGGCCCCACGGGGAAATCACGGGGGCCCCACCCGGAAATCACATGGGCCCCACGGGGAAATCACGTGGGCCCCACCCGGAAATCACGTGGTCCCCACCCGGAAATCACTTGGGCCCCACGGGGAAATCACGTGGGCCCCCAGGGGAAATCACGTGGGCCCCACCCGGAAATCACGTGGGCCCCACGGGGAAATCACGGGGGCGCCACCCGGAAATCACATGGGCCCCACGGGGAAATCACGGGGGCCCCACCCGGAAATCACCTGGGCCCCACGGGGAAATCACGTGGGACCCCAGGGGAAATCACGTGAGCCCCACGGGGAAATCACGTGGGCCCCACGGGGCAATCACGTGGGCCCCACGGGGCAATCACGTGGGCCCCACGGGGAAATCACGTGGGCCCCACCCGGAAATCACGTGGGTCCCACGGGGAAATCACGGGGGCCCCACCCGGAAATCACGTGGGCCCCACCCGGAAATCACGTGGGCCTCACGGGGAAATCACGTGGGCCCCACACGGAAATCACGTGGGCCCCACGGAGAAATCACGTGGGCCCCACGGGGAAATCACGTGGGCCCCCAGGGGAAAACACGTGGGCCCCAAGGGGAAATCACGTGGGACCCCAGGGGAAATCACGTGTGCCCCCAGGGGAAATCACGTGGGCCCCACCCGGAAATCACGTGGGCCCCACCCGGAAATCACGTGGGCCCCACGGGGAAATCACGTGGGCCCCACCCGGAAATCACGTGGGCCCCACCCGGAAATCACGTGGGCCCCACGGGGAAATCACGTGGAACCCACCCGGAAAACACGTGGGCCCCACGGAGAAATCACGTGGGCCCCACGGGGAAATCACGTGGGCCCCACGGGGAAATCACGTGGGCCCCACCCGGAAATCACGTGGGCCCCCAGGGGAAATCACGTGGGCCCCCAGGGGAAATCACGTGGGCCCCCAGGGGAAATCACGTGGGCCCACGGGGAAATCCCGTGGGAACCACGGGGAAATCACATGGCCCCCAAGTGAAATCACGTGGGCCCCCAGGGGAAATCACGTGGGCCCCACGGGCAAATCACGTGGGCCCATGGCGAAATCACGTGGGAACCTCGGGGAAATCACGTGGGCCCCCAGGGGAAATCACGTGGGCCCCCAGGGGAAATCACGTGGGCCCCACGGGGAAATCACGTTGGCCCCCGGGGAAATCACATGGGCCCCACGGGGAAATCACGTGGGCCCCATGCGGAAATCATGTGGGCCCCCAGGGGAAATCACGTGGGCCCCACGGGGAAATCACGTGGGCCCCACCCGGAAATCACGTGGGCCCCACGGGGAAATCCCGTGGGCCCCACGGGGAAATCACGTGGCCCCCAAGGGAAATCACGTGGGCCCCCAGGGGAAATCACGTGGGCCCCACGGGGAAATTACGTGGGCCCCACTGGGAAAGCACGTGGGCCCCACGGGGAAATCACGAGGGCCCCCAGGGGAAATCACGTGGGCCCCCAGGGGAAATCACGTGGGCCCCCAGCGGAAATCACGTGGGCCGCCAGGGGAAACCACGTGGGCCGCCAGGGGAAATCACGTGGGCCCCACGGGGAAATCACGTGGGCCCCCAGGGGAAATCACGTGGCCCCACGGGGAAATCACGTGGGCCCCCAGGGGAAATCAGTGGGCCCCCAGGGGAAATCACGTGGGTCCCACGGGGAAATCACGTGGGCCCCCAGGGGAAATCACGTGGGCCCCACGGGGAAATCACATGGGCCCCACGGGAAATCACGTGGGCCCACGGGGAAATAACGTGGTCCCCCAGGGGAAATCACGTGTGCCCCCAGGTGAAATCACGTGGGACCCACGGGGAAATCACGTGGGCACCGAGGGGAAATCACGTGGGCCCCCCGGGGAATTCACGTGGTCCCCCAGGGGAAATCACGTGGGCCCCACGGGGAAATCACGTGGGCCCAGGGGGAAATCACGTGGGCCCCACGGGGAAATCACGTGGGTCCCCTGGGGAAATCACGTGGGACCCCAGGGGAAATCACGTGGGCCCTACGGGGAAATCACATGGGCCCCACGGGGAAATAACGTGGGCTCCAAGTGGAAATCACGTGGGCCCCACGGGGAAATCACGTGGGCCCCCAGGTGAAATCACGTGGCCCCCACGGGGAAATCACGTGGGCCCCAAGGGGAAATCACGTGGGCCCTACGGGGAAATCACGTGGAACCCCAGGGGAAATCACATGGGCCCCCAGGGGAAATCACGTGGGCCCCGAGGGGAAATTAGTTGGGCCCCCAGGGGAAATCACATGGGCCCCCAGGGGAAATCACGTGGGCCCCGAGGGGAAATCACGTGGGCCCCCAGGGGAATTCACGTGGGCCCCCAGGGGAAATCACGTGGGCCCCACGGGGAAATTACGTGGGCCCCACTGGGAAAGCACGAGGGCCCCACGGGGAAATCACGAGGGCCCCCAGGGGAAATCACGTGGGCCCCACGGGGAAATCAAGTGGGCCCCCAGGGGAAATCAGTGGGCCACCAGGGGAAATCACGTGGGCACCCAGGGGAAATCACGTGGGCCCCATGGGGAAATCACGTGGGCCCCCAGGGGAAATCAGTGGACCCCCAGGGGAAATCACGTGGGTCCCACGGGGAAATCACGTGGGCCCCCAGGGGAAATCACGTGGGCCCCACGGGGAAATCACATGGGCCCCACGGGGAAATCACGTGGGCCCCCAGGGGAAATCACGTGGGCCCCCAGGGGAAATCACCTGGGCCCCACGGGGAAATCACGTGGGCCCCACTGGGAAATCACGTGGGCGCCCAGGGGAAATCACGTGGGCCCCCAGGGGAAATCACGTGGTCCCCCAGGGGAAATCACGTGCGCCCCACGGGGAATTCGCGTGGTCCCCCAGGGGAAATCATGTGGGCCCCACGGGGAAATAACGTGGGCCCCCAGGGGAAATCACGTGTGCCCCCAGGTGAAATCACGTGGGCCCCACGGGGAAATCACGTGGGCACCGAGGGGAAATCACGTGGGCCCCACGGGGAAATAACGTGGGCCCCCAGGGGAAACCACGTGTGTCCCCAGGTTAAATCACGTGGGCCCCACGGGGGAATCACGTTCGCACCCAGGGGAAATCACGTGGGCCCCCCAGGGAAATCACGTGGGCCCCACGGGGAAATCACGTGGGCCCCACCCGGAAATCACGTGGGCCCCACCCGGAAATCACGTGGGCCCCACCCGGAAATCACGTGGGCCCCACGGGGAAATCACGAGGGACCCACCCGGAAATCACGTGGGACCCACGGGGAAATCACGTGGGCCCAACCCGGAAATCACGTGGGCCCCACGGGGAAATCACGGGGGCCCCACCCGGAAATCACATGGGCCCCACGGGGAAATCACGTGGGCCGCCAGGGGAAATCACGTGGGCCCCACCCGGAAATCACGTGGGCCCCACCCGGAAATCACGTGGGCCCCACGGGGAAATCACGTGGGCCCCACGGGGAAATCACGTGGGCCCTACCCGGAAATCACGTGGGCCCCACGGGGAAATCACGTGGGCCCCACGGGGAAATCACGTGGGCCCCACCCGGAAATCACGTGGGCCCCCAGGGGAAATCACGTGGGCCCCACGGGGAAATCACGTGGGCCCCAATCGAAAATCACGTGGGACCCACGGGGAAATCACGTGGGCCCCACCCGGAAATCACGTGGGCCCCACCCGGAAATCACGTGGGCCCCACCCGGAAATCACGTGGGCCCCACGGGGAAATCACGTGGGCCCCACCCGGAAATCACGTGGGCCCCACCCGGAAATCACGTGGGCCCCACCCGGAAATCACATGCGCCCCACGGGGAAATCACTTGGGACCCAACCGGAAATAACGTGGGACCCACGGGGAAATCACGTGGGCCCAACCCGAAAATTACGTGGGCCCCACGGGGAAATCACGGGGGCCCCACCCGGAAATCACATGGGCCCCACGGGGAAATCACGTGGGCCCCCAGGGGAAATCACGAGGGCCCCACACGGAAATCACGTGGGCCCCACCCGGAATTCACGTGGGCCCCACGGGGAAATCACGTGGGACCCACCCGGAAATCACGTGGGCCCCACGGGGAAATCACGTGTGCCCCCAGGGGAAATCACGTGGGCCCCACCAGGAAATCACGTGGGACCCACCCGGAAATCACGTGGGCCCCCAGGGGAAATCACGTGGGCCCCACGGGGAAATCACGTGGGCCCCACCCGGAAATCACGTGGGCCCCACGGGGAAATCACGTGGGCCCCCAGGGGAAATCAGGTGGGCCCCACGGGGAAATCACGTGGGCCCCCAGGTGAAATCACGTGGGCCCCCAGGGGAAATCACGTGGTCCCCCAGGGGAAATCACGTGGGCCCCACCCGGAAATCACGTGGGCCCCACGGGGAAATCACGTGGGCCCCACCCGGAAATCACGTGGGCCCCACGGGGAAATCACCTGGGCTCCACCCGGAAATCACGTGGGCCCCACGGGGAAATCACGTGGGCCCCACCCGGAAATCACGTGGGCCCCACCCGGAAATCACGTGGGCCCCACGGGGAAATCACGTGGGACCCACCCAGAAATCACGTGGGACCCACGGGGAAATCACGTGGGCCCAACCCGGAAATCACGTGGGCCCCACGGGGAAATCACGTGGGACCCACACGGAAATCACGTGGGACCCACGGGGAAATTACGTGGGCCCAACCGGGAAATCACGTGGGCCCCACGGGGAAATCACGTGGGCCCCACCCGGAAATCACGTGGTCCCCACCCGGAAATCACGTGGGCCCCACGGGGAAATCACGTGGGCCCCCAGGGGAAATCACGTGGGCCCCACCCGGAAATCACGTGGGCCCCACGGGGAAATCACGGGGGCGCCACCCGGAAATCACATGGGCCCCACGGGGAAATCACGGGGGCCCCACCCGGAACTCACATGGGCCCCACGGGGAAATCACGTGCGCCCCCAGGGGAAATCACGTGGGCCCCACCCGGAAATCACGTGGGCCCCACCCGGAAATCACGTGGGCCCCACGGGGAAATCACGTGGGCCCCACCCGGAAATCACGTGGGCCCCACGGGGAAATCACGTGGGCCCCACCCGGAAATCACGTGGGTCCCACGGGGAAATCACGGGGGCCCCACCCGGAAATCACGTGGGCCCCACCCGGAAATCACGTGGGCCCCACGGGGAAATCACGTGGGCCCCACCCGGAAATCACGTGGGCCCCACGGAGAAATCACGTGGGCCCCACGGGGAAATCACGTGGGCCCCCAGGGGAAAACACGTGGGCCCCAAGGGGAAATCACGTGGGCCCCCAGGGGAAATCACGTGTGCCCCCAGGGGAAATCACGTGGGCCCCACCCGGAAATCACGTGGGCCCCACCCGAAAATCACGTGGGCCCCACCCGGAAATCACGTGGGCCCCACGGGGAAATCACGTGGGCCCCACCCGGAAATCACGTGGGCCCCACCCGGAAATCCCGTGGGCCCCACGGGGAAATCACGTGGGAACCACCCGGAAAACACGTGGGCCCCACGGAGAAATCACGTGGGCCCCACGGGGAAATCACGTGGGCCCCACCCGGAAATCACGTGGGCCCCACCCGGAAATCACGTGGGCCCCCAGGGGAAATCACGTGGGCACCCAGGGGAAATCACGTGGGCCCCACCCGGAAATCACGTGGGCCCCACCCGGAAATCACGTGGGCCCCACGGGGAAATCACGTGGGATCCACCCGGAAATCACGTGGGACCCACGGGGAAATCACGTGGGCCCCACCCGGAAATCACGTGGGCCCCCAGGGGAAATCACGTGGGCCCCACGGGGAAATCACGTGGGCCCCACCCGGATATCACGTGGGCCCCACGGGGAAATCACGTGGGCCCCACGGGCAAATCACGTGGGCCCCCAGGGGAAATCACGTGGGCCCCCAGGGGAACTCACGTGGGCCCCCAGGGGAAATCACGTGGGCCCCACCCGGAAATCACGTGGGCCCCACGGGGAAATCACGTGGGCCCCCAGGGGAAATCACGTGGGCCACCAAGGGAAATCACGTGGGCCCCACCCGGAAATCACGTGGGCCCCCAGGGGAACTCACGTGGGCCCCCAGGGGAAATCACGTGGGCCCCACCCGGAAATCACGTGGGCCCCACGGGGAAATCACGTGGGCCCCCAGGGGAAATCACGTGGGCCCCCACCCGGAAATCACGTGGGCCCCACCCGGAAATCACGTGGGCCCCACCCGGAAATCACGTGGGGCCCACCCGGAAATCACGTGGGCCCCACCCGGAAATCACGTGGGGCCCACCCGGAAATCACGTGGGCCCCACCCGGAAATCACGTGGGCCCCACCCGGAAATCACGTGGGCCCCACCCGGAAATCACGTGGGCCCCACCCGAAAATCACGTGGGCCCCACCCGGAAATCACGTGGGCCCCACGGAGAAATCACGTGGGCCCCACGGGGAAATCACGTGGGGCCCACCCGGAAATCACGTGGGCCCCACCCGGAAATCACGTGGGCCCCACCCGGAAATCACGTGGGCCCCACCCGGAAATCACGTGGGCCCCACCCGGAAATCACGTGGGCCCCACCCGGAAATCACGTGCGGCCCACCCGGAAATCACGTGGGCCCCACGGGGAAATCACTTGGGCCCCACGGGGAAATCACGTGGGCCCCACGGGGAAATCACGTGGGCCCCACCCGGAAATCACGTGGGCCCCACCCGGAAATCACGTGGGCCCCACCCGGAAATCACGTGGGCCCCACCCGGAAATCACGTGGGGCCCACCCGGAAATCACGGGGGCCCCACCCGGAAATCACGTGGGCCCCACCCGGAAATCACTTGGGGCCCACCCGGAAATCACGTGGGCCCCACCCGGAAATCACGTGGGCCCCACCCGGAAATCACGTGGGCCCCACCCGGAAATCACGTGGGCCCCACCCGGAAATCACGTGGGCCCCACCCGGAAATCACGTGGGCCCCACCCGGAAATCACGTGGGCCCCACCCGGAAATCACGTGGGCCCCACCCGGAAATCACGTGGGCCCCACCGGGAAATCACGTGGGCCCCACGGGGAAATCACGTGTGCCTGCAGGGGAAATCACGTGGGCCCCATTGGGATATCACGTGGGCCCCACGGGGAAATCACGTGGGTCCCAAGGGGAAATCACGTGGGCCCCCAGGGGAAATCACGTGGGCCCCACGGGGAAATCACGTGGGCCCCACGGGGAAATCACGTGGGCCCCACCCGGAAATCACGTGGGCCCCCAGGGTAAATCACGTGGGCCCCACGGGGAAATCACGTGGGCCCCACGGGGAAATCACGTGGGCCCCACCCGGATATCACGTGGGCCCCACGGGGAAATCACGTGGGCCCCACGGGCAAATCACGTGGGCCCCCAGGGGAAATCACGTGGGCCCCCAGGGGAACTCACGTGGGCCCCCAGGGGAAATCACGTGGGCCCCACCCGGAAATCACGTGGGCCCCACGGGGAAATCACGTGGGCCCCCAGGGGAAATCACGTGGGCCACCAAGGGAAATCACGTGGGCCGCACCCAGAAATCACGTGGGCCCCACGGGGAAATCACGTGGGCCCCCACCCGGAAATCACGTGGGCCCCACCCGGAAATCACGTGGGCCCCACCCGGAAATCACGTGGGGCCCACCCGGAAATCACGTGGGCCCCACCCGGAAATCACGTGGGGCCCACCCGGAAATCACGTGGGCCCCACCCGGAAATCACGTGGGCCCCACCCGGAAATCACGTGGGCCCCACCCGGAAATCACGTGGGCCCCACCCGAAAATCACGTGGGCCCCACCCGGAAATCACGTGGGCCCCACGGAGAAATCACGTGGGCCCCACGGGGAAATCACGTGGGGCCCACCCGGAAATCACGTGGGCCCCACCCGGAAATCACGTGGGCCCCACCCGGAAATCACGTGGGCCCCACCCGGAAATCACGTGGGCCCCACCCGGAAATCACGTGGGCCCCACGGGGAAATCACGTGGGCCCCACCCGGAAATCACGTGGGCCCCACGGGGAAATCACGTGGGCCCCACGCGGAAATCACGTGGGGCCCACCCGGAAATCACGTGGGCCCCACGGGGAAATCACGTGGGCCCCACCCGGAAATCACGTGGGCCCCACCCGGAAATCACGTGGGCCCCACCCGGAAATCACGTGGGCCCCACCCGGAAATCACGTGGGCCCCACCCGGAAATCACGTGGGCCACACCCGGAAATCACGTGGGCCCCACGGGGAAATCACGTGGGCCCCACCCGGAAATCACGTGGGCCCCACCCGGAAATCACGTGGGCCCCACCCGGAAATCACGTGGGCCCCACCCGGAAATCACGTGCGGCCCACCCGGAAATCACGTGGGCCCCACGGGGAAATCACTTGGGCCCCACGGGGAAATCACGTGGGCCCCACGGGGAAATCACGTGGGCCCCACCCGGAAATCACGTGGGCCCCACCCGGAAATCACGTGGGCCCCACCCGGAAATCACGTGGGCCCCACCCGGAAATCACGTGGGCCCCACCCGGAAATCACGTGGGCCCCACCCGGAAATCACGTGGGCCCCACGGGGAAATCACGTGGGCCCCACCCGGAAATCACGTGGGCCCCACGGGGAAATCACGTGGGCCCCACGCGGAAATCACGTGGGGCCCACCCGGAAATCACGTGGGCCCCACGGGGAAATCACGTGGGCCCCACCCGGAAATCACGTGGGCCCCACCCGGAAATCACGTGGGCCCCACCCGGAAATCACGTGGGCCCCACCCGGAAATCACGTGGGCCCCACCCGGAAATCACGTGGGCCACACCCGGAAATCACGTGGGCCCCACGGGGAAATCACGTGGGCCCCACCCGGAAATCACGTGGGCCCCACCCGGAAATCACGTGGGCCCCACCCGGAAATCACGTGGGCCCCACCCGGAAATCACGTGCGGCCCACCCGGAAATCACGTGGGCCCCACGGGGAAATCACTTGGGCCCCACGGGGAAATCACGTGGGCCCCACGGGGAAATCACGTGGGCCCCACCCGGAAATCACGTGGGCCCCACCCGGAAATCACGTGGGCCCCACCCGGAAATCACGTGGGCCCCACCCGGAAATCACGTGGGCCCCACCCGGAAATCACGTGGGCCCCACCCGGAAATCACGTGGGCCCCACCCGGAAATCACGTGGGCCGCACGGGGAAATCACGTGGGCCCCACCCGGAAATCACGTGGGCCCCACCCGGAAATCACGTGGGCCCCACCCGGAAATCACGTGGGCCCCACCCGGAAATCACGTGGGCCCCACCGGGAAATCACGTGGGCCCCACGGGGAAATCACGTGTGCCTGCAGGGGAAATCACGTGGGCCCCATTGGGATATCACGTGGGCCCCACGGGGAAATCACGTGGGTCCCAAGGGGAAATCACGTGGGCCCCCAGGGGAAATCACGTGGGCCCCACGGGGAAATCACGTGGGCCCCACGGGGAAATCACGTGGGCCCCACCCGGAAATCACGTGGGCCCCCAGGGTAAATCACGTGGGCCCCACGGGGAAATCACGTGGGCCCCACGGGGAAATCACGTGGCCCCCACCCGGAAATCACGTGGGCCCCACCCGGAAATCACGTGGGCCCCACGGGGAAATCACGTGGGCCCCACCCGGAAATCACGTGGGGCCCACCCGGAAATCACGTGGGCCCCACCCGGAAATCACGTGGGCCCCAGCCGGAAATCACGTGGGCCCCACCCGGAAATCACGTGGGCCCCACCCGGAAATCACGTGGGCCCCACCCGGAAATCACGTGGGCCCCACGGGGAAATCACGTGGGCCCCACCCGGAAATCACGAGGGCCCACCCGGAAATCACGTGGGCCCCACGGGGAAATCACGTGGGCCCCACGGGGAAATCACGTGGGCCCCACGGGGAAATCACGTGGGCCCCACCCGGAAATCACGTGGGCCCCACCCGGAAATCACGTGGGCCCCACCCGGAAATCACGTGGGCCCCACCCGGAAATCACGTGGGGCCCACCCGGAAATCACGTGGGCCCCACCGGGAAATCACGTGGGCCCCACCCGGAAATCACGTGGGCCCCACCCGGAAATCACGTGGGCCCCACCCGGAAATCAAGTGGGCCCCACCCGGAAATCACGTGGGCCCCACCCGGAAATCCCGTGGGCCCCACCCGGAAATCACGTGGGGCCCACCCGGAAATCACGTGGGCCCCACGGGGAAATCACGTGGGCCCCACCCGGAAATCACGTGGGCCCCACCCGGAAATCACGTGGGCCCCACCCGGAAATCACGTGGGCCCCACCCGGATATCACGTGGGCCCCACCCGGAAATCACGTTGGGCCCACCCGGAAATCACGTGGGCCCCACGGGGAAATCACGTGGGCCCCACCCGGAAATCACGTGGGCCCCACCCGGAAATCACGTGGGCCCCACCCGGAAATCACGTGGGCACCACCCGGAAATCACGTGGGCCCCACCCGGAAATCACGTGGGGCCCACCCGGAAATCACGTGGGCCCCACCGGGAAATCACGAGGGCCCACCCGGAAATCACGTGGGCCCCACGGGGAAATCACGTGGGCCCCACGGGGAAATCACGTGGGCCCCACCCGGAAATCACGTGGGTCCCACGGGGAAATCACGGGGGCCCCACCCGGAAATCACGTGGGCCCCACCCGGAAATCACGTGGGCCCCACGGGGAAATCACGTGGGAACCACCCGGAAAACACGTGGGCCCCACGGAGAAATCACGTGGGCCCCACGGGGAAATCACGTGGGCCCCACCCGGAAATCACGTGGGCCCCACCCGGAAATCACGTGGGCCCCCAGGGGAAATCACGTGGGCACCCAGGGGAAATCACGTGGGCCCCACCCGGAAATCACGTGGGCCCCACCCGGAAATCACGTGGGCCCCACGGGGAAATCACGTGGGATCCACCCGGAAATCACGTGGGACCCACGGGGAAATCACGTGGGCCCCACCCGGAAATCACGTGGGCCCCCAGGGGAAATCACGTGGGCCCCACGGGGAAATCACGTGGGCCCCACCCGGATATCACGTGGGCCCCACGGGGAAATCACGTGGGCCCCACGGGCAAATCACGTGGGCCCCCAGGGGAAATCACGTGGGCCCCCAGGGGAACTCACGTGGGCCCCCAGGGGAAATCACGTGGGCCCCACCCGGAAATCACGTGGGCCCCACGGGGAAATCACGTGGGCCCCCAGGGGAAATCACGTGGGCCACCAAGGGAAATCACGTGGGCCGCACCCAGAAATCACGTGGGCCCCACGGGGAAATCACGTGGGCCCCCACCCGGAAATCACGTGGGCCCCACCCGGAAATCACGTGGGCCCCACCCGGAAATCACGTGGGGCCCACCCGGAAATCACGTGGGCCCCACCCGGAAATCACGTGGGGCCCACCCGGAAATCACGTGGGCCCCACCCGGAAATCACGTGGGCCCCACCCGGAAATCACGTGGGCCCCACCCGGAAATCACGTGGGCCCCACCCGAAAATCACGTGGGCCCCACCCGGAAATCACGTGGGCCCCACGGAGAAATCACGTGGGCCCCACGGGGAAATCACGTGGGGCCCACCCGGAAATCACGTGGGCCCCACCCGGAAATCACGTGGGCCCCACCCGGAAATCACGTGGGCCCCACCCGGAAATCACGTGGGCCCCACCCGGAAATCACGTGCGGCCCACCCGGAAATCACGTGGGCCCCACGGGGAAATCACTTGGGCCCCACGGGGAAATCACGTGGGCCCCACGGGGAAATCACGTGGGCCCCACCCGGAAATCACGTGGGCCCCACCCGGAAATCACGTGGGCCCCACCCGGAAATCACGTGGGCCCCACCCGGAAATCACGTGGGGCCCACCCGGAAATCACGGGGGCCCCACCCGGAAATCACGTGGGCCCCACCCGGAAATCACTTGGGGCCCACCCGGAAATCACGTGGGCCCCACCCGGAAATCACGTGGGCCCCACCCGGAAATCACGTGGGCCCCACCCGGAAATCACGTGGGCCGCACGGGGAAATCACGTGGGCCCCACCCGGAAATCACGTGGGCCCCACCCGGAAATCACGTGGGCCCCACCCGGAAATCACGTGGGCCCCACCCGGAAATCACGTGGGCCCCACCGGGAAATCACGTGGGCCCCACGGGGAAATCACGTGTGCCTGCAGGGGAAATCACGTGGGCCCCATTGGGATATCACGTGGGCCCCACGGGGAAATCACGTGGGTCCCAAGGGGAAATCACGTGGGCCCCCAGGGGAAATCACGTGGGCCCCACGGGGAAATCACGTGGGCCCCACGGGGAAATCACGTGGGCCCCACCCGGAAATCACGTGGGCCCCCAGGGTAAATCACGTGGGCCCCACGGGGAAATCACGTGGGCCCCACGGGGAAATCACGTGGGCCCCACCCGGATATCACGTGGGCCCCACGGGGAAATCACGTGGGCCCCACGGGCAAATCACGTGGGCCCCCAGGGGAAATCACGTGGGCCCCCAGGGGAACTCACGTGGGCCCCCAGGGGAAATCACGTGGGCCCCACCCGGAAATCACGTGGGCCCCACGGGGAAATCACGTGGGCCCCCAGGGGAAATCACGTGGGCCACCAAGGGAAATCACGTGGGCCGCACCCAGAAATCACGTGGGCCCCACGGGGAAATCACGTGGGCCCCCACCCGGAAATCACGTGGGCCCCACCCGGAAATCACGTGGGCCCCACCCGGAAATCACGTGGGGCCCACCCGGAAATCACGTGGGCCCCACCCGGAAATCACGTGGGGCCCACCCGGAAATCACGTGGGCCCCACCCGGAAATCACGTGGGCCCCACCCGGAAATCACGTGGGCCCCACCCGGAAATCACGTGGGCCCCACCCGAAAATCACGTGGGCCCCACCCGGAAATCACGTGGGCCCCACGGAGAAATCACGTGGGCCCCACGGGGAAATCACGTGGGGCCCACCCGGAAATCACGTGGGCCCCACCCGGAAATCACGTGGGCCCCACCCGGAAATCACGTGGGCCCCACCCGGAAATCACGTGGGCCCCACCCGGAAATCACGTGGGCCCCACGGGGAAATCACGTGGGCCCCACCCGGAAATCACGTGGGCCCCACGGGGAAATCACGTGGGCCCCACGCGGAAATCACGTGGGGCCCACCCGGAAATCACGTGGGCCCCACGGGGAAATCACGTGGGCCCCACCCGGAAATCACGTGGGCCCCACCCGGAAATCACGTGGGCCCCACCCGGAAATCACGTGGGCCCCACCCGGAAATCACGTGGGCCCCACCCGGAAATCACGTGGGCCACACCCGGAAATCACGTGGGCCCCACGGGGAAATCACGTGGGCCCCACCCGGAAATCACGTGGGCCCCACCCGGAAATCACGTGGGCCCCACCCGGAAATCACGTGGGCCCCACCCGGAAATCACGTGCGGCCCACCCGGAAATCACGTGGGCCCCACGGGGAAATCACTTGGGCCCCACGGGGAAATCACGTGGGCCCCACGGGGAAATCACGTGGGCCCCACCCGGAAATCACGTGGGCCCCACCCGGAAATCACGTGGGCCCCACCCGGAAATCACGTGGGCCCC
This sequence comes from Ovis canadensis, assembly GCF_042477335.2. Taxonomy (NCBI): domain Eukaryota; kingdom Metazoa; phylum Chordata; class Mammalia; order Artiodactyla; family Bovidae; genus Ovis; species Ovis canadensis. The sequence continues at coordinate 14,080,888 of NC_091254.1, read as the reverse complement.
ACCCGGAAATCACGTGGGGCCCACCCGGAAATCACGGGGGCCCCACCCGGAAATCACGTGGGCCCCACCCGGAAATCACTTGGGGCCCACCCGGAAATCACGTGGGCCCCACCCGGAAATCACGTGGGCCCCACCCGGAAATCACGTGGGCCCCACCCGGAAATCACGTGGGCCGCACGGGGAAATCACGTGGGCCCCACCCGGAAATCACGTGGGCCCCACCCGGAAATCACGTGGGCCCCACCCGGAAATCACGTGGGCCCCACCCGGAAATCACGTGGGCCCCACCGGGAAATCACGTGGGCCCCACGGGGAAATCTCGTGTGCCTGCAGGGGAAATCACGTGGGCCCCATTGGGATATCACGTGGGCCCCACGGGGAAATCACGTGGGTCCCAAGGGGAAATCACGTGGGCCCCCAGGGGAAATCACGTGGGCCCCACGGGGAAATCACGTGGGCCCCACGGGGAAATCACGTGGGCCCCACCCGGAAATCACGTGGGCCCCCAGGGTAAATCACGTGGGCCCCACGGGGAAATCACGTGGGCCCCACGGGGAAATCACGTGGCCCCCACCCGGAAATCACGTGGGCCCCACCCGGAAATCACGTGGGCCCCACGGGGAAATCACGTGGGCCCCACCCGGAAATCACGTGGGGCCCACCCGGAAATCACGTGGGCCCCACCCGGAAATCACGTGGGCCCCAGCCGGAAATCACGTGGGCCCCACCCGGAAATCACGTGGGCCCCACCCGGAAATCACGTGGGCCCCACCCGGAAATCACGTGGGCCCCACGGGGAAATCACGTGGGCCCCACCCGGAAATCACGAGGGCCCACCCGGAAATCACGTGGGCCCCACGGGGAAATCACGTGGGCCCCACGGGGAAATCACGTGGGCCCCACGGGGAAATCACGTGGGCCCCACCCGGAAATCACGTGGGCCCCACCCGGAAATCCCGTGGGCCCCACCCGGAAATCACGTGGGGCCCACCCGGAAATCACGTGGGCCCCACGGGGAAATCACGTGGGCCCCACCCGGAAATCACGTGGGCCCCACCCGGAAATCACGTGGGCCCCACCCGGAAATCACGTGGGCCCCACCCGGAAATCACGTGGGCCCCACCCGGAAATGACGTGGGCCCCACCCGGAAATCACGTGGGCCCCACCCGGAAATCACGTGGGCCCCACGGGGAAATCACGTGGGCCCCACCCGGAAATCACGTGGGCCCCACCCGGAAATCACGTGGGCCCCACCCGGAAATCACGTGGGCCCCACCCGGAAATCACGTGGGCCCCACGGGGAAATCACGTGGGCCCCACCCGGAAATCACGTGGGCCCCACCCGGAAATCACGTGGGCCCCACCCGGAAATCACGTGGGCCCCACGGGGAAATCACGTGGGCCCCACCCGGAAATCACGTGGGCCCCACCCGGAAATCACGTGGGCCCCACCCGGAAATCACGTGGGCCCCACCCGGAAATCACGTGGGCCCCACCCGGATATCACGTGGGCCCCACCCGGAAATCACGTTGGGCCCACCCGGAAATCACGTGGGCCCCACGGGGAAATCACGTGGGCCCCACCCGGAAATCACGTGGGCCCCACCCGGAAATCACGTGGGCCCCACCCGGAAATCACGTGGGCCCCACCCGGAAATCACGTGGGCCCCACCCGGAAATCACGTGGGGCCCACCCGGAAATCACGTGGGCCCCACCGGGAAATCACGAGGGCCCACCCGGAAATCACGTGGGCCCCACCCGGAAATCACTTGGGCCCCACCCGGAAATGACGTGGGCCCCACCCGGAAATCACGTGGGCCCCACCCGGAAATCACGTGGGCCCCACCCGGAAATCACGTGGGCCCCACGGGGAAATCACGTGGGCCCCACGGGGAAATCACGTGGGCCCCACCCGGAAATCACGTGGGCCCCACCCGGAAATCACGTGGGCCCCACCCGGAAATCACGTGGGCCCCACGGGGAAATCACGTGGGCCCCACGGGGAAATCACGTTGGGCCCCACCCGGAAATCACGTGGGCCCCACCCGGAAATCACGTGGGCCCCACGGGGAAATCACGTGGGCCCCACCCGGAAATCACGAGGGCCCACCCGGAAATCACGTGGGCCCCACGGGGAAATCACGTGGGCCCCACGGGGAAATCACGTGGGCCCCACGGGGAAATCACGTGGGCCCCACCCGGAAATCACGTGGGCCCCACCCGGAAATCACGTGGGCCCCACCCGGAAATGACGTGGGCCCCACCCGGAAATCACGTGGGCCCCACCCGGAAATGACGTGGGCCCCACCGGGAAATCACGTGGGCCCCACCCGGAAATCACGTGGGCCCCACCCGGAAATCACGTGGGCCCCACCCGGAAATCAAGTGGGCCCCACCCGGAAATCACGTGGGCCCCACCCGGAAATCCCGTGGGCCCCACCCGGAAATCACGTGGGGCCCACCCGGAAATCACGTGGGCCCCACGGGGAAATCACGTGGGCCCCACGGGGAAATCACGTGGGCCCCACCCGGAAATCACGTGGGCCCCACCCGGAAATCACGTGGGCCCCACCCGGAAATCACGTGGGCGCCACCCGGAAATCACATGGGCCCCACGGGGAAATCACGGGGGCCCCACCCGGAAATCACATGGGCCCCACGGGGAAATCACGTGGGCCCCCAGGGGAAATCACGTGGGCCCCACCCGGAAATCACGTGGGCCCCACGGGGAAATCACGTGGGCCCCACGGGGAAATCACGTGGGCCCCACGGGGAAATCACGTGGGCCCCACCCGGAAATCACGTGGGTCCCACGGGGAAATCACGGGGGCCCCACCCGGAAATCACGTGGGCCCCACCCGGAAATCACGTGGGCCCCACGGGGAAATCACGTGGGCCCCACCCGGAAATCACGTGGGCCCCACGGAGAAATCACGTGGGCCCCACGGGGAAATCACGTGGGCCCCCAGGGGAAAACACGTGGGCCCCAAGGGGAAATCACGTGGGCCCCCAGGGGAAATCACGTGTGCCCCCAGGGGAAATCACGTGGGCCCCACCCGGAAATCACGTGGGCCCCACCCGAAAATCACGTGGGCCCCACCCGGAAATCACGTGGGCCCCACGGGGAAATCACGTGGGCCCCACCCGGAAATCACGTGGGCCCCACCCGGAAATCACGTGGGCCCCACGGGGAAATCACGTGGGCCCCACGGGGAAATCACGTGGGCCCCACGGGGAAATCACGTTGGCCCCCGGGGAAATCACATGGGCCCCACGGGGAAATCACGTGGGCCCCATGCGGATATCATGTGGGCCCCCAGGGGAAATCACGTGGGCCCCCAGGGGAAATCACGTGGGCCCCCAGGGGAAATCACGTGGGCCCACGCGGAAATCCCGTGGGCCCCACGGGGAAATCACGTGGCCCCCAAGGGAAATCACGTGGGCCCCCAGGGGAAATCACGTGGGCCCCACGGGGAAATTACGTGGGCCCCACTGGGAAAGCACGTGGGCCCCACGGGGAAATCACGAGGGCACCCAGGGGAAATCACGTGGGCCCCCAGGGGAAATCACATGGGCCCCTAGCGGAAATCACGTGGGCCCCCAGGGGAAATCACGTGGGCCCCCAGGGGAAATCACGTGGGCCCCACGGGGAAATCACGTGGGCCCCACGGTGAAATCACGTGGGCCCCACGGGGAAATCACGTGGGCCCCCAGGGGAAATCACGTGGGCCCCAAGGGGAAATCACGTGGGCCCCCAGGGGAAATCACGTGGGCCCCCAGGGGAAATCACGTGGTCCCCACGGGGAAATCACGTGGGCCCCCAGGGGAAATCACGTGGGCCCCACGGGGAAATCACGTGGGCCCCACGGGGAAATCACGTGGGCCCCACGGGGAAATCACCTGGGCTCCCAGGGGAAATCACATGGGCCCCCAGGGGAAATCACGTGGGCCCCACGGGGAAATCACGTGGGCCCCACGGGGAAATCACGTGGGCCCCACTGGGAAATCACGTGGGCCCACAGGGGAAATCACGTGGGCCCCCAGAGGAAATCACGTGGTCCCCCAGGGGAAATCACGTGGGCCCCACGGGGAAATCACGTGGTCCCCCAGGGGAAATCACGTGGGCCCCACGGGGAAATAACGTGGGACCCCAGGGGAAATCACGTGTGCCCCCAGGGGAAATCACGTGGGCCCCCTCGGGGAAATCACGTGCGCACCCAGGGGAAATCACGTGGGCCCCCAGGGAAATCACGAGGACCCCCCGGGGTAATAACGTGGGCCCCACGTGGAAATCACGTGGGCACCAAGGGGAAATCACGTGGGCCCCCCTGGGAATTCACGTGGTCCCCCAGGGGAAATCACGTGGGCCCCACGGGGAAATCACATGCGCACCCAGGGGAAATCACGTGGACCCCACGGGGAAATCACGTGGGCCAACGGGGAAATCACGTGGGACCCACGGGGATATCACGTGGGCCCCCAGGGGAAATCACGTGGGCCCCCAGGGGAAATCTCGTGGGCCCCACGGAGAAATCACGTGGGCCCCACGGGGAAATCACGTGGGCCCCACGGGCAAATCACGGGGGACCCACGCGGAAATCACGTGGGCCCCCAGGTGAAATCACGTGGGCCCCCAGGGGAAATCACGTGGGCCCCCAGGGGAAATCACGTGGGCCCACGGGGAAATCCCGTGGGCCCCACGGGGAAATCACATGGCCCCCAAGTGAAATCACGTGGGCCCCCAGGGGAAATCACGTGGGCCCCACGGGGAAATCACGTGGGCCCATGGGGAAATCACGTGGGAACCTCGGGGAAATCACGTGGGCCCCCAGGGGAAATCACGTGGGCCCCCAGGGGAAATCACGTGGGCCCCACGGGGAAATCACCTTGGCCCCCGAGGAAATCACATGGGCCCCACGGGGAAATCACGTGGGCCCCATGCGGAAATCATGTGGGCCCCCAGGGGAAATCACGTGGGCCCCCAGGGGAAATCACGTGGGCCCCCAGGGGAAATCACGTGGGCCCCCAGCGGAAATCACGTGGGCCCCCAGGGGAAATCACGTGGGCCGCCAGGGGAAATCACGTGGGCCCCACGGGGAAATCACGTGGGCCCCACGGGGAAATCACGTGGGCCCCCAGGGGAAATCACGTGGGCCCCACGGGGCAATAACGTGGGCCCCCAGGGGAAATCACGTGGGCCCCCAGGGGAAATCACGTGGTCCCCACGGGGAAATCACGTGGGCCCAGGGGGAAATCACGTGGGCCCACGGGGAAATCACGTGGGCCCCACGGGGAAATCACCTGGGCCCCCAGCGGAAATCACGTGGGCCCCCAGGGGAAATCACGTGGGCCCCCAGGGGAAATCACGTGGGCCCCCAGGGGAAATCACCTGGGCCCAAGGGGAAATCCCGTGGGCCCCACGGGGAAATCACATGGCCCCCAAGTGAAATCACGTGGGCCCCCAGGGGAAATCACGTGGGCCCCCCGGGGAAATCACGTGGGCCCCCCGGGGAAATCACCTGGGCCCACGGGGAAATCCCGTGGGCCCCACGGGGAAATCACATGGCCCCCAAGTGAAATCACGTGGGCCCCCAGGGGAAATCACGTGGGCCCCACGGGGAAATCACGTGGGCCCATGGGGAAATCACGTGGGAATCTCGGGGAAATCACGTGGGCCCCCAGGGGAAATCACGTGGGCCCCCAGGGGAAATCACGTGGGCCCCACGGGGAAATCACCTTGGCCCCCGGGGAAATCACATGGGCCCCACGGGGAAATCACGTGGGCCCCATGCGGAAATCATGTGGGCCCCCAGGGGAAATCACGTGGGCCCCCAGGGGAAATCACGTGGGCCCCCATGGGAAATCACGTGGGCCCCCAGCGGAAATCACGTGGGCCCCCAGGGGAAATCACGTGGGCCGCAAGGGGAAATCACGTGGGCCCCACGGGGAAATCACGTGGGCCCACGGGGAAATCACGTGGGACCCACGGGGAAATCACGTGGGCCCCCAGGGGAAATCACGTGGGCCCCCAGGGGAAATCTCGTGGGCCCCACGGAGAAATCACGTGGGCCCCACGGGGAAATCACGTGGGCCCCACGGGCAAATCACGGGGGACCCACGCGGAAATCTCGTGGGCCCCCAGGGGAAATCACGTGGGCCGCCAGGGGAAATCACGTGGGCCCCACGGGGAAATCACGTGGGCCCCACGGGGAAATCACTTGTCCCCACGGGGAAATCACGTGGGCCCCCAGGGGAAATCACGTGGGCCCCACGGGGCAATCACGTGGGCCCCCAGGGGAAATCACGTGGGCCCCCAGGGGAAATCACGTGGTCCCCACGGGGAAATCACGTGGGCCCAGGGGGAAATCACGTGGGCCCACGGGGAAATCACGTGGGCCCCACGGGGAAATCACCTGGGCCCCCAGCGGAAATCACATGGGCCCCCAGGGGAAATCACGTGGGCCCCACGGGGAAATCACGTGGGCCCCACGGGGAAATCACGTGAGCCCCACTGGGAAATCACGTGGGCCCCCAGGGGAAATCACGTGGGCCCCCAGGGGAAATCACGTGGTCCCCCAGGGGAAATCCCGTGGGCCCCACCGGGAAATCACGTGGTCCCCCAGGGGAAATCACGTGGGCCCCACGGGGAAATAACGTGGGCCCCCAGGGGAAATCACGTGTGCCCCCAGGGGAAATCACGTGGGCCCCACGGGGAAATCACGTGCGCACCCAGGGGAAATCACGTGGGCCCCACGGGGAAATCACGTGGGCCCACGGGGAAATCACGTGGGACCCACCGGGAAATCACGTGAGCCCCCAGGGGAAATCACGTGGGCCCCCAGGGGAAATCACGTGGGCCCCACGGGCAAATCACGGGGGCCCCACGCGGAAATCACGTGGGCCCCCAGGGGAAATCACGTGGGCCCCCAGGGGAAATCACGTGGGCCCCCAGGGGAAATCACCTGGGCCCACGGGGAAATCCCGTGGGCCCCACGGGGAAATCACATGGCCCCCAAGTGAAATCACGTGGGCCCCCAGGGGAAATCACGTGGGCCCCACGGGGAAATCACGTGGGCCCATGGGGAAATCACGTGGGAACCTCGGGGAAATCACGTGGGCCCCCAGGGGAAATCACGTCGGCCCCCAGGGGAAATCACGTGGGCCCCACGGGGAAATCACCTTGGCCCCCGGGGAAATCACATGGGCCCCACGGGGAAATCACGTGGGCCCCATGCGGAAATCATGTGGGCCCCCAGGGGAAATCACGTGGGCCCCCCGGGGAACTCACGTGGGCCCCCAGGGGAAATCACGTGGGCCCCCAGCGGAAATCACGTGGGCCCCCAGGGGAAATCACGTGGGCCGCCAGGGGAAATCACGTGGGCCCCACGGGGAAATCACGTGGGCCCACGGGGAAATCACGTGGGACCCACGGGGAAATCACGTGGGCCCCCAGGGGAAATCACGTGGGCCCCCAGGGGAAATCTCGTGGGCCCCACGGAGAAATCACGTGGGCCCCACGGGGAAATCACGTGGGCCCCACGGGCAAATCACGGGGGACCCACGCGGAAATCTCGTGGGCCCCCAGGGGAAATCACGTGGGCCCCCAGGGGAAATCACGTGGGCCCCCAGGGGAAATCACGTGGGCCCACGGGGAAATCCCGTGGGCCCCACGGGGAAATCACATGGCCCCCAAGTGAAATCACGTGGGCCCCCAGGGGAAATCACGTGGGCCCCACGGGGAAATCACGTGGGCCCATGGGGAAATCACGTGGGAACCTCGGGGAAATCACGTGGGCCCCCAGGGGAAATCACGTGGGCCCCCAGGGGAAATCACGTGGGCCCCACGGGGAAATCACCTTGGCCCCCGGGGAAATCACATGGGCCCCACGGGGAAATCACGTGGGCCCCATGCGGAAATCATGTGGGCCCCCAGGGGAAATCACGTGGGCCCCCAGGGGAAATCACGTGGGCCCCCAGGGGAAATCACGTGGGCCCCCAGCGGAAATCACGTGGGCCCCCAGGGGAAATCACGTGGGCCGCCAGGGGAAATCACGTGGGCCCCACGGGGAAATCACGTGGGCCCCACGGGGAAATCACGTGGGCCCCACGGGGAAATCACGTGAGCCCCACGGGGAAATCACGTGGTCCCCACGGGGAAATCACGTGGGCCCCCAGGGGAAATCACGTGGGCCCCACGGGGAAATCACGTGGGCCCCCAGGTGAAATCACGTGGGCCCCCAGGGGAAATCACGTGGTCCCCACGGGGAAATCACGTGGGCCCAGGGGGAAATCACGTGGGCCCCCAGGGGAAATCACGTGGTCCCCACGGGGAAATCACGTGGGACCCCACGGGAAATCACGTGGGCCCCCAGGGGAAATCACGTGGGCCCAGGGGGAAATCACGTGGGCCCACGGGGAAATCACGTGGGCCCCACGGGGAAATCACCTGGGCCCCCAGCGGAAATCACATGGGCCCCCAGGGGAAATCACGTGGGCCCCACGGGGAAATCACGTGGGCCCCACGGGGAAATCACGTGAGCCCCACTGGGAAATCACGTGGGCCCCCAGGGGAAATCACGTGGGCCCCCAGGGGAAATCACGTGGTCCCCCAGGGGAAATCCCGTGGGCCCCACCGGGAAATCACGTGGTCCCCCAGGGGAAATCACGTGGGCCCCACGGGGAAATAACGTGGGCCCCCAGGGGAAATCACGTGTGCCCCCAGGGGAAATCACGTGGGCCCCACGGGGAAATCACGTGCGCACCCAGGGGAAATCACGTGGGCCCCCAGGGAAATCACGAGGGCCCCCCGGGGTAATCACGTGGGCCCCACGGGGAAATCACGTGGGCACCGAGGGGAAATCACGTGGGCCCCCCGAGGAATTCACGTGGTAGCCCAGGGGAAATCACGTGGGCCCCACGGGGAAATCACGTGCGCACCCAGGGGAAATCACGTGGGCCCCACGGGGAAATCACGTGGGCCCTACGGGGAAATCACGTGGAACCCCAGGGGAAATCACATGGGCCCCCAGGGGAAATCACGTGGGCCCCGAGGGGAAATTAGTTGGGCCCCCAGGGGAAATCACATGGGCCCCCAGGGGAAATCACGTGGGCCCCGAGGGGAAATCACGTGGGCCCCCAGGGGAATTCACGTGGGCCCCCAGGGGAAATCACGTGGGCCCCACGGGGAAATTACGTGGGCCCCACTGGGAAAGCACGTGGGCCCCACGGGGAAATCACGAGGGCCCCCAGGGGAAATCACGTGGGCCCCACGGGGAAATCAAGTGGGCCCCCAGGGGAAATCAGTGGGCCCCAAGGGGAAATCACGTGGGCCCCCAGGGGAAATCACGTGGGCCCCACGGGGAAATCACGTGTGCCCCCAGGGGAAATCAGTGGGCCCCCAGGGGAAATCACGTGGGTCCCACGGGGAAATCACGTGGGCCCCCAGGGGAAATCACGTGGGCCCCACGGGGAAATCACATGGGCCCCACGGGGAAATCACGTGGGCCCCCAGGGGAAATCACGTGGGCCCCCAGGGGAAATCACCTGGGCCCCACGGGGAAATCCCGTGGGCCCCACTGGGAAATCACGTGGGCGCCCAGGGGAAATCACGTGGGCCCCCAGGGGAAATCACGTGGTCCCCCAGGGGAAATCACGTGGGCCCCACGGGGAATTCGCGTGGTCCCCCAGGGGAAATCACGTGGGCCCCACGGGGAAATAACGTGGGCCCCCAGGGGAAATCACGTGTGCCCCCAGGTGAAATCACGTGGGCCCCACGGGGAAATCACGTGGGCACCGAGGGGAAATCACGTGGGCCCCACGGGGAAATAACGTGGGCCCCCAGGGGAAACCACGTGTGTCCCCAGGTTAAATCACGTGGGCCCCACGGGGGAATCACGTTCGCACCCAGGGGAAATCACGTGGGCCCCCCGGGGAAATCAGGTGGGCCCCACGGGGAAATCACGTGGGCCCCACCCGGAAATCACGTGGGCCCCACCCGGAAATCACGTGGGCCCCACCCGGAAATCACGTGGGCCCCACGGGGAAATCACGTGGGACCCACCCGGAAATCACGTGGGCCCCACGGGGAAATCACGTGGGCCCCACGGGGAAATCACGTGGGCCCCACCCGGAAATCACGTGGGCCCCACGGGGAAATCACGTGGGCCCCACCCGGAAATCACGTGGGCCCCACGGGGAAATCACGTGGGCCCCACCCGGAAATCACGTGGGCCCCACGGGGAAATCACGTGGGCCCCACGGGGAAATCACGTGGGCCCCACGGGGAAATCACGTGGGCCCTACCCGGAAATCACGTGGGCCCCACGGGGAAATCACGTGGGCCCCACGGGGAAATCACGTGGGCCCCACCCGGAAATCACGTGGGCCCCCAGGGGAAATCACGTGGGCCCCACGGGGAAATCACGTGGGCCCCACCCGGAAATCACGTGGGACCCACGGGGAAATCACGTGGGCCCCCAGGGGAAATCACGTGGGCCCCACCCGGAAATCACGTGGGCCCCACCCGGAAATCACGTGGGCCCCACGGGGAAATCACGTGGGCCCCACCCGGAAATCACGTGGGCCCCACCCGGAAATCACGTGGGCCCCACCCGGAAATCACGTGGGCCCCACGGGGAAATCACTTGGGACCCAACCGGAAATAACGTGGGACCCACGGGGAAATCACGTGGGCCCAACCCGGAAATTACGTGGGCCCCACGGGGAAATCACGGGGGCCCCACCCGGAAATCACATGGGCCCCACGGGGAAATCACGTGGGCCCGCCGGGGAAATCACGAGGGCCCCACCCGGAAATCACGTGGGCCCCACCCGGAAATCACGTGGGCCCCACGGGGAAATCACGTGGGACCCACCCGGAAATCACGTGGGCCCCACGGGGAAATCACGTGGGCCCCCGGGGAAATCACGTGGGCCCAACCCGGAAATCACGTGGGCCCCACGGGGAAATCACGTGGGCCCCACCCGGAAATCACGTGGGCCCCACCCGGAAATCACGTGGGCCCCACGGGGAAATCACGTGGGCCCCACCCGGAAATCACGTGGGCCCCACGGAGAAATCACGTGTGCCCCACGGGGAAATCACGTGGGCCCCCAGGGGAAAACACGTGGGCCCCAAGGGGAAATCACGTGGGCCCCCAGGGGAAATCACGTGTGCCCCCAGGGGAAATCACGTGGGCCCCACCAGGAAATCACGTGGGACCCACCCGGAAATCACGTGGGCCCCCAGGGGAAATCACGTGGGCCCCACGGGGAAATCACGTGGGCCCCACCCGGAAATCACGTGGGCCCCACGGGGAAATCACGTGGGCCCCCAGGGGAAATCACGTGGGCCCCACGGGGAAATCACGTGGGCCCCCAGGTGAAATCACGTGGGCCCCCAGGGGAAATCACTTGGTCCCCCAGGGGAAATCACGTGGGCCCCACCCGGAAATCACGTGGGCCCCACGGGGAAATCACGTGGGCCCCACCCGGAAATCACGTGGGCCCCACGGGGAAATCACCTGGGCTCCACCCGGAAATCACGTGGGCCCCACGGGGAAATCACGTGGGCCCCACCCGGAAATCACGTGGGCCCCACCCGGAAATCACGTGGGCCCCACCCGGAAATCACGTGGGCCCCACGGGGAAATCACGTGGGACCCACCCAGAAATCACGTGGGACCCACGGGGAAATCACGTGGGCCCAACCCGGAAATCACGTGGGCCCCACGGGGAAATCACGTGGGACCCACACGGAAATCACGTGGGACCCACGGGGAAATGACGTGGGCCCAACCGGGAAATCACGTGGGCCCCACGGGGAAATCACGTGGGCCCCACCCGGAAATCACGTGGTCCCCACCCGGAAATCACTTGGGCCCCACGGGGAAATCACGTGGGCCCCCAGGGGAAATCAGGTGGGCCCCACCCGGAAATCACGTGGGCCCCACGGGGAAATCACGGGGGCCCCACCCGGAAATCACATGGGCCCCACGGGGAAATCACGGGGGCCCCACCCGGAAATCACGTGGGCCCCACGGGGAAATCACGGGGGCCCCACCCGGAAATCACATGGGCCCCACGGGGAAATCACGTGGGCCCCACCCGGAAATCACGTGGTCCCCACCCGGAAATCACTTGGGCCCCACGGGGAAATCACGTGGGCCCCCAGGGGAAATCACGTGGGCCCCACCCGGAAATCACGTGGGCCCCACGGGGAAATCACGGGGGCGCCACCCGGAAATCACATGGGCCCCACGGTGAAATCACGGGGGCCCCACCCGGAAATCACCTGGGCCCCACGGGGAAATCACGTGGGACCCCACGGGAAATCACGTGGGCCCCACGGGGAAATCACGTGGGCCCCACGGGGAAATCACGTGGGCCCCACGGGGAAATCACGTGGGCCCCACGGGGAAATCACGTGGGCCCCACGGGGAAATCACGTGGGCCCCACCCGGAAATCACGTGGGTCCCACGGGGAAATCACGGGGGCCCCACCCGGAAATCACGTGGGCCCCACCCGGAAATCACGTGGGCCTCACGGGGAAATCACGTGGGCCCCACACGGAAATCACGTGGGCCCCTCGGAGAAATCACGTGGGCCCCACGGGGAAATCACGTGGGCCCCCAGGGGAAAACACGTGGGCCCCAAGGGGAAATCACGTGGGACCCCAGGGGAAATCACGTGTGCCCCCAGGGGAAATCACGTGGGCCCCACCCGGAAATCACGTGGGCCCCACCCGGAAATCACGTGGGCCCCACGGGGAAATCACGTGGGCCCCACCCGGAAATCACGTGGGCCCCACCCGGAAATCACGTGGGCCCCACGGGGAAATCACGTGGGACCCACCCGGAAAACACGTGGGCCCCACGGAGAAATCACGTGGGCCCCACGGGGAAATCACGTGGGCCCCACGGGGAAATCACGTGGGCCCCACCCGGAAATCACGTGGGCCCCCAGGGGAAATCACGTGGGCCCCCAGGGGAAATCACGTGGGCCCCCAGGGGAAATCACGTGGGCCCACGGGGAAATCCCGTGGGAACCACGGGGAAATCACATGGCCCCCAGGGGAAATCACGTGGGCCCCCAGGGGAAATCACGTGGTCCCCCAGGGGAAATCACGTGGGCCCCACGGGGAATTCGCGTGGTCCCCCAGGGGAAATCACGTGGGCCCCACGGGGAAATAACGTGGGCCCCCAGGGGAAATCACGTGTGCCCCCAGGTGAAATCACGTGGGCCCCACGGGGAAATCACGTGGGCACCGAGGGGAAATCACGTGGGCCCCACGGGGAAATAACGTGGGCCCCCAGGGGAAACCACGTGTGTCCCCAGGTTAAATCACGTGGGCCCCACGGGGGAATCACGTTAGCACCCAGGGGAAATCACGTGGGCCCCCCGGGGAAATCAGGTGGGCCCCACGGGGAAATCACGTGGGCCCCACCCGGAAATCACGTGGGCCCCACCCGGAAATCACGTGGGCCCCACCCGGAAATCACGTGGGCCCCACGGGGAAATCACGTGGGACCCACCCGGAAATCACGTGGGCCCCACGGGGAAATCACGTGGGCCCCACGGGGAAATCACGTGGGCCCCACCCGGAAATCACGTGGGCCCCACGGGGAAATCACGTGGGCCCCACCCGGAAATCACGTGGGACCCACGGGGAAATCACGTGGGCCCCACCCGGAAATCACGTGGGCCCCACGGGGAAATCACGTGGGCCCCACGGGGAAATCACGTGGGCCCCACGGGGAAATCACGTGGGCCCTACCCGGAAATCACGTGGGCCCCACGGGGAAATCACGTGGGCCCCACGGGGAAATCACGTGGGCCCCACCCGGAAATCACGTGGGCCCCCAGGGGAAATCACGTGGGCCCCACGGGGAAATCACGTGGGCCCCACCCGGAAATCACGTGGGACCCACGGGGAAATCACGTGGGCCCCCAGGGGAAATCACGTGGGCCCCACCCGGAAATCACGTGGGCCCCACCCGGAAATCACGTGGGCCCCACGGGGAAATCACGTGGGCCCCACCCGGAAATCACGTGGGCCCCACCCGGAAATCACGTGGGCCCCACCCGGAAATCACGTGGGCCCCACGGGGAAATCACTTGGGACCCAACCGGAAATAACGTGGGACCCACGGGGAAATCACGTGGGCCCAACCCGGAAATTACGTGGGCCCCACGGGGAAATCACGGGGGCCCCACCCGGAAATCACGTGGGCCCCACGGGGAAATCACGTGGGCCCCCAGGGGAAATCACGAGGGCCCCACCCGGAAATCACGTGGGCCCCACCCGGAAATCACGTGGGCCCCACGGGGAAATCACGTGGGACCCACCCGGAAATCACGTGGGCCCCACGGGGAAATCACGTGGGCCCCCGGGGAAATCACGTGGGCCCAACCCGGAAATCACGTGGGCCCCACGGGGAAATCACGTGGGCCCCACCCGGAAATCACGTGGGCCCCACCCGGAAATCACGTGGGCCCCACGGGGAAATCACGTGGGCCCCACCCGGAAATCACGTGGGCCCCACGGAGAAATCACGTGTGCCCCACGGGGAAATCACGTGGGCCCCCAGGGGAAAACACGTGGGCCCCAAGGGGAAATCACGTGGGCCCCCAGGGGAAATCACGTGTGCCCCCAGGGGAAATCACGTGGGCCCCACCAGGAAATCACGTGGGCCCCACGGGGAAATCACGTGGGCCCCACGGGGAAATCACGTGGGCCCTACCCGGAAATCACGTGGGCCCCACGGGGAAATCACGTGGGCCCCACGGGGAAATCACGTGGGCCCCACCCGGAAATCACGTGGGCCCCCAGGGGAAATCACGTGGGCCCCACGGGGAAATCACGTGGGCCCCACTCGAAAATCACGTGGGACCCACGGGGAAATCACGTGGGCCCCACCCGGAAATCACGTGGGCCCCACCCGGAAATCACGTGGGCCCCACCCGGAAATCACGTGGGCCCCACGGGGAAATCACGTGGGCCCCACCCGGAAATCACGTGGGCCCCACCAGGAAATCACGTGGGCCCCACCCGGAAATCACGTGCGCCCCACGGGGAAATCACTTGGGA
The DNA here is from genome assembly GCF_042477335.2 of Ovis canadensis. NCBI lineage: Eukaryota > Metazoa > Chordata > Mammalia > Artiodactyla > Bovidae > Ovis > Ovis canadensis. The sequence goes on along the minus strand of NC_091254.1, from coordinate 14,065,797 downwards.
CCCAACCGGAAATAACGTGGGACCCACGGGGAAATCACGTGGGCCCAACCCGAAAATTACGTGGGCCCCACGGGGAAATCACGGGGGCCCCACCCGGAAATCACATGGGCCCCACGGGGAAATCACGTGGGCCCCCAGGGGAAATCACGAGGGCCCCACACGGAAATCACGTGGGCCCCACCCGGAAATCACGTGGGCCCCACGGGGAAATCACGTGGGACCCACCCGGAAATCACGTGGGCCCCACGGGGAAATCACGTGTGCCCCCAGGGGAAATCACGTGGGCCCCACCAGGAAATCACGTGGGACCCACCCGGAAATCACGTGGGCCCCCAGGGGAAATCACGTGGGCCCCACGGGGAAATCACGTGGGCCCCACCCGGAAATCACGTGGGCCCCACGGGGAAATCACGTGGGCCCCCAGGGGAAATCAGGTGGGCCCCACGGGGAAATCACGTGGGCCCCCAGGTGAAATCACGTGGGCCCCCAGGGGAAATCACGTGGTCCCCCAGGGGAAATCACGTGGGCCCCACCCGGAAATCACGTGGGCCCCACGGGGAAATCACGTGGGCCCCACCCGGAAATCACGTGGGCCCCACGGGGAAATCACCTGGGCTCCACCCGGAAATCACGTGGGCCCCACGGGGAATTCACGTGGGCCCCACCCGGAAATCACGTGGGCCCCACCCGGAAATCACGTGGGCCCCACGGGGAAATCACGTGGGACCCACCCAGAAATCACGTGGGACCCACGGGGAAATCACGTGGGCCCAACCCGGAAATCACGTGGGCCCCACGGGGAAATCACGTGGGACCCACACGGAAATCACGTGGGACCCACGGGGAAATTACGTGGGCCCAACCTGGAAATCACGTGGGCCCCACGGGGAAATCACGGGGGCCCCACCCGGAAATCACGTGGGCCCCACGGGGAAATCACGTGGGCCCCCAGGGGAAATCACGAGGGCCCCACCCGGAAATCACGTGGGCCCCACCCGGAAATCACGTGGGCCCCACGGGGAAATCACGTGGGACCCACCCGGAAATCACGTGGGCCCCACGGGGAAATCACGTGGGCCCCCGGGGAAATCACGTGGGCCCAACCCGGAAATCACGTGGGCCCCACGGGGAAATCACGTGGGCCCCACCCGGAAATCACGTGGGCCCCACCCGGAAATCACGTGGGCCCCACGGGGAAATCACGTGGGCCCCACCCGGAAATCACGTGGGCCCCACGGAGAAATCACGTGTGCCCCACGGGGAAATCACGTGGGCCCCCAGGGGAAAACACGTGGGCCCCAAGGGGAAATCACGTGGGCCCCCAGGGGAAATCACGTGTGCCCCCAGGGGAAATCACGTGGGCCCCACCAGGAAATCACGTGGGCCCCACGGGGAAATCACGTGGGCCCCACGGGGAAATCACGTGGGCCCTACCCGGAAATCACGTGGGCCCCACGGGGAAATCACGTGGGCCCCACGGGGAAATCACGTGGGCCCCACCCGGAAATCACGTGGGCCCCCAGGGGAAATCACGTGGGCCCCACGGGGAAATCACGTGGGCCCCACTCGAAAATCACGTGGGACCCACGGGGAAATCACGTGGGCCCCACCCGGAAATCACGTGGGCCCCACCCGGAAATCACGTGGGCCCCACCCGGAAAGCACGTGGGCCCCACGGGGAAATCACGTGGGCCCCACCCGGAAATCACGTGGGCCCCACCAGGAAATCACGTGGGCCCCACCCGGAAATCACGTGCGCCCCACGGGGAAATCACTTGGGACCCAACCGGAAATAACGTGGGACCCACGGGGAAATCACGTGGGCCCAACCCGAAAATTACGTGGGCCCCACGGGGAAATCACGGGGGCCCCACCCGGAAATCACATGGGCCCCACGGGGAAATCACGTGGGCCCCCAGGGGAAATCACGAGGGCCCCACACGGAAATCACGTGGGCCCCACCCGGAAATCACGTGGGCCCCACGGGGAAATCACGTGGGACCCACCCGGAAATCACGTGGGCCCCACGGGGAAATCACGTGTGCCCCCAGGGGAAATCACGTGGGCCCCACCAGGAAATCACGTGGGACCCACCCGGAAATCACGTGGGCCCCCAGGGGAAATCACGTGGGCCCCACGGGGAAATCACGTGGGCCCCACCCGGAAATCACGTGGGCCCCACGGGGAAATCACGTGGGCCCCCAGGGGAAATCAGGTGGGCCCCACGGGGAAATCACGTGGGCCCCCAGGTGAAATCACGTGGGCCCCCAGGGGAAATCACGTGGTCCCCCAGGGGAAATCACGTGGGCCCCACCCGGAAATCACGTGGGCCCCACGGGGAAATCACGTGGGCCCCACCCGGAAATCACGTGGGCCCCACGGGGAAATCACCTGGGCTCCACCCGGAAATCACGTGGGCCCCACGGGGAAATCACGTGGGCCCCACCCGGAAATCACGTGGGCCCCACCCGGAAATCACGTGGGCCCCACGGGGAAATCACGTGGGACCCACCCAGAAATCACGTGGGACCCACGGGGAAATCACGTGGGCCCAACCCGGAAATCACGTGGGCCCCACGGGGAAATCACGTGGGACCCACACGGAAATCACGTGGGACCCACGGGGAAATTACGTGGGCCCAACCTGGAAATCACGTGGGCCCCACGGGGAAATCACGTGGGCCCCACCCGGAAATCACGTGGTCCCCACCCGGAAATCACGTGGGCCCCACGGGGAAATCACGTGGGCCCCCAGGGGAAATCACGTGGGCCCCACCCGGAAATCACGTGGGCCCCACGGGGAAATCACGGGGGCGCCACCCGGAAATCACATGGGCCCCACGGGGAAATCACGGGGGCCCCACCCGGAAATCACATGGGCCCCACGGGGAAATCACGTGGGCCCCCAGGGGAAATCACGTGGGCCCCACCCGGACATCACGTGGGCCCCACCCGGAAATCACGTGGGCCCCACGGGGAAATCACGTGGGCCCCACCCGGAAATCACGTGGGCCCCACGGGGAAATCACGTGGGCCCCACCCGGAAATCACGTGGGTCCCACGGGGAAATCACGGGGGCCCCACCCGGAAATCACGTGGGCCCCACCCGGAAATCACGTGGGCCCCACGGGGAAATCACGTGGGCCCCACCCGGAAATCACGTGGGCCCCACGGAGAAATCACGTGGGCCCCACGGGGAAATCACGTGGGCCCCCAGGGGAAAACACGTGGGCCCCAAGGGGAAATCACGTGGGCCCCCAGGGGAAATCACGTGTGCCCCCAGGGGAAATCACGTGGGCCCCACCCGGAAATCACGTGGGCCCCACCCGAAAATCACGTGGGCCCCACCCGGAAATCACGTGGGCCCCACGGGGAAATCACGTGGGCCCCACCCGGAAATCACGTGGGCCCCACCCGGAAATCACGTGGGCCCCACGGGGAAATCACGTGGGACCCACCCGGAAAACACGTGGGCCCCACGGAGAAATCACGTGGGCCCCACGGGGAAATCACGTGGGCCCCACGGGGAAATCACGTGGGCCCCACCCGGAAATCACGTGGGCCCCCAGGGGAAATCACGTGGGCACCCATGGGAAATCACGTGGGCCCCACCCGGAAATCACGTGGGCCCCACCCGGAAATCACGTGGGCCCCACGGGGAAATCACGTGGGATCCACCCGGAAATCACGTGGGACCCACGGGGAAATCACGTGGGCCCCACCCGGAAATCACGTGGGCCCCCAGGGGAAATCACGTGGGCCCCACGGGGAAATCACGTGGGCCCCACCCGGATATCACGTGGGCCCCACGGGGAAATCACGTGGGCCCCACGGGCAAATCACGTGGGCCCCCAGGGGAAATCACGTGGGCCCCCAGGGGAACTCACGTGGGCCCCCAGGGGAAATCACGTGGGCCCCACCCGGAAATCACGTGGGCCCCACGGGGAAATCACGTGGGCCCCCAGGGGAAATCACGTGGGCCACCAAGGGAAATCACGTGGGCCGCACCCAGAAATCACGTGGGCCCCACGGGGAAATCACGTGGGCCCCCACCCGGAAATCACGTGGGGCCCACCCGGAAATCACGTGGGCCCCACCCGGAAATCACGTGGGGCCCACCCGGAAATCACGTGGGCCCCACCCGGAAATCACGTGGGGCCCACCCGGAAATCACGTGGGCCCCACCCGGAAATCACGTGGGCCCCACCCGGAAATCACGTGGGCCCCACCCGGAAATCACGTGGGCCCCACCCGAAAATCACGTGGGCCCCACCCGGAAATCACGTGGGCCCCACGGAGAAATCACGTGGGCCCCACGGGGAAATCACGTGGGGCCCACCCGGAAATCACGTGGGCCCCACCCGGAAATCACGTGGGCCCCACCCGGAAATCACGTGGGCCCCACCCGGAAATCACGTGGGCCCCACCCGGAAATCACGTGGGCCCCACGGGGAAATCACGTGGGCCCCACCCGGAAATCACGTGGGCCCCACGGGGAAATCACGTGGGCCCCACGCGGAAATCACGTGGGGCCCACCCGGAAATCACGTGGGCCCCACGGGGAAATCACGTGGGCCCCACCCGGAAATCACGTGGGCCCCACCCGGAAATCACGTGGGCCCCACCCGGAAATCACGTGGGCCCCACCCGGAAATCACGTGGGCCCCACCCGGAAATCACGTGGGCCCCACCCGGAAATCACGTGGGCCCCACGGGGAAATCACGTGGGCCCCACCCGGAAATCACGTGGGCCCCACCCGGAAATCACGTGGGCCCCACCCGGAAATCACGTGGGCCCCACCCGGAAATCACGTGCGGCCCACCCGGAAATCACGTGGGCCCCACGGGGAAATCACTTGGGCCCCACGGGGAAATCACGTGGGCCCCACGGGGAAATCACGTGGGCCCCACCCGGAAATCACGTGGGCCCCACCCGGAAATCACGTGGGCCCCACCCGGAAATCACGTGGGCCCCACCCGGAAATCACGTGGGGCCCACCCGGAAATCACGGGGGCCCCACCCGGAAATCACGTGGGCCCCACCCGGAAATCACTTGGGGCCCACCCGGAAATCACGTGGGCCCCACCCGGAAATCACGTGGGCCCCACCCGGAAATCACGTGGGCCCCACCCGGAAATCACGTGGGCCGCACGGGGAAATCACGTGGGCCCCACCCGGAAATCACGTGGGCCCCACCCGGAAATCACGTGGGCCCCACCCGGAAATCACGTGGGCCCCACCCGGAAATCACGTGGGCCCCACCGGGAAATCACGTGGGCCCCACGGGGAAATCACGTGTGCCTGCAGGGGAAATCACGTGGGCCCCATTGGGATATCACGTGGGCCCCACGGGGAAATCACGTGGGTCCCAAGGGGAAATCACGTGGGCCCCCAGGGGAAATCACGTGGGCCCCACGGGGAAATCACGTGGGCCCCACGGGGAAATCACGTGGGCCCCACCCGGAAATCACGTGGGCCCCCAGGGTAAATCACGTGGGCCCCACGGGGAAATCACGTGGGCCCCACGGGGAAATCACGTGGGCCCCACCCGGATATCACGTGGGCCCCACCCGGAAATCACGTGGGCCCCACGGGGAAATCACGTGGGCCCCACCCGGAAATCACGTGGGGCCCACCCGGAAATCACGTGGGCCCCACCCGGAAATCACGTGGGCCCCAGCCGGAAATCACGTGGGCCCCACCCGGAAATCACGTGGGCCCCACCCGGAAATCACGTGGGCCCCACGGGGAAATCACGTGGGCCCCAAGGGGAAATCACGTGGGCCCCCAGGGGAAATCACGTGGGCCCCACGGGGAAATCACGTGGGCCCCACCCGGAAATCACGTGGGCCCCACCCGGAAATCACGTGGGCCCCACCCGGAAATCACGTGGGCCCCACCCGGAAATCACGTGGGGCCCACCCGGAAATCACGTGGGCCCCACCGGGAAATCACGTGGGCCCCACCCGGAAATCACGTGGGCCCCACCCGGAAATCACGTGGGCCCCACCCGGAAATCAAGTGGGCCCCACCCGGAAATCACGTGGGCCCCACCCGGAAATCCCGTGGGCCCCACCCGGAAATCACGTGGGGCCCACCCGGAAATCACGTGGGCCCCACGGGGAAATCACGTGGGCCCCAGGGGGAAATCACGTGGGCCCACAGGGGAAATCACGTGGGCCCCACCCGGAAATCACCTGGGCCCCCAGCGGAAATCACGTGGGCCCCCAGGGGAAATCACGTGGGCCCCCAGGGGAAATCACGTGGGCCCCCAGGGGAAATCACCTGGGCCCAAGGGGAAATCCCGTGGGCCCCACGGGGAAATCACATGGCCCCCAAGTGAAATCACGTGGGCCCCCAGGGGAAATCACGTGGGCCCCACGGGGAAATCACGTGGGCCCCCAGGGGAAATCACCTGGGCCCACGGGGAAATCCCGTGGGCCCCACGGGGAAATCACATGGCCCCCAAGTGAAATCACGTGGGCCCCCAGGGGAAATCACGTGGGCCCCACGGGGAAATCACGTGGGCCCATGGGGAAATCACGTGGGAATCTCGGGGAAATCACGTGGGCCCCCAGGGGAAATCACGTGGGCCCCCAGGGGAAATCACGTGGGCCCCACGGGGAAATCACCTTGGCCCCCGGGGAAATCACATGGGCCCCACGGGGAAATCACGTGGGCCCCATGCGGAAATCATGTGGGCCCCCAGGGGAAATCACGTGGGCCCCCAGGGGAAATCACGTGGGCCCCCATGGGAAATCACGTGGGCCCCCAGCGGAAATCACGTGGGCTCCCAGGGGAAATCACGTGGGCCGCAAGGGGAAATCACGTGGGCCCCACGGGGAAATCACGTGGGCCCACGGGGAAATCACGTGGGACCCACGGGGAAATCACGTGGGCCCCCAGGGGAAATCACGTGGGCCCCCAGGGGAAATCTCGTGGGCCCCACGGAGAAATCACGTGGGCCCCACGGGGAAATCACGTGGGCCCCACGGGCAAATCACGGGGGACCCACGCGGAAATCTCGTGGGCCCCCAGGGGAAATCACGTGGGCCGCCAGGGGAAATCACGTGGGCCCCACGGGGAAATCACGTGGGCCCCACGGGGAAATCACTTGTCCCCACGGGGAAATCACGTGGGCCCCCAGGGGAAATCACGTGGGCCCCACGGGGCAATCACGTGGGCCCCCAGGGGAAATCACGTGGGCCCCCAGGGGAAATCACGTGGTCCCCACGGGGAAATCACGTGGGCCCAGGGGGAAATCACGTGGGCCCACGGGGAAATCACGTGGGCCCCACGGGGAAATCACCTGGGCCCCCAGCGGAAATCACATGGGCCCCCAGGGGAAATCACGTGGGCCCCACGGGGAAATCACGTGGGCCCCACGGGGAAATCACGTGAGCCCCACTGGGAAATCACGTGGGCCCCCAGGGGAAATCACGTGGGCCCCCAGGGGAAATCACGTGGTCCCCCAGGGGAAATCCCGTGGGCCCCACCGGGAAATCACGTGGTCCCCCAGGGGAAATCACGTGGGCCCCACGGGGAAATAACGTGGGCCCCCAGGGGAAATCACGTGTGCCCCCAGGGGAAATCACGTGGGCCCCACGGGGAAATCACGTGCGCACCCAGGGGAAATCACGTGGGCCCCACGGGGAAATCACGTGGGCCCACGGGGAAATCACGTGGGACCCACCGGGAAATCACGTGAGCCCCCAGGGGAAATCACGTGGGCCCCCAGGGGAAATCACGTGGGCCCCACGGGCAAATCACGGGGGCCCCACGCGGAAATCACGTGGGCCCCCAGGGGAAATCACGTGGGCCCCCAGGGGAAATCACGTGGGCCCCCAGGGGAAATCACCTGGGCCCACGGGGAAATCCCGTGGGCCCCACGGGGAAATCACATGGCCCCCAAGTGAAATCACGTGGGCCCCCAGGGGAAATCACGTGGGCCCCACGGGGAAATCACGTGGGCCCATGGGGAAATCACGTGGGAACCTCGGGGAAATCACGTGGGCCCCCAGGGGAAATCACGTCGGCCCCCAGGGGAAATCACGTGGGCCCCACGGGGAAATCACCTTGGCCCCCGGGGAAATCACATGGGCCCCACGGGGAAATCACGTGGGCCCCATGCGGAAATCATGTGGGCCCCCAGGGGAAATCACGTGGGCCCCCAGGGGAAATCACGTGGGCCCCCAGGGGAAATCACGTGGGCCCCCAGCGGAAATCACGTGGGCCCCCAGGGGAAATCACGTGGGCCGCCAGGGGAAATCACGTGGGCCCCACGGGGAAATCACGTGGGCCCACGGGGAAATCACGTGGGACCCACGGGGAAATCACGTGGGCCCCCAGGGGAAATCACGTGGGCCCCCAGGGGAAATCTCGTGGGCCCCACGGAGAAATCACGTGGGCCCCACGGGGAAATCACGTGGGCCCCACGGGCAAATCACGGGGGACCCACGCGGAAATCTCGTGGGCCCCCAGGGGAAATCACGTGGGCCCCCAGGGGAAATCACGTGGGCCCCCAGGGGAAATCACGTGGGCCCACGGGGAAATCCCGTGGGCCCCACGGGGAAATCACATGGCCCCCAAGTGAAATCACGTGGGCCCCCAGGGGAAATCACGTGGGCCCCACGGGGAAATCACGTGGGCCCATGGGGAAATCACGTGGGAACCTCGGGGAAATCCCGTGGGCCCCCAGGGGAAATCACGTGGGCCCCCAGGGGAAATCACGTGGGCCCCACGGGGAAATCACCTTGGCCCCCGGGGAAATCACATGGGCCCCACGGGGAAATCACGTGGGCCCCATGCGGAAATCATGTGGGCCCCCAGGGGAAATCACGTGGGCCCCCAGGGGAAATCACGTGGGCCCCCAGGGGAAATCACGTGGGCCCCCAGCGGAAATCACGTGGGCCCCCAGGGGAAATCACGTGGGCCGCCAGGGGAAATCACGTGGGCCCCACGGGGAAATCACGTGGGCCCCACGGGGAAATCACGTGGGCCCCACGGGGAAATCACGTGAGCCCCACGGGGAAATCACGTGGTCCCCACGGGGAAATCACGTGGGCCCCCAGGGGAAATCACGTGGGCCCCACGGGGAAATCACGTGGGCCCCCAGGTGAAATCACGTGGGCCCCCAGGGGAAATCACGTGGTCCCCACGGGGAAATCACGTGGGCCCAGGGGGAAATCACGTGGGCCCCCAGGGGAAATCACGTGGTCCCCACGGGGAAATCACGTGGGACCCCACGGGAAATCACGTGGGCCCCCAGGGGAAATCACGTGGGCCCAGGGGGAAATCACGTGGGCCCACGGGGAAATCACGTGGGCCCCACGGGGAAATCACCTGGGCCCCCAGCGGAAATCACATGGGCCCCCAGGGGAAATCACGTGGGCCCCACGGGGACATCACGTGGGCCCCACGGGGAAATCACGTGAGCCCCACTGGGAAATCACGTGGGCCCCCAGGGGAAATCACGTGGGCCCCCAGGGGAAATCACGTGGTCCCCCAGGGGAAATCCCGTGGGCCCCACCGGGAAATCACGTGGTCCCCCAGGGGAAATCACGTGGGCCCCACGGGGAAATAACGTGGGCCCCCAGGGGAAATCACGTGGGCCCCCAGGGGAAATCACGTGGGCCCCACGGGGAAATCACGTGCGCACCCAGGGGAAATCACGTGGGCCCCCAGGGAAATCACGAGGGCCCCCCGGGGTAATCACGTGGGCCCCACGGGGAAATCACGTGGGCACCGAGGGGAAATCACGTGGGCCCCCCGAGGAATTCACGTGGTCCCCCAGGGGAAATCACGTGGGCCCCACGGGGAAATCACGTGCGCACCCAGGGGAAATCACGTGGGCCCCACGGGGAAATCACGTGGGCCCTACGGGGAAATCACGTGGAACCCCAGGGGAAATCACATGGGCCCCCAGGGGAAATCACGTGGGCCCCGAGGGGAAATTAGTTGGGCCCCCAGGGGAAATCACATGGGCCCCCAGGGGAAATCACGTGGGCCCCGAGGGGAAATCACGTGGGCCCCCAGGGGAATTCACGTGGGCCCCCAGGGGAAATCACGTGGGCCCCACGGGGAAATTACGTGGGCCCCACTGGGAAAGCACGTGGGCCCCACGGGGAAATCACGAGGGCCCCCAGGGGAAATCACGTGGGCCCCACGGGGAAATCAAGTGGGCCCCCAGGGGAAATCAGTGGGCCCCAAGGGGAAATCACGTGGGCCCCCAGGGGAAATCACGTGGGCCCCACGGGGAAATCACGTGTGCCCCCAGGGGAAATCAGTGGGCCCCCAGGGGAAATCACGTGGGTCCCACGGGGAAATCACGTGGGCCCCCAGGGGAAATCACGTGGGCCCCACGGGGAAATCACGTGGGCCCCACCCGGAAATCACGTGGGCCCCACGGGGAAATCACGTGGGCCCCCAGGGGAAATCAGGTGGGCCCCACGGGGAAATCACGTGGGCCCCCAGGTGAAATCACGTGGGCCCCCAGGGGAAATCACGTGGTCCCCCAGGGGAAATCACGTGGGCCCCACCCGGAAATCACGTGGGCCCCACGGGGAAATCACGTGGGCCCCACCCGGAAATCACGTGGGCCCCACGGGGAAATCACCTGGGCTCCACCCGGAAATCACGTGGGCCCCACGGGGAAATCACGTGGGCCCCACCCGGAAATCACGTGGGCCCCACCCGGAAATCACGTGGGCCCCACGGGGAAATCACGTGGGACCCACCCAGAAATCACGTGGGACCCACGGGGAAATCACGTGGGCCCAACCCGGAAATCACGTGGGCCCCACGGGGAAATCACGTGGGACCCACACGGAAATCACGTGGGACCCACGGGGAAATTACGTGGGCCCAACCTGGAAATCACGTGGGCCCCACGGGGAAATCACGTGGGCCCCACCCGGAAATCACGTGGTCCCCACCCGGAAATCACGTGGGCCCCACGGGGAAATCACGTGGGCCCCCAGGGGAAATCACGTGGGCCCCACCCGGAAATCACGTGGGCCCCACGGGGAAATCACGGGGGCGCCACCCGGAAATCACATGGGCCCCACGGGGAAATCACGGGGGCCCCACCCGGAAATCACATGGGCCCCACGGGGAAATCACGTGGGCCCCCAGGGGAAATCACGTGGGCCCCACCCGGAAATCACGTGGGCCCCACCCGGAAATCACGTGGGCCCCACGGGGAAATCACGTGGGCCCCACCCGGAAATCACGTGGGCCCCACGGGGAAATCACGTGGGCCCCACCCGGAAATCACGTGGGTCCCACGGGGAAATCACGGGGGCCCCACCCGGAAATCACGTGGGCCCCACCCGGAAATCACGTGGGCCCCACGGGGAAATCACGTGGGCCCCACCCGGAAATCACGTGGGCCCCACGGAGAAATCACGTGGGCCCCACGGGGAAATCACGTGGGCCCCCAGGGGAAAACACGTGGGCCCCAAGGGGAAATCACGTGGGCCCCCAGGGGAAATCACGTGTGCCCCCAGGGGAAATCACGTGGGCCCCACCCGGAAATCACGTGGGCCCCACCCGAAAATCACGTGGGCCCCACCCGGAAATCACGTGGGCCCCACGGGGAAATCACGTGGGCCCCACCCGGAAATCACGTGGGCCCCACCCGGAAATCACGTGGGCCCCACGGGGAAATCACGTGGGACCCACCCGGAAAACACGTGGGCCCCACGGAGAAATCACGTGGGCCCCACGGGGAAATCACGTGGGCCCCACGGGGAAATCACGTGGGCCCCACCCGGAAATCACGTGGGCCCCCAGGGGAAATCACGTGGGCACCCATGGGAAATCACGTGGGCCCCACCCGGAAATCACGTGGGCCCCACCCGGAAATCACGTGGGCCCCACGGGGAAATCACGTGGGATCCACCCGGAAATCACGTGGGACCCACGGGGAAATCACGTGGGCCCCACCCGGAAATCACGTGGGCCCCCAGGGGAAATCACGTGGGCCCCACGGGGAAATCACGTGGGCCCCACCCGGATATCACGTGGGCCCCACGGGGAAATCACGTGGGCCCCACGGGCAAATCACGTGGGCCCCCAGGGGAAATCACGTGGGCCCCCAGGGGAACTCACGTGGGCCCCCAGGGGAAATCACGTGGGCCCCACCCGGAAATCACGTGGGCCCCACGGGGAAATCACGTGGGCCCCCAGGGGAAATCACGTGGGCCACCAAGGGAAATCACGTGGGCCGCACCCAGAAATCACGTGGGCCCCACGGGGAAATCACGTGGGCCCCCACCCGGAAATCACGTGGGGCCCACCCGGAAATCACGTGGGCCCCACCCGGAAATCACGTGGGGCCCACCCGGAAATCACGTGGGCCCCACCCGGAAATCACGTGGGGCCCACCCGGAAATCACGTGGGCCCCACCCGGAAATCACGTGGGCCCCACCCGGAAATCACGTGGGCCCCACCCGGAAATCACGTGGGCCCCACCCGAAAATCACGTGGGCCCCACCCGGAAATCACGTGGGCCCCACGGAGAAATCACGTGGGCCCCACGGGGAAATCACGTGGGGCCCACCCGGAAATCACGTGGGCCCCACCCGGAAATCACGTGGGCCCCACCCGGAAATCACGTGGGCCCCACCCGGAAATCACGTGGGCCCCACCCGGAAATCACGTGGGCCCCACGGGGAAATCACGTGGGCCCCACCCGGAAATCACGTGGGCCCCACGGGGAAATCACGTGGGCCCCACGCGGAAATCACGTGGGGCCCACCCGGAAATCACGTGGGCCCCACGGGGAAATCACGTGGGCCCCACCCGGAAATCACGTGGGCCCCACCCGGAAATCACGTGGGCCCCACCCGGAAATCACGTGGGCCCCACCCGGAAATCACGTGGGCCCCACCCGGAAATCACGTGGGCCCCACCCGGAAATCACGTGGGCCCCACGGGGAAATCACGTGGGCCCCACCCGGAAATCACGTGGGCCCCACCCGGAAATCACGTGGGCCCCACCCGGAAATCACGTGGGCCCCACCCGGAAATCACGTGCGGCCCACCCGGAAATCACGTGGGCCCCACGGGGAAATCACTTGGGCCCCACGGGGAAATCACGTGGGCCCCACGGGGAAATCACGTGGGCCCCACCCGGAAATCACGTGGGCCCCACCCGGAAATCACGTGGGCCCCACCCGGAAATCACGTGGGCCCCACCCGGAAATCACGTGGGGCCCACCCGGAAATCACGGGGGCCCCACCCGGAAATCACGTGGGCCCCACCCGGAAATCACTTGGGGCCCACCCGGAAATCACGTGGGCCCCACCCGGAAATCACGTGGGCCCCACCCGGAAATCACGTGGGCCCCACCCGGAAATCACGTGGGCCGCACGGGGAAATCACGTGGGCCCCACCCGGAAATCACGTGGGCCCCACCCGGAAATCACGTGGGCCCCACCCGGAAATCACGTGGGCCCCACCCGGAAATCACGTGGGCCCCACCGGGAAATCACGTGGGCCCCACGGGGAAATCACGTGTGCCTGCAGGGGAAATCACGTGGGCCCCATTGGGATATCACGTGGGCCCCACGGGGAAATCACGTGGGTCCCAAGGGGAAATCACGTGGGCCCCCAGGGGAAATCACGTGGGCCCCACGGGGAAATCACGTGGGCCCCACGGGGAAATCACGTGGGCCCCACCCGGAAATCACGTGGGCCCCCAGGGTAAATCACGTGGGCCCCACGGGGAAATCACGTGGGCCCCACGGGGAAATCACGTGGGCCCCACCCGGAAATCACGTGGGCCCCACCCGGAAATCACGTGGGCCCCACGGGGAAATCACGTGGGCCCCACCCGGAAATCACGTGGGGCCCACCCGGAAATCACGTGGGCCCCACCCGGAAATCACGTGGGCCCCAGCCGGAAATCACGTGGGCCCCACCCGGAAATCACGTGGGCCCCACCCGGAAATCACGTGGGCCCCACGGGGAAATCACGTGGGCCCCAAGGGGAAATCACGTGGGCCCCCAGGGGAAATCACGTGGGCCCCACGGGGAAATCACGTGGGCCCCACCCGGAAATCACGTGGGCCCCACCCGGAAATCACGTGGGCCCCACCCGGAAATCACGTGGGCCCCACCCGGAAATCACGTGGGGCCCACCCGGAAATCACGTGGGCCCCACCGGGAAATCACGTGGGCCCCACCCGGAAATCACGTGGGCCCCACCCGGAAATCACGTGGGCCCCACCCGGAAATCAAGTGGGCCCCACCCGGAAATCACGTGGGCCCCACCCGGAAATCCCGTGGGCCCCACCCGGAAATCACGTGGGGCCCACCCGGAAATCACGTGGGCCCCACGGGGAAATCACGTGGGCCCCACCCGGAAATCACGTGGGCCCCACCCGGAAATCACGTGGGCCCCACCCGGAAATCACGTGGGCCCCACCCGGAAATCACGTGGGCCCCACCCGGATATCACGTGGGCCCCACCCGGAAATCACGTTGGGCCCACCCGGAAATCACGTGGGCCCCACGGGGAAATCACGTGGGCCCCACCCGGAAATCACGTGGGCCCCACCCGGAAATCACGTGGGCCCCACCCGGAAATCACGTGGGCCCCACCCGGAAATCACGTGGGCCCCACCCGGAAATCACGTGGGGCCCACCCGGAAATCACGTGGGCCCCACCGGGAAATCACGAGGGCCCACCCGGAAATCACGTGGGCCCCACCCGGAAATCACTTGGGCCCCACCCGGAAATGACGTGGGCCCCACCCGGAAATCACGTGGGCCCCACCCGGAAATCACGTGGGCCCCACCCGGAAATCACGTGGGCCCCACGGGGAAATCACGTGGGCCCCACGGGGAAATCACGTGGGCCCCACCCGGAAATCACGTGGGCCCCACCCGGAAATCACGTGGGCCCCACCCGGAAATCACGTGGGCCCCACGGGGAAATCACGTGGGCCCCACGGGGAAATCACGTTGGGCCCCACCCGGAAATCACGTGGGCCCCACCCGGAAATCACGTGGGCCCCACGGGGAAATCACGTGGGCCCCACCCGGAAATCACGAGGGCCCACCCGGAAATCACGTGGGCCCCACGGGGAAATCACGTGGGCCCCACGGGGAAATCACGTGGGCCCCACGGGGAAATCACGTGGGCCCCACCCGGAAATCACGTGGGCCCCACGGGGAAATCACGTGGGCCCCACGGGGAAATCACGTGGGCCCCACCCGGAAATCACGTGGGGCTCACCCGGAAATCACGTGGGCCCCACCGGGAAATCACGTGGGCCCCACCCGGAAATCACGTGGGCCCCACCCGGAAGTCACGTGGGCCCCACCCGGAAATCAAGTGGGCCCCACCCGGAAATCACGTGGGCCCCACCCGGAAATCCCGTGGGCCCCACCCGGAAATCACGTGGGGCCCACCCGGAAATCACGTGGGCCCCACGGGGAAATCACGTGGGCCCCACGGGGAAATCACGTGGGCCCCACCCGGAAATCACGTGGGCCCCACCCGGAAATCACGTGGGCCCCACCCGGAAATCACGTGGGCCCCACCCGGAAATGACGTGGGCCCCACCCGGAAATCACGTGGGCCCCACCCGGAAATCACGTGGGCCCCACCCGGAAATCACGTGGGCCCCACGGGGAAATCACGTGGGCCCCACCCGGAAATCACGTGGGCCCCACCCGGAAATCACGTGGGCCCCACGGGGAAATCACGTGGGCCCCACCCGGAAATCACGTGGGCCCCACCCGGAAATCACGTGGGCCCCACCCGGAAATCACGTGGGCCCCACCCGGAAATCACGTGGGCCCCACCCGGAAATCACGTGGGCCCCACCCGGAAATCACGTAGGCCCCACCCGGAAATCACGTGGGCCCCACCCGGATATCACGTGGGCCCCACCCGGAAATCACGTTGGGCCCACCCGGAAATCACGTGGGCCCCACGGGGAAATCACGTGGGCCCCACCCGGAAATCACGTGGGCCCCACCCGGAAATCACGTGGGCCCCACCCGGAAATCACGTGGGCCCCACCCGGAAATCACGTGGGCCCCACCCGGAAATCACGTGGGCCCCACCCGGAAATCACGTGGGCCCCACCCGGAAATCACGTGGGCCCCCAGGGGAAATCACGTGGGCCCCACGGGGAAATCACCTTGGCCCCCGGGGAAATCACATGGGCCCCACGGGGAAATCACGTGGGCCCCATGCGGAAATCATGTGGGCCCCCAGGGGAAATCACGTGGGCCCCCAGGGGAAATCACGTGGGCCCCCAGGGGAAATCACGTGGGCCCCCAGCGGAAATCACGTGGGCCCCACGGGGAAATCACATGGCCCCCAAGTGAAATCACGTGGGCCCCCAGGGGAAATCACGTGGGCCCCACGGGGAAATCACGTGGGCCCATGGGGAAATCACGTGGGAATCTCGGGGAAATCACGTGGGCCCCCAGGGGAAATCACGTGGGCCCCCAGGGGAAATCACGTGGACCCCACGTGGAAATCACCTTGGCCCCCGGGGAAATCACATGGGCCCCACGGGGAAATCACGTGGGCCCATGGGGAAATCACGTGGGAATCTCGGGGAAATCACGTGGGCCCCCAGGGGAAATCACCTGGGCCCACGGGGAAATCCCGTGGGCCCCACGGGGAAATCACATGGCCCCCAAGTGAAATCACGTGGGCCCCCAGGGGAAATCACGTGGGCCCCACGGGGAAATCACGTGGGCCCATGGGGAAATCACGTGGGACTCTCGGGGAAATCACGTGGGCCCCCAGGGGAAATCACGTGGGCCCCCAGGGGAAATCACGTGGGCCCCACGGGGAAATCACCTTGGCCCCCGGGGAAATCACATGGGCCCCACGGGGAAATCACGTGGGCCCCATGCGGAAATCATGTGGGCCCCCAGGGGAAATCACGTGGGCCCCCAGGGGAAATCACGTGGGCCCCCAGGGGAAATCACGTGGGCCCCCAGCGGAAATCACGTGGGCCCCCAGGGGAAATCACGTGGGCCGCAAGGGGAAATCACGTGGGCCCCACGGGGAAATCACGTGGGCCCACGGGGAAATCACGTGGGACCCACGGGGAAATCACGTGGGACCCCAGGGGAAATCACGTGGGCCCCCAGGGGAAATCTCGTGGGCCCCACGGAGAAATCACGTGGGCCCCACGGGGAAATCACGTGGGCCCCACGGGCAAATCACGGGGGACCCACGCGGAAATCTCGTGGGCCCCCAGGGGAAATCACGAGGGCCGCCAGGGGAAATCACGTGGGCCCCACGGGGAAATCACGTGGGCCCCCAGGGGAAATCACGTGGTCCCCACGGGGAAATCACGTGGGCCCCCAGGGGAAATCACGTGGGCCCCACGGGGCAATCACGTGGGCCCCCAGGGGAAATCACGTGGGCCCCCAGGGGAAATCACGTGGTCCCCACGGGGAAATCACGTGGGCCCAGGGGGAAATCACGTGGGCCCACGGGGAAATCACGTGGGCCCCACGGGGAAATCACCTGGGCCCCCAGCGGAAATCACATGGGCCCCCAGGGGAAATCACGTGGGCCCCACGGGGAAATCACGTGGGCCCCACGGGGAAATCACGTGAGCCCCACTGGGAAATCACGTGGGCCCCCAGGGGAAATCACGTGGGCCCCCAGGGGAAATCACGTGGTCCCCCAGGGGAAATCCCGTGGGCCCCACCGGGAAATCACGTGGTCCCCCAGGGGAAATCACGTGGGCCCCACGGGGAAATAACGTGGGCCCCCAGGGGAAATCACGTGTGCCCCCAGGGGAAATCACGTGGGCCCCACGGGGAAATCACGTGCGCACCCAGGGGAAATCACGTGGGCCCCCAGGGAAATCACGAGGGCCCCCCGGGGTAATCACGTGGGCCCCACGGGGAAATCACGTGGGCACCGAGGGGAAATCACGTGGGCCCCCCGAGGAATTCACGTGGTCCCCCAGGGGAAATCACGTGGGCCCCACGGGGAAATCACGTGGGCCCACGGGGAAATCACGTGGGACCCACCGGGAAATCACGTGAGCCCCCAGGGGAAATCACGTGGGCCCCCAGGGGAAATCACGTGGGCCCCACGGGCAAATCACGGGGGCCCCACGCGGAAATCACGTGGGCCCCCAGGGGAAATCACGTGGGCCCCCAGGGGAAATCACGTGGGCCCCCAGGGGAAATCACCTGGGCCCACGGGGAAATCCCGTGGGCCCCACGGGGAAATCACATGGCCCCCAAGTGAAATCACGTGGGCCCCCAGGGGAAATCACGTGGGCCCCACGGGGAAATCACGTGGGCCCATGGGGAAATCACGTGGGAACCTCGGGGAAATCACGTGGGCCCCCAGGGGAAATCACGTCGGCCCCCAGGGGAAATCACGTGGGCCCCACGGGGAAATCACCTTGGCCCCCGGGGAAATCACATGGGCCCCACGGGGAAATCACGTGGGCCCCATGCGGAAATCATGTGGGCCCCCAGGGGAAATCACGTGGGCCCCCAGGGGAAATCACGTGGGCCCCCAGGGGAAATCACGTGGGCCCCCAGCGGAAATCACGTGGGCCCCCAGGGGAAATCACGTGGGCCGCCAGGGGAAATCACGTGGGCCCCACGGGGAAATCACGTGGGCCCACGGGGAAATCACGTGGGACCCACGGGGAAATCACGTGGGCCCCCAGGGGAAATCACGTGGGCCCCCAGGGGAAATCTCGTGGGCCCCACGGAGAAATCACGTGGGCCCCACGGGGAAATCACGTGGGCCCCACGAGCAAATCACGGGGGACCCACGCGGAAATCTCGTGGGCCCCCAGGGGAAATCACGTGGGCCCCCAGGGGAAATCACGTGGGCCCCCAGGGGAAATCACGTGGGCCCACGGGGAAATCCCGTGGGCCCCACGGGGAAATCACATGGCCCCCAAGTGAAATCACGTGGGCCCCCAGGGGAAATCACGTGGGCCCCACGGGGAAATCACGTGGGCCCATGGGGAAATCACGTGGGAACCTCGGGGAAATCACGTGGGCCCCCAGGGGAAATCACGTGGGCCCCCAGGGGAAATCACGTGGGCCCCACGGGGAAATCACCTTGGCCCCCGGGGAAATCACATGGGCCCCACGGGGAAATCACGTGGGCCCCATGGGGAAATCATGTGGGCCCCCAGGGGAAATCACGTGGGCCCCCAGGGGAAATCACGTTGGCCCCCAGGGGAAATCACGTGGGCCCCCAGCGGAAATCACGTGGGCCCCCAGGGGAAATCACGTGGGCCGCCAGGGGAAATCACGTGGGCCCCACGGGGAAATCACGTGGGCCCCACGGGGAAATCACGTGGTCCCCACGGGGAAATCACGTGGGCCCCCAGGGGAAATCACGTGGGCCCCACGGGGAAATCACCTGGGCCCCCAGGGGAAATCACGTGGGCCCCCAGGGGAAATCACGTGGTCCCCACGGGGAAATCACGTGGGCCCAGGGGGAAATCACGTGGGCCCACGGGGAAATCACGTGGGCCCCACGGGGAAATCACCTGGGCCCCCAGCGGAACTCACATGGGCCCCCAGGGGAAATCACGTGGGCCCCACGGGGAAATCACGTGGGCCCCCAGGGGAAATCACGTGGGCCCCACTGGGAAATCACGTGGGCCCCCAGGGGAAATCACGTGGGCCCCACTGGGAAATCACGTGGGCCCCCAGGGGAAATCACGTGGGCCCCCAGGGGAAATCACGTGGTCCCCCAGGGGAAATCCCGTGGGCCCCACCGGGAAATCACGTGGTCCCCCAGGGGAAATCACGTGGGCCCCACGGGGAAATAACGTGGGCCCCCAGGGGAAATCACGTGTGCCCCCAGGGGAAATCACGTGGGCCCCACGGGGAAATCACGTGCGCACCCAGGGGAAATCACGTGGGCCCCCAGGGAAATCACGAGGGCCCCCCGGGGTAATCACGTGGGCCCCACGGGGAAATCACGTGGGCACCGAGGGGAAATCACGTGGGCCCCCCGAGGAATTCACGTGGTCCCCCAGGGGAAATCACGTGGGCCCCACGGGGAAATCACGTGCGCACCCAGGGGAAATCACGTGGGCCCCACGGGGAAATCACGTGGGCCCTACGGGGAAATCACGTGGAACCCCAGGGGAAATCACATGGGCCCCCAGGGGAAATCACGTGGGCCCCGAGGGGAAATTAGTTGGGCCCCCAGGGGAAATCACCTGGGCCCCCAGGGGAAATCACGTGGGCCCCGAGGGGAAATCACGTGGGCCCCCAGGGGAATTCACGTGGGCCCCCAGGGGAAATCACGTGGGCCCCACGGGGAAATTACGTGGGCCCCACTGGGAAAGCACGTGGGCCCCACGGGGAAATCACGAGGGCCCCCAGGGGAAATCACGTGGGCCCCACGGGAAATCAAGTGGGCCCCCAGGGGAAATCAGTGGGCCCCAAGGGGAAATCACGTGGGCCCCCAGGGGAAATCACGTGGGCCCCACGGGGAAATCACGTGTGCCCCCAGGGGAAATCAGTGGGCCCCCAGGGGAAATCACGTGGGTCCCACGGGGAAATCACGTGGGCCCCCAGGGGAAATCACGTGGGCCCCACGGGGAAATCACATGGGCCCCACGGGGAAATCACGTGGGCCCCCAGGGGAAATCACGTGGGCCCCCAGGGGAAATCACCTGGGCCCCACGGGGAAATCCCGTGGGCCCCACTGGGAAATCACGTGGGCGCCCAGGGGAAATCACGTGGGCCCCCAGGGGAAATCCCGTGGTCCCCCTGGGGAAATCACGTGGGCCCCACGGGGAATTCGCGTGGTCCCCCAGGGGAAATCACGTGGGCCCCACGGGGAAATAACGTGGGCCCCCAGGGGAAACCACGTGTGTCCCCAGGTTAAATCACGTGGGCCCCACGGGGGAATCACGTTCGCACCCAGGGGAAATCACGTGGGCCCCCCGGGGAAATCAGGTGGGCCCCACGGGGAAATCACGTGGGCCCCACCCGGAAATCACGTGGGCCCCACCCGGAAATCACGTGGGCCCCACCCGGAAATCACGTGGGCCCCACGGGGAAATCACGTGGGACCCACCCGGAAATCACGTGGGCCCCACGGGGAAATCACGTGGGCCCCACGGGGAAATCACGTGGGCCCCACCCGGAAATCACGTGGGCCCCACGGGGAAATCACGTGGGCCCCACCCGGAAATCACGTGGGACCCACGGGGAAATCACGTGGGCCCCACCCGGAAATCACGTGGGCCCCACGGGGAAATCACGTGGGCCCCACGGGGAAATCACGTGGGCCCCACGGGGAAATCACGTGGGCCCTACCCGGAAATCACGTGGGCCCCACGGGGAAATCACGTGGGCCCCACGGGGAAATCACGTGGGCCCCACCCGGAAATCACGTGGGCCCCCAGGGGAAATCACGTGGGCCCCACGGGGAAATCACGTGGGCCCCACCCGGAAATCACGTGGGACCCACGGGGAAATCACGTGGGCCCCCAGGGGAAATCACGTGGGCCCCACCCGGAAATCACGTGGGCCCCACCCGGAAATCACGTGGGCCCCACCCGGAAATCACGTGGGCCCCACCCGGAAATCACGTGGGCCCCACGGGGAAATCACTTGGGACCCAACCGGAAATAACGTGGGACCCACGGGGAAATCACGTGGGCCCAACCCGGAAATTACGTGGGCCCCACGGGGAAATCACGGGGGCCCCACCCGGAAATCACATGTGCCCCACGGGGAAATCACGTGGGCCCCCAGGGGAAATCGCGTGGGCCCCACCCGGAAATCACGTGGGCCCCACCCGGAAATCACGTGGGCCCCACGGGGAAATCACGTGGGACCCACCCGGAAATCACGTGGGCCCCATGGGGAAATCACGTGGGCCCCCGGGGAAATCACGTGGGCCCAACCCGGAAATCACGTGGGCCCCACGGGGAAATCACGTGGGCCCCACCCGGAAATCACGTGGGCCCCACCCGGAAATCACGTGGGCCCCACGGGGAAATCACGTGGGCCCCACCCGGAAATCACGTGGGCCCCACGGAGAAATCACGTGGGCCCCACGGGGAAATCACGTGGGCCCCCAGGGGAAAACACGTGGGCCCCAAGGGGAAATCACGTGGGCCCCCAGGGGAAATCACGTGTGCCCCCAGGGGAAATCACGTGGGCCCCACCAGGAAATCACGTGGGACCCACCCGGAAATCACGTGGGCCCCCAGGGGAAATCACGTGGGCCCCACGGGGAAATCACGTGGGCCCCACCCGGAAATCACGTGGGCCCCACGGGGAAATCACGTGGGCCCCCAGGGGAAATCACGTGGGCCCCACGGGGAAATCACGTGGGCCCCCAGGTGAAATCACGTGGGCCCCCAGGGGAAATCACTTGGTCCCCCAGGGGAAATCACGTGGGCCCCACCCGGAAATCACGTGGGCCCCACGGGGAAATCACGTGGGCCCCACCCGGAAATCACGTGGGCCCCACGGGGAAATCACCTGGGCTCCACCCGGAAATCACGTGGGCCCCACGGGGAAATCACGTGGGCCCCACCCGGAAATCACGTGGGCCCCACCCGGAAATCACGTGGGCCCCACCCGGAAATCACGTGGGCCCCACGGGGAAATCACGTGGGACCCACCCAGAAATCACGTGGGACCCACGGGGAAATCACGTGGGCCCAACCCGGAAATCACGTGGGCCCCACGGGGAAATCACGTGGGACCCACCCGGAAATCACGTGGGCCCCATGGGGAAATCACGTGGGCCCCCGGGGAAATCACGTGGGCCCAACCCGGAAATCACGTGGGCCCCACGGGGAAATCACGTGGGCCCCACCCGGAAATCACGTGGGCCCCACCCGGAAATCACGTGGGCCCCACGGGGAAATCACGTGGGCCCCACCCGGAAATCACGTGGGCCCCACGGAGAAATCACGTGGGCCCCACGGGGAAATCACGTGGGCCCCCAGGGGAAAACACGTGGGCCCCAAGGGGAAATCACGTGGGCCCCCAGGGGAAATCACGTGTGCCCCCAGGGGAAATCACGTGGGCCCCACCAGGAAATCACGTGGGACCCACCCGGAAATCACGTGGGCCCCCAGGGGAAATCACGTGGGCCCCACGGGGAAATCACGTGGGCCCCACCCGGAAATCACGTGGGCCCCACGGGGAAATCACGTGGGCCCCCAGGGGAAATCACGTGGGCCCCACGGGGAAATCACGTGGGCCCCCAGGTGAAATCACGTGGGCCCCCAGGGGAAATCACTTGGTCCCCCAGGGGAAATCACGTGGGCCCCACCCGGAAATCACGTGGGCCCCACGGGGAAATCACGTGGGCCCCACCCGGAAATCACGTGGGCCCCACGGGGAAATCACCTGGGCTCCACCCGGAAATCACGTGGGCCCCACGGGGAAATCACGTGGGCCCCACCCGGAAATCACGTGGGCCCCACCCGGAAATCACGTGGGCCCCACCCGGAAATCACGTGGGCCCCACGGGGAAATCACGTGGGACCCACCCAGAAATCACGTGGGACCCACGGGGAAATCACGTGGGCCCAACCCGGAAATCACGTGGGCCCCACGGGGAAATCACGTGGGACCCACACGGAAATCACGTGGGACCCACGGGGAAATTACGTGGGCCCAACCTGGAAATCACGTGGGCCCCACGGGGAAATCACGTGGGCCCCACCCGGAAATCACGTGGTCCCCACCCGGAAATCACTTGGGCCCCACGGGGAAATCACGTGGGCCCCCAGGGGAAATCACGTGGGCCCCACCCGGAAATCACGTGGGCCCCACGGGGAAATCACGGGGGCCCCACCCGGAAATCACATGGGCCCCACGGGGAAATCACGGGGGCCCCACCCGGAAATCACGTGGGCCCCACGGGGAAATCACGGGGGCCCCACCCGGAAATCACATGGGCCCCACGGGGAAATCACGTGGGCCCCACCCGGAAATCACGTGGTCCCCACCCGGAAATCACTTGGGCCCCACGGGGAAATCACCTGGGCCCCCAGTGGAAATCACGTGGGCCCCACCCGGAAATCACGTGGGCCCCACGGGGAAATCACGGGGGCGCCACCCGGAAATCACCTGGGCCCCACGGGGAAATCACGGGGGCCCCACCCGGAAATCACCTGGGCCCCACGGGGAAATCACGTGGGCCCCCAGGGGAAATCACGTGGGCCCCACGGGGAAATCACGTGGGCCCCACCCGGAAATCACGTGGGCCCCACGGGGAAATCACGTGGGCCCCACGGGGAAATCACGTGGGCCCCACCCGGAAATCACGTGGGTCCCACGGGGAAATCACGGGGGCCCCACCCGGAAATCACGTGGGCCCCACCCGGAAATCACGTGGGCCTCACGGGGAAATCACGTGGGCCCCACACGGAAATCACGTGGGCCCCACGGAGAAATCACGTGGGCCCCACGGGGAAATCACGTGGGCCCCCAGGGGAAAACACGTGGGCCCCAAGGGGAAATCACGTGGGACCCCAGGGGAAATCACGTGTGCCCCCAGGGGAAATCACGTGGGCCCCACCCGGAAATCACGTGGGCCCCACCCGGAAATCACGTGGGCCCCACGGGGAAATCACGTGGGCCCCACCCGGAAATCACGTGGGCCCCACCCGGAAATCACGTGGGCCCCACGGGGAAATCACGTGGGACCCACCCGGAAAACACGTGGGCCCCACGGAGAAATCACGTGGGCCCCACGGGGAAATCACGTGGGCCCCACGGGGAAATCACGTGGGCCCCACCCGGAAATCACGTGGGCCCCCAGGGGAAATCACGTGGGCCCCCAGGGGAAATCACGTGGGCCCCCAGGGGAAATCACGTGGGCCCACGGGGAAATCCCGTGGGAACCACGGGGAAATCACATGGCACCCAAGTGAAATCACGTGGGCCCCCAGGGGAAATCACGTGGGCCCCACGGGGAAATCACGTGGGCCCATGGCGAAATCACGTGGGAACCTCGGGGAAATCACGTGGGCCCCCAGGGGAAATCACGTGGGCCCCCAGGGGAAATCACGTGGGCCCCACGGGGAAATCACGTTGGCCCCCGGGGAAATCACATGGGCCCCACGGGGAAATCACGTGGGCCCCATGCGGAAATCATGTGGGCCCCCAGGGGAAATCACGTGGGCCCCACGGGGAAATCACGTGGGCCCCACCCGGAAATCACGAGGGCCCCACGGGGAAATCCCGTGGGCCCCACGGGGAAATCACGTGGCCCCCAAGGGAAATCACGTGGGCCCCCAGGGGAAATCACGTGGGCCCCACGGGGAAATTACGTGGGCCCCACTGGGAAAGCACGTGGGCCCCACGGGGAAATCACGAGGGCCCCCAGGGGAAATCACGTGGGCCCCCAGGGGAAATCACGTGGGCCCCCAGCGGAAATCACGTGGGCCGCCAGGGGAAACCACGTGGGCCGCCAGGGGAAATCACGTGGGCCCCACGGGGAAATCACGTGGGCCCCCAGGGGAAATCACGTGGCCCCACGGGGAAATCACGTGGGCCCCCAGGGGAAATCAGTGGGCCCCCAGGGGAAATCACGTGGGTCCCACGGGGAAATCACGTGGGCCCCCAGGGGAAATCACGTGGGCCCCACGGGGAAATCACATGGGCCCCACGGGAAATCACGTGGGCCCACGGGGAAATAACGTGGTCCCCCAGGGGAAATCACGTGTGCCCCCAGGTGAAATCACGTGGGACCCACGGGGAAATCACGTGGGCACCGAGGGGAAATCACGTGGGCCCCCCGGGGAATTCACGTGGTCCCCCAGGGGAAATCACGTGGGCCCCACGGGGAAATCACGTGGGCCCAGGGGGAAATCACGTGGGCCCCACGGGGAAATCACGTGGGTCCCCTGGGGAAATCACGTGGGACCCCAGGGGAAATCACGTGGGCCCTACGGGGAAATCACATGGGCCCCACGGGGAAATAACGTGGGCTCCAAGTGGAAATCACGTGGGCCCCACGGGGAAATCACGTGGGCCCCCAGGTGAAATCACGTGGCCCCCACGGGGAAATCACGTGGGCCCCATGGGGAAATCACGTGGGCCCTACGGGGAAATCACGTGGAACCCCAGGGGAAATCACATGGGCCCCCAGGGGAAATCACGTGGGCCCCGAGGGGAAATTAGTTGGGCCCCCAGGGGAAATCACATGGGCCCCCAGGGGAAATCACGTGGGCCCCGAGGGGAAATCACGTGGGCCCCCAGGGGAATTCACGTGGGCCCCCAGGGGAAATCACGTGGGCCCCACGGGGAAATTACGTGGGCCCCACTGGGAAAGCACGAGGGCCCCACGGGGAAATCACGAGGGCCCCCAGGGGAAATCACGTGGGCCCCACGGGGAAATCAAGTGGGCCCCCAGGGGAAATCAGTGGGCCACCAGGGGAAATCACGTGGGCACCCAGGGGAAATCACGTGGGCCCCACGGGGAAATCACGTGGGCCCCCAGGGGAAATCAGTGGACCCCCAGGGGAAATCACGTGGGTCCCACGGGGAAATCACGTGGGCCCCCAGGGGAAATCACGTGGGCCCCACGGGGAAATCACATGGGCCCCACGGGGAAATCACGTGGGCCCCCAGGGGAAATCACGTGGGCCCCCAGGGGAAATCACCTGGGCCCCACGGGGAAATCACGTGGGCCCCACTGGGAAATCACGTGGGCGCCCAGGGGAAATCACGTGGGCCCCCAGGGGAAATCACGTGGTCCCCCAGGGGAAATCACGTGCGCCCCACGGGGAATTCGCGTGGTCCCCCAGGGGAAATCATGTGGGCCCCACGGGGAAATAACGTGGGCCCCCAGGGGAAATCACGTGTGCCCCCAGGTGAAATCACGTGGGCCCCACGGGGAAATCACGTGGGCACCGAGGGGAAATCACGTGGGCCCCACGGGGAAATAACGTGGGCCCCCAGGGGAAACCACGTGTGTCCCCAGGTTAAATCACGTGGGCCCCACGGGGGAATCACGTTCGCACCCAGGGGAAATCACGTGGGCCCCCCAGGGAAATCACGTGGGCCCCACGGGGAAATCACGTGGGCCCCACCCGGAAATCACGTGGGCCCCACCCGGAAATCACGTGGGCCCCACCCGGAAATCACGTGGGCCCCACGGGGAAATCACGTGGGACCCACCCGGAAATCACGTGGGACCCACGGGGAAATCACGTGGGCCCAACCCGGAAATCACGTGGGCCCCACGGGGAAATCACGGGGGCCCCACCCGGAAATCACATGGGCCCCACGGGGAAATCACGTGGGCCGCCAGGGGAAATCACGTGGGCCCCACCCGGAAATCACGTGGGCCCCACCCGGAAATCACGTGGGCCCCACGGGGAAATCACGTGGGCCCCACGGGGAAATCACGTGGGCCCTACCCGGAAATCACGTGGGCCCCACGGGGAAATCACGTGGGCCCCACGGGGAAATCACGTGGGCCCCACCCGGAAATCACGTGGGCCCCCAGGGGAAATCACGTGGGCCCCACGGGGAAATCACGTGGGCCCCACTCGAAAATCACGTGGGACCCACGGGGAAATCACGTGGGCCCCACCCGGAAATCACGTGGGCCCCACCCGGAAATCACGTGGGCCCCACCCGGAAATCACGTGGGCCCCACGGGGAAATCACGTGGGCCCCACCCGGAAATCACGTGGGCCCCACCGGAAATCACGTGGGCCCCACCCGGAAATCACGTGCGCCCCACGGGGAAATCACTTGGGACCCAACCGGAAATAACGTGGGACCCACGGGGAAATCACGTGGGCCCAACCCGAAAATTACGTGGGCCCCACGGGGAAATCACGGGGGCCCCACCCGGAAATCACATGGGCCCCACGGGGAAATCACGTGGGCCCCCAGGGGAAATCACGAGGGCCCCACACGGAAATCACGTGGGCCCCACCCGGAAATCACGTGGGCCCCACGGGGAAATCACGTGGGACCCACCCGGAAATCACGTGGGCCCCACGGGGAAATCACGTGTGCCCCCAGGGGAAATCACGTGGGCCCCACCAGGAAATCACGTGGGACCCACCCGGAAATCACGTGGGCCCCCAGGGGAAATCACGTGGGCCCCACGGGGAAATCACGTGGGCCCCACCCGGAAATCACTTGGGCCCCACGGGGAAATCACGTGGGCCCCCAGGGGAAATCAGGTGGGCCCCACGGGGAAATCACGTGGGCCCCCAGGTGAAATCACGTGGTCCCCCAGGGGAAATCACGTGGTCCCCCAGGGGAAATCACGTGGGCCCCACCCGGAAATCACGTGGGCCCCACGGGGAAATCACGTGGGCCCCACCCGGAAATCACGTGGGCCCCACGGGGAAATCACCTGGGCTCCACCCGGAAATCACGTGGGCCCCACGGGGAAATCACGTGGGCCCCACCCGGAAATCACGTGGGCCCCACCCGGAAATCACGTGGGCCCCACGGGGAAATCACGTGGGACCCACCCAGAAATCACGTGGGACCCACGGGGAAATCACGTGGGCCCAACCCGGAAATCACGTGGGCCCCACGGGGAAATCACGTGGGACCCACACGGAAATCACGTGGGACCCACGGGGAAATTACGTGGGCCCAACCTGGAAATCACGTGGGCCCCACGGGGAAATCACGTGGGCCCCACCCGGAAATCACGTGGTCCCCACCCGGAAATCACGTGGGCCCCACGGGGAAATCACGTGGGCCCCCACCCGGAAATCACGTGGGCCCCACCCGGAAATCACGTGGGCCCCACGGGGAAATCACGGGGGCGCCACCCGGAAATCACATGGGCCCCACGGGGAAATCACGGGGGCCCCACCCGGAAATCACATGGGCCCCACGGGGAAATCACGTGGGCCCCCAGGGGAAATCACGTGGGCCCCACCCGGAAATCACGTGGGCCCCACCCGGAAATCACGTGGGCCCCACGGGGAAATCACGTGGGCCCCACCCGGAAATCACGTGGGCCCCACGGGGAAATCACGTGGGCCCCACCCGGAAATCACGTGGGTCCCACGGGGAAATCACGGGGGCCCCACCCGGAAATCACGTGGGCCCCACCCGGAAATCACGTGGGCCCCACGGGGAAATCACGTGGGCCCCACCCGGAAATCACGTGGGCCCCACGGAGAAATCACGTGGGCCCCACGGGGAAATCACGTGGGCCCCCAGGGGAAAACACGTGGGCCCCAAGGGGAAATCACGTGGGCCCCCAGGGGAAATCACGTGTGCCCCCAGGGGAAATCACGTGGGCCCCACCCGGAAATCACGTGGGCCCCACCCGAAAATCACGTGGGCCCCACCCGGAAATCACGTGGGCCCCACGGGGAAATCACGTGGGCCCCACCCGGAAATCACGTGGGCCCCACCCGGAAATCACGTGGGCCCCACGGGGAAATCACGTGGGACCCACCCGGAAAACACGTGGGCCCCACGGAGAAATCACGTGGGCCCCACGGGGAAATCACGTGGGCCCCACGGGGAAATCACGTGGGCCCCACCCGGAAATCACGTGGGCCCCCAGGGGAAATCACGTGGGCACCCAGGGGAAATCACGTGGGCCCCACCCGGAAATCACGTGGGCCCCACCCGGAAATCACGTGGGCCCCACGGGGAAATCACGTGGGATCCACCCGGAAATCACGTGGGACCCACGGGGAAATCACGTGGGCCCCACCCGGAAATCACGTGGGCCCCCAGGGGAAATCACGTGGGCCCCACGGGGAAATCACGTGGGCCCCACCCGGATATCACGTGGGCCCCACGGGGAAATCACGTGGGCCCCACGGGCAAATCACGTGGGCCCCCAGGGGAAATCACGTGGGCCCCCAGGGGAACTCACGTGGGCCCCCAGGGGAAATCACGTGGGCCCCACCCGGAAATCACGTGGGCCCCACGGGGAAATCACGTGGGCCCCCAGGGGAAATCACGTGGGCCACCAAGGGAAATCACGTGGGCCGCACCCAGAAATCACGTGGGCCCCACGGGGAAATCACGTGGGCCCCCACCCGGAAATCACGTGGGCCCCACCCGGAAATCACGTGGGCCCCACCCGGAAATCACGTGGGGCCCACCCGGAAATCACGTGGGCCCCACCCGGAAATCACGTGGGGCCCACCCGGAAATCACGTGGGCCCCACCCGGAAATCACGTGGGCCCCACCCGGAAATCACGTGGGCCCCACCCGGAAATCACGTGGGCCCCACCCGAAAATCACGTGGGCCCCACCCGGAAATCACGTGGGCCCCACGGAGAAATCACGTGGGCCCCACGGGGAAATCACGTGGGGCCCACCCGGAAATCACGTGGGCCCCACCCGGAAATCACGTGGGCCCCACCCGGAAATCACGTGGGCCCCACCCGGAAATCACGTGGGCCCCACCCGGAAATCACGTGGGCCCCACGGGGAAATCACGTGGGCCCCACCCGGAAATCACGTGGGCCCCACGGGGAAATCACGTGGGCCCCACGCGGAAATCACGTGGGGCCCACCCGGAAATCACGTGGGCCCCACGGGGAAATCACGTGGGACCCACCCGGAAATCACGTGGGCCCCACCCGGAAATCACGTGGGCCCCACCCGGAAATCACTTGGGCCCCACCCGGAAATCACGTGGGCCCCACCCGGAAATCACGTGGGGCCCACCCGGAAATCACGGGGGCCCCACCCGGAAATCACGTGGGCCCCACCCGGAAATCACTTGGGGCCCACCCGGAAATCACGTGGGCCCCACCCGGAAATCACGTGGGCCCCACCCGGAAATCACGTGGGCCCCACCCGGAAATCACGTGGGCCGCACGGGGAAATCACGTGGGCCCCACCCGGAAATCACGTGGGCCCCACCCGGAAATCACGTGGGCCCCACCCGGAAATCACGTGGGCCCCACCCGGAAATCACGTGGGCCCGACCCGGAAATCACGTGGGCCCCACCCGGAAATCACGGGGGCCCCACCCGGAAATCACGTGGGCCCCACGGGGAAATCACGTGGGGCCCACCCGGAAATCACGTGGGCCCCACCCGGAAATCACGTGGGCCCCACCCGGAAATCACGTGGGCCCCACCCGGAAATCACGTGGGCCGCACGGGGAAATCACGTGGGCCCCACCCGGAAATCACGTGGGCCCCACCCGGAAATCACGTGGGCCCCACCCGGAAATCACGTGGGCCCCACCCGGAAATCACGTGGGCCCCACCGGGAAATCACGTGGGCCCCACGGGGAAATCACGTGTGCCTGCAGGGGAAATCACGTGGGCCCCATTGGGATATCACGTGGGCCCCACGGGGAAATCACGTGGGTCCCAAGGGGAAATCACGTGGGCCCCCAGGGGAAATCACGTGGGCCCCACGGGGAAATCACGTGGGCCCCACGGGGAAATCACGTGGGCCCCACCCGGAAATCACGTGGGCCCCCAGGGTAAATCACGTGGGCCCCACGGGGAAATCACGTGGGCCCCACGGGGAAATCACGTGGGCCCCACCCGGAAATCACGTGGGCCCCACCCGGAAATCACGTGGGCCCCACGGGGAAATCACGTGGTCCCCACCCGGAAATCACGTGGGGCCCACCCGGAAATCACGTGGGCCCCACCCGGAAATCACGTGGGCCCCAGCCGGAAATCACGTGGGCCCCACCCGGAAATCACGTGGTCCCCACCCGGAAATCACGTGGGCCCCACGGGGAAATCACGTGGGCCCCAAGGGGAAATCACGTGGGCCCCCAGGGGAAATCACGTGGGCCCCACGGGGAAATCACGTGGGCCCCACGGGGAAATCACATGGGCCCCACCCGGAAATCACGTGGGCCCCACCCGGAAATCACGTGGGCCCCACGGGGAAATCACGTGGGCCCCACCCGGAAATCACGTGGGGCCCACCCGGAAATCACGTGGGCCCCACCCGGAAATCACGTGGGCCCCAGCCGGAAATCACGTGGGCCCCACCCGGAAATCACGTGGGCCCCACCCGGAAATCACGTGGGCCCCACCCGGAAATCACGTGGGCCCCACGGGGAAATCACGTGGGCCCCACCCGGAAATCACGAGGGCCCACCCGGAAATCACGTGGGCCCCACGGGGAAATCACGTGGGCCCCACGGGGAAATCACGTGGGCCCCACGGGGAAATCACGTGGGCCCCACCCGGAAATCACGTGGGCCCCACCCGGAAATCACGTGGGCCCCACCCGGAAATCACGTGGGCCCCACCCGGAAATCACGTGGGGCCCACCCGGAAATCACGTGGGCCCCACCGGGAAATCACGTGGGCCCCACCCGGAAATCAAGTGGGCCCCACCCGGAAATCACGTGGGCCCCACCCGGAAATCAAGTGGGCCCCACCCGGAAATCACGTGGGCCCCACCCGGAAATCCCGTGGGCCCCACCCGGAAATCACGTGGGGCCCACCCGGAAATCACGTGGGCCCCACGGGGACATCACGTGGGCCCCACCCGGAAATCACGTGGGCCCCACCCGGAAATCACGTGGGCCCCACCCGGAAATCACGTGGGCCCCACCCGGAAATCACGTGGGCCCCACCCGGAAATGACGTGGGCCCCACCCGGAAATCACGTGGGCCCCACCCGGAAATCACGTGGGCCCCACGGGGAAATCACGTGGGCCCCACCCGGAAATCACGTGGGCCCCACCCGGAAATCACGTGGGCCCCACCCGGAAATCACGTGGGCCCCACCCGGAAATCACGTGGGCCCCACCCGGAAATCACGTGGGCCCCACGGGGAAATCACGTGGGCCCCACCCGGAAATCACGTGGGCCCCACCCGGAAATCACGTGGGCCCCACCCGGAAATCACGTGGGCCCCACGGGGAAATCACGTGGGCCCCACCCGGAAATCACGTGGGCCCCACCCGGAAATCACGTGGGCCCCACCCGGAAATCACGTGGGCCCCACCCGGAAATCACGTGGGCCCCACCCGGATATCACGTGGGCCCCACCCGGAAATCACGTTGGGCCCACCCGGAAATCACGTGGGCCCCACGGGGAAATCACGTGGGCCCCACCCGGAAATCACGTGGGCCCCACCCGGAAATCACGTGGGCCCCACCCGGAAATCACGTGGGCCCCACCCGGAAATCACGTGGGCCCCACCCGGAAATCACGTGGGGCCCACCCGGAAATCACGTGGGCCCCACCGGGAAATCACGAGGGCCCACCCGGAAATCACGTGGGCCCCACCCGGAAATCACTTGGGCCCCACCCGGAAATGACGTGGGCCCCACCCGGAAATCACGTGGGCCCCACCCGGAAATCACGTGGGCCCCACGGGGAAATCACGTGGGCCCCACGGGGAAATCACGTGGGCCCCACCCGGAAATCACGTGGGCCCCACCCGGAAATCACGTGGGCCCCACCCGGAAATCACGTGGGCCCCACGGGGAAATCACGTGGGCCCCACGGGGAAATCACGTTGGGCCCCACCCGGAAATCACGTGGGCCCCACCCGGAAATCACGTGGGCCCCACGGGGAAATCACGTGGGCCCCACCCGGAAATCACGAGGGCCCACCCGGAAATCACGTGGGCCCCACGGGGAAATCACGTGGGCCCCACGGGGAAATCACGTGGGCCCCACGGGGAAATCACGTGGGCCCCACCCGGAAATCACGTGGGCCCCACCCGGAAATCACGTGGGCCCCACCCGGAAATCACGTGGGCCCCACCCGGAAATCACGTGGGGCCCACCCGGAAATCACGTGGGCCCCACCGGGAAATCACGTGGGCCCCACCCGGAAATCACGTGGGCCCCACCCGGAAATCACGTGGGCCCCACCCGGAAATCAAGTGGGCCCCACCCGGAAATCACGTGGGCCCCACCCGGAAATCCCGTGGGCCCCACCCGGAAATCACGTGGGCCCCACCCGGAAATCACGTGGGCCCCACCCGGAAATCACGTAGGCCCCACCGGGAAATCACGTGGGCCCCACGGGGAAATCACGTGGGCCCCACCCGGAAATCACGTGGGCCCCACCCGGAAATCACGTGGGGCCCACCCGGAAATCACGAGGGCCCCAAGGGGAAATCACGTGGGCCCCACCCGGAAATCACGTGGGGCCCACCCGGAAATCACGTGGGCCCCACCCGGAAATCACGTGGGCCCCACACGGAAATCACGTGGGCCCCAACCGGAAATCACGTGGGCCCCACCCGGAAATCACGTGGGCCCCACCCGGAAATCACGTGGGCCCCACCCGGAAATCACGTGGGCCCCACCCGGAAATGACGTGGGCCCCACCCGGAAATCACGTGGGCCCCACCCGGAAATCACGTGGGCCCCACCCGGAAATCACGTGGGCCCCACGGGGAAATCACGTGGGCCCCACCCGGAAATCACGTGGGCCCCACCCGGAAATCACGTGGGCCCCACGGGGAAATCACGTGGGCCCCCAGGGGAAATCACGTGGGCCCCACCCGGAAATCACGTGGGCCCCACGGGGAAATCACGGGGGCGCCACCCGGAAATCACATGGGCCCCACGGGGAAATCACGGGGGCCCCACCCGGAAATCACATGGGCCCCACGGGGAAATCACGTGCGCCCCCAGGGGAAATCACGTGGGCCCCACCCGGAAATCACGTGGGCCCCACGGGGAAATCACGTGGGCCCCACGGGGAAATCACGTGGGCCCCACGGGGAAATCACGTGGGCCCCACCCGGAAATCACGTGGGTCCCACGGGGAAATCACGGGGGCCCCACCCGGAAATCACGTGGGCCCCACCCGAAAATCACGTGGGCCCCACGGGGAAATCACGTGGGCCCCACCCGGAAATCACGTGGGCCCCACGGAGAAATCACGTGGGCCCCACGGGGAAATCACGTGGGCCCCCAGGGGAAAACACGTGGGCCCCAAGGGGAAATCACGTGGGCCCCCAGGGGAAATCACGTGTGCCCCCAGGGGAAATCACGTGGGCCCCACCCGGAAATCACGTGGGCCCCACCCGAAAATCACGTGGGCCCCACCCGGAAATCACGTGGGCCCCACGGGGAAATCACGTGGGCCCCACCCGGAAATCACGTGGGCCCCACCCGGAAATCACGTGGGCCCCACGGGGAAATCACGTGGGCCCCACGGGGAAATCACGTGGGCCCCACCCGGAAATCACGTGGGCCCCACCCGGAAATCACGTGGGCCCCACCCGGAAATCACGTGGGCCCCACCCGGAAATGACGTGGGCCCCACCCGGAAATCACGTGGGCCCCACCCGGAAATCACGTGGGCCCCACCCGGAAATCACGTGGGCCCCACGGGGAAATCACGTGGGCCCCACCCGGAAATCACGTGGGCCCCACCCGGAAATCACGTGGGCCCCACCCGGAAATCACGTGGGCCCCACCCGGAAATCACGTGGGCCCCACGGGGAAATCACGTGGGCCCCACCCGGAAATCACGTGGGCCCCACCCGGAAATCACGTGGGCCCCACCCGGAAATCACGTGGGCCCCACGGGGAAATCACGTGGGCCCCACCCGGAAATCACGTGGGCCCCACCCGGAAATCACGTGGGCCCCACCCGGAAATCACGTGGGCCCCACCCGGAAATCACGTGGGCCCCACCCGGAAATCACGTGGGCCCCACCCGGAAATCACGTGGGGCCCACCCGGAAATCACGTGGGCCCCACGGGGAAATCACGTGGGCCCCACCCGGAAATCACGTGGGCCCCACCCGGAAATCACGTGGGCCCCACCCGGAAATCACGTGGGCCCCACCCGGAAATCACGTGGGCCCCACCCGGAATTCACGTGGGCCCCACCCGGAAATCACGTGGGCCCCACCCGGAAATCACGTGGGCCCCACGGGGAAATCACGTGGGCCCCACCCGGAAATCACGTGGGCCCCACCCGGAAATCACGTGGGGCCCACCCGGAAATCACGAGGGCCCCACGGGGAAATCACGTGGGCCCCACCCGGAAATCACGTGGGCCCCACCCGGAAATCCCGTGGGCCCCACCGGGAAATCACGTGGTCCCCCAGGGGAAATCACGTGGGCCCCACGGGGAAATAACGTGGGCCCCCAGGGGAAATCACGTGTGCCCCCAGGGGAAATCACGTGGGCCCCACGGGGAAATCACGTGCGCACCCAGGGGAAATCACGTGGGCCCCCAGGGAAATCACGAGGGCCCCCCGGGGTAATCACGTGGGCCCCACGGGGAAATCACGTGGGCACCGAGGGGAAATCACGTGGGCCCCCCGAGGAATTCACGTGGTCCCCCAGGGGAAATCACGTGGGCCCCACGGGGAAATCACGTGCGCACCCAGGGGAAATCACGTGGGCCCCACTGGGAAATCACGTGGGCCCACGGGGAAATCACGTGGGACCCACCGGGAAATCACGTGAGCCCCCAGGGGAAATCACGTGGGCCCCCAGGGGAAATCACGTGGGCCCCACGGGCAAATCACGGGGGCCCCACGCGGAAATCACGTGGGCCCCCAGGGGAAATCACGTGGGCCCCCAGGGGAAATCACGTGGGCCCCCAGGGGAAATCACCTGGGCCCACGGGGAAATCCCGTGGGCCCCACGGGGAAATCACATGGCCCCCAAGTGAAATCACGTGGGCCCCCAGGGGAAATCCCGTGGGCCCCACGGGGAAATCACGTGGGCCCATGGGGAAATCACGTGGGAACCTCGGGGAAATCACGTGGGCCCCCAGGGGAAATCACGTCGGCCCCCAGGG
Organism: Ovis canadensis; assembly: GCF_042477335.2. Taxonomy (NCBI): domain Eukaryota; kingdom Metazoa; phylum Chordata; class Mammalia; order Artiodactyla; family Bovidae; genus Ovis; species Ovis canadensis. Next base: position 14,029,102 of record NC_091254.1, on the reverse strand, counting down.
GAAATCACGTGGGCCCCACGGGGAAATCACCTTGGCCCCCGGGGAAATCACATGGGCCCCACGGGGAAATCACGTGGGCCCCATGCGGAAATCATGTGGGCCCCCCGGGGAAATCACGTGGGCCCCCAGGGGAAATCACGTGGGCCCCCAGGGGAAATCACGTGGGCCCCCAGCGGAAATCACGTGGGCCCCCAGGGGAAATCACGTGGGCCGCCAGGGGAAATCACGTGGGCCCCACGGGGAAATCACGTGGGCCCACGGGGAAATCACGTGGGACCCACGGGGAAATCACGTGGGCCCCCAGGGGAAATCACGTGGGCCCCCAGGGGAAATCTCGTGGGCCCCACGGAGAAATCACGTGGGCCCCACGGGGAACTCACGGGGGCCCCACGGGCAAATCACGGGGGACCCACGCGGAAATCTCGTGGGCCCCCAGGGGAAATCACGTGGGCCCCCAGGGGAAATCACGTGGGCCCCCAGGGGAAATCACGTGGGCCCACGGGGAAATCCCGTGGGCCCCACGGGGAAATCACATGGCCCCCAAGTGAAATCACGTGGGCCCCCAGGGGAAATCACGTGGGCCCCACGGGGAAATCACGTGGGCCCATGGGGAAATCACGTGGGAACCTCGGGGAAATCACGTGGGCCCCCAGGGGAAATCACGTGGGCCCCCAGGGGAAATCACGTGGGCCCCACCCGGAAATCACGTGGGCCCCACCCGGAAATCACGTGGGCCCCACCCGGAAATCAAGTGGGCCCCACCCGGAAATCACGTAGGCCCCACCCGGAAATCCCGTGGGCCCCACCCGGAAATCACGTGGGCCCCACCCGGAAATCACGTGGGGCCCACCCGGAAATCACGTGGGCCCCACCGGGAAATCACGTGGGCCCCACCCGGAAATCACGTGGGCCCCACCCGGAAGTCACGTGGGCCCCACCCGGAAATCAAGTGGGCCCCACCCGGAAATCACGTGGGCCCCACCCGGAAATCCCGTGGGCCCCACCCGGAAATCACGTGGGCCCCACCCGGACATCACGTGGGCCCCACCCGGAAATCACGTAGGCCCCACCGGGAAATCACGTGGGCCCCACGGGGAAATCACGTGGGCCCCACCCGGAAATCACGTGGGCCCCACCCGGAAATCACGTGGGGCCCACCCGGAAATCACGAGGGCCCCACGGGGAAATCACGTGGGCCCCACCCGGAAATCACGTGGGGCCCACCCGGAAATCACGTGGGCCCCACCCGGAAATCACGTGGGCCCCACCCGGAAATCACGTGGGCCCCACCCGGAAATCACGTGGGCCCCACCCGTAAATCACGTGGGCCCCACCCGGAAATCACGTGGGCCCCACCCGGAAATCACGTGGGCCCCACCCGGAAATCACGTGGGCCCCACCCGGAAATCACGTGGGCCCCACCCGGAAATCACGTGGGCCCCACCCGGAAATCACGTGGGCCCCACCCGGAAATCACGTGGGCCCCACCCGGAAATCACGTGGGCCCCACCCGGAAATCACGTGGGCCCCACGGGGAAATCACGTGGGCCCCACCCGGAAATCACGTGGGCCCCACCCGGAAATCACGTGGGCCCCACGGGGAAATCACGTGGGCCCCCAGGGGAAATCACGTGGGCCCCACCCGGAAATCACGTGGGCCCCACGGGGAAATCACGTGGGCGCCACCCGGAAATCACATGGGCCCCACGGGGAAATCACGTGGGCCCCACCCGGAAATCACATGGGCCCCACGGGGAAATCACGTGGGCCCCACGGGGAACTCACGTGGGCCCCACCCGGAACTCACGTGGGCCCCACGGGGAAATCACGTGGGCCCCACGAGGAAATCACGTGGGCCCCACGGGGAAATCACGTGGGCCCCACCCGGAAATCACGTGGGTCCCACGGGGAAATCACGGGGGCCCCACCCGGAAATCACGTGGGCCCCACCCGGAAATCACGTGGGCCCCACGGGGAAATCACGTGGGCCCCACCCGGAAATCACGTGGGCCCCACGGAGAAATCACGTGGGCCCCACGGGGAAATCACGTGGGCCCCCAGGGGAAAACACGTGGGCCCCAAGGGGAAATCACGTGGGCCCCCAGGGGAAATCACGTGTGCCCCCAGGGGAAATCACGTGGGCCCCACCCGGAAATCACGTGGGCCCCACCCGAAAATCACGTGGGCCCCACCCGGAAATCACGTGGGCCCCACGGGGAAATCACGTGGGCCCCACCCGGAAATCACGTGGGCCCCACCCGGAAATCACGTGGGCCCCACGGGGAAATCACGTGGGCCCCACGGGGAAATCACGTGGGCCCCACCCGGAAATCACGTGGGCCCCACCCGGAAATCACGTGGGCCCCACCCGGAAATCACGTGGGCCCCACCCGGAAATGACGTGGGCCCCACCCGGAAATCACGTGGGCCCCACCCGGAAATCACGTGGGCCCCACCCGGAAATCACGTGGGCCCCACGGGGAAATCACGTGGGCCCCACCCGGAAATCACGTGGGCCCCACCCGGAAATCACGTGGGCCCCACCCGGAAATCACGTGGGCCCCACCCGGAAATCACGTGGGCCCCACGGGGAAATCACGTGGGCCCCACCCGGAAATCACGTGGGCCCCACCCGGAAATCACGTGGGCCCCACCCGGAAATCACGTGGGCCCCACGGGGAAATCACGTGGGCCCCACCCGGAAATCACGTGGGCCCCACCCGGAAATCACGTGGGCCCCACCCGGAAATCACGTGGGCCCCACCCGGAAATCACGTGGGCCCCACCCGGATATCACGTGGGCCCCACCCGGAAATCACGTTGGGCCCACCCGGAAATCACGTGGGCCCCACGGGGAAATCACGTGGGCCCCACCCGGAAATCACGTGGGCCCCACCCGGAAATCACGTGGGCCCCACCCGGAAATCACGTGGGCCCCACCCGGAAATCACGTGGGCCCCACCCGGAAATCACGTGGGCCCCACCCGGAAATCACGTGGGCCCCACGGGGAAATCACGTGGGCCCCACCCGGAAATCACGTGGGCCCCACCCGGAAATCACGTGGGGCCCACCCGGAAATCACGAGGGCCCCACGGGGAAATCACGTGGGCCCCACCCGGAAATCACGTGGGGCCCACCCGGAAATCACGTGGGCCCCACCCGGAAATCACGTGGGCCCCACCCGGAAATCACGTGGGCCCCACCCGGAAATCACGTGGGCCCCACCCGTAAATCACGTGGGCCCCACCCGGAAATCACGTGGGCCCCACCCGGAAATCCCGTGGGCCCCACCCGGAAATCACGTGGGCCCCCAGGGGAAATCACGTGGGCCCCACGGGGAAATAACGTGGGCCCCCAGGGGAAATCACGTGTGCCCCCAGGGGAAATCACGTGGGCCCCACGGGGAAATCACGTGCGCACCCAGGGGAAATCACGTGGGCCCCCAGGGAAATCACGAGGGCCCCCCGGGGTAATCACGTGGGCCCCACGGGGAAATCACGTGGGCACCGAGGGGAAATCACGTGGGCCCCCCGAGGAATTCACGTGGTCCCCCAGGGGAAATCACGTGGGCCCCACGGGGAAATCACGTGCGCACCCAGGGGAAATCACGTGGGCCCCACGGGGAAATCACGTGGGCCCACGGGGAAATCACGTGGGACCCACCGGGAAATCACGTGAGCCCCCAGGGGAAATCACGTGGGCCCCCAGGGGAAATCACGTGGGCCCCACGGGCAAATCACGGGGGCCCCACGCGGAAATCACGTGGGCCCCCAGGGGAAATCACGTGGGCCCCCAGGGGAAATCACGTGGGCCCCCAGGGGAAATCACCTGGGCCCACGGGGAAATCCCGTGGGCCCCACGGGGAAATCACATGGCCCCCAAGTGAAATCACGTGGGCCCCCAGGGGAAATCACGTGGGCCCCACGGGGAAATCACGTGGGCCCATGGGGAAATCACGTGGGAACCTCGGGGAAATCACGTGGGCCCCCAGGGGAAATCACGTCGGCCCCCAGGGGAAATCACGTGGGCCCCACGGGGAAATCACCTTGGCCCCCGGGGAAATCACATGGGCCCCACGGGGAAATCACGTGGGCCCCATGCGGAAATCATGTGGGCCCCCAGGGGAAATCACGTGGGCCCCCAGGGGAAATCACGTGGGCCCCCAGGGGAAATCACGTGGGCCCCCAGCGGAAATCACGTGGGCCCCCAGGGGAAATCACGTGGGCCGCCAGGGGAAATCACGTGGGCCCCACGGGGAAATCACGTGGGCCCACGGGGAAATCACGTGGGACCCACGGGGAAATCACGTGGGCCCCCAGGGGAAATCACGTGGGCCCCCAGGGGAAATCTCGTGGGCCCCACGGAGAAATCACGTGGGCCCCACGGGGAAATCACGTGGGCCCCACGGGCAAATCACGGGGGACCCGCGCGGAAATCTCGTGGGCCCCCAGGGGAAATCACGTGGGCCCCCAGGGGAAATCACGTGGGCCCCCAGGGGAAATCACGTGGGCCCACGGGGAAATCCCGTGGGCCCCACGGGGAAATCACATGGCCCCCAAGTGAAATCACGTGGGCCCCCAGGGGAAATCACGTGGGCCCCACGGGGAAATCATGTGGGCCCATGGGGAAATCACGTGGGAACCACGGGGAAATCACGTGGGCCCCCAGGGGAAATCACGTGGGCCCCCAGGGGAAATCACGTGGGCCCCACGGGGAAATCACCTTGGCCCCCGGGGAAATCACATGGGCCCCACGGGGAAATCACGTGGGCCCCATGCGGAAATCATGTGGGCCCCCAGGGGAAATCACGTGGGCCCCCAGGGGAAATCACGTGGGCCCCCAGGGGAAATCACGTGGGCCCCCAGCGGAAATCACGTGGGCCCCCAGGGGAAATCACGTGGGCCGCCAGGGGAAATCACGTGGGCCCCACGGGGAAATCACGTGGGCCCCACGGGGAAATCACGTGGTCCCCACGGGGAAATCACGTGGGCCCCCAGGGGAAATCACGTGGGCCCCACGGGGAAATCACGTGGGCCCCCAGGGGAAATCACGCGGGCCCCCAGGGGAAATCCCGTGGCCCCCACGGGGAAATCACGTGGGCCCAGGGGGAAATCACGTGGGCCCACGGGGAAATCACGTGGGCCCCACGGGGAAATCACCTGGGCCCCCAGCGGAAATCACATGGGCCCCCAGGGGAAATCACGTGGGCCCCACGGGGAAATCACGTGGGCCCCACGGGGAAATCACGTGAGCCCCACTGGGAAATCACGTGGGCCCCCAGGGGAAATCACGTGGGCCCCCAGGGGAAATCACGTGGTCCCCCAGGGGAAATCCCGTGGGCCCCACCGGGAAATCACGTGGTCCCCCAGGGGAAATCACGTGGGCCCCACGGGGAAATAACGTGGGCCCCCAGGGGAAATCACGTGTGCCCCCAGGGGAAATCACGTGGGCCCCACGGGGAAATCACGTGCGCACCAAGGGGAAATCACGTGGGCCCCCAGGGAAATCACGAGGGCCCCCCGGGGTAATCACGTGGGCCCCACGGGGAAATCACGTGGGCACCGAGGGGAAATCACGTGGGCCCCCCGAGGAATTCACGTGGTCCCCCAGGGGAAATCACGTGGGCCCCACGGGGAAATCACGTGCGCACCCAGGGGAAATCACGTGGGCCCCACGGGGAAATCACGTGGGCCCTACGGGGAAATCACGTGGAACCCCAGGGGAAATCACATGGGCCCCCAGGGGAAATCACGTGGGCCCCGAGGGGAAATTAGTTGGGCCCCCAGGGGAAATCACATGGGCCCCCAGGGGAAATCACGTGGGCCCCGAGGGGAAATCACGTGGGCCCCCAGGGGAATTCACGTGGGCCCCCAGGGGAAATCACGTGGGCCCCACGGGGAAATTACGTGGGCCCCACTGGGAAAGCACGTGGGCCCCACGGGGAAATCACGAGGGCCCCCAGGGGAAATCACGTGGGCCCCACGGGGAAATCAAGTGGGCCCCCAGGGGAAATCAGTGGGCCCCAAGGGGAAATCACGTGGGCCCCCAGGGGAAATCACGTGGGCCCCACGGGGAAATCACGTGTGCCCCCAGGGGAAATCAGTGGGCCCCCAGGGGAAATCACGTGGGTCCCACGGGGAAATCACGTGGGCCCTCAGGGGAAATCACGTGGGCCCCACGGGGAAATCACATGGGCCCCACGGGGAAATCACGTGGGCCCCCAGGGGAAATCACGTGGGCCCCCAGGGGAAATCACCTGGGCCCCACGGGGAAATCCCGTGGGCCCCACTCGGAAATCACGTGGGCGCCCAGGGGAAATCACGTGGGCCCCCAGGGGAAATCACGTGGTCCCCCAGGGGAAATCACGTGGGCCCCACGGGGAATTCGCGTGGTCCCCCAGGGGAAATCACGTGGGCCCCACGGGGAAATAACGTGGGCCCCCAGGGGAAATCACGTGTGCCCCCAGGTGAAATCACGTGGGCCCCACGGGGAAATCACGTGGGCACCGAGGGGAAATCACGTGGGCCCCACGGGGAAATAACGTGGGCCCCCAGGGGAAACCACGTGTGTCCCCAGGTTAAATCACGTGGGCCCCACGGGGGAATCACGTTCGCACCCAGGGGAAATCACGTGGGCCCCCCGGGGAAATCAGGTGGGCCCCACGGGGAAATCACGTGGGCCCCACCCGGAAATCACGTGGGCCCCACCCGGAAATCACGTGGGCCCCACCCGGAAATCACGTGGGCCCCACGGGGAAATCACGTGGGACCCACCCGGAAATCACGTGGGCCCCACGGGGAAATCACGTGGGCCCCACGGGGAAATCACGTGGGCCCCACCCGGAAATCAAGTGGGCCCCACGGGGAAATCACGTGGGCCCCACCCGGAAATCACGTGGGACCCACGGGGAAATCACGTGGGCCCCACCCGGAAATCACGTGGGCCCCACGGGGAAATCACGTGGGCCCCACGGGGAAATCACGTGGGCCCCACGGGGAAATCACGTGGGCCCTACCCGGAAATCACGTGGGCCCCACGGGGAAATCACGTGGGCCCCACGGGGAAATCACGTGGGCCCCACCCGGAAATCACGTGGGCCCCCAGGGGAAATCACGTGGGCCCCACGGGGAAATCACGTGGGCCCCACCCGGAAATCACGTGGGACCCACGGGGAAATCACGTGGGCCCCCAGGGGAAATCACGTGGGCCCCACCCGGAAATCACGTGGGCCCCACCCGGAAATCACGTGGGCCCCACGGGGAAATCACGTGGGCCCCACCCGGAAATCACGTGGGCCCCACCCGGAAATCACGTGGGCCCCACCCGGAAATCACGTGGGCCCCACGGGGAAATCACTTGGGACCCAACCGGAAATAACGTGGGACCCACGGGGAAATCACATGGCCCCCAAGTGAAATCACGTGGGCCCCCAGGGGAAATCACGTGGGCCCCACGGGGAAATCACGTGGGCCCATGGCGAAATCACGTGGGAACCTCGGGGAAATCACGTGGGCCCCCAGGGGAAATCACGTGGGCCCCCAGTGGAAATCACGTGGGCCCCACGGGGAAATCACGTTGGCCCCCGGGGAAATCACATGGGCCCCACGGGGAAATCACGTGGGCCCCATGCGGAAATCATGTGGGCCCCCAGGGGAAATCACGTGGGCCCCACGGGGAAATCACGTGGGCCCCACCCGGAAATCACGTGGGCCCCACGGGGAAATCCCGTGGGCCCCACGGGGAAATCACGTGGCCCCCAAGGGAAATCACGTGGGCCCCCAGGGGAAATCACGTGGGCCCCACGGGGAAATTACGTGGGCCCCACTGGGAAAGCACGTGGGCCCCACGGGGAAATCACGAGGGCCCCCAGGGGAAATCACGTGGGCCCCCAGGGGAAATCACGTGGGCCCCCAGCGGAAATCACGTGGGCCCCCAGGGGAAATCACGTGGGCCGCCAGGGGAAATCACGTGGGCCCCACGGGGAAATCACGTGGGCCCCCAGGGGAAATCACGTGGCCCCACGGGGAAATCACGTGGGCCCCCAGGGGAAATCAGTGGGCCCCCAGGGGAAATCACGTGGGTCCCACGGGGAAATCACGTGGGCCCCCAGGGGAAATCACGTGGGCCCCACGGGGAAATCACATGGGCCCCACGGGAAATCACGTGGGCCCACGGGGAAATAACGTGGTCCCCCAGGGGAAATCACGTGTGCCCCCAGGTGAAATCACGTGGGACCCACGGGGAAATCACGTGGGCACCGAGGGGAAATCACGTGGGCCCCCCGGGGAATTCACGTGGTCCCCCAGGGGAAATCACGTGGGCCCCACGGGGAAATCACGTGGGCCCAGGGGGAAATCACGTGGGCCCCACGGGGAAATCACGTGGGTCCCCTGGGGAAATCACGTGGGACCCCAGGGGAAATCACGTGGGCCCTACGGGGAAATCACATGGGCCCCACGGGGAAATAACGTGGGCTCCAAGTGGAAATCACGTGGGCCCCACGGGGAAATCACGTGGGCCCCCAGGTGAAATCACGTGGCCCCCACGGGGAAATCACGTGGGCCCCATGGGGAAATCACGTGGGCCCTACGGGGAAATCACGTGGAACCCCAGGGGAAATCACATGGGCCCCCAGGGGAAATCACGTGGGCCCCGAGGGGAAATTAGTTGGGCCCCCAGGGGAAATCACATGGGCCCCCAGGGGAAATCACGTGGGCCCCGAGGGGAAATCACGTGGGCCCCCAGGGGAATTCACGTGGGCCCCCAGGGGAAATCACGTGGGCCCCACGGGGAAATTACGTGGGCCCCACTGGGAAAGCACGAGGGCCCCACGGGGAAATCACGAGGGCCCCCAGGGGAAATCACGTGGGCCCCACGGGGAAATCAAGTGGGCCCCCAGGGGAAATCAGTGGGCCACCAGGGGAAATCACGTGGGCACCCAGGGGAAATCACGTGGGCCCCACGGGGAAATCACGTGGGCCCCCAGGGGAAATCAGTGGACCCCCAGGGGAAATCACGTGGGTCCCACGGGGAAATCACGTGGGCCCCCAGGGGAAATCACGTGGGCCCCACGGGGAAATCACATGGGCCCCACGGGGAAATCACGTGGGCCCCCAGGGGAAATCACGTGGGCCCCCAGGGGAAATCACCTGGGCCCCACGGGGAAATCACGTGGGCCCCACTGGGAAATCACGTGGGCGCCCAGGGGAAATCACGTGGGCCCCCAGGGGAAATCACGTGGTCCCCCAGGGGAAATCACGTGGGCCCCACGGGGAATTCGCGTGGTCCCCCAGGGGAAATCATGTGGGCCCCACGGGGAAATAACGTGGGCCCCCAGGGGAAATCACGTGTGCCCCCAGGTGAAATCACGTGGGCCCCACGGGGAAATCACGTGGGCACCGAGGGGAAATCACGTGGGCCCCACGGGGAAATAACGTGGGCCCCCAGGGGAAACCACGTGTGTCCCCAGGTTAAATCACGTGGGCCCCACGGGGGAATCACGTTCGCACCCAGGGGAAATCACGTGGGCCCCCCAGGGAAATCACGTGGGCCCCACGGGGAAATCACGTGGGCCCCACCCGGAAATCACGTGGGCCCCACCCGGAAATCACGTGGGCCCCACCCGGAAATCACGTGGGCCCCACGGGGAAATCACGTGGGACCCACCCGGAAATCACGTGGGACCCACGGGGAAATCACGTGGGCCCAACCCGGAAATCACGTGGGCCCCACGGGGAAATCACGGGGGCCCCACCCGGAAATCACATGGGCCCCACGGGGAAATCACGTGGGCCGCCAGGGGAAATCACGTGGGCCCCACCCGGAAATCACGTGGGCCCCACCCGGAAATCACGTGGGCCCCACGGGGAAATCACGTGGGCCCCACGGGGAAATCACGTGGGCCCTACCCGGAAATCACGTGGGCCCCACGGGGAAATCACGTGGGCCCCACGGGGAAATCACGTGGGCCCCACCCGGAAATCACGTGGGCCCCCAGGGGAAATCACGTGGGCCCCACGGGGAAATCACGTGGGCCCCACTCGAAAATCACGTGGGACCCACGGGGAAATCACGTGGGCCCCACCCGGAAATCACGTGGGCCCCACCCGGAAATCACGTGGGCCCCACCCGGACACCACGTGGGCCCCACGGGGAAATCACGTGGGCCCCACTCGAAAATCACGTGGGCCCCACCCGGAAATCACGTGGGCCCCACCCGGAAATCACGTGCGCCCCACGGGGAAATCACTTGGGACCCAACCGGAAATAACGTGGGACCCACGGGGAAATCACGTGGGCCCAACCCGAAAATTACGTGGGCCCCACGGGGAAATCACGGGGGCCCCACCCGGAAATCACATGGGCCCCACGGGGAAATCACGTGGGCCCCCAGGGGAAATCACGAGGGCCCCACACGGAAATCACGTGGGCCCCACCCGGAAATCACGTGGGCCCCACGGGGAAATCACGTGGGACCCACCCGGAAATCACGTGGGCCCCACGGGGAAATCACGTGTGCCCCCAGGGGAAATCACGTGGGCCCCACCAGGAAATCACGTGGGACCCACCCGGAAATCACGTGGGCCCCCAGGGGAAATCACGTGGGCCCCACGGGGAAATCACGTGGGCCCCACCCGGAAATCACGTGGGCCCCACGGGGAAATCACGTGGGCCCCCAGGGGAAATCAGGTGGGCCCCACGGGGAAATCACGTGGGCCCCCAGGTGAAATCACGTGGGCCCCCAGGGGAAATCACGTGGTCCCCCAGGGGAAATCACGTGGGCCCCACCCGGAAATCACGTGGGCCCCACGGGGAAATCACGTGGGCCCCACCCGGAAATCACGTGGGCCCCACGGGGAAATCACCTGGGCTCCACCCGGAAATCACGTGGGCCCCACGGGGAAATCACGTGGGCCCCACCCGGAAATCACGTGGGCCGCACACGGAAATCACGTGGGCCCCACGGGGAAATCACGTGGGACCCACCCAGAAATCACGTGGGACCCACGGGGAAATCACGTGGGCCCAACCCGGAAATCACGTGGGCCCCACGGGGAAATCACGTGGGACCCACACGGAAATCACGTGGGACCCACGGGGAAATTACGTGGGCCCAACCTGGAAATCACGTGGGCCCCACGGGGAAATCACGTGGGCCCCACCCGGAAATCACGTGGTCCCCACCCGGAAATCACGTGGGCCCCACGGGGAAATCACGTGGGCCCCCAGGGGAAATCACGTGGGCCCCACCCGGAAATCACGTGGGCCCCACGGGGAAATCACGGGGGCGCAACCCGGAAATCACATGGGCCCCACGGGGAAATCACGGGGGCCCCACCCGGAAATCACATGGGCCCCACGGGGAAATCACGTGGGCCCCCAGGGGAAATCACGTGGGCCCCACCCGGAAATCACGTGGGCCCCACCCGGAAATCACGTGGGCCCCACGGGGAAATCACGTGGGCCCCACCCGGAAATCACGTGGGCCCCACGGGGAAATCACGTGGGCCCCACCCGGAAATCACGTGGGTCCCACGGGGAAATCACGGGGGCCCCACCCGGAAATCACGTGGGCCCCACCCGGAAATCACGTGCGCCCCACGGGGAAATCACGTGGGCCCCACCCGGAAATCACGTGGGCCCCACGGAGAAATCACGTGGGCCCCACGGGGAAATCACGTGGGCCCCCAGGGGAAAACACGTGGGCCCCAAGGGGAAATCACGTGGGCCCCCAGGGGAAATCACGTGTGCCCCCAGGGGAAATCACGTGGGCCCCACCCGGAAATCACGTGGGCCCCACCCGAAAATCACGTGGGCCCCACCCGGAAATCACGTGGGCCCCACGGGGAAATCACGTGGGCCCCACCCGGAAATCACGTGGGCCCCACCCGGAAATCACGTGGGCCCCACGGGGAAATCACGTGGGACCCACCCGGAAAACACGTGGGCCCCACGGAGAAATCACGTGGGCCCCACGGGGAAATCACGTGGGCCCCACGGGGAAATCACGTGGGCCCCACCCGGAAATCACGTGGGCCCCCAGGGGAAATCACGTGGGCACCCAGGGGAAATCACGTGGGCCCCACCCGGAAATCACGTGGGCCCCACCCGGAAATCACGTGGGCCCCACGGGGAAATCACGTGGGATCCACCCGGAAATCACGTGGGACCCACGGGGAAATCACGTGGGCCCCACCCGGAAATCACGTGGGCCCCCAGGGGAAATCACGTGGGCCCCACGGGGAAATCACGTGGGCCCCACCCGGATATCACGTGGGCCCCACGGGGAAATCACGTGGGCCCCACGGGCAAATCACGTGGGCCCCCAGGGGAAATCACGTGGGCCCCCAGGGGAACTCACGTGGGCCCCCAGGGGAAATCACGTGGGCCCCACCCGGAAATCACGTGGGCCCCACGGGGAAATCACGTGGGCCCCCAGGGGAAATCACGTGGGCCACCAAGGGAAATCACGTGGGCCGCACCCAGAAATCACGTGGGCCCCACGGGGAAATCACGTGGGCCCCCACCCGGAAATCACGTGGGCCCCACCCGGAAATCACGTGGGCCCCACCCGGAAATCACGTGGGGCCCACCCGGAAATCACGTGGGCCCCACCCGGAAATCACGTGGGGCCCACCCGGAAATCACGTGGGCCCCACCCGGAAATCACGTGGGCCCCACCCGGAAATCACGTGGGCCCCACCCGGAAATCACGTGGGCCCCACCCGAAAATCACGTGGGCCCCACCCGGAAATCACGTGGGCCCCACGGAGAAATCACGTGGGCCCCACGGGGAAATCACGTGGGGCCCACCCGGAAATCACGTGGGCCCCACCCGGAAATCACGTGGGCCCCACCCGGAAATCACGTGGGCCCCACCCGGAAATCACGTGGGCCCCACCCGGAAATCACGTGGGCCCCACGGGGAAATCACGTGGGCCCCACCCGGAAATCACGTGGGCCCCACGGGGAAATCACGTGGGCCCCACGCGGAAATCACGTGGGGCCCACCCGGAAATCACGTGGGCCCCACGGGGAAATCACGTGGGCCCCACCCGGAAATCACGTGGGCCCCACCCGGAAATCACGTGGGCCCCACCCGGAAATCACGTGGGCCCCACCCGGAAATCACGTGGGCCCCACCCGGAAATCACGTGGGCCACACCCGGAAATCACGTGGGCCCCACGGGGAAATCACGTGGGCCCACCCGGAAATCACGTGGGCCCCACCCGGAAATCACGTGGGCCCCACCCGGAAATCACGTGGGCCCCACCCGGAAATCACGTGCGGCCCACCCGGAAATCACGTGGGCCCCACGGGGAAATCACTTGGGCCCCACGGGGAAATCACGTGGGCCCCACGGGGAAATCACGTGGGCCCCACCCGGAAATCACGTGGGCCCCACCCGGAAATCACGTGGGCCCCACCCGGAAATCACGTGGGCCCCACCCGGAAATCACGTGGGGCCCACCCGGAAATCACGGGGGCCCCACCCGGAAATCACGTGGGCCCCACCCGGAAATCACTTGGGGCCCACCCGGAAATCACGTGGGCCCCACCCGGAAATCACGTGGGCCCCACCCGGAAATCACGTGGGCCCCACCCGGAAATCACGTGGGCCGCACGGGGAAATCACGTGGGCCCCCAGGGGAAATCACGTGGGCCCCACGGGGAAATCACGTGGGCCCCACGGGGAAATCACGTGGGCCCCACCCGGAAATCACGTGGGCCCCACCCGGAAATCACGTGGGCCCCACGGGGAAATCACGTGGGCCCCACCCGGAAATCACGTGGGGCCCACCCGGAAATCACGTGGGCCCCACCCGGAAATCACGTGGGCCCCAGCCGGAAATCACGTGGGCCCCACCCGGAAATCACGTGGGCCCCACCCGGAAATCACGTGGGCCCCACCCGGAAATCACGTGGGCCCCACGGGGAAATCACGTGGGCCCCACCCGGAAATCACGAGGGCCCACCCGGAAATCACGTGGGCCCCACGGGGAAATCACGTGGGCCCCACGGGGAAATCACGTGGGCCCCACGGGGAAATCACGTGGGCCCCACGGGGAAATCACGTGGGCCCCACCCGGAAATCACGTGGGCCCCACCCGGAAATCATGTGGGCCCCACCCGGAAATCACGTGGGGCCCACCCGGAAATCACGTGGGCCCCACCGGGAAATCACGTGGGCCCCACCCGGAAATCACGTGGGCCCCACCCGGAAATCACGTGGGCCCCACCCGGAAATCAAGTGGGCCCCACCCGGAAATCACGTGGGCCCCACCCGGAAATCCCGTGGGCCCCACCCGGAAATCACGTGGGGCCCACCCGGAAATCACGTGGGCCCCACGGGGAAATCACGTGGGCCCCACCCGGAAATCACGTGGGCCCCACCCGGAAATCACGTGGGCCCCACCCGGAAATCACGTGGGCCCCACCCGGAAATCACGTGGGCCCCACCCGGAAATGACGTGGGCCCCACCCGGAAATCACGTGGGCCCCACCCGGAAATCACGTGGGCCCCACGGGGAAATCACGTGGGCCCCACGGGCAAATCACGTGGGCCCCCAGGGGAAATCACGTGGGCCCCCAGGGGAACTCACGTGGGCCCCCAGGGGAAATCACGTGGGCCCCACCCGGAAATCACGAGGGCCCCACGGGGAAATCACGTGGGCCCCCAGGGGAAATCACGTGGGCCACCAAGGGAAATCACGTGGGCCGCACCCAGAAATCACGTGGGCCCCACGGGGAAATCACGTGGGCCCCCACCCGGAAATCACGTGGGCCCCACCCGGAAATCACGTGGGCCCCACCCGGAAATCACGTGGGGCCCACCCGGAAATCACGTGGGCCCCACCCGGAAATCACGTGGGGCCCACCCGGAAATCACGTGGGCCCCACCCGGAAATCACGTGGGCCCCACCCGGAAATCACGTGGGCCCCACCCGGAAATCACGTGGGCCCCACCCGAAAATCACGTGGGCCCCACCCGGAAATCACGTGGGCCCCACGGAGAAATCACGTGGGCCCCACGGGGAAATCACGTGGGGCCCACCCGGAAATCACGTGGGCCCCACCCGGAAATCACGTGGGCCCCACCCGGAAATCACGTGGGCCCCACCCGGAAATCACGTGGGCCCCACCCGGAAATCACGTGGGCCCCACGGGGAAATCACGTGGGCCCCACCCGGAAATCACGTGGGCCCCACGGGGAAATCACGTGGGCCCCACGCGGAAATCACGTGGGGCCCACCCGGAAATCACGTGGGCCCCACGGGGAAATCACGTGGGCCCCACCCGGAAATCACGTGGGCCCCACCCGGAAATCACGTGGGCCCCACCCGGAAATCACGTGGGCCCCACCCGGAAATCACGTGGGCCCCACCCGGAAATCACGTGGGCCACACCCGGAAATCACGTGGGCCCCACGGGGAAATCACGTGGGCCCACCCGGAAATCACGTGGGCCCCACCCGGAAATCACGTGGGCCCCACCCGGAAATCACGTGGGCCCCACCCGGAAATCACGTGCGGCCCACCCGGAAATCACGTGGGCCCCACGGGGAAATCACTTGGGCCCCACGGGGAAATCACGTGGGCCCCACGGGGAAATCACGTGGGCCCCACCCGGAAATCACGTGGGCCCCACCCGGAAATCACGTGGGCCCCACCCGGAAATCACGTGGGCCCCACCCGGAAATCACGTGGGGCCCACCCGGAAATCACGGGGGCCCCACCCGGAAATCACGTGGGCCCCACCCGGAAATCACTTGGGGCCCACCCGGAAATCACGTGGGCCCCACCCGGAAATCACGTGGGCCCCACCCGGAAATCACGTGGGCCCCACCCGGAAATCACGTGGGCCGCACGGGGAAATCACGTGGGCCCCACCCGGAAATCACTTGGGGCCCACCCGGAAATCACGTGGGCCCCACGGGGAAATCACGTGGGCCCCACCCGGAAATCACGTGGGCCCCACCCGGAAATCACGTGGGCCCCACGGGGAAATCACGTGGGCCCCACCCGGAAATCACGTGGGGCCCACCCGGAAATCACGTGGGCCCCACCCGGAAATCACGTGGGCCCCAGCCGGAAATCACGTGGGCCCCACCCGGAAATCACGTGGGCCCCACCCGGAAATCACGTGGGCCCCACGGGGAAATCACGTGGGCCCCAAGGGGAAATCACGTGGGCCCCCAGGGGAAATCACGTGGGCCCCACGGGGAAATCACGTGGGCCCCACGGGGAAATCACGTGGGCCCCACCCGGAAATCACGTGGGCCCCACCCGGAAATCACGTGGGCCCCACGGGGAAATCACGTGGGCCCCACCCGGAAATCACGTGGGGCCCACCCGGAAATCACGTGGGCCCCACCCGGAAATCACGTGGGCCCCAGCCGGAAATCACGTGGGCCCCACCCGGAAATCACGTGGGCCCCACCCGGAAATCACGTGGGCCTCACCCGGAAATCACGTGGGCCCCACGGGGAAATCACGTGGGCCCCACCCGGAAATCACGAGGGCCCACCCGGAAATCACGTGGGCCCCACGGGGAAATCACGTGGGCCCCACGGGGAAATCACGTGGGCCCCACGGGGAAATCACGTGGGCCCCACCCGGAAATCACGTGGGCCCCACCCGGAAATCACGTGGGCCCCACCCGGAAATCACGTGGGCCCCACCCGGAAATCACGTGGGGCCCACCCGGAAATCACGTGGGCCCCACCGGGAAATCACGTGGGCCCCACCCGGAAATCACGTGGGCCCCACCCGGAAATCACGTGGGCCCCACCCGGAAATCAAGTGGGCCCCACCCGGAAATCACGTGGGCCCCACCCGGAAATCCCGTGGGCCCCACCCGGAAATCACGTGGGGCCCACCCGGAAATCACGTGGGCCCCACGGGGAAATCACGTGGGCCCCACCCGGAAATCACGTGGGCCCCACCCGGAAATCACGTGGGCCCCACCCGGAAATCACGTGGGCCCCACCCGGAAATCACGTGGGCCCCACCCGGAAATGACGTGGGCCCCACCCGGAAATCACGTGGGCCCCACCCGGAAATCACGTGGGCCCCACGGGGAAATCACGTGGGCCCCACCCGGAAATCACGTGGGCCCCACCCGGAAATCACGTGGGCCCCACCCGGAAATCACGTGGGCCCCACCCGGAAATCACGTGGGCCCCACCCGGAAATCACGTGGGGCCCACCCGGAAATCACGTGGGCCCCACCGGGAAATCACGAGGGCCCACCCGGAAATCACGTGGGCCCCACCCGGAAATCACTTGGGCCCCACCCGGAAATGACGTGGGCCCCACCCGGAAATCACGTGGGCCCCACCCGGAAATCACGTGGGCCCCACCCGGAAATCACGTGGGCCCCACGGGGAAATCACGTGGGCCCCACGGGGAAATCACGTTGGGCCCCACCCGGAAATCACGTGGGCCCCACCCGGAAATCACGTGGGCCCCACGGGGAAATCACGTGGGCCCCACCCGGAAATCACGAGGGCCCACCCGGAAATCACGTGGGCCCCACGGGGAAATCACGTGGGCCCCACGGGGAAATCACGTGGGCCCCACGGGGAAATCACGTGGGCCCCACCCGGAAATCACGTGGGCCCCACCCGGAAATCACGTGGGCCCCACCCGGAAATCACGTGGGCCCCACCCGGAAATCACGTGGGGCCCACCCGGAAATCACGTGGGCCCCACCGGGAAATCACGTGGGCCCCACCCGGAAATCACGTGGGCCCCACCCGGAAATCACGTGGGCCCCACCCGGAAATCAAGTGGGCCCCACCCGGAAATCACGTGGGCCCCACCCGGAAATCCCGTGGGCCCCACCCGGAAATCACGTGGGCCCCACCCGGAAATCACGTGGGCCCCACCCGGAAATCACGTAGGCCCCACCGGGAAATCACGTGGGCCCCACGGGGAAATCACGTGGGCCCCACCCGGAAATCACGTGGGCCCCACCCGGAAATCACGTGGGGCCCACCCGGAAATCACGAGGGCCCCACGGGGAAATCACGTGGGCCCCACCCGGAAATCACGTGGGGCCCACCCGGAAATCACGTGGGCCCCACCCGGAAATCACGTGGGCCCCACCCGGAAATCACGTGGGCCCCACCCGGAAATCACGTGGGCCCCACGGGGAAATCACGTGGGCCCCACCCGGAAATCACGTGGGCCCCACCCGGAAATCACGTGGGCCCCACGGGGAAAGCACGTGGGCCCCACCCGGAAATCACGTGGGCCCCACCCGGAAATCACGTGGGCCCCACGGGGAAATCACGGGGGCGCCACCCGGAAATCACATGGGCCCCACGGGGAAATCACGGGGGCCCCACCCGGAAATCACATGGGCCCCACGGGGAAATCACGTGGGCCCCCAGGGGAAATCACGTGGGCCCCACCCGGAAATCACGTGGGCCCCACGGGGAAATCACGTGGGCCCCACGGGGAAATCACGTGGGCCCCACGGGGAAATCACGTGGGCCCCACCCGGAAATCACGTGGGTCCCACGGGGAAATCACGGGGGCCCCACCCGGAAATCACGTGGGCCCCACCCGGAAATCACGTGGGCCCCACGGGGAAATCACGTGGGCCCCACCCGGAAATCACGTGGGCCCCACGGAGAAATCACGTGGGCCCCACGGGGAAATCACGTGGGCCCCCAGGGGAAAACACGTGGGCCCCAAGGGGAAATCACGTGGGCCCCCAGGGGAAATCACGTGTGCCCCCAGGGGAAATCACGTGGGCCCCACCCGGAAATCACGTGGGCCCCACCCGAAAATCACGTGGGCCCCACCCGGAAATCACGTGGGCCCCACGGGGAAATCACGTGGGCCCCACCCGGAAATCACGTGGGCCCCACCCGGAAATCACGTGGGCCCCACGGGGAAATCACGTGGGCCCCACGGGGAAATCACGTGGGCCCCACCCGGAAATCACGTGGGCCCCACCCGGAAATCACGTGGGCCCCACCCGGAAATCACGTGGGCCCCACCCGGAAATGACGTGGGCCCCACCCGGAAATCACGTGGGCCACACCCGGAAATCACGTGGGCCCCACCCGGAAATCACGTGGGCCCCACGGGGAAATCACGTGGGCCCCACCCGGAAATCACGTGGGCCCCACCCGGAAATCACGTGGGCCCCACCCGGAAATCACGTGGGCCCCACCCGGAAATCACGTGGGCCCCACGGGGAAATCACGTGGGCCCCACCCGGAAATCACGTGGGCCCCACCCGGAAATCACGTGGGCCCCACCCGGAAATCACGTGGGCCCCACGGGGAAATCACGTGGGCCCCACCCGGAAATCACGTGGGCCCCACCCGGAAATCACGTGGGCCCCACCCGGAAATCACGTGGGCCCCACCCGGAAATCACGTGGGCCCCACCCGGATATCACGTGGGCCCCACCCGGAAATCACGTGGGCCCCACCCGGAAATCACGTGGGCCCCACGGGGAAATCACGTGGGCCCCACCCGGAAATCACGTGGGCCCCACCCGGAAATCACGTGGGGCCCACCCGGAAATCACGAGGGCCCCACGGGGAAATCACGTGGGCCCCACCCGGAAATCACGTGGGGCCCACCCGGAAATCACGTGGGCCCCACCCGGAAATCACGTGGGCCCCACCCGGAAATCACGTGGGCCCCACCCGGAAATCACGTGGGCCCCACCCGGAAATCACGTGGGCCCCACCCGGAAATCACGTGGGCCCCACCCGGAAATCACGTGGGCCCCACCCGGAAATCACGTGGGCCCCACCCGGAAATCACGTGGGCCCCACCCGGAAATCACGTGGGCCTCACCCGGAAATGACGTGGGCCCCACCCGGAAATCACGTGGGCCCCACGGGGAAATCACGTGGGCCCCACCCGGAAATCACGTGGGCCCCACGGGGAAATCACGTGGGCCCCACCCGGAAATCACGTGGGCCCCACCCGGAAATCACGTGGGCCCCACGGGGAAATCACGTGGGCCCCCAGGGGAAATCACGTGGGCCCCACCCGGAAATCACGTGGGCCCCACGGGGAAATCACGGGGGCGCCACCCGGAAATCACATGGGCCCCACGGGGAAATCACGGGGGCCCCACCCGGAAATCACATGGGCCCCACGGGGAAATCACGTGGGCCCCCAGGGGAAATCACGTGGGCCCCACCCGGAAATCACGTGGGCCCCACGGGGAAATCACGTGGGCCCCACGGGGCAATCACGTGGGCCCCACGGGGAAATCACGTGGGCCCCACCCGGAAATCACGTGGGTCCCACGGGGAAATCACGGGGGCCCCACCCGGAAATCACGTGGGCCCCACCCGGAAATCACGTGGGCCCCACGGGGAAATCACGTGGGCCCCACCCGGAAATCACGTGGGCCCCACGGAGAAATCACGTGGGCCCCACGGGGAAATCACGTGGGCCCCCAGGGGAAAACACGTGGGCCCCAAGGGGAAATCACGTGGGCCCCCAGGGGAAATCACGTGTGCCCCCAGGGGAAATCACGTGGGCCCCACCCGGAAATCACGTGGGCCCCACCCGAAAATCACGTGGGCCCCACCCGGAAATCACGTGGGCCCCACGGGGAAATCACGTGGGCCCCACCCGGAAATCACGTGGGCCCCACCCGGAAATCACGTGGGCCCAACGGGGAAATCACGTGGGACCCACCCGGAAAACACGTGGGCCCCACGGAGAAATCACGTGGGCCCCACGGGGAAATCACGTGGGCCCCACGGGGAAATCACGTGGGCCCCACCCGGAAATCACGTGGGCCCCCAGGGGAAATCACGTGGGCCCCCAGGGGAAATCACGTGGGCCCCACCCGGAAATCACGTGGGCCCCACCCGGAAATCACGTGGGCCCCACGGGGAAATCACGTGGGATCCACCCGGAAATCACGTGGGACCCACGGGGAAATCACGTGGGCCCCACCCGGAAATCACGTGGGCCCCCAGGGGAAATCACGTGGGCCCCACGGGGAAATCACGTGGGCCCCACCCGGATATCACGTGGGCCCCACGGGGAAATCACGTGGGCCACACCCGGAAATCACGTGGGCCCCACCCGGAAATCACGTGGGCCCCACCCGGAAATCACGTGGGCCCCACCCGGAAATCACGTGGGCCCCACGGGGAAATCACGTGGGCCCCACCCGGATATCACGTGGGCCCCACCCGGAAATCACGTGGGCCACACCCGGAAATCACGTGGGCCCCACGGGGAAATCACGTGGGCCCACCCGGAAATCACGTGGGCCCCACCCGGAAATCACGTGGGCCCCACCCGGAAATCACGTGGGCCCCACCCGGAAATCACGTGCGGCCCACCCGGAAATCACGTGGGCCCCACGGGGAAATCACTTGGGCCCCACGGGGATATCACGTGGGCCCCACGGGGAAATCACGTGGGCCCCACCCGGAAATCACGTGGGCCCCACCCGGAAATCACGTGGGCCCCACCCGGAAATCACGTGGGCCCCACCCGGAAATCACGTGGGGCCCACCCGGAAATCACGGGGGCCCCACCCGGAAATCACGTGGGCCCCACCCGGAAATCACTTGGGGCCCACCCGGAAATCACGTGGGCCCCACCCGGAAATCACGTGGGCCCCACCCGGAAATCACGTGGGCCCCACCCGGAAATCACGTGGGCCGCACGGGGAAATCACGTGGGCCCCACCCGGAAATCACTTGGGGCCCACCCGGAAATCACGTGGGCCCCACGGGGAAATCACGTGGGCCCCACCCGGAAATCACGTGGGCCCCACCCGGAAATCACGTGGGCCCCACGGGGAAATCACGTGGGCCCCACCCGGAAATCACGTGGGGCCCACCCGGAAATCACGTGGGCCCCACCCGGAAATCACGTGGGCCCCAGCCGGAAATCACGTGGGCCCCACCCGGAAATCACGTGGGCCCCACCCGGAAATCACGTGGGCCCCACGGGGAAATCACGTGGGCCCCAAGGGGAAATCACGTGGGCCCCCAGGGGAAATCACGTGGGCCCCACGGGGAAATCACGTGGGCCCCACGGGGAAATCACGTGGGCCCCACCCGGAAATCACGTGGGCCCCACCCGGAAATCACGTGGGCCCCACGGGGAAATCACGTGGGCCCCACCCGGAAATCACGTGGGGCCCACCCGGAAATCACGTGGGCCCCACCCGGAAATCACGTGGGCCCCAGCCGGAAATCACGTGGGCCCCACCCGGAAATCACGTGGGCCCCACCCGGAAATCACGTGGGCCCCACCCGGAAATCACGTGGGCCCCACGGGGAAATCACGTGGGCCCCACCCGGAAATCACGAGGGCCCACCCGGAAATCACGTGGGCCCCACGGGGAAATCACGTGGGCCCCACGGGGAAATCACGTGGGCCCCACCCGGAAATCACGTGGGCCCCACCCGGAAATCACGTGGGCCCCACCCGGAAATCACGTGGGCCCCACCCGGAAATCACGTGGGGCCCACCCGGAAATCACGTGGGCCCCACCGGGAAATCACGTGGGCCCCACCCGGAAATCACGTGGGCCCCACCCGGAAATCACGTGGGCCCCACCCGGAAATCAAGTGGGCCCCACCCGGAAATCACGTGGGCCCCACCCGGAAATCCCGTGGGCCCCACCCGGAAATCACGTGGGGCCCACCCGGAAATCACGTGGGCCCCACGGGGAAATCACGTGGGCCCCACCCGGAAATCACGTGGGCCCCACCCGGAAATCACGTGGGCCCCACCCGGAAATCACGTGGGCCCCACCCGGAAATCACGTGGGCCCCACCCGGAAATGACGTGGGCCCCACCCGGAAATCACGTGGGCCCCACCCGGAAATCACGTGGGCCCCACGGGGAAATCACGTGGGCCCCACCCGGAAATCACGTGGGCCCCACCCGGAAATCACGTGGGCCCCACCCGGAAATCACGTGGGCCCCACCCGGAAATCACGTGGGCCCCACCCGGAAATCACGTGGGCCCCACGGGGAAATCACGTGGGCCCCACCCGGAAATCACGTGGGCCCCACCCGGAAATCACGTGGGCCCCACCAGGAAATCACGTGGGCCCCACGGGGAAATCACGTGGGCCCCACCCGGAAATCACGTGGGCCCCACCCGGAAATCACGTGGGCCCCACCCGGAAATCACGTGGGCCCCACCAGGAAATCACGTGGGCCCCACCCGGATATCACGTGGGCCCCACCCGGAAATCACGTTGGGCCCACCCGGAAATCACGTGGGCCCCACGGGGAAATCACGTGGGCCCCACCCGGAAATCACGTGGGCCCCACCCGGAAATCACGTGGGCCCCACCCGGAAATCACGTGGGCCCCACCCGGAAATCACGTGGGCCCCACCCGGAAATCACGTGGGGCCCACCCGGAAATCACGTGGGCCCCACCGGGAAATCACGAGGGCCCACCCGGAAATCACGTGGGCCCCACCCGGAAATCACTTGGGCCCCACCCGGAAATGACGTGGGCCCCACCCGGAAATCACGTGGGCCCCACCCGGAAATCACGTGGGCCCCACCCGGAAATCACGTGGGCCCCACGGGGAAATCACGTGGGCCCCACGGGGAAATCACGGGGGCCCCACCCGGAAATCACGTGGGCCCCACCCGGAAATCACGTGGGCCCCACCCGGAAATCACGTGGGCCCCACGGGGAAATCACGTGGGCCCCACGGGGAAATCACGTTGGGCCCCACCCGGAAATCACGTGGGCCCCACCCGGAAATCACGTGGGCCCCACGGGGAAATCACGTGGGCCCCACCCGGAAATCACGAGGGCCCACCCGGAAATCACGTGGGCCCCACGGGGAAATCACGTGGGCCCCACGGGGAAATCACGTGGGCCCCACGGGGAAATCACGTGGGCCCCACCCGGAAATCACGTGGGCCCCACCCGGAAATCACGTGGGCCCCACCCGGAAATCACGTGGGCCCCACCCGGAAATCAAGTGGGCCCCACCCGGAAATCACGTGGGCCCCACCCGGAAATCCCGTGGGCCCCACCCGGAAATCACGTGGGCCCCACCCGGAAATCACGTAGGCCCCACCGGGAAATCACGTGGGCCCCACGGGGAAATCACGTGGGCCCCACCCGGAAATCACGTGGGCCCCACCCGGAAATCACGTGGGGCCCACCCGGAAATCACGAGGGCCCCACGGGGAAATCACGTGGGCCCCACCCGGAAATCACGTGGGGCCCACCCGGAAATCACGTGGGCCCCACCCGGAAATCACGTGGGCCCCACCCGGAAATCACGTGGGCCCCACCCGGAAATCACGTGGGCCCCACCCGTAAATCACGTGGGCCCCACCCGGAAATCACGTGGGCCCCACCCGGAAATCACGTGGGCCCCACCCGGAAATCACGTGGGCCCCACCCGGAAATCACGTGGGCCCCACCCGGAAATCACGTGGGCCCCACCCGGAAATCACGTGGGCCCCACCCGGAAATGACGTGGGCCCCACCCGGAAATCACGTGGGCCCCACCCGGAAATCACGTGGGCCCCACCCGGAAATCACGTGGGCCCCACGGGGAAATCACGAGGGCCCCACCCGGAAATCACGTGGGCCCCACCCGGAAATCACGTGGGCCCCACGGGGAAATCACGTGGGCCCCCAGGGGAAATCACGTGGGCCCCACCCGGAAATCACGTGGGCCCCACGGGGAAATCACGGGGGCGCCACCCGGAAATCACATGGGCCCCACGGGGAAATCACGGGGGCCCCACCCGGAAATCACATGGGCCCCACGGGGAAATCACGTGGGCCCCCAGGGGAAATCACGTGGGCCCCACCCGGAAATCACGTGGGCCCCACGGGGAAATCACGTGGGCCCCACGGGGAAATCACGTGGGCCCCACGGGGAAATCACGTGGGCCCCACCCGGAAATCACGTGGGTCCCACGGGGAAATCACGGGGGCCCCACCCGGAAATCACGTGGGCCCCACCCGGAAATCACGTGGGCCCCACGGGGAAATCACGTGGGCCCCACCCGGAAATCACGTGGGCCCCACGGAGAAATCACGTGGGCCCCACGGGGAAATCACGTGGGCCCCCAGGGGAAAACACGTGGGCCCCAAGGGGAAATCACGTGGGCCCCCAGGGGAAATCACGTGTGCCCCCAGGGGAAATCACGTGGGCCCCACCCGGAAATCACGTGGGCCCCACCCGAAAATCACGTGGGCCCCACCCGGAAATCACGTGGGCCCCACGGGGAAATCACGTGGGCCCCACCCGGAAATCACGTGGGCCCCACCCGGAAATCACGTGGGCCCCACGGGGAAATCACGTGGGCCCCACGGGGAAATCACGTGGGCCCCACCCGGAAATCACGTGGGCCCCACCCGGAAATCACGTGGGCCCCACCCGGAAATCACGTGGGCCCCACCCGGAAATGACGTGGGCCCCACCCGGAAATCACGTGGGCCCCACCCGGAAATCACGTGGGCCCCACCCGGAAATCACGTGGGCCCCACGGGGAAATCACGTGGGCCCCACCCGGAAATCACGTGGGCCCCACCCGGAAATCACGTGGGCCCCACCCGGAAATCACGTGGGCCCCACCCGGAAATCACGTGGGCCCCACGGGGAAATCACGTGGGCCCCACCCGGAAATCACGTGGGCCCCACCCGGAAATCACGTGGGCCCCACCCGGAAATCACGTGGGCCCCACGGGGAAATCACGTGGGCCCCACCCGGAAATCACGTGGGCCCCACCCGGAAATCACGTGGGCCCCACCCGGAAATCACGTGGGCCCCACCCGGAAATCACGTGGGCCCCACCCGGATATCACGTGGGCCCCACCCGGAAATCACGTTGGGCCCACCCGGAAATCACGTGGGCCCCACGGGGAAATCACGTGGGCCCCACCCGGAAATCACGTGGGCCCCACCCGGAAATCACGTGGGCCCCACCCGGAAATCACGTGGGCCCCACCCGGAAATCACGTGGGCCCCACCCGGAAATCACGTGGGCCCCACCCGGAAATCACGTGGGCCCCACGGGGAAATCACGTGGGCCCCACCCGGAAATCACGTGGGCCCCACCCGGAAATCACGTGGGGCCCACCCGGAAATCACGAGGGCCCCACGGGGAAATCACGTGGGCCCCACCCGGAAATCACGTGGGGCCCACCCGGAAATCACGTGGGCCCCACCCGGAAATCACGTGGGCCCCACCCGGAAATCACGTGGGCCTCACCCGGAAATGACGTGGGCCCCACCCGGAAATCACGTGGGCCCCACCCGGAAATCACGTGGGCCCCACCCGGAAATCACGTGGGCCCCACCCGGAAATCACGTGGGCCCCACCCGGAAATCACGTGGGCCTCACCCGGAAATGACGTGGGCCCCACCCGGAAATCACGTGGGCCCCACCCGGAAATCACGTGGGCCCCACCCGGAAATCACGTGGGCCCCACGGGGAAATCACGTGGGCCCCACCCGGATATCACGTGGGCCCCACGGGGAAATCACGTGGGCCCCACGGGGAAATCACGTGGGCCCCACGGAGAAATCACGTGGGCCCCACGGGGAAATCACGTGGGCCCCACCCGGAAATCACGTGGGGCCCACCCGGAAATCACGTGGGCCCCACCCGGAAATCACGTGGGCCCCACCCGGAAATCACGTGGGCCCCACCCGGAAATCAGGTGGGCCCCACCCGGAAATCACGTGGGCCCCACCCGGAAATCACGTGGGGCCCACCCGGAAATCACGTGGGGCCCACCCGGAAATCACGTGGGCCCCACGGGGAAATCACGTGGGCCCCACCCGGAAATCACGTGGGCCCCACCCGGAAATCACGTGGGCCCCACCCGTAAATCACGTGGGCCCCACCGGGAAATCACGTGGGCCCCACCCGGAAATCACGTGGGCCCCACCCGGAAATCACGTGGGCCCCACGGGGAAATCACGTGGGCCCCACGGGGAAATCACGTGGGCCCCACCCGGATATCACGTGGGCCCCACGGGGAAATCACGTGGGCCCCACGGGCAAATCACGTGGGCCCCCAGGGGAAATCACGTGGGCCCCCAGGGGAACTCACGTGGGCCCCCAGGGGAAATCACGTGGGCCCCACCCGGAAATCACGTGGGCCCCACGGGGAAATCACGTGGGCCCCCAGGGGAAATCACGTGGGCCACCAAGGGAAATCACGTGGGCCGCACCCAGAAATCACGTGGGCCCCACGGGGAAATCACGTGGGCCCCCACCCGGAAATCACGTGGGCCCCACCCGGAAATCACGTGCGCCCCACCCGGAAATCACGTGGCCCCCACCCGGAAATCACGTGGGCCCCACCCGGAAATCACGTGGGCCCCACCCGGAAATCACGTGGGCCCCACCCGGAAATCACGTGGGGCCCACCCGGAAATCACGTGGGGCCCACCCGGAAATCACGTGGGGCCCGCCCGGAAATCACGTGGGCCCCACGGGGAAATCACGTGGGCCCCACCCGGAAATCACGTGGGCCCCACCCGGAAATCACGTGGGCCCCACCCGGAAATCACGTGGGCCCCACCCGTAAATCACGTGGGCCCCACCGGGAAATCACGTGGGCCCCACCCGGAAATCACGTGGGCCCCACCCGGAAATCACGTGGGCCCCACGGGGAAATCACGTGGGCCCCACCCGGAAATCACGTGGGCCCCACGGGGAAATCACGTGGGCCCCACGCGGAAATCACGTGGGGCCCACCCGGAAATCACGTGGGCCCCACGGGGAAATCACGTGGGCCCCACCCGGAAATCACGTGGGCCCCACCCGGAAATCACGTGGGCCCCACCCGGAAATCACGTGGGCCCCACCCGGAAATCACGTGGGCCCCACCCGGAAATCACGTGGGCCACACCCGGAAATCACGTGGGCCCCACCCGGAAATCACGTGGGCCCCACCCGGAAATCACGTGGGCCCCACCCGGAAATCACGTGGGCCCCACCCGGAAATCACGTGGGCCCCACCCGGAAATCACGTGGGCCCCACCCGGAAATCACGTGGGCCCCACGGGGAAATCACTTGGGCCCCACGGGGAAATCACGTGGGCCCCACGGGGAAATCACGTGGGCCCCACCCGGAAATCACGTGGGCCCCACCCGGAAATCACGTGGGCCCCACCCGGAAATCACGTGGGCCCCACGCGGAAATCACGTGGGGCCCACCCGGAAATCACGGGGGCCCCACCCGGAAATCACGTGGGCCCCACCCGGAAATCACTTGGGGCCCACCCGGAAATCACGTGGGCCCCACCCGGAAATCACGTGGGCCCCACCCGGAAATCACGTGGGCCCCACCCAGAAATCACGTGGGCCGCACGGGGAAATCACGTGGGCCCCACCCGGAAATCACGTGGGCCCCACCCGGAAATCACGTGGGCCCCACCCGGAAATCACGTGGGCCCCACCCGGAAATCACGTGGGCCCCACCGGGAAATCACGTGGGACCCACGGGGAAATCACGTGTGCCTGCAGGGGAAATCACGTGGGCCCCATTGGGATATCACGTGGGCCCCACGGGGAAATCACGTGGGCCCCAAGGGGAAATCACGTGGGCCCCCAGGGGAAATCACGTGGGCCCCACGGGGAAATCACGTGGGCCCCACGGGGAAATCACGTGGGCCCCACCCGGAAATCACGTGGGCCCCCAGGGTAAATCACGTGGGCCCCACGGGGAAATCACGTGGGCCCCACGGGGAAATCACGTGGGCCCCACCCGGAAATCACGTGGGCCCCACCCGGAAATCACGTGGGCCCCACGGGGAAATCACGTGGGCCCCACCCGGAAATCACGTGGGTCCCACCCGGAAATCACGTGGGCCCCACCCGGAAATCACGTGGGCCCCAGCCGGAAATCACGTGGGCCCCACCCGGAAATCACGTGGGCCCCACCCGGAAATCACGTGGGCCCCACGGGGAAATCACGTGGGCCCCAAGGGGAAATCACGTGGGCCCCCAGGGGAAATCACGTGGGCCCCACGGGGAAATCACGTGGGCCCCACGGGGAAATCACGTGGGCCCCACCCGGAAATCACGTGGGCCCCACCCGGAAATCACGTGGGCCCCACGGGGAAATCACGTGGGCCCCACCCGGAAATCACGTGGGGCCCACCCGGAAATCACGTGGGCCCCACCCGGAAATCACGTGGGCCCCACCCGGAAATCACGTGGGCCCCACCCGGAAATCACGTGGGCCCCATCCGGAAATCACGTGGGCCCCACGGGGAAATCACGTGGGCCCCACGGGGAAATCACGTGGGCCCCACCCGGAAATCACGTGGGCCCCACCCGGAAATCACGTGGGCCCCACCCGGAAATCACGTGGGCCCCAGCCGGAAATCACGTGGGCCCCACCCGGAAATCACGTGGGGCCCACCCGGAAATCACGTGGGCCCCACCGGGAAATCACGTGGGCCCCACCCGGAAATCACGTGGGCCCCACCCGGAAATCACGTGGGCCCCACTCGGAAATCAAGTGGGCCCCACCCGGAAATCACGTGGGCCCCACCCGGAAATCCCGTGGGCCCCACCCGGAAATCACGTGGGGCCCACCCGGAAATCACGTGGGCCCCACGGGGAAATCACGTGGGCCCCACCCGGAAATCACGTGGGCCCCACCCGGAAATCACGTGGGCCCCACCCGGAAATGACGTGGGCCCCACCCGGAAATCACGTGGGCCCCACCCGGAAATCACGTGGGCCCCACCCGGAAATCACGTGGGCCCCACGGGGAAATCACGTGGGCCCCACCCGGAAATCACGTGGGCCCCACCCGGAAATCACGTGGGCCCCACGGGGAAATCACGTGGGCCCCACCCGGAAATCACGTGGGCCCCACCCGGAAATCACGTGGGCCCCACCCGGAAATCACGTGGGCCCCACCCGGAAATCACGTGGGCC
Organism: Ovis canadensis; assembly: GCF_042477335.2. Taxonomy (NCBI): domain Eukaryota; kingdom Metazoa; phylum Chordata; class Mammalia; order Artiodactyla; family Bovidae; genus Ovis; species Ovis canadensis. The sequence goes on along the minus strand of NC_091254.1, from coordinate 13,999,182 downwards.
CCACCCGGAAATCACGTGGGCCCCACGGGGAAATCACGTGGGCCCCACCCGGAAATCACGTGGGCCCCACCCGGAAATCACGTGGGGCCCACCCGGAAATCACGTGGGCCCCACCGGGAAATCACGTGGGCCCCACCCGGAAATCACGTGGGCCCCACCCGGAAATCACGTGGGCCCCACCCGGAAATCACGTGGGGCCCACCCGGAAATCACGTGGGCCCCACCGGGAAATCACGTGGGCCCCACCCGGAAATCACGTGGGCCCCACCCGGAAATCACGTGGGCCCCACCCGGAAATCAAGTGGGCCCCACCCGGAAATCACGTGGGCCCCACCCGGAAATCACGTGGGCCCAACCCGGAAATCACGTGGGGCCCACCCGGAAATCACGTGGGCCCCACGGGGAAATCACGTGGGCCCCACCCGGAAATCACGTGGGCCCCACCCGGAAATCACGTGGGCCCCACCCGGAAATCACGTGGGCCCCACCCGGAAATGACGTGGGCCCCACCCGGAAATCACGTGGGCCCCACCCGGAAATCACGTGGGCCCCACCCGGAAATCACGTGGGCCCCACGGGGAAATCACGTGGGCCCCACCCGGAAATCACGTGGGCCCCACCCGGAAATCACGTGGGCCCCACCCGGAAATCACGTGGGCCCCACCCGGAAATCACGTGGGCCCCACGGGGAAATCACGTGGGCCCCACCCGGAAATCACGTGGGCCCCACCCGGAAATCACGTGGGCCCCACCCGGAAATCACGTGGGCCCCACGGGGAAATCACGTGGGCCCCACCCGGAAATCACGTGGGCCCCACCCGGAAATCACGTGGGCCCCACCCGGAAATCACGTGGGCCCCACTCGGAAATCACGTGGGCCCCACCCGGATATCACGTGGGCCCCACCCGGAAATCACGTTGGGCCCACCCGGAAATCACGTGGGCCCCACGGGGAAATCACGTGGGCCCCACCCGGAAATCACGTGGGCCCCACCCGGAAATCACGTGGGCCCCACCCGGAAATCACGTGGGCCCCACCCGGAAATCACGTGGGCCCCACCCGGAAATCACGTGGGCCCCACCCGGAAATCACGTGGGCCCCACGGGGAAATCACGTGGGCCCCACCCGGAAATCATGTGGGCCCCACCCGGAAATCACGTGGGGCCCACCCGGAAATCACGTGGGCCCCACGGGGAAATCACGTGGGCCCCACCCGGAAATCACGTGGGGCCCACCCGGAAATCACGTGGGCCCCACCCGGAAATCACGTGGGCCCCACCCGGAAATCACGTGGGCCCCACCCGTAAATCACGTGGGCCCCACCCGGAAATCACGTGGCCCCACCCGGAAATCACGTGGGCCCCACCCGGAAATCACGTGGGCCCCACCCGGAAATCACGTGGGCCCCACCCGGAAATCACGTGGGCCCCACCCGGAAATCACGTGGGCCCCACCCGGAAATGACGTGGGCCCCACCCGGAAATCACGTGGGCCCCACCCGGAAATCACGTGGGCCCCACCCGGAAATCGCGTGGGCCCCACCCGGAAATAGCGTGGGCCCCACGGGGAAATCACGTGGGCCCCACGGGGAAATCACGTGGGCCCCACCCGGAAATCACGTGGGCCCCACCCGGAAATCACGTGGGCCCCACGGGGAAATCACATGGGCCCCACCCGGAAATCACGTGGGCCCCACCCGGAAATCACGTGGGCCCCACCCGGAAATCACGTGGGCCCCACCCGGAAATCACGTGGGCCCCACCCGGAAATCACGTGGGCCCCACCCGGAAATCACGTGGGCCCCACGGGGAAATCACGTGGGCCCCACGGGGAAATCACGTGGGCCCCACCCGGAAATCACGTGGGCCCCACCCGGAAATCACGTGGGCCCCACGGGGAAATCACATGGGCCCCACCCGGAAATCACGTGGGCCCCACCCGGAAATCACGTGGGCCCCACCCGGAAATCACGTGGGCCCCACCCGGAAATCACGTGGGCCCCACCCGGAAATCACGTGGGCCCCACCCGGAAATCACGTGGGCCCCACGGGGAAATCACGTGGGCCCCACGGGGAAATCACGTGGGCCCCACCCGGAAATCACGTGGGGCCCACCCGGAAATCACGTGGGCCCCACGGGGAAATCACGTGGGCCCCACCCGGAAATCACGTGGGGCCCACCCGGAAATCACGTGGGCCCCACCCGGAAATCACGTGGGCCCCACCCGGAAATCACGTGGGCCCCACCCGTAAATCACGTGGGCCCCACCCGGAAATCACGTGGGCCCCACCCGGAAATCACGTGGGCCCCACCCGGAAATCACGTGGGCCCCACACGGAAATCACGTGGGCCCCACCCGGAAATCACGAGGGCCCACCCGGAAATCACGTGGGCCCCACGGGGAAATCACGTGGGCCCCACCCGGAAATCACGTGGGCCCCACCCGGAAATCACGTGGGCCCCACCCGGAAATCACGTGGGCCCCACGGGGAAATCACGTGGGCCCCACCCGGAAATCACGTGGGCCCCACCCGGAAATCACGTGGGCCCCACCCGGAAATCACGTGGGCCCCACCCGGAAATCACGTGGGCCCCACGGGGAAATCACGTGGGCCCCACGGGGAAATCACGTGGGCCCCACCCGGAAATCACGTGGGCCCCACCCGGAAATCACGTGGGGCCCACCCGGAAATCACGTGGGCCCCACGGGGAAATCACGTGGGCCCCACCCGGAAATCACGTGGGCCCCACCCGGAAATCACGTGGGCCCCACCCGGAAATCACGTGGGCCCCACCCGGAAATCACGTGGGCCCCACCCGGAAATCACGTGGGCCCCAACCGGAAATCACGTGGGCCCCACCCGGAAATCACGTGGGCCCCAACCGGAAATCACGTGGGCCCCACCCGGAAATCACGTGGGGCCCACCCGGAAATCACGTGGGCCCCACCCGGAAATCACGTGGGCCCCACGCGGAAATCACGTGGGGCCCACCCGGAAATCACGTGGGCCCCACGGGGAAATCACGTGGGCCCCACCCGGAAATCACGTGGGCCCCACCCGGAAATCACGTGGGCCCCACGGGGAAATCACGTGGGCCCCACCCGGAAATCACGTGGGCCCCACCCGGAAATCACGTGGGCCCCACCCGGAAATCACGTGGGCCCCACCCGGAAATCACGTGGGCCCCACCCGGAAATCACGTGGGCCCCACGGGGAAATCACGTGGGCCCCACCCGGAAATCACGTGGGCCCCACCCGGAAATCACGTGGGCCCCACGGGGAAATCACGTGGGCCCCACCCGGAAATCACGTGGGCCCCACCCGGAAATCACGTGGGCCCCACGGGGAAATCACGTGGGCCCCACCCGGAAATCACGTGGGCCCCACCCGGAAATCACGTGGGCACCGAGGGGAAATCACGTGGGCCCCCCGGGGAATTCACGTGGTCCCCCAGGGGAAATCACGTGGGCCCCACGGGGAAATCACGTGGGCCCAGGGGGAAATCACGTGGGCCCCACGGGGAAATCACGTGGGTCCCCTGGGGAAATCACGTGGGACCCCAGGGGAAATCACGTGGGCCCTACGGGGAAATCACATGGGCCCCACGGGGAAATAACGTGGGCTCCAAGTGGAAATCACGTGGGCCCCACGGGGAAATCACGTGGGCCCCCAGGTGAAATCACGTGGCCCCCACGGGGAAATCACGTGGGCCCCATGGGGAAATCACGTGGGCCCTACGGGGAAATCACGTGGAACCCCAGGGGAAATCACATGGGCCCCCAGGGGAAATCACGTGGGCCCCGAGGGGAAATTAGTTGGGCCCCCAGGGGAAATCACATGGGCCCCCAGGGGAAATCACGAGGGCCCCGAGGGGAAATCACGTGGGCCCCCAGGGGAATTCACGTGGGCCCCCAGGGGAAATCACGTGGGCCCCACGGGGAAATTACGTGGGCCCCACTGGGAAAGCACGAGGGCCCCACGGGGAAATCACGAGGGCCCCCAGGGGAAATCACGTGGGCCCCACGGGGAAATCAAGTGGGCCCCCAGGGGAAATCAGTGGGCCACCAGGGGAAATCACGTGGGCACCCAGGGGAAATCACGTGGGCCCCACGGGGAAATCACGTGGGCCCCCAGGGGAAATCAGTGGACCCCCAGGGGAAATCACGTGGGTCCCACGGGGAAATCACGTGGGCCCCCAGGGGAAATCACGTGGGCCCCACGGGGAAATCACATGGGCCCCACGGGGAAATCACGTGGGCCCCCAGGGGAAATCACGTGGGCCCCCAGGGGAAATCACCTGGGCCCCACGGGGAAATCACGTGGGCCCCACTGGGAAATCACGTGGGCGCCCAGGGGAAATCACGTGGGCCCCCAGGGGAAATCACGTGGTCCCCCAGGGGAAATCACGTGGGCCCCACGGGGAATTCGCGTGGTCCCCCAGGGGAAATCATGTGGGCCCCACGGGGAAATAACGTGGGCCCCCAGGGGAAATCACGTGTGCCCCCAGGTGAAATCACGTGGGCCCCACGGGGAAATCACGTGGGCACCGAGGGGAAATCACGTGGGCCCCACGGGGAAATAACGTGGGCCCCCAGGGGAAACCACGTGTGTCCCCAGGTTAAATCACGTGGGCCCCACGGGGGAATCACGTTCGCACCCAGGGGAAATCACGTGGGCCCCCCAGGGAAATCACGTGGGCCCCACGGGGAAATCACGTGGGCCCCACCCGGAAATCACGTGGGCCCCACCCGGAAATCACGTGGGCCCCACCCGGAAATCACGTGGGCCCCACGGGGAAATCACGTGGGACCCACCCGGAAATCACGTGGGACCCACGGGGAAATCACGTGGGCCCAACCCGGAAATCACGTGGGCCCCACGGGGAAATCACGGGGGCCCCACCCGGAAATCACATGGGCCCCACGGGGAAATCACGTGGGCCGCCAGGGGAAATCACGTGGGCCCCACCCGGAAATCACGTGGGCCCCACCCGGAAATCACGTGGGCCCAACCCGGAAATCACGTGGGCCCCACGGGGAAATCACGGGGGCCCCACCCGGAAATCACGTGGGCCCCACGGGGAAATCACATGGGCCCCACGGGGAAATCACGTGGGCCCCCAGGGGAAATCACGTGGGCCCCCAGGGGAAATCACCTGGGCCCCACGGGGAAATCACGTGGGCCCCACTGGGAAATCACGTGGGCGCCCAGGGGAAATCACGTGGGCCCCCAGGGGAAATCACGTGGTCCCCCAGGGGAAATCACGTGGGCCCCACGGGGAATTCGCGTGGTCCCCCAGGGGAAATCATGTGGGCCCCACGGGGAAATAACGTGGGCCCCCAGGGGAAATCACGTGTGCCCCCAGGTGAAATCACGTGGGCCCCACGGGGAAATCACGTGGGCACCGAGGGGAAATCACGTGGGCCCCACGGGGAAATAACGTGGGCCCCCAGGGGAAACCACGTGTGTCCCCAGGTTAAATCACGTGGGCCCCACGGGGGAATCACGTTCGCACCCAGGGGAAATCACGTGGGCCCCCCAGGGAAATCACGTGGGCCCCACGGGGAAATCACGTGGGCCCCACCCGGAAATCACGTGGGCCCCACCCGGAAATCACGTGGGCCCCACCCGGAAATCACGTGGGCCCCACGGGGAAATCACGTGGGACCCACCCGGAAATCACGTGGGACCCACGGGGAAATCACGTGGGCCCAACCCGGAAATCACGTGGGCCCCACGGGGAAATCACGGGGGCCCCACCCGGAAATCACATGGGCCCCACGGGGAAATCACGTGGGCCGCCAGGGGAAATCACGTGGGCCCCACCCGGAAATCACGTGGGCCCCACGGGGAAATCACGTGGGCCCCACGGGGAAATCACGTGGGCCCTACCCGGAAATCACGTGGGCCCCACGGGGAAATCACGTGGGCCCCACGGGGAAATCACGTGGGCCCCACCCGGAAATCACGTGGGCCCCCAGGGGAAATCACGTGGGCCCCACGGGGAAATCACGTGGGCCCCACTCGAAAATCACGTGGGACCCACGGGGAAATCACGTGGGCCCCACCCGGAAATCACGTGGGCCCCACCCGGAAATCACGTGGGCCCCACCCGGAAATCACGTGGGCCCCACGGGGAAATCACGTGGGCCCCACCCGGAAATCACGTGGGCCCCACCCGGAAATCACGTGGGCCCCACCCGGAAATCACGTGCGCCCCACGGGGAAATCACTTGGGACCCAACCGGAAATAACGTGGGACCCACGGGGAAATCACGTGGGCCCAACCCGAAAATTACGTGGGCCCCACGGGGAAATCACGGGGGCCCCACCCGGAAATCACATGGGCCCCACGGGGAAATCACGTGGGCCCCCAGGGGAAATCACGAGGGCCCCACACTGAAATCACGTGGGCCCCACCCGGAAATCACGTGGGCCCCACGGGGAAATCACGTGGGACCCACCCGGAAATCACGTGGGCCCCACGGGGAAATCACGTGTGCCCCCAGGGGAAATCACGTGGGCCCCACCAGGAAATCACGTGGGACCCACCCGGAAATCACGTGGGCCCCCAGGGGAAATCACGTGGGCCCCACGGGGAAATCACGTGGGCCCCACCCGGAAATCACGTGGGCCCCACGGGGAAATCACGTGGGCCCCCAGGGGAAATCAGGTGGGCCCCACGGGGAAATCACGTGGGCCCCCAGGTGAAATCACGTGGGCCCCCAGGGGAAATCACGTGGTCCCCCAGGGGAAATCACGTGGGCCCCACCCGGAAATCACGTGGGCCCCACGGGGAAATCACGTGGGCCCCACCCGGAAATCACGTGGGCCCCACGGGGAAATCACCTGGGCTCCACCCGGAAATCACGTGGGCCCCACGGGGAAATCACGTGGGCCCCACCCGGAAATCACGTGGGCCGCACACGGAAATCACGTGGGCCCCACGGGGAAATCACGTGGGACCCACCCAGAAATCACGTGGGACCCACGGGGAAATCACGTGGGCCCAACCCGGAAATCACGTGGGCCCCACGGGGAAATCACGTGGGACCCACACGGAAATCACGTGGGACCCACGGGGAAATTACGTGGGCCCAACCTGGAAATCACGTGGGCCCCACGGGGAAATCACGTGGGCCCCACCCGGAAATCACGTGGTCCCCACCCGGAAATCACGTGGGCCCCACGGGGAAATCACGTGGGCCCCCAGGGGAAATCACGTGGGCCCCACCCGGAAATCACGTGGGCCCCACGGGGAAATCACGGGGGCGCCACCCGGAAATCACATGGGCCCCACGGGGAAATCACGGGGGCCCCACCCGGAAATCACATGGGCCCCACGGGGAAATCACGTGGGCCCCCAGGGGAAATCACGTGGGCCCCCCCCGGAAATCACGTGGGCCCCACCCGGAAATCACGTGGGCCCCACGGGGAAATCACGTGGGCCCCACCCGGAAATCACGTGGGCCCCACGGGGAAATCACGTGGGCCCCACCCGGAAATCACGTGGGTCCCACGGGGAAATCACGGGGGCCCCACCCGGAAATCACGTGGGCCCCACCCGGAAATCACGTGCGCCCCACGGGGAAATCACGTGGGCCCCACCCGGAAATCACGTGGGCCCCACGGAGAAATCACGTGGGCCCCACGGGGAAATCACGTGGGCCCCCAGGGGAAAACACGTGGGCCCCAAGGGGAAATCACGTGGGCCCCCAGGGGAAATCACGTGTGCCCCCAGGGGAAATCACGTGGGCCCCACCCGGAAATCACGTGGGCCCCACCCGAAAATCACGTGGGCCCCACCCGGAAATCACGTGGGCCCCACGGGGAAATCACGTGGGCCCCACCCGGAAATCACGTGGGCCCCACCCGGAAATCACCTGGGCCCCACGGGGAAATCACGTGGGACCCACCCGGAAAACACGTGGGCCCCACGGAGAAATCACGTGGGCCCCACGGGGAAATCACGTGGGCCCCACGGGGAAATCACGTGGGCCCCACCCGGAAATCACGTGGGCCCCCAGGGGAAATCACGTGGGCACCCAGGGGAAATCACGTGGGCCCCACCCGGAAATCACGTGGGCCCCACCCGGAAATCACGTGGGCCCCACGGGGAAATCACGTGGGATCCACCCGGAAATCACGTGGGACCCACGGGGAAATCACGTGGGCCCCACCCGGAAATCACGTGGGCCCCCAGGGGAAATCACGTGGGCCCCACGGGGAAATCACGTGGGCCCCACCCGGATATCACGTGGGCCCCACGGGGAAATCACGTGGGCCCCACGGGCAAATCACGTGGGCCCCCAGGGGAAATCACGTGGGCCCCCAGGGGAACTCACGTGGGCCCCCAGGGGAAATCACGTGGGCCCCACCCGGAAATCACGTGGGCCCCACGGGGAAATCACGTGGGCCCCCAGGGGAAATCACGTGGGCCACCAAGGGAAATCACGTGGGCCGCACCCAGAAATCACGTGGGCCCCACGGGGAAATCACGTGGGCCCCCACCCGGAAATCACGTGGGCCCCACCCGGAAATCACGTGGGCCCCACCCGGAAATCACGTGGGGCCCACCCGGAAATCACGTGGGCCCCACCCGGAAATCACGTGGGGCCCACCCGGAAATCACGTGGGCCCCACCCGGAAATCACGTGGGCCCCACCCGGAAATCACGTGGGCCCCACCCGGAAATCACGTGGGCCCCACCCGAAAATCACGTGGGCCCCACCCGGAAATCACGTGGGCCCCACGGAGAAATCACGTGGGCCCCACGGGGAAATCACGTGGGGCCCACCCGGAAATCACGTGGGCCCCACCCGGAAATCACGTGGGCCCCACCCGGAAATCACGTGGGCCCCACCCGGAAATCACGTGGGCCCCACCCGGAAATCACGTGGGCCCCACGGGGAAATCACGTGGGCCCCACCCGGAAATCACGTGGGCCCCACGGGGAAATCACGTGGGCCCCACGCGGAAATCACGTGGGGCCCACCCGGAAATCACGTGGGCCCCACGGGGAAATCACGTGGGCCCCACCCGGAAATCACGTGGGCCCCACCCGGAAATCACTTGGGCCCCACCCGGAAATCACGTGGGCCCCACCCGGAAATCACGTGGGCCCCACCCGGAAATCACGTGGGCCACACCCGGAAATCACGTGGGCCCCACGGGGAAATCACGTGGGCCCACCCGGAAATCACGTGGGGCCCACCCGGAAATCACGTGGGCCCCACCCGGAAATCACGTGGGCCCCACCCGGAAATCAAGTGGGCCCCACCCGGAAATCACGTGGGCCCCACCCGGAAATCCCGTGGGCCCCACCCGGAAATCACGTGGGCCCCACCCGGAAATCACGTGGGCCCCACCCGGAAATCACGTGGGCCCCACCCGGAAATCACGTGGGCCGCACGGGGAAATCACGTGGGCCCCACCCGGAAATCACTTGGGGCCCACCCGGAAATCACGTGGGCCCCACGGGGAAATCACGTGGGCCCCACCCGGAAATCACGTGGGCCCCACCCGGAAATCACGTGGGCCCCACGGGGAAATCACGTGGGCCCCACCCGGAAATCACGTGGGGCCCACCCGGAAATCACGTGGGCCCCACCCGGAAATCACGTGGGCCCCAGCCGGAAATCACGTGGGCCCCACCCGGAAATCACGTGGGCCCCACCCGGAAATCACGTGGGCCCCACGGGGAAATCACGTGGGCCCCAAGGGGAAATCACGTGGGCCCCCAGGGGAAATCACGTGGGCCCCACGGGGAAATCACGTGGGCCCCACGGGGAAATCACGTGGGCCCCACCCGGAAATCACGTGGGCCCCACCCGGAAATCACGTGGGCCCCACGGGGAAATCACGTGGGCCCCACCCGGAAATCACGTGGGGCCCACCCGGAAATCACGTGGGCCCCACCCGGAAATCACGTGGGCCCCAGCCGGAAATCACGTGGGCCCCACCCGGAAATCACGTGGGCCCCACCCGGAAATCACGTGGGCCCCACCCGGAAATCACGTGGGCCCCACGGGGAAATCACGTGGGCCCCACCCGGAAATCACGAGGGCCCACCCGGAAATCACGTGGGCCCCACGGGGAAATCACGTGGGCCCCACGGGGAAATCACGTGGGCCCCACGGGGAAATCACGTGGGCCCCACCCGGAAATCACGTGGGCCCCACCCGGAAATCACGTGGGCCCCACCCGGAAATCACGTGGGCCCCACCCGGAAATCACGTGGGGCCCACCCGGAAATCACGTGGGCCCCACCGGGAAATCACGTGGGCCCCACCCGGAAATCACGTGGGCCCCACCCGGAAATCACGTGGGCCCCACCCGGAAATCAAGTGGGCCCCACCCGGAAATCACGTGGGCCCCACCCGGAAATCCCGTGGGCCCCACCCGGAAATCACGTGGGGCCCACCCGGAAATCACGTGGGCCCCACGGGGAAATCACGTGGGCCCCACCCGGAAATCACGTGGGCCCCACCCGGAAATCACGTGGGCCCCACCCGGAAATCACGTGGGCCCCACCCGGAAATCACGTGGGCCCCACCCGGAAATGACGTGGGCCCCACCCGGAAATCACGTGGGCCCCACCCGGAAATCACGTGGGCCCCACGGGGAAATCACGTGGGCCCCACGGGCAAATCACGTGGGCCCCCAGGGGAAATCACGTGGGCCCCCAGGGGAACTCACGTGGGCCCCCAGGGGAAATCACGTGGGCCCCACGGGGAAATCACGTGGGCCCCACGGGGAAATCACGTGGGCCACCAGGGGAAATCACGTGGGCCCCCAGGGGAAATCACGTGGGCCGCACCCAGAAATCACGTGGGCCCCACGGGGAAATCACGTGGGCCCCCACCCGGAAATCACGTGGGCCCCACCCGGAAATCACGTGGGCCCCACCCGGAAATCACGTGGGGCCCACCCGGAAATCACGTGGGCCCCACCCGGAAATCACGTGGGGCCCACCCGGAAATCACGTGGGCCCCACCCGGAAATCACGTGGGCCCCACCCGGAAATCACGTGGGCCCCACCCGGAAATCACGTGGGCCCCACCCGAAAATCACGTGGGCCCCACCCGGAATTCACGTGGGCCCCACGGAGAAATCACGTGGGCCCCACGGGGAAATCACGTGGGGCCCACCCGGAAATCACGTGGGCCCCACCCGGAAATCACGTGGGCCCCACCCGGAAATCACGTGGGCCCCACCCGGAAATCACGTGGGCCCCACCCGGAAATCACGTGGGCCCCACCCGGAAATCACGTGGGCCCCACCCGGAAATCACGTGGGCCCCACGGGGAAATCACGTGGGCCCCACCCGGAAATCACGTGGGCCCCACCCGGAAATCACGTGGGCCCCACCCGGAAATCACGTGGGCCCCACCCGGAAATCACGTGGGCCCCACCCGGAAATCACGTGGGCCACACCCGGAAATCACGTGGGCCCCACGGGGAAATCACGTGGGCCCACCCGGAAATCACGTGGGCCCCACCCGGAAATCACGTGGGCCCCACCCGGAAATCACGTGGGCCCCACCCGGAAATCACGTGCGGCCCACCCGGAAATCACGTGGGCCCCACGGGGAAATCACTTGGGCCCCACGGGGAAATCACGTGGGCCCCACGGGGAAATCACGTGGGCCCCACCCGGAAATCACGTGGGCCCCACCCGGAAATCACGTGGGCCCCACCCGGAAATCACGTGGGCCCCACCCGGAAATCACGTGGGGCCCACCCGGAAATCACGGGGGCCCCACCCGGAAATCACGTGGGCCCCACCCGGAAATCACTTGGGGCCCACCCGGAAATCACGTGGGCCCCACCCGGAAATCACGTGGGCCCCACCCGGAAATCACGTGGGCCCCACCCGGAAATCACGTGGGCTGCACGGGGAAATCACGTGGGCCCCACCCGGAAATCACTTGGGGCCCACCCGGAAATCACGTGGGCCCCACGGGGAAATCACGTGGGCCCCACCCGGAAATCACGTGGGCCCCACCCGGAAATCACGTGGGCCCCACGGGGAAATCACGTGGGCCCCACCCGGAAATCACGTGGGGCCCACCCGGAAATCACGTGGGCCCCACCCGGAAATCACGTGGGCCCCAGCCGGAAATCACGTGGGCCCCACCCGGAAATCACGTGGGCCCCACCCGGAAATCACGTGGGCCCCACGGGGAAATCACGTGGGCCCCAAGGGGAAATCACGTGGGCCCCCAGGGGAAATCACGTGGGCCCCACGGGGAAATCACGTGGGCCCCACGGGGAAATCACGTGGGCCCCACCCGGAAATCACGTGGGCCCCACCCGGAAATCACGTGGGCCCCACGGGGAAATCACGTGGGCCCCACCCGGAAATCACGTGGGGCCCACCCGGAAATCACGTGGGCCCCACCCGGAAATCACGTGGGCCCCAGCCGGAAATCACGTGGGCCCCACCCGGAAATCACGTGGGCCCCACCCGGAAATCACGTGGGCCCCACCCGGAAATCACGTGGGCCCCACGGGGAAATCACGTGGGCCCCACCCGGAAATCACGAGGGCCCACCCGGAAATCACGTGGGCCCCACGGGGAAATCACGTGGGCCCCACGGGGAAATCACGTGGGCCCCACGGGGAAATCACGTGGGCCCCACCCGGAAATCACGTGGGCCCCACCCGGAAATCACGTGGGCCCCACCCGGAAATCACGTGGGCCCCACCCGGAAATCACGTGGGGCCCACCCGGAAATCACGTGGGCCCCACCGGGAAATCACGTGGGCCCCACCCGGAAATCACGTGGGCCCCACGGGGAAATCACGTGGGCCCCACGGGGAAATCACGTGGGCCCCACCCGGAAATCACGTGGGTCCCACGGGGAAATCACGGGGGCCCCACCCGGAAATCACGTGGGCCCCACCCGGAAATCACGTGGGCCCCACGGGGAAATCACGTGGGCCCCACCCGGAAATCACGTGGGCCCCACGGAGAAATCACGTGGGCCCCACGGGGAAATCACGTGGGCCCCCAGGGGAAAACACGTGGGCCCCAAGGGGAAATCACGTGGGCCCCCAGGGGAAATCACGTGTGCCCCCAGGGGAAATCACGTGGGCCCCACCCGGAAATCACGTGGGCCCCACCCGAAAATCACGTGGGCCCCACCCGGAAATCACGTGGGCCCCACGGGGAAATCACGTGGGCCCCACCCGGAAATCACGTGGGCCCCACCCGGAAATCACGTGGGCCCCACGGGGAAATCACGTGGGCCCCACGGGGAAATCACGTGGGCCCCACCCGGAAATCACGTGGGCCCCACCCGGAAATCACGTGGGCCCCACCCGGAAATCACGTGGGCCCCACCCGGAAATGACGTGGGCCCCACCCGGAAATCACGTGGGCCACACCCGGAAATCACGTGGGCCCCACCCGGAAATCACGTGGGCCCCACGGGGAAATCACGTGGGCCCCACCCGGAAATCACGTGGGCCCCACCCGGAAATCACGTGGGCCCCACCCGGAAATCACGTGGGCCCCACCCGGAAATCACGTGGGCCCCACGGGGAAATCACGTGGGCCCCACCCGGAAATCACGTGGGCCCCACCCGGAAATCACGTGCGGCCCACCCGGAAATCACGTGGGCCCCACGGGGAAATCACTTGGGCCCCACGGGGATATCACGTGGGCCCCACGGGGAAATCACGTGGGCCCCACCCGGAAATCACGTGGGCCCCACCCGGAAATCACGTGGGCCCCACCCGGAAATCACGTGGGCCCCACCCGGAAATCACGTGGGGCCCACCCGGAAATCACGGGGGCCCCACCCGGAAATCACGTGGGCCCCACCCGGAAATCACTTGGGGCCCACCCGGAAATCACGTGGGCCCCACCCGGAAATCACGTGGGCCCCACCCGGAAATCACGTGGGCCCCACCCGGAAATCACGTGGGCCGCACGGGGAAATCACGTGGGCCCCACCCGGAAATCACTTGGGGCCCACCCGGAAATCACGTGGGCCCCACGGGGAAATCACGTGGGCCCCACCCGGAAATCACGTGGGCCCCACCCGGAAATCACGTGGGCCCCACGGGGAAATCACGTGGGCCCCACCCGGAAATCACGTGGGGCCCACCCGGAAATCACGTGGGCCCCACCCGGAAATCACGTGGGCCCCAGCCGGAAATCACGTGGGCCCCACCCGGAAATCACGTGGGCCCCACCCGGAAATCACGTGGGCCCCACGGGGAAATCACGTGGGCCCCAAGGGGAAATCACGTGGGCCCCCAGGGGAAATCACGTGGGCCCCACGGGGAAATCACGTGGGCCCCACGGGGAAATCACGTGGGCCCCACCCGGAAATCACGTGGGCCCCACCCGGAAATCACGTGGGCCCCACGGGGAAATCACGTGGGCCCCACCCGGAAATCACGTGGGGCCCACCCGGAAATCACGTGGGCCCCACCCGGAAATCACGTGGGCCCCAGCCGGAAATCACGTGGGCCCCACCCGGAAATCACGTGGGCCCCACCCGGAAATCACGTGGGCCCCACCCGGAAATCACGTGGGCCCCACGGGGAAATCACGTGGGCCCCACCCGGAAATCACGAGGGCCCACCCGGAAATCACGTGGGCCCCACGGGGAAATCACGTGGGCCCCACGGGGAAATCACGTGGGCCCCACGGGGAAATCACGTGGGCCCCACCCGGAAATCACGTGGGCCCCACCCGGAAATCACGTGGGCCCCACCCGGAAATCACGTGGGCCCCACCCGGAAATCACGTGGGGCCCACCCGGAAATCACGTGGGCCCCACCGGGAAATCACGTGGGCCCCACCCGGAAATCACGTGGGCCCCACCCGGAAATCACGTGGGCCCCACCCGGAAATCAAGTGGGCCCCACCCGGAAATCACGTGGGCCCCACCCGGAAATCCCGTGGGCCCCACCCGGAAATCACGTGGGGCCCACCCGGAAATCACGTGGGCCCCACGGGGAAATCACGTGGGCCCCACCCGGAAATCACGTGGGCCCCACCCGGAAATCACGTGGGCCCCACCCGGAAATCACGTGGGCCCCACCCGGAAATCACGTGGGCCCCACCCGGAAATGACGTGGGCCCCACCCGGAAATCACGTGGGCCCCACCCGGAAATCACGTGGGCCCCACGGGGAAATCACGTGGGCCCCACCCGGAAATCACGTGGGCCCCACCCGGAAATCACGTGGGCCCCACCCGGAAATCACGTGGGCCCCACCCGGAAATCACGTGGGCCCAACCCGGAAATCACGTGGGCCCCACGGGGAAATCACGTGGGCCCCACCCGGAAATCACGTGGGCCCCACCCGGAAATCACGTGGGCCCCACCCGGAAATCACGTGGGCCCCACGGGGAAATCACGTGGGCCCCACCCGGAAATCACGTGGGCCCCACCCGGAAATCACGTGGGCCCCACCCGGAAATCACGTGGGCCCCACCGGGAAATCACGTGGGCCCCACCCGGATATCACGTGGGCCCCACCCGGAAATCACGTTGGGCCCACCCGGAAATCACGTGGGCCCCACGGGGAAATCACGTGGGCCCCACCCGGAAATCACGTGGGCCCCACCCGGAAATCACGTGGGCCCCACCCGGAAATCACGTGGGCCCCACCCGGAAATCACGTGGGCCCCACCCGGAAATCACGTGGGGCCCACCCGGAAATCACGTGGGCCCCACCGGGAAATCACGAGGGCCCACCCGGAAATCACGTGGGCCCCACCCGGAAATCACTTGGGCCCCACCCGGAAATGACGTGGGCCCCACCCGGAAATCACGTGGGCCCCACCCGGAAATCACGTGGGCCCCACCCGGAAATCACGTGGGCCCCACGGGGAAATCACGTGGGCCCCACGGGGAAATCACGTGGGCCCCACCCGGAAATCACGTGGGCCCCACCCGGAAATCACGTGGGCCCCACCCGGAAATCACGTGGGCCCCACGGGGAAATCACGTGGGCCCCACGGGGAAATCACGTTGGGCCCCACCCGGAAATCACGTGGGCCCCACGGGGAAATCACGTGGGCCCCACGGGGAAATCACGTGGGCCCCACCCGGAAATCACGAGGGCCCACCCGGAAATCACGTGGGCCCCACGGGGAAATCACGTGGGCCCCACGGGGAAATCACGTGGGCCCCACGGGGAAATCACGTGGGCCCCACCCGGAAATCACGTGGGCCCCACCCGGAAATCACGTGGGCCCCACCCGGAAATCACGTGGGCCCCACCCGGAAATCACGTGGGGCCCACCCGGAAATCACGTGGGCCCCACCGGGAAATCACGTGGGCCCCACCCGGAAATCACGTGGGCCCCACCCGGAAATCACGTGGGCCCCACCCGGAAATCAAGTGGGCCCCACCCGGAAATCACGTGGGCCCCACCCGGAAATCCCGTGGGCCCCACCCGGAAATCACGTGGGCCCCACCCGGAAATCACGTGGGCCCCACCCGGAAATCACGTAGGCCCCACCGGGAAATCACGTGGGCCCCACGGGGAAATCACGTGGGCCCCACCCGGAAATCACGTGGGCCCCACCCGGAAATCACGTGGGGCCCACCCGGAAATCACGAGGGCCCCACGGGGAAATCACGTGGGCCCCACCCGGAAATCACGTGGGGCCCACCCGGAAATCACGTGGGCCCCACCCGGAAATCACGTGGGCCCCACCCGGAAATCACGTGGGCCCCACCCGGAAATCACGTGGGCCCCACCCGTAAATCACGTGGGCCCCACCCGGAAATCACGTGGGCCCCACCCGGAAATCACGTGGGCCCCACCCGGAAATCACGTGGGCCCCACCCGGAAATCACGTGGGCCCCACCCGGAAATCACGTGGGCCCCACCCGGAAATCACGTGGGCCCCACCCGGAAATGACGTGGGCCCCACCCGGAAATCACGTGGGCCCCACCCGGAAATCACGTGGGCCCCACCCGGAAATCACGTGGGCCCCACGGGGAAATCACGTGGGCCCCACCCGGAAATCACGTGGGCCCCACCCGGAAATCACGTGGGCCCCACGGGGAAATCACGTGGGCCCCCAGGGGAAATCACGTGGGCCCCACCCGGAAATCACGTGGGCCCCACGGGGAAATCACGGGGGCGCCACCCGGAAATCACATGGGCCCCACGGGGAAATCACGGGGGCCCCACCCGGAAATCACATGGGCCCCACGGGGAAATCACGTGGGCCCCCAGGGGAAATCACGTGGGCCCCACCCGGAAATCACGTGGGCCCCACGGGGAAATCACGTGGGCCCCACGGGGAAATCACGTGGGCCCCACGGGGAAATCACGTGGGCCCCACCCGGAAATCACGTGGGTCCCACGGGGAAATCACGGGGGCCCCACCCGGAAATCACGTGGGCCCCACCCGGAAATCACGTGGGCCCCACGGGGAAATCACGTGGGCCCCACCCGGAAATCACGTGGGCCCCACGGAGAAATCACGTGGGCCCCACGGGGAAATCACCTGGGCCCCCAGGGGAAAACACGTGGGCCCCAAGGGGAAATCACGTGGGCCCCCAGGGGAAATCACGTGTGCCCCCAGGGGAAATCACGTGGGCCCCACCCGGAAATCACGTGGGCCCCACCCGAAAATCACGTGGGCCCCACCCGGAAATCACGTGGGCCCCACGGGGAAATCACGTGGGCCCCACCCGGAAATCACGTGGGCCCCACCCGGAAATCACGTGGGCCCAACGGGGAAATCACGTGGGACCCACCCGGAAAACACGTGGGCCCCACGGAGAAATCACGTGGGCCCCACGGGGAAATCACGTGGGCCCCACGGGGAAATCACGTGGGCCCCACCCGGAAATCACGTGGGCCCCCAGGGGAAATCACGTGGGCCCCCAGGGGAAATCACGTGGGCCCCACCCGGAAATCACGTGGGCCCCACCCGGAAATCACGTGGGCCCCACGGGGAAATCACGTGGGATCCACCCGGAAATCACGTGGGACCCACGGGGAAATCACGTGGGCCCCACCCGGAAATCACGTGGGCCCCCAGGGGAAATCACGTGGGCCCCACGGGGAAATCACGTGGGCCCCACCCGGATATCACGTGGGCCCCACGGGGAAATCACGTGGGCCACACCCGGAAATCACGTGGGCCCCACCCGGAAATCACGTGGGCCCCACCCGGAAATCACGTGGGCCCCACCCGGAAATCACGTGGGCCCCACGGGGAAATCACGTGGGCCCCACCCGGATATCACGTGGGCCCCACCCGGAAATCACGTGGGCCACACCCGGAAATCACGTGGGCCCCACGGGGAAATCACGTGGGCCCACCCGGAAATCACGTGGGCCCCACCCGGAAATCACGTGGGCCCCACCCGGAAATCACGTGGGCCCCACCCGGAAATCACGTGCGGCCCACCCGGAAATCACGTGGGCCCCACGGGGAAATCACTTGGGCCCCACGGGGATATCACGTGGGCCCCACGGGGAAATCACGTGGGCCCCACCCGGAAATCACGTGGGCCCCACCCGGAAATCACGTGGGCCCCACCCGGAAATCACGTGGGCCCCACCCGGAAATCACGTGGGGCCCACCCGGAAATCACGGGGGCCCCACCCGGAAATCACGTGGGCCCCACCCGGAAATCACTTGGGGCCCACCCGGAAATCACGTGGGCCCCACCCGGAAATCACGTGGGCCCCACCCGGAAATCACGTGGGCCCCACCCGGAAATCAAGTGGGCCGCACGGGGAAATCACGTGGGCCCCACCCGGAAATCACTTGGGGCCCACCCGGAAATCACGTGGGCCCCACGGGGAAATCACGTGGGCCCCACCCGGAAATCACGTGGGCCCCACCCGGAAATCACGTGGGCCCCACGGGGAAATCACGTGGGCCCCACCCGGAAATCACGTGGGGCCCACCCGGAAATCACGTGGGCCCCACCCGGAAATCACGTGGGCCCCAGCCGGAAATCACGTGGGCCCCACCCGGAAATCACGTGGGCCCCACCCGGAAATCACGTGGGCCCCACGGGGAAATCACGTGGGCCCCAAGGGGAAATCACGTGGGCCCCCAGGGGAAATCACGTGGGCCCCACGGGGAAATCACGTGGGCCCCACCCGGAAATCACGTGGGCCCCACCCGGAAATCACGTGGGCCCCACGGGGAAATCACGTGGGCCCCACCCGGAAATCACGTGGGGCCCACCCGGAAATCACGTGGGCCCCACCCGGAAATCACGTGGGCCCCAGCCGGAAATCACGTGGGCCCCACCCGGAAATCACGTGGGCCCCACCCGGAAATCACGTGGGCCCCACCCGGAAATCACGTGGGCCCCACGGGGAAATCACGTGGGCCCCACCCGGAAATCACGAGGGCCCACCCGGAAATCACGTGGGCCCCACGGGGAAATCACGTGGGCCCCACGGGGAAATCACGTGGGCCCCACGGGGAAATCACGTGGGCCCCACCCGGAAATCACGTGGGCCCCACCCGGAAATCACGTGGGCCCCACCCGGAAATCACGTGGGCCCCACCCGGAAATCACGTGGGGCCCAACCGGAAATCACGTGGGCCCCACCGGGAAATCACGTGGGCCCCACCCGGAAATCACGTGGGCCCCACCCGGAAATCACGTGGGCCCCACCCGGAAATCAAGTGGGCCCCACCCGGAAATCACGTGGGCCCCACCCGGAAATCCCGTGGGCCCCACCCGGAAATCACGTGGGGCCCACCCGGAAATCACGTGGGCCCCACGGGGAAATCACGTGGGCCCCACCCGGAAATCACGTGGGCCCCACCCGGAAATCACGTGGGCCCCACCCGGAAATCACGTGGGCCCCACCCGGAAATCACGTGGGCCCCACCCGGAAATGACGTGGGCCCCACCCGGAAATCACGTGGGCCCCACCCGGAAATCACGTGGGCCCCAAGGGGAAATCACGTGGGCCCCACCCGGAAATCACGTGGGCCCCACCCGGAAATCACGTGGGCCCCACCCGGAAATCACGTGGGCCCCACCCGGAAATCACGTGGGCCCCACCCGGAAATCACGTGGGCCCCACGGGGAAATCACGTGGGCCCCACCCGGAAATCACGTGGGCCCCACCCGGAAATCACGTGGGCCCCACCCGGAAATCACGTGGGCCCCACGGGGAAATCACGTGGGCCCCACCCGGAAATCACGTGGGCCCCACCCGGAAATCACGTGGGCCCCACCCGGAAATCACGTGGGCCCCACCAGGAAATCACGTGGGCCCCACCCGGATATCACGTGGGCCCCACCCGGAAATCACGTTGGGCCCACCCGGAAATCACGTGGGCCCCACGGGGAAATCACGTGGGCCCCACCCGGAAATCACGTGGGCCCCACCCGGAAATCACGTGGGCCCCACCCGGAAATCACGTGGGCCCCACCCGGAAATCACGTGGGCCCCACCCGGAAATCACGTGGGGCCCACCCGGAAATCACGTGGGCCCCACCGGGAAATCACGAGGGCCCACCCGGAAATCACGTGGGCCCCACCCGGAAATCACTTGGGCCCCACCCGGAAATGACGTGGGCCCCACCCGGAAATCACGTGGGCCCCACCCGGAAATCACGTGGGCCCCACCCGGAAATCACGTGGGCCCCACGGGGAAATCACGTGGGCCCCACGGGGAAATCACGGGGGCCCCACCCGGAAATCACGTGGGCCCCACCCGGAAATCACGTGGGCCCCACCCGGAAATCACGTGGGCCCCACGGGGAAATCACGTGGGCCCCACGGGGAAATCACGTTGGGCCCCACCCGGAAATCACGTGGGCCCCACCCGGAAATCACGTGGGCCCCACGGGGAAATCACGTGGGCCCCACCCGGAAATCACGAGGGCCCACCCGGAAATCACGTGGGCCCCACGGGGAAATCACGTGGGCCCCACGGGGAAATCACGTGGGCCCCACGGGGAAATCACGTGGGCCCCACCCGGAAATCACGTGGGCCCCACCCGGAAATCACGTGGGCCCCACCCGGAAATCACGTGGGCCCCACCCGGAAATCACGTGGGGCCCACCCGGAAATCACGTGGGCCCCACCGGGAAATCACGTGGGCCCCACCCGGAAATCACGTGGGCCCCACCCGGAAATCACGTGGGCCCCACCCGGAAATCAAGTGGGCCCCACCCGGAAATCACGTGGGCCCCACCCGGAAATCCCGTGGGCCCCACCCGGAAATCACGTGGGCCCCACCCGGAAATCACGTGGGCCCCACCCGGAAATCACGTAGGCCCCACCGGGAAATCACGTGGGCCCCACGGGGAAATCACGTGGGCCCCACCCGGAAATCACGTGGGCCCCACCCGGAAATCACGTGGGGCCCACCCGGAAATCACGAGGGCCCCACGGGGAAATCACGTGGGCCCCACCCGGAAATCACGTGGGGCCCACCCGGAAATCACGTGGGCCCCACCCGGAAATCACGTGGGCCCCACCCGGAAATCACGTGGGCCCCACCCGGAAATCACGTGGGCCCCACCCGTAAATCACGTGGGCCCCACCCGGAAATCACGTGGGCCCCACCCGGAAATCACGTGGGCCCCACCCGGAAATCACGTGGGCCCCACCCGGAAATCACGTGGGCCCCACCCGGAAATCACGTGGGCCCCACCCGGAAATCACGTGGGCCCCACCCGGAAATGACGTGGGCCCCACCCGGAAATCACGTGGGCCCCACCCGGAAATCACGTGGGCCCCACCCGGAAATCACGTGGGCCCCACGGGGAAATCACGTGGGCCCCACCCGGAAATCACGTGGGCCCCACCCGGAAATCACGTGGGCCCCACGGGGAAATCACGTGGGCCCCCCGGGGAAATCACGTGGGCCCCACCCGGAAATCACGTGGGCCCCACGGGGAAATCACGGGGGCGCCACCCGGAAATCACATGGGCCCCACGGGGAAATCACGGGGGCCCCACCCGGAAATCACATGGGCCCCACGGGGAAATCACGTGGGCCCCCAGGGGAAATCACGTGGGCCCCACCCGGAAATCACGTGGGCCCCACGGGGAAATCACGTGGGCCCCACGGGGAAATCACGTGGGCCCCACGGGGAAATCACGTGGGCCCCACCCGGAAATCACGTGGGTCCCACGGGGAAATCACTGGGGCCCCACCCGGAAATCACGTGGGCCCCACCCGGAAATTACGTGGGCCCCACGGGGAAATCACGTGGGCCCCACCCGGAAATCACGTGGGCCCCACGGAGAAATCACGTGGGCCCCACGGGGAAATCACGTGGGCCCCCAGGGGAAAACACGTGGGCCCCAAGGGGAAATCACGTGGGCCCCCAGGGGAAATCACGTGTGCCCCCAGGGGAAATCACGTGGGCCCCACCCGGAAATCACGTGGGCCCCACCCGAAAATCACGTGGGCCCCACCCGGAAATCACGTGGGCCCCACGGGGAAATCACGTGGGCCCCACCCGGAAATCACGTGGGCCCCACCCGGAAATCACGTGGGCCCCACGGGGAAATCACGTGGGCCCCACGGGGAAATCACGTGGGCCCCACCCGGAAATCACGTGGGCCCCACCCGGAAATCACGTGGGCCCCACCCGGAAATCACGTGGGCCCCACCCGGAAATGACGTGGGCCCCACCCGGAAATCACGTGGGCCCCACCCGGAAATCACGTGGGCCCCACCCGGAAATCACGTGGGCCCCACGGGGAAATCACGTGGGCCCCACCCGGAAATCACGTGGGCCCCACCCGGAAATCACGTGGGCCCCACCCGGAAATCACGTGGGCCCCACCCGGAAATCACGTGGGCCCCACGGGGAAATCACGTGGGCCCCACCCGGAAATCACGTGGGCCCCACCCGGAAATCACGTGGGCCCCACCCGGAAATCACGTGGGCCCCACGGGGAAATCACGTGGGCCCCACCCGGAAATCACGTGGGCCCCACCCGGAAATCACGTGGGCCCCACCCGGAAATCACGTGGGCCCCACCCGGAAATCACGTGGGCCCCACCCGGATATCACGTGGGCCCCACCCGGAAATCACGTTGGGCCCACCCGGAAATCACGTGGGCCCCACGGGGAAATCACGTGGGCCCCACCCGGAAATCACGTGGGCCCCACCCGGAAATCACGTGGGCCCCACCCGGAAATCACGTGGGCCCCACCCGGAAATCACGTGGGCCCCACCCGGAAATCACGTGGGCCCCACCCGGAAATCACGTGGGCCCCACGGGGAAATCACGTGGGCCCCACCCGGAAATCACGTGGGCCCCACCCGGAAATCACGTGGGGCCCACCCGGAAATCACGAGGGCCCCACGGGGAAATCACGTGGGCCCCACCCGGAAATCACGTGGGGCCCACCCGGAAATCACGTGGGCCCCACCCGGAAATCACGTGGGCCCCACCCGGAAATCACGTGGGCCCCACCCGGAAATCACGTGGGCCCCACCCGGAAATCACGTGGGCCCCACCCGGAAATCACGTGGGCCCCACCCGGAAATCACGTGGGCCCCACCCGGAAATCACGTGGGCCCCACCCGGAAATCACGTGGGCCCCACCCGGAAATCACGTGGGCCTCACCCGGAAATGACGTGGGCCCCACCCGGAAATCACGTGGGCCCCACCCGGAAATCACGTGGGCCCCACCCGGAAATCACGTGGGCCCCACGGGGAAATCCCGTGGGCCCCACCCGGATATCACGTGGGCCCCACGGGGAAATCACGTGGGCCCCACGGGGAAATCACGTGGGCCCCACGGAGAAATCACGTGGGCCCCACGGGGAAATCACGTGGGCCCCACCCGGAAATCACGTGGGGCCCACCCGGAAATCACGTGGGCCCCACCCGGAAATCACGTGGGCCCCACCCGGAAATCACGTGGGCCCCACCCGGAAATCAGGTGGGCCCCACCCGGAAATCACGTGGGCCCCACCCGGAAATCACGTGGGGCCCACCCGGAAATCACGTGGGGCCCACCCGGAAATCACGTGGGCCCCACGGGGAAATCACGTGGGCCCCACCCGGAAATCACGTGGGCCCCACCCGGAAATCACGTGGGCCCCACCCGTAAATCACGTGGGCCCCACCGGGAAATCACGTGGGCCCCACCCGGAAATCACGTGGGCCCCACCCGGAAATCACGTGGGCCCCACGGGGAAATCACGTGGGCCCCACGGGGAAATCACGTGGGCCCCACCCGGATATCACGTGGGCCCCACGGGGAAATCACGTGGGCCCCACGGGCAAATCACGTGGGCCCCCAGGGGAAATCACGTGGGCCCCCAGGGGAACTCACGTGGGCCCCCAGGGGAAATCACGTGGGCCCCACCCGGAAATCACGTGGGCCCCACGGGGAAATCACGTGGGCCCCCAGGGGAAATCACGTGGGCCACCAAGGGAAATCACGTGGGCCGCACCCAGAAATCACGTGGGCCCCACGGGGAAATCACGTGGGCCCCCACCCGGAAATCACGTGGGCCCCACCCGGAAATCACGTGGGCCCCACCCGGAAATCACGTGGGCCCCACCCGGAAATCACGTGGGCCCCACCCGGAAATCACGTGGGCCCCACCCGGAAATCACGTGGGCCCCACCCGGAAATCACGTGGGGCCCACCCGGAAATAACGTGGGGCCCACCCGGAAATCACGTGGGGCCCACCCGGAAATCACGTGGGCCCCACGGGGAAATCACGTGGGCCCCACCCGGAAATCACGTGGGCCCCACCCGGAAATCACGTGGGCCCCACCCGGAAATCACGTGGGCCCCACCCGTAAATCACGTGGGCCCCACCGGGAAATCACGTGGGCCCCACCCGGAAATCACGTGGGCCCCACCCGGAAATCACGTGGGCCCCACGGGGAAATCACGTGGGCCCCACCCGGAAATCACGTGGGCCCCACGGGGAAATCACGTGGGCCCCACGCGGAAATCACGTGGGGCCCACCCGGAAATCACGTGGGCCCCACGGGGAAATCACGTGGGCCCCACCCGGAAATCACGTGGGCCCCACCCGGAAATCACGTGGGCCCCACCCGGAAATCACGTGGGCCCCACCCGGAAATCACGTGGGCCCCACCCGGAAATCACGTGGGCCACACCCGGAAATCACGTGGGCCCCACCCGGAAATCACGTGGGCCCCACCCGGAAATCACGTGGGCCCCACCCGGAAATCACGTGGGCCCCACCCGGAAATCACGTGGGCCCCACCCGGAAATCACGTGGGCCCCACCCGGAAATCACGTGGGCCCCACGGGGAAATCACTTGGGCCCCACGGGGAAATCACGTGGGCCCCACGGGGAAATCACGTGGGCCCCACCCGGAAATCACGTGGGCCCCACCCGGAAATCACGTGGGCCCCACCCGGAAATCACGTGGGCCCCACGCGGAAATCACGTGGGGCCCACCCGGAAATCACGGGGGCCCCACCCGGAAATCACGTGGGCCCCACCCGGAAATCACTTGGGGCCCACCCGGAAATCACGTGGGCCCCACCCGGAAATCACGTGGGCCCCACCCGGAAATCACGTGGGCCCCACCCGGAAATCACGTGGGCCGCACGGGGAAATCACGTGGGCCCCACCCGGAAATCACGTGGGCCCCACCCGGAAATCACGTGGGCCCCACCCGGAAATCACGTGGGCCCCACCCGGAAATCACGTGGGCCCCACCGGGAAATCACGTGGGACCCACGGGGAAATCACGTGTGCCTGCAGGGGAAATCACGTGGGCCCCATTGGGATATCACGTGGGCCCCACGGGGAAATCACGTGGGCCCCAAGGGGAAATCACGTGGGCCCCCAGGGGAAATCACGTGGGCCCCACGGGGAAATCACGTGGGCCCCACGGGGAAATCACGTGGGCCCCACCCGGAAATCACGTGGGCCCCCAGGGTAAATCACGTGGGCCCCACGGGGAAATCACGTGGGCCCCACCCGGAAATCACGTGGGTCCCACCCGGAAATCACGTGGGCCCCACCCGGAAATCACGTGGGCCCCAGCCGGAAATCACGTGGGCCCCACCCGGAAATCACGTGGGCCCCACCCGGAAATCACGTGGGCCCCACGGGGAAATCACGTGGGCCCCAAGGGGAAATCACGTGGGCCCCCAGGGGAAATCACGTGGGCCCCACGGGGAAATCACGTGGGCCCCACGGGGAAATCACGTGGGCCCCACCCGGAAATCACGTGGGCCCCACCCGGAAATCACGTGGGCCCCACGGGGAAATCACGTGGGCCCCACCCGGAAATCACGTGGGGCCCACCCGGAAATCACGTGGGCCCCACCCGGAAATCACGTGGGCCCCACCCGGAAATCACGTGGGCCCCACCCGGAAATCACGTGGGCCCCATCCGGAAATCACGTGGGCCCCACGGGGAAATCACGTGGGCCCCACGGGGAAATCACGTGGGCCCCACCCGGAAATCACGTGGGCCCCACCCGGAAATCACGTGGGCCCCACCCGGAAATCACGTGGGCCCCAGCCGGAAATCACGTGGGCCCCACCCGGAAATCACGTGGGGCCCACCCGGAAATCACGTGGGCCCCACCGGGAAATCACGTGGGCCCCACCCGGAAATCACGTGGGCCCCACCCGGAAATCACGTGGGCCCCACTCGGAAATCAAGTGGGCCCCACCCGGAAATCACGTGGGCCCCACCCGGAAATCCCGTGGGCCCCACCCGGAAATCACGTGGGGCCCACCCGGAAATCACGTGGGCCCCACGGGGAAATCACGTGGGCCCCACCCGGAAATCACGTGGGCCCCACCCGGAAATCACGTGGGCCCCACCCGGAAATGACGTGGGCCCCACCCGGAAATCACGTGGGCCCCACCCGGAAATCACGTGGGCCCCACCCGGAAATCACGTGGGCCCCACGGGGAAATCACGTGGGCCCCACCCGGAAATCACGTGGGCCCCACCCGGAAATCACGTGGGCCCCACGGGGAAATCACGTGGGCCCCACGGGGAAATCACGTGGGCCCCACCCGGAAATCACGTGGGCCCCACCCGGAAATCACGTGGGCCCCACCCGGAAATCACGTGGGCCCCACGGGGAAATCACGTGGGCCCCACGGGGAAATCACGTTGGGCCCCACCCGGAAATCACGTGGGCCCCACGGGGAAATCACGTGGGCCCCACGGGGAAATCACGTGGGCCCCACCCGGAAATCACGAGGGCCCACCCGGAAATCACGTGGGCCCCACGGGGAAATCACGTGGGCCCCACGGGGAAATCACGTGGGCCCCACGGGGAAATCACGTGGGCCCCACCCGGAAATCACGTGGGCCCCACCCGGAAATCACGTGGGCCCCACCCGGAAATCACGTGGGCCCCACCCGGAAATCACGTGGGGCCCACCCGGAAATCACGTGGGCCCCACCGGGAAATCACGTGGGCCCCACCCGGAAATCACGTGGGCCCCACCCGGAAATCACGTGGGCCCCACCCGGAAATCAAGTGGGCCCCACCCGGAAATCACGTGGGCCCCACCCGGAAATCCCGTGGGCCCCACCCGGAAATCACGTGGGCCCCACCCGGAAATCACGTGGGCCCCACCCGGAAATCACGTAGGCCCCACCGGGAAATCACGTGGGCCCCACGGGGAAATCACGTGGGCCCCACCCGGAAATCACGTGGGCCCCACCCGGAAATCACGTGGGGCCCACCCGGAAATCACGAGGGCCCCACGGGGAAATCACGTGGGCCCCACCCGGAAATCACGTGGGGCCCACCCGGAAATCACGTGGGCCCCACCCGGAAATCACGTGGGCCCCACCCGGAAATCACGTGGGCCCCACCCGGAAATCACGTGGGCCCCACCCGTAAATCACGTGGGCCCCACCCGGAAATCACGTGGGCCCCACCCGGAAATCACGTGGGCCCCACCCGGAAATCACGTGGGCCCCACCCGGAAATCACGTGGGCCCCACCCGGAAATCACGTGGGCCCCACCCGGAAATCACGTGGGCCCCACCCGGAAATGACGTGGGCCCCACCCGGAAATCACGTGGGCCCCACCCGGAAATCACGTGGGCCCCACCCGGAAATCACGTGGGCCCCACGGGGAAATCACGTGGGCCCCACCCGGAAATCACGTGGGCCCCACCCGGAAATCACGTGGGCCCCACGGGGAAATCACGTGGGCCCCCAGGGGAAATCACGTGGGCCCCACCCGGAAATCACGTGGGCCCCACGGGGAAATCACGGGGGCGCCACCCGGAAATCACATGGGCCCCACGGGGAAATCACGGGGGCCCCACCCGGAAATCACATGGGCCCCACGGGGAAATCACGTGGGCCCCCAGGGGAAATCACGTGGGCCCCACCCGGAAATCACGTGGGCCCCACGGGGAAATCACGTGGGCCCCACGGGGAAATCACGTGGGCCCCACGGGGAAATCACGTGGGCCCCACCCGGAAATCACGTGGGTCCCACGGGGAAATCACGGGGGCCCCACCCGGAAATCACGTGGGCCCCACCCGGAAATCACGTGGGCCCCACGGGGAAATCACGTGGGCCCCACCCGGAAATCACGTGGGCCCCACGGAGAAATCACGTGGGCCCCACGGGGAAATCACCTGGGCCCCCAGGGGAAAACACGTGGGCCCCAAGGGGAAATCACGTGGGCCCCCAGGGGAAATCACGTGTGCCCCCAGGGGAAATCACGTGGGCCCCACCCGGAAATCACGTGGGCCCCACCCGAAAATCACGTGGGCCCCACCCGGAAATCACGTGGGCCCCACGGGGAAATCACGTGGGCCCCACCCGGAAATCACGTGGGCCCCACCCGGAAATCACGTGGGCCCAACGGGGAAATCACGTGGGACCCACCCGGAAAACACGTGGGCCCCACGGAGAAATCACGTGGGCCCCACGGGGAAATCACGTGGGCCCCACGGGGAAATCACGTGGGCCCCACCCGGAAATCACGTGGGCCCCCAGGGGAAATCACGTGGGCCCCCAGGGGAAATCACGTGGGCCCCACCCGGAAATCACGTGGGCCCCACCCGGAAATCACGTTGGCCCCACGGGGAAATCACGTGGGATCCACCCGGAAATCACGTGGGACCCACGGGGAAATCACGTGGGCCCCACCCGGAAATCACGTGGGCCCCCAGGGGAAATCACGTGGGCCCCACGGGGAAATCACGTGGGCCCCACCCGGATATCACGTGGGCCCCACGGGGAAATCACGTGGGCCACACCCGGAAATCACGTGGGCCCCACCCGGAAATCACGTGGGCCCCACCCGGAAATCACGTGGGCCCCACCCGGAAATCACGTGGGCCCCACGGGGAAATCACGTGGGCCCCACCCGGATATCACGTGGGCCCCACCCGGAAATCACGTGGGCCACACCCGGAAATCACGTGGGCCCCACGGGGAAATCACGTGGGCCCACCCGGAAATCACGTGGGCCCCACCCGGAAATCACGTGGGCCCCACCCGGAAATCACGTGGGCCCCACCCGGAAATCACGTGCGGCCCACCCGGAAATCACGTGGGCCCCACGGGGAAATCACTTGGGCCCCACGGGGATATCACGTGGGCCCCACGGGGAAATCACGTGGGCCCCACCCGGAAATCACGTGGGCCCCACCCGGAAATCACGTGGGCCCCACCCGGAAATCACGTGGGCCCCACCCGGAAATCACGTGGGGCCCACCCGGAAATCACGGGGGCCCCACCCGGAAATCACGTGGGCCCCACCCGGAAATCACTTGGGGCCCACCCGGAAATCACGTGGGCCCCACCCGGAAATCACGTGGGCCCCACCCGGAAATCACGTGGGCCCCACCCGGAAATCACGTGGGCCGCACGGGGAAATCACGTGGGCCCCACCCGGAAATCACTTGGGGCCCACCCGGAAATCACGTGGGCCCCACGGGGAAATCACGTGGGCCCCACCCGGAAATCACGTGGGCCCCACCCGGAAATCACGTGGGCCCCACGGGGAAATCACGTGGGCCCCACCCGGAAATCACGTGGGGCCCACCCGGAAATCACGTGGGCCCCACCCGGAAATCACGTGGGCCCCAGCCGGAAATCACGTGGGCCCCACCCGGAAATCACGTGGGCCCCACCCGGAAATCACGTGGGCCCCACGGGGAAATCACGTGGGCCCCAAGGGGAAATCACGTGGGCCCCCAGGGGAAATCACGTGGGCCCCACGGGGAAATCACGTGGGCCCCACCCGGAAATCACGTGGGCCCCACCCGGAAATCACGTGGGCCCCACGGGGAAATCACGTGGGCCCCACCCGGAAATCACGTGGGGCCCACCCGGAAATCACGTGGGCCCCACCCGGAAATCACGTGGGCCCCAGCCGGAAATCACGTGGGCCCCACCCGGAAATCACGTGGGCCCCACCCGGAAATCACGTGGGCCCCACCCGGAAATCACGTGGGCCCCACGGGGAAATCACGTGGGCCCCACCCGGAAATCACGAGGGCCCACCCGGAAATCACGTGGGCCCCACGGGGAAATCACGTGGGCCCCACGGGGAAATCACGTGGGCCCCACGGGGAAATCACGTGGGCCCCACCCGGAAATCACGTGGGCCCCACCCGGAAATCACGTGGGCCCCACCCGGAAATCACGTGGGCCCCACCCGGAAATCACGTGGGGCCCAACCGGAAATCACGTGGGCCCCACCGGGAAATCACGTGGGCCCCACCCGGAAATCACGTGGGCCCCACCCGGAAATCACGTGGGCCCCACCCGGAAATCAAGTGGGCCCCACCCGGAAATCACGTGGGCCCCACCCGGAAATCCCGTGGGCCCCACCCGGAAATCACGTGGGGCCCACCCGGAAATCACGTGGGCCCCACGGGGAAATCACGTGGGCCCCACCCGGAAATCACGTGGGCCCCACCCGGAAATCACGTGGGCCCCACCCGGAAATCACGTGGGCCCCACCCGGAAATCACGTGGGCCCCACCCGGAAATGACGTGGGCCCCACCCGGAAATCACGTGGGCCCCACCCGGAAATCACGTGGGCCCCAAGGGGAAATCACGTGGGCCCCACCCGGAAATCACGTGGGCCCCACCCGGAAATCACGTGGGCCCCACCCGGAAATCACGTGGGCCCCACCCGGAAATCACGTGGGCCCCACCCGGAAATCACGTGGGCCCCACGGGGAAATCACGTGGGCCCCACCCGGAAATCACGTGGGCCCCACCCGGAAATCACGTGGGCCCCACCCGGAAATCACGTGGGCCCCACGGGGAAATCACGTGGGCCCCACCCGGAAATCACGTGGGCCCCACCCGGAAATCACGTGGGCCCCACCCGGAAATCACGTGGGCCCCACCAGGAAATCACGTGGGCCCCACCCGGATATCACGTGGGCCCCACCCGGAAATCACGTTGGGCCCACCCGGAAATCACGTGGGCCCCACGGGGAAATCACGTGGGCCCCACCCGGAAATCACGTGGGCCCCACCCGGAAATCACGTGGGCCCCACCCGGAAATCACGTGGGCCCCACCCGGAAATCACGTGGGCCCCACCCGGAAATCACGTGGGGCCCACCCGGAAATCACGTGGGCCCCACCGGGAAATCACGAGGGCCCACCCGGAAATCACGTGGGCCCCACCCGGAAATCACTTGGGCCCCACCCGGAAATGACGTGGGCCCCACCCGGAAATCACGTGGGCCCCACCCGGAAATCACGTGGGCCCCACCCGGAAATCACGTGGGCCCCACGGGGAAATCACGTGGGCCCCACGGGGAAATCACGGGGGCCCCACCCGGAAATCACGTGGGCCCCACCCGGAAATCACGTGGGCCCCACCCGGAAATCACGTGGGCCCCACCCGGAAATCACGTGGGCCCCACGGGGAAATCACGGTGGGCCCCACCCGGAAATCACGTGGGCCCCACCCGGAAATCACGTGGGCCCCACGGGGAAATCACGTGGGCCCCACCCGGAAATCACGAGGGCCCACCCGGAAATCACGTGGGCCCCACGGGGAAATCACGTGGGCCCCACGGGGAAATCACGTGGGCCCCACGGGGAAATCACGTGGGCCCCACCCGGAAATCACGTGGGCCCCACCCGGAAATCACGTGGGCCCCACCCGGAAATCACGTGGGCCCCACCCGGAAATCACGTGGGGCCCACCCGGAAATCACGTGGGCCCCACCGGGAAATCACGTGGGCCCCACCCGGAAATCACGTGGGCCCCACCCGGAAATCACGTGGGCCCCACCCGGAAATCAAGTGGGCCCCACCCGGAAATCACGTGGGCCCCACCCGGAAATCCCGTGGGCCCCACCCGGAAATCACGTGGGCCCCACCCGGAAATCACGTGGGCCCCACCCGGAAATCACGTAGGCCCCACCGGGAAATCACGTGGGCCCCACGGGGAAATCACGTGGGCCCCACCCGGAAATCACGTGGGCCCCACCCGGAAATCACGTGGGGCCCACCCGGAAATCACGAGGGCCCCACGGGGAAATCACGTGGGCCCCACCCGGAAATCACGTGGGGCCCACCCGGAAATCACGTGGGCCCCACCCGGAAATCACGTGGGCCCCACCCGGAAATCACGTGGGCCCCACCCGGAAATCACGTGGGCCCCACCCGTAAATCACGTGGGCCCCACCCGGAAATCACGTGGGCCCCACCCGGAAATCACGTGGGCCCCACCCGGAAATCACGTGGGCCCCACCCGGAAATCACGTGGGCCCCACCCGGAAATCACGTGGGCCCCACCCGGAAATCACGTGGGCCCCACCCGGAAATGACGTGGGCCCCACCCGGAAATCACGTGGGCCCCACCCGGAAATCACGTGGGCCCCACCCGGAAATCACGTGGGCCCCACGGGGAAATCACGTGGGCCCCACCCGGAAATCACGTGGGCCCCACCCGGAAATCACGTGGGCCCCACGGGGAAATCACGTGGGCCCCCAGGGGAAATCACGTGGGCCCCACCCGGAAATCACGTGGGCCCCACGGGGAAATCACGGGGGCGCCACCCGGAAATCACATGGGCCCCACGGGGAAATCACGGGGGCCCCACCCGGAAATCACATGGGCCCCACGGGGAAATCACGTGGGCCCCCAGGGGAAATCACGTGGGCCCCACCCGGAAATCACGTGGGCCCCACGGGGAAATCACGTGGGCCCCACGGGGAAATCACGTGGGCCCCACGGGGAAATCACGTGGGCCCCACCCGGAAATCACGTGGGTCCCACGGGGAAATCACTGGGGCCCCACCCGGAAATCACGTGGGCCCCACCCGGAAATTACGTGGGCCCCACGGGGAAATCACGTGGGCCCCACCCGGAAATCACGTGGGCCCCACGGAGAAATCACGTGGGCCCCACGGGGAAATCACGTGGGCCCCCAGGGGAAAACACGTGGGCCCCAAGGGGAAATCACGTGGGCCCCCAGGGGAAATCACGTGTGCCCCCAGGGGAAATCACGTGGGCCCCACCCGGAAATCACGTGGGCCCCACCCGAAAATCACGTGGGCCCCACCCGGAAATCACGTGGGCCCCACGGGGAAATCACGTGGGCCCCACCCGGAAATCACGTGGGCCCCACCCGGAAATCACGTGGGCCCCACGGGGAAATCACGTGGGCCCCACGGGGAAATCACGTGGGCCCCACCCGGAAATCACGTGGGCCCCACCCGGAAATCACGTGGGCCCCACCCGGAAATCACGTGGGCCCCACCCGGAAATGACGTGGGCCCCACCCGGAAATCACGTGGGCCCCACCCGGAAATCACGTGGGCCCCACCCGGAAATCACGTGGGCCCCACGGGGAAATCACGTGGGCCCCACCCGGAAATCACGTGGGCCCCACCCGGAAATCACGTGGGCCCCACCCGGAAATCACGTGGGCCCCACCCGGAAATCACGTGGGCCCCACGGGGAAATCACGTGGGCCCCACCCGGAAATCACGTGGGCCCCACCCGGAAATCACGTGGGCCCCACCCGGAAATCACGTGGGCCCCACGGGGAAATCACGTGGGCCCCACCCGGAAATCACGTGGGCCCCACCCGGAAATCACGTGGGCCCCACCCGGAAATCACGTGGGCCCCACCCGGAAATCACGTGGGCCCCACCCGGATATCACGTGGGCCCCACCCGGAAATCACGTTGGGCCCACCCGGAAATCACGTGGGCCCCACGGGGAAATCACGTGGGCCCCACCCGGAAATCACGTGGGCCCCACCCGGAAATCACGTGGGCCCCACCCGGAAATCACGTGGGCCCCACCCGGAAATCACGTGGGCCCCACCCGGAAATCACGTGGGCCCCACCCGGAAATCACGTGGGCCCCACGGGGAAATCACGTGGGCCCCACCCGGAAATCACGTGGGCCCCACCCGGAAATCACGTGGGGCCCACCCGGAAATCACGAGGGCCCCACGGGGAAATCACGTGGGCCCCACCCGGAAATCACGTGGGGCCCACCCGGAAATCACGTGGGCCCCACCCGGAAATCACGTGGGCCCCACCCGGAAATCACGTGGGCCCCACCCGGAAATCACGTGGGCCCCACCCGGAAATCACGTGGGCCCCACCCGGAAATCACGTTGGCCCCACCCGGAAATCACGTGGGCCCCACCCGGAAATCACGTGGGCCCCACCCGGAAATCACGTGGGCCCCACCCGGAAATCACGTGGGCCTCACCCGGAAATGACGTGGGCCCCACCCGGAAATCACGTGGGCCCCACCCGGAAATCACGTGGGCCCCACCCGGAAATCACGTGGGCCCCACGGGGAAATCACGTGGGCCCCACCCGGATATCACGTGGGCCCCACGGGGAAATCACGTGGGC
Source organism: Ovis canadensis (assembly GCF_042477335.2). Taxonomy (NCBI): domain Eukaryota; kingdom Metazoa; phylum Chordata; class Mammalia; order Artiodactyla; family Bovidae; genus Ovis; species Ovis canadensis. The sequence continues at coordinate 13,964,371 of NC_091254.1, read as the reverse complement.
CCCACGGGGAAATCACGTGGGCCCCACGGAGAAATCACGTGGGCCCCACGGGGAAATCACGTGGGCCCCACCCGGAAATCACGTGGGGCCCACCCGGAAATCACGTGGGCCCCACCCGGAAATCACGTGGGCCCCACCCGGAAATCACGTGGGCCCCACCCGGAAATCAGGTGGGCCCCACCCGGAAATCACGTGGGCCCCACGGGGAAATCACGTGGGGCCCACCCGGAAATCACGTGGGGCCCACCCGGAAATCACGTGGGCCCCCACGGGGAAATCACGTGGGCCCCACCCGGAAATCACGTGGGCCCCACCCGGAAATCACGTGGGCCCCACCCGTAAATCACGTGGGCCCCACCGGGAAATCACGTGGGCCCCACCCGGAAATCACGTGGGCCCCACCCGGAAATCACGTGGGCCCCACGGGGAAATCACGTGGGCCCCACGGGGAAATCACGTGGGCCCCACCCGGATATCACGTGGGCCCCACGGGGAAATCACGTGGGCCCCACGGGCAAATCACGTGGGCCCCCAGGGGAAATCACGTGGGCCCCCAGGGGAACTCACGTGGGCCCCCAGGGGAAATCACGTGGGCCCCACCCGGAAATCACGTGGGCCCCACGGGGAAATCACGTGGGCCCCCAGGGGAAATCACGTGGGCCACCAAGGGAAATCACGTGGGCCGCACCCAGAAATCACGTGGGCCCCACGGGGAAATCACGTGGGCCCCCACCCGGAAATCACGTGGGCCCCACCCGGAAATCACGTGGGCCCCACCCGGAAATCACGTGGGCCCCACCCGGAAATCACGTGGGCCCCACCCGGAAATCACGTGGGCCCCACCCGGAAATCACGTGGGCCCCACCCGGAAATCACGTGGGGCCCACCCGGAAATAACGTGGGGCCCACCCGGAAATCACGTGGGGCCCACCCGGAAATCACGTGGGCCCCACGGGGAAATCACGTGGGCCCCACCCGGAAATCACGTGGGCCCCACCCGGAAATCACGTGGGCCCCACCCGGAAATCACGTGGGCCCCACCCGTAAATCACGTGGGCCCCACCGGGAAATCACGTGGGCCCCACCCGGAAATCACGTGGGCCCCACCCGGAAATCACGTGGGCCCCACGGGGAAATCACGTGGGCCCCACCCGGAAATCACGTGGGCCCCACGGGGAAATCACGTGGGCCCCACGCGGAAATCACGTGGGGCCCACCCGGAAATCACGTGGGCCCCACGGGGAAATCACGTGGGCCCCACCCGGAAATCACGTGGGCCCCACCCGGAAATCACGTGGGCCCCACCCGGAAATCACGTGGGCCCCACCCGGAAATCACGTGGGCCCCACCCGGAAATCACGTGGGCCACACCCGGAAATCACGTGGGCCCCACCCGGAAATCACGTGGGCCCCACCCGGAAATCACGTGGGCCCCACCCGGAAATCACGTGGGCCCCACCCGGAAATCACGTGGGCCCCACCCGGAAATCACGTGGGCCCCACCCGGAAATCACGTGGGCCCCACGGGGAAATCACTTGGGCCCCACGGGGAAATCACGTGGGCCCCACGGGGAAATCACGTGGGCCCCACCCGGAAATCACGTGGGCCCCACCCGGCAATCACGTGGGCCCCACCCGGAAATCACGTGGGCCCCACGCGGAAATCACGTGGGCCCCACCCGGAAATCACGGGGGCCCCACCCGGAAATCACGTGGGCCCCACCCGGAAATCACTTGGGCCCCACCCGGAAATCACGTGGGCCCCACCCGGAAATCACGTGGGCCCCACCCGGAAATCACGTGGGCCCCACCCGGAAATCACGTGGGCCGCACGGGGAAATCACGTGGGCCCCACCCGGAAATCACGTGGGCCCCACCCGGAAATCACGTGGGCCCCACCCGGAAATCACGTGGGCCCCACCCGGAAATCACGTGGGCCCCACCGGGAAATCACGTGGGACCCACGGGGAAATCACGTGTGCCTGCAGGGGAAATCACGTGGGCCCCATTGGGATATCACGTGGGCCCCACGGGGAAATCACGTGGGCCCCAAGGGGAAATCACGTGGGCCCCCAGGGGAAATCACGTGGGCCCCACGGGGAAATCACGTGGGCCCCACGGGGAAATCACGTGGGCCCCACCCGGAAATCACGTGGGCCCCCAGGGTAAATCACGTGGGCCCCACGGGGAAATCACGTGGGCCCCACCCGGAAATCACGTGGGTCCCACCCGGAAATCACGTGGGCCCCACCCGGAAATCACGTGGGCCCCAGCCGGAAATCACGTGGGCCCCACCCGGAAATCACGTGGGCCCCACCCGGAAATCACGTGGGCCCCACGGGGAAATCACGTGGGCCCCAAGGGGAAATCACGTGGGCCCCCAGGGGAAATCACGTGGGCCCCACCCGGAAATCACGTGGGCCCCACGGGGAAATCACGTGGGCCCCACCCGGAAATCACGTGGGCCCCACCCGGAAATCACGTGGGCCCCACGGGGAAATCACGTGGGCCCCACCCGGAAATCACGTGGGGCCCACCCGGAAATCACGTGGGCCCCACCCGGAAATCACGTGGGCCCCACCCGGAAATCACGTGGGCCCCACCCGGAAATCACGTGGGCCCCATCCGGAAATCACGTGGGCCCCACGGGGAAATCACGTGGGCCCCACGGGGAAATCACGTGGGCCCCACCCGGAAATCACGTGGGCCCCACCCGGAAATCACGTGGGCCCCACCCGGAAATCACGTGGGCCCCAGCCGGAAATCACGTGGGCCCCACCCGGAAATCACGTGGGGCCCACCCGGAAATCACGTGGGCCCCACCGGGAAATCACGTGGGCCCCACCCGGAAATCACGTGGGCCCCACCCGGAAATCACGTGGGCCCCACTCGGAAATCAAGTGGGCCCCACCCGGAAATCACGTGGGCCCCACCCGGAAATCCCGTGGGCCCCACCCGGAAATCACGTGGGACCCACCCGGAAATCACGTGGGCCCCACGGGGAAATCACGTGGGCCCCACCCGGAAATCACGTGGGCCCCACCCGGAAATCACGTGGGCCCCACCCGGAAATGACGTGGGCCCCACCCGGAAATCACGTGGGCCCCACCCGTAAATCACGTGGGCCCCACCCGGAAATCACGTGGGCCCCACGGGGAAATCACGTGGGCCCCACCCGGAAATCACGTGGGCCCCACCCGGAAATCACGTGGGCCCCACGGGGAAATCACGTGGGCCCCACGGGGAAATCACGTGGGCCCCACCCGGAAATCACGTGGGCCCCACCCGGAAATCACGTGGGCCCCACGGGGAAATCACATGGGCCCCACCCGGAAATCACGTGGGCCCCACCCGGAAATCACGTGGGCCCCACCCGGAAATCACGTGGGCCCCACCCGGAAATCACGTGGGCCCCACCCGGAAATCACGTGGGCCCCACCCGGAAATCACGTGGGCCCCACGGGGAAATCACGTGGGCCCCACGGGGAAATCACGTGGGCCCCACCCGGAAATCACGTGGGGCCCACCCGGAAATCACGTGGGCCCCACGGGGAAATCACGTGGGCCCCACCCGGAAATCACGTGGGGCCCACCCGGAAATCACGTGGGCCCCACCCGGAAATCACGTGGGCCCCACCCGGAAATCACGTGGGCCCCACCCGTAAATCACGTGGGCCCCACCCGGAAATCACGTGGGCCCCACCCGGAAATCACGTGGGCCCCACGGGGAAATCACGTGGGCCCCACCCGGAAATCACGTGGGGCCCACCCGGAAATCACGTGGGCCCCACCCGGAAATCACGTGGGCCCCACCCGGAAATCACGTGGGCCCCACCCGGAAATCACGTGGGCCCCATCCGGAAATCACGTGGGCCCCACGGGGAAATCACGTGGGCCCCACGGGGAAATCACGTGGGCCCCACCCGGAAATCACGTGGGCCCCACCCGGAAATCACGTGGGCCCCACCCGGAAATCACGTGGGCCCCAGCCGGAAATCACGTGGGCCCCACCCGGAAATCACGTGGGGCCCACCCGGAAATCACGTGGGCCCCACCGGGAAATCACGTGGGCCCCACCCGGAAATCACGTGGGCCCCACCCGGAAATCACGTGGGCCCCACTCGGAAATCAAGTGGGCCCCACCCGGAAATCACGTGGGCCCCACCCGGAAATCCCGTGGGCCCCACCCGGAAATCACGTGGGGCCCACCCGGAAATCACGTGGGCCCCACGGGGAAATCACGTGGGCCCCACCCGGAAATCACGTGGGCCCCACCCGGAAATCACGTGGGCCCCACCCGGAAATGACGTGGGCCCCACCCGGAAATCACGTGGGCCCCACCCGGAAATCACGTGGGCCCCACCCGGAAATCACGTGGGCCCCACGGGGAAATCACGTGGGCCCCACCCGGAAATCACGTGGGCCCCACCCGGAAATCACGTGGGCCCCACGGGGAAATCACGTGGGCCCCACGGGGAAATCACGTGGGCCCCACCCGGAAATCACGTGGGCCCCACCCGGAAATCACGTGGGCCCCACGGGGAAATCACATGGGCCCCACCCGGAAATCACGTGGGCCCCACCCGGAAATCACGTGGGCCCCACCCGGAAATCACGTGGGCCCCACCCGGAAATCACGTGGGCCCCACCCGGAAATCACGTGGGCCCCACCCGGAAATCACGTGGGCCCCACGGGGAAATCACGTGGGCCCCACGGGGAAATCACGTGGGCCCCACCCGGAAATCACGTGGGGCCCACCCGGAAATCACGTGGGCCCCACGGGGAAATCACGTGGGCCCCACCCGGAAATCACGTGGGGCCCACCCGGAAATCACGTGGGCCCCACCCGGAAATCACGTGGGCCCCACCCGGAAATCACGTGGGCCCCACCCGTAAATCACGTGGGCCCCACCCGGAAATCACGTGGGCCCCACCCGGAAATCACGTGGGCCCCACCCGGAAATCACGTGGGCCCCACACGGAAATCACGTGGGCCCCACCCGGAAATCACGTGGGCCCCACCCGGAAATCACGTGGGCCCCACCCGGAAATGACGTGGGCCCCACCCGGAAATCACGTGGGCCCCACCCGGAAATCACGTGGGCCCCACCCGGAAATCACGTGGGCCCCACGGGGAAATCACGTGGGCCCCACCCGGAAATCACGTGGGCCCCACCCGGAAATCACGTGGGCCCCACCCGGAAATCACGTGGGCCCCACCCGGAAATCACGTGGGCCCCACGGGGAAATCACGTGGGCCCCACCCGGAAATCACGTGGGCCCCACCCGGAAATCACGTGGGCCCCACCCGGAAATCACGTGGGCCCCACGGGGAAATCACGTGGGCCCCACCCGGAAATCACGTGGGCCCCACCCGGAAATCACGTGGGCCCCACCCGGAAATCACGTGGGCCCCACCCGGAAATCACGTGGGCCCCACCCGGATATCACGTGGGCCCCACCCGGAAATCACGTTGGGCCCACCCGGAAATCACGTGGGCCCCACGGGGAAATCACGTGGGCCCCACCCGGAAATCACGTGGGCCCCACCCGGAAATCACGTGGGCCCCACCCGGAAATCACGTGGGCCCCACCCGGAAATCACGTGGGCCCCACCCGGAAATCACGTGGGCCCCACCCGGAAATCACGTGGGCCCCACGGGGAAATCACGTGGGCCCCACCCGGAAATCACGTGGGCCCCACCCGGAAATCACGTGGGGCCCACCCGGAAATCACGAGGGCCCCACGGGGAAATCACGTGGGCCCCACCCGGAAATCACGTGGGGCCCACCCGGAAATCACGTGGGCCCCACCCGGAAATCACGTGGGCCCCACCCGGAAATCACGTGGGCCCCACCCGGAAATCACGTGGGCCCCACCCGGAAATCACGTGGGCCCCACCCGGAAATCACGTTGGCCCCACCCGGAAATCACGTGGGCCCCACCCGGAAATCACGTGGGCCCCACCCGGAAATCACGTGGGCCCCACCCGGAAATCACGTGGGCCTCACCCGGAAATGACGTGGGCCCCACCCGGAAATCACGTGGGCCCCACCCGGAAATCACGTGGGCCCCACCCGGAAATCACGTGGGCCCCACGGGGAAATCACGTGGGCCCCACCCGGATATCACGTGGGCCCCACGGGGAAATCACGTGGGCCCCACGGGGAAATCACGTGGGCCCCACGGAGAAATCACGTGGGCCCCACGGGGAAATCACGTGGGCCCCACCCGGAAATCACGTGGGGCCCACCCGGAAATCACGTGGGCCCCACCCGGAAATCACGTGGGCCCCACCCGGAAATCACGTGGGCCCCACCCGGAAATCAGGTGGGCCCCACCCGGAAATCACGTGGGCCCCACCCGGAAATCACGTGGGGCCCACCCGGAAATCACGTGGGGCCCACCCGGAAATCACGTGGGCCCCACGGGGAAATCACGTGGGCCCCACCCGGAAATCACGTGGGCCCCACCCGGAAATCACGTGGGCCCCACCCGTAAATCACGTGGGCCCCACCGGGAAATCACGTGGGCCCCACCCGGAAATCACGTGGGCCCCACCCGGAAATCACGTGGGCCCCACGGGGAAATCACGTGGGCCCCACGGGGAAATCACGTGGGCCCCACCCGGATATCACGTGGGCCCCACGGGGAAATCACGTGGGCCCCACGGGCAAATCACGTGGGCCCCCAGGGGAAATCACGTGGGCCCCCAGGGGAACTCACGTGGGCCCCCAGGGGAAATCACGTGGGCCCCACCCGGAAATCACGTGGGCCCCACGGGGAAATCACGTGGGCCCCCAGGGGAAATCACGTGGGCCACCAAGGGAAATCACGTGGGCCGCACCCAGAAATCACGTGGGCCCCACGGGGAAATCACGTGGGCCCCCACCCGGAAATCACGTGGGCCCCACCCGGAAATCACGTGGGCCCCACCCGGAAATCACGTGGGCCCCACCCGGAAATCACGTGGGCCCCACCCGGAAATCACGTGGGCCCCACCCGGAAATCACGTGGGCCCCACCCGGAAATCACGTGGGGCCCACCCGGAAATAACGTGGGGCCCACCCGGAAATCACGTGGGGCCCACCCGGAAATCACGTGGGCCCCACGGGGAAATCACGTGGGCCCCACCCGGAAATCACGTGGGCCCCACCCGGAAATCACGTGGGCCCCACCCGGAAATCACGTGGGCCCCACCCGTAAATCACGTGGGCCCCACCGGGAAATCACGTGGGCCCCACCCGGAAATCACGTGGGCCCCACCCGGAAATCACGTGGGCCCCACGGGGAAATCACGTGGGCCCCACCCGGAAATCACGTGGGCCCCACGGGGAAATCACGTGGGCCCCACGCGGAAATCACGTGGGGCCCACCCGGAAATCACGTGGGCCCCACGGGGAAATCACGTGGGCCCCACCCGGAAATCACGTGGGCCCCACCCGGAAATCACGTGGGCCCCACCCGGAAATCACGTGGGCCCCACCCGGAAATCACGTGGGCCCCACCCGGAAATCACGTGGGCCACACCCGGAAATCACGTGGGCCCCACCCGGAAATCACGTGGGCCCCACCCGGAAATCACGTGGGCCCCACCCGGAAATCACGTGGGCCCCACCCGGAAATCACGTGGGCCCCACCCGGAAATCACGTGGGCCCCACCCGGAAATCACGTGGGCCCCACGGGGAAATCACTTGGGCCCCACGGGGAAATCACGTGGGCCCCACGGGGAAATCACGTGGGCCCCACCCGGAAATCACGTGGGCCCCACCCGGAAATCACGTGGGCCCCACCCGGAAATCACGTGGGCCCCACGCGGAAATCACGTGGGGCCCACCCGGAAATCACGGGGGCCCCACCCGGAAATCACGTGGGCCCCACCCGGAAATCACTTGGGGCCCACCCGGAAATCACGTGGGCCCCACCCGGAAATCACGTGGGCCCCACCCGGAAATCACGTGGGCCCCACCCGGAAATCACGTGGGCCGCACGGGGAAATCACGTGGGCCCCACCCGGAAATCACGTGGGCCCCACCCGGAAATCACGTGGGCCCCACCCGGAAATCACGTGGGCCCCACCCGGAAATCACGTGGGCCCCACCGGGAAATCACGTGGGACCCACGGGGAAATCACGTGTGCCTGCAGGGGAAATCACGTGGGCCCCATTGGGATATCACGTGGGCCCCACGGGGAAATCACGTGGGCCCCAAGGGGAAATCACGTGGGCCCCCAGGGGAAATCACGTGGGCCCCACGGGGAAATCACGTGGGCCCCACGGGGAAATCACGTGGGCCCCACCCGGAAATCACGTGGGCCCCCAGGGTAAATCACGTGGGCCCCACGGGGAAATCACGTGGGCCCCACCCGGAAATCACGTGGGTCCCACCCGGAAATCACGTGGGCCCCACCCGGAAATCACGTGGGCCCCAGCCGGAAATCACGTGGGCCCCACCCGGAAATCACGTGGGCCCCACCCGGAAATCACGTGGGCCCCACGGGGAAATCACGTGGGCCCCAAGGGGAAATCACGTGGGCCCCCAGGGGAAATCACGTGGGCCCCACGGGGAAATCACGTGGGCCCCACGGGGAAATCACGTGGGCCCCACCCGGAAATCACGTGGGCCCCACCCGGAAATCACGTGGGCCCCACGGGGAAATCACGTGGGCCCCACCCGGAAATCACGTGGGGCCCACCCGGAAATCACGTGGGCCCCACCCGGAAATCACGTGGGCCCCACCCGGAAATCACGTGGGCCCCACCCGGAAATCACGTGGGCCCCATCCGGAAATCACGTGGGCCCCACGGGGAAATCACGTGGGCCCCACGGGGAAATCACGTGGGCCCCACCCGGAAATCACGTGGGCCCCACCCGGAAATCACGTGGGCCCCACCCGGAAATCACGTGGGCCCCAGCCGGAAATCACGTGGGCCCCACCCGGAAATCACGTGGGGCCCACCCGGAAATCACGTGGGCCCCACCGGGAAATCACGTGGGCCCCACCCGGAAATCACGTGGGCCCCACCCGGAAATCACGTGGGCCCCACTCGGAAATCAAGTGGGCCCCACCCGGAAATCACGTGGGCCCCACCCGGAAATCCCGTGGGCCCCACCCGGAAATCACGTGGGGCCCACCCGGAAATCACGTGGGCCCCACGGGGAAATCACGTGGGCCCCACCCGGAAATCACGTGGGCCCCACCCGGAAATCACGTGGGCCCCACCCGGAAATGACGTGGGCCCCACCCGGAAATCACGTGGGCCCCACCCGGAAATCACGTGGGCCCCACCCGGAAATCACGTGGGCCCCACGGGGAAATCACGTGGGCCCCACCCGGAAATCACGTGGGCCCCACCCGGAAATCACGTGGGCCCCACGGGGAAATCACGTGGGCCCCACGGGGAAATCACGTGGGCCCCACCCGGAAATCACGTGGGCCCCACCCGGAAATCACGTGGGCCCCACGGGGAAATCACATGGGCCCCACCCGGAAATCACGTGGGCCCCACCCGGAAATCACGTGGGCCCCACCCGGAAATCACGTGGGCCCCACCCGGAAATCACGTGGGCCCCACCCGGAAATCACGTGGGCCCCACCCGGAAATCACGTGGGCCCCACGGGGAAATCACGTGGGCCCCACGGGGAAATCACGTGGGCCCCACCCGGAAATCACGTGGGGCCCACCCGGAAATCACGTGGGCCCCACGGGGAAATCACGTGGGCCCCACCCGGAAATCACGTGGGGCCCACCCGGAAATCACGTGGGCCCCACCCGGAAATCACGTGGGCCCCACCCGGAAATCACGTGGGCCCCACCCGTAAATCACGTGGGCCCCACCCGGAAATCACGTGGGCCCCACCCGGAAATCACGTGGGCCCCACGGGGAAATCACGTGGGCCCCACCCGGAAATCACGTGGGGCCCACCCGGAAATCACGTGGGCCCCACCCGGAAATCACGTGGGCCCCACCCGGAAATCACGTGGGCCCCACCCGGAAATCACGTGGGCCCCATCCGGAAATCACGTGGGCCCCACGGGGAAATCACGTGGGCCCCACGGGGAAATCACGTGGGCCCCACCCGGAAATCACGTGGGCCCCACCCGGAAATCACGTGGGCCCCACCCGGAAATCACGTGGGCCCCAGCCGGAAATCACGTGGGCCCCACCCGGAAATCACGTGGGGCCCACCCGGAAATCACGTGGGCCCCACCGGGAAATCACGTGGGCCCCACCCGGAAATCACGTGGGCCCCACCCGGAAATCACGTGGGCCCCACTCGGAAATCAAGTGGGCCCCACCCGGAAATCACGTGGGCCCCACCCGGAAATCCCGTGGGCCCCACCCGGAAATCACGTGGGGCCCACCCGGAAATCACGTGGGCCCCACGGGGAAATCACGTGGGCCCCACCCGGAAATCACGTGGGCCCCACCCGGAAATCACGTGGGCCCCACCCGGAAATGACGTGGGCCCCACCCGGAAATCACGTGGGCCCCACCCGGAAATCACGTGGGCCCCACCCGGAAATCACGTGGGCCCCACGGGGAAATCACGTGGGCCCCACCCGGAAATCACGTGGGCCCCACCCGGAAATCACGTGGGCCCCACGGGGAAATCACGTGGGCCCCACGGGGAAATCACGTGGGCCCCACCCGGAAATCACGTGGGCCCCACCCGGAAATCACGTGGGCCCCACGGGGAAATCACATGGGCCCCACCCGGAAATCACGTGGGCCCCACCCGGAAATCACGTGGGCCCCACCCGGAAATCACGTGGGCCCCACCCGGAAATCACGTGGGCCCCACCCGGAAATCACGTGGGCCCCACCCGGAAATCACGTGGGCCCCACGGGGAAATCACGTGGGCCCCACGGGGAAATCACGTGGGCCCCACCCGGAAATCACGTGGGGCCCACCCGGAAATCACGTGGGCCCCACGGGGAAATCACGTGGGCCCCACCCGGAAATCACGTGGGGCCCACCCGGAAATCACGTGGGCCCCACCCGGAAATCACGTGGGCCCCACCCGGAAATCACGTGGGCCCCACCCGTAAATCACGTGGGCCCCACCCGGAAATCACGTGGGCCCCACCCGGAAATCACGTGGGCCCCACCCGGAAATCACGTGGGCCCCACACGGAAATCACGTGGGCCCCACCCGGAAATCACGAGGGCCCACCCGGAAATCACGTGGGCCCCACGGGGAAATCACGTGGGCCCCACCCGGAAATCACGTGGGCCCCACCCGGAAATCACGTGGGCCCCACCCGGAAATCACGTGGGCCCCACGGGGAAATCACGTGGGCCCCACCCGGAAATCACGTGGGCCCCACCCGGAAATCACGTGGGCCCCACCCGGAAATCACGTGGGCCCCACCCGGAAATCACGTGGGCCCCACGGGGAAATCACGTGGGCCCCACGGGGAAATCACGTGGGCCCCACCCGGAAATCACGTGGGCCCCACCCGGAAATCACGTGGGGCCCACCCGGAAATCACGTGGGCCCCACGGGGAAATCACGTGGGCCCCACCCGGAAATCACGTGGGCCCCACCCGGAAATCACGTGGGCCCCACCCGGAAATCACGTGGGCCCCACCCGGAAATCACGTGGGCCCCACCCGGAAATCACGTGGGCCCCAACCGGAAATCACGTGGGCCCCACCCGGAAATCACGTGGGCCCCACCCGGAAATCACGTGGGCCCCACACGGAAATCACGTGGGGCCCACCCGGAAATCACGTGGGCCCCACCCGGAAATCACGTGGGCCCCACGCGGAAATCACGTGGGGCCCACCCGGAAATCACGTGGGCCCCACGGGGAAATCACGTGGGCCCCACCCGGAAATCACGTGGGCCCCACCCGGAAATCACGTGGGCCCCACGGGGAAATCACGTGGGCCCCACCCGGAAATCACGTGGGCCCCACCCGGAAATCACGTGGGCCCCACCCGGAAATCACGTGGGCCCCACCCGGAAATCACGTGGGCCCCACCCGGAAATCACGTGGGCCCCACGGGGAAATCACGTGGGCCCCACCCGGAAATCACGTGGGCCCCACCCGGAAATCACGTGGGCCCCACGGGGAAATCACGTGGGCCCCACCCGGAAATCACGTGGGCCCCACCCGGAAATCACGTGGGCCCCACGGGGAAATCACGTGGGCCCCACCCGGAAATCACGTGGGCCCCACCCGGAAATCACGTGGGCACCGAGGGGAAATCACGTGGGCCCCCCGGGGAATTCACGTGGTCCCCCAGGGGAAATCACGTGGGCCCCACGGGGAAATCACGTGGGCCCAGGGGGAAATCACGTGGGCCCCACGGGGAAATCACGTGGGTCCCCTGGGGAAATCACGTGGGACCCCAGGGGAAATCACGTGGGCCCTACGGGGAAATCACATGGGCCCCACGGGGAAATAACGTGGGCTCCAAGTGGAAATCACGTGGGCCCCACGGGGAAATCACGTGGGCCCCCAGGTGAAATCACGTGGCCCCCACGGGGAAATCACGTGGGCCCCATGGGGAACTCACGTGGGCCCTACGGGGAAATCACGTGGAACCCCAGGGGAAATCACATGGGCCCCCAGGGGAAATCACGTGGGCCCCGAGGGGAAATTAGTTGGGCCCCCAGGGGAAATCACATGGGCCCCCAGGGGAAATCACGTGGGCCCCGAGGGGAAATCACGTGGGCCCCCAGGGGAATTCACGTGGGCCCCCAGGGGAAATCACGTGGGCCCCACGGGGAAATTACGTGGGCCCCACTGGGAAAGCACGAGGGCCCCACGGGGAAATCACGAGGGCCCCCAGGGGAAATCACGTGGGCCCCACGGGGAAATCAAGTGGGCCCCCAGGGGAAATCAGTGGGCCACCAGGGGAAATCACGTGGGCACCCAGGGGAAATCACGTGGGCCCCACGGGGAAATCACGTGGGCCCCCAGGGGAAATCAGTGGACCCCCAGGGGAAATCACGTGGGTCCCACGGGGAAATCACGTGGGCCCCCAGGGGAAATCACGTGGGCCCCACGGGGAAATCACATGGGCCCCACGGGGAAATCACGTGGGCCCCCAGGGGAAATCACGTGGGCCCCCAGGGGAAATCACCTGGGCCCCACGGGGAAATCACGTGGGCCCCACTGGGAAATCACGTGGGCGCCCAGGGGAAATCACGTGGGCCCCCAGGGGAAATCACGTGGTCCCCCAGGGGAAATCACGTGGGCCCCACGGGGAATTCGCGTGGTCCCCCAGGGGAAATCATGTGGGCCCCACGGGGAAATAACGTGGGCCCCCAGGGGAAATCACGTGTGCCCCCAGGTGAAATCACGTGGGCCCCACGGGGAAATCACGTGGGCACCGAGGGGAAATCACGTGGGCCCCACGGGGAAATAACGTGGGCCCCCAGGGGAAACCACGTGTGTCCCCAGGTTAAATCACGTGGGCCCCACGGGGGAATCACGTTCGCACCCAGGGGAAATCACGTGGGCCCCCCAGGGAAATCACGTGGGCCCCACGGGGAAATCACGTGGGCCCCACCCGGAAATCACGTGGGCCCCACCCGGAAATCACGTGGGCCCCACCCGGAAATCACGTGGGCCCCACGGGGAAATCACGTGGGACCCACCCGGAAATCACGTGGGACCCACGGGGAAATCACGTGGGCCCAACCCGGAAATCACGTGGGCCCCACGGGGAAATCACGGGGGCCCCACCCGGAAATCACATGGGCCCCACGGGGAAATCACGTGGGCCGCCAGGGGAAATCACGTGGGCCCCACCCGGAAATCACGTGGGCCCCACCCGGAAATCACGTGGGCCCCACGGGGAAATCACGTGGGCCCCACGGGGAAATCACGTGGGCCCTACCCGGAAATCACGTGGGCCCCACGGGGAAATCACGTGGGCCCCACGGGGAAATCACGTGGGCCCCACCCGGAAATCACGTGGGCCCCCAGGGGAAATCACGTGGGCCCCACGGGGAAATCACGTGGGCCCCACTCGAAAATCACGTGGGACCCACGGGGAAATCACGTGGGCCCCACCCGGAAATCACGTGGGCCCCACCCGGAAATCACGTGGGCCCCACCCGGAAATCACGTGGGCCCCACGGGGAAATCACGTGGGCCCCACCCGGAAATCACGTGGGCCCCACCCGGAAATCACGTGGGCCCCACCCGGAAATCACGTGCGCCCCACGGGGAAATCACTTGGGACCCAACCGGAAATAACGTGGGACCCACGGGGAAATCACGTGGGCCCAACCCGAAAATTACGTGGGCCCCACGGGGAAATCACGGGGGCCCCACCCGGAAATCACATGGGCCCCACGGGGAAATCACGTGGGCCCCCAGGGGAAATCACGAGGGCCCCACACTGAAATCACGTGGGCCCCACCCGGAAATCACGTGGGCCCCACGGGGAAATCACGTGGGACCCACCCGGAAATCACGTGGGCCCCACGGGGAAATCACGTGTGCCCCCAGGGGAAATCACGTGGGCCCCACCAGGAAATCACGTGGGACCCACCCGGAAATCACGTGGGCCCCCAGGGGAAATCACGTGGGCCCCACGGGGAAATCACGTGGGCCCCACCCGGAAATCACGTGGGCCCCACGGGGAAATCACGTGGGCCCCCAGGGGAAATCAGGTGGGCCCCACGGGGAAATCACGTGGGCCCCCAGGTGAAATCACGTGGGCCCCCAGGGGAAATCACGTGGTCCCCCAGGGGAAATCACGTGGGCCCCACCCGGAAATCACGTGGGCCCCACGGGGAAATCACGTGGGCCCCACCCGGAAATCACGTGGGCCCCACGGGGAAATCACCTGGGCTCCACCCGGAAATCACGTGGGCCCCACGGGGAAATCACGTGGGCCCCACCCGGAAATCACGTGGGCCGCACACGGAAATCACGTGGGCCCCACGGGGAAATCACGTGGGACCCACCCAGAAATCACGTGGGACCCACGGGGAAATCACGTGGGCCCAACCCGGAAATCACGTGGGCCCCACGGGGAAATCACGTGGGACCCACACGGAAATCACGTGGGACCCACGGGGAAATAACGTGGGCCCAACCTGGAAATCACGTGGGCCCCACGGGGAAATCACGTGGGCCCCACCCGGAAATCACGTGGTCCCCACCCGGAAATCACGTGGGCCCCACGGGGAAATCACGTGGGCCCCCAGGGGAAATCACGTGGGCCCCACCCGGAAATCACGTGGGCCCCACGGGGAAATCACGGGGGCGCCACCCGGAAATCACATGGGCCCCACGGGGAAATCACGGGGGCCCCACCCGGAAATCACATGGGCCCCACGGGGAAATCACGTGGGCCCCCAGGGGAAATCACGTGGGCCCCACCCGGAAATCACGTGGGCCCCACCCGGAAATCACGTGGGCCCCACGGGGAAATCACGTGGGCCCCACCCGGAAATCACGTGGGCCCCACGGGGAAATCACGTGGGCCCCACCCGGAAATCACGTGGGTCCCACGGGGAAATCACGGGGGCCCCACCCGGAAATCACGTGGGCCCCACCCGGAAATCACGTGCGCCCCACGGGGAAATCACGTGGGCCCCACCCGGAAATCACGTGGGCCCCACGGAGAAATCACGTGGGCCCCACGGGGAAATCACGTGGGCCCCCAGGGGAAAACACGTGGGCCCCAAGGGGAAATCACGTGGGCCCCCAGGGGAAATCACGTGTGCCCCCAGGGGAAATCACGTGGGCCCCACCCGGAAATCACGTGGGCCCCACCCGAAAATCACGTGGGCCCCACCCGGAAATCACGTGGGCCCCACGGGGAAATCACGTGGGCCCCACCCGGAAATCACGTGGGCCCCACCCGGAAATCACCTGGGCCCCACGGGGAAATCACGTGGGACCCACCCGGAAAACACGTGGGCCCCACGGAGAAATCACGTGGGCCCCACGGGGAAATCACGTGGGCCCCACGGGGAAATCACGTGGGCCCCACCCGGAAATCACGTGGGCCCCCAGGGGAAATCACGTGGGCACCCAGGGGAAATCACGTGGGCCCCACCCGGAAATCACGTGGGCCCCACCCGGAAATCACGTGGGCCCCACGGGGAAATCACGTGGGATCCACCCGGAAATCACGTGGGACCCACGGGGAAATCACGTGGGCCCCACCCGGAAATCACGTGGGCCCCCAGGGGAAATCACGTGGGCCCCACGGGGAAATCACGTGGGCCCCACCCGGATATCACGTGGGCCCCACGGGGAAATCACGTGGGCCCCACGGGCAAATCACGTGGGCCCCCAGGGGAAATCACGTGGGCCCCCAGGGGAACTCACGTGGGCCCCCAGGGGAAATCACGTGGGCCCCACCCGGAAATCACGTGGGCCCCACGGGGAAATCACGTGGGCCCCCAGGGGAAATCACGTGGGCCACCAAGGGAAATCACGTGGGCCGCACCCAGAAATCACGTGGGCCCCACGGGGAAATCACGTGGGCCCCCACCCGGAAATCACGTGGGCCCCACCCGGAAATCACGTGGGCCCCACCCGGAAATCACGTGGGGCCCACCCGGAAATCACGTGGGCCCCACCCGGAAATCACGTGGGGCCCACCCGGAAATCACGTGGGCCCCACCCGGAAATCACGTGGGCCCCACCCGGAAATCACGTGGGCCCCACCCGGAAATCACGTGGGCCCCACCCGAAAATCACGTGGGCCCCACCCGGAAATCACGTGGGCCCCACGGAGAAATCACGTGGGCCCCACGGGGAAATCACGTGGGGCCCACCCGGAAATCACGTGGGCCCCACCCGGAAATCACGTGGGCCCCACCCGGAAATCACGTGGGCCCCACCCGGAAATCACGTGGGCCCCACCCGGAAATCACGTGGGCCCCACGGGGAAATCACGTGGGCCCCACCCGGAAATCACGTGGGCCCCACGGGGAAATCACGTGGGCCCCACGCGGAAATCACGTGGGGCCCACCCGGAAATCACGTGGGCCCCACGGGGAAATCACGTGGGCCCCACCCGGAAATCACGTGGGCCCCACCCGGAAATCACGTGGGCCCCACCCGGAAATCACGTGGGCCCCACCCGGAAATCACGTGGGCCCCACCCGGAAATCACGTGGGCCACACCCGGAAATCACGTGGGCCCCACGGGGAAATCACGTGGGCCCACCCGGAAATCACGTGGGGCCCACCCGGAAATCACGTGGGCCCCACCCGGAAATCACGTGGGCCCCACCCGGAAATCAAGTGGGCCCCACCCGGAAATCACGTGGGCCCCACCCGGAAATCCCGTGGGCCCCACCCGGAAATCACGTGGGCCCCACCCGGAAATCACGTGGGCCCCACCCGGAAATCACGTGGGCCGCACGGGGAAATCACGTGGGCCCCACCCGGAAATCACTTGGGGCCCACCCGGAAATCACGTGGGCCCCACGGGGAAATCACGTGGGCCCCACCCGGAAATCACGTGGGCCCCACCCGGAAATCACGTGGGCCCCACGGGGAAATCACGTGGGCCCCACCCGGAAATCACGTGGGGCCCACCCGGAAATCACGTGGGCCCCACCCGGAAATCACGTGGGCCCCAGCCGGAAATCACGTGGGCCCCACCCGGAAATCACGTGGGCCCCACCCGGAAATCACGTGGGCCCCACGGGGAAATCACGTGGGCCCCAAGGGGAAATCACGTGGGCCCCCAGGGGAAATCACGTGGGCCCCACGGGGAAATCACGTGGGCCCCACGGGGAAATCACGTGGGCCCCACCCGGAAATCACGTGGGCCCCACCCGGAAATCACGTGGGCCCCACGGGGAAATCACGTGGGCCCCACCCGGAAATCACGTGGGGCCCACCCGGAAATCACGTGGGCCCCACCCGGAAATCACGTGGGCCCCAGCCGGAAATCACGTGGGCCCCACCCGGAAATCACGTGGGCCCCACCCGGAAATCACGTGGGCCCCACCCGGAAATCACGTGGGCCCCACGGGGAAATCACGTGGGCCCCACCCGGAAATCACGAGGGCCCACCCGGAAATCACGTGGGCCCCACGGGGAAATCACGTGGGCCCCACGGGGAAATCACGTGGGCCCCACGGGGAAATCACGTGGGCCCCACCCGGAAATCACGTGGGCCCCACCCGGAAATCACGTGGGCCCCACCCGGAAATCACGTGGGCCCCACCCGGAAATCACGTGGGGCCCACCCGGAAATCACGTGGGCCCCACCGGGAAATCACGTGGGCCCCACCCGGAAATCACGTGGGCCCCACCCGGAAATCACGTGGGCCCCACCCGGAAATCAAGTGGGCCCCACCCGGAAATCACGTGGGCCCCACCCGGAAATCCCGTGGGCCCCACCCGGAAATCACGTGGGGCCCACCCGGAAATCACGTGGGCCCCACGGGGAAATCACGTGGGCCCCACCCGGAAATCACGTGGGCCCCACCCGGAAATCACGTGGGCCCCACCCGGAAATCACGTGGGCCCCACCCGGAAATCACGTGGGCCCCACCCGGAAATGACGTGGGCCCCACCCGGAAATCACGTGGGCCCCACCCGGAAATCACGTGGGCCCCACGGGGAAATCACGTGGGCCCCACGGGCAAATCACGTGGGCCCCCAGGGGAAATCACGTGGGCCCCCAGGGGAACTCACGTGGGCCCCCAGGGGAAATCACGTGGGCCCCACCCGGAAATCACGTGGGCCCCACGGGGAAATCACGTGGGCCCCCAGGGGAAATCACGTGGGCCACCAAGGGAAATCACGTGGGCCGCACCCAGAAATCACGTGGGCCCCACGGGGAAATCACGTGGGCCCCCACCCGGAAATCACGTGGGCCCCACCCGGAAATCACGTGGGCCCCACCCGGAAATCACGTGGGGCCCACCCGGAAATCACGTGGGCCCCACCCGGAAATCACGTGGGGCCCACCCGGAAATCACGTGGGCCCCACCCGGAAATCACGTGGGCCCCACCCGGAAATCACGTGGGCCCCACCCGGAAATCACGTGGGCCCCACCCGAAAATCACGTGGGCCCCACCCGGAAATCACGTGGGCCCCACGGAGAAATCACGTGGGCCCCACGGGGAAATCACGTGGGGCCCACCCGGAAATCACGTGGGCCCCACCCGGAAATCACGTGGGCCCCACCCGGAAATCACGTGGGCCCCACCCGGAAATCACGTGGGCCCCACCCGGAAATCACGTGGGCCCCACCCGGAAATCACGTGGGCCCCACCCGGAAATCACGTGGGCCCCACGGGGAAATCACGTGGGCCCCACGCGGAAATCACGTGGGGCCCACCCGGAAATCACGTGGGCCCCACGGGGAAATCACGTGGGCCCCACCCGGAAATCACGTGGGCCCCACCCGGAAATCACGTGGGCCCCACCCGGAAATCACGTGGGCCCCACCCGGAAATCACGTGGGCCCCACCCGGAAATCACGTGGGCCACACCCGGAAATCACGTGGGCCCCACGGGGAAATCACGTGGGCCCACCCGGAAATCACGTGGGCCCCACCCGGAAATCACGTGGGCCCCACCCGGAAATCACGTGGGCCCCACCCGGAAATCACGTGCGGCCCACCCGGAAATCACGTGGGCCCCACGGGGAAATCACTTGGGCCCCACGGGGAAATCACGTGGGCCCCACGGGGAAATCACGTGGGCCCCACCCGGAAATCACGTGGGCCCCACCCGGAAATCACGTGGGCCCCACCCGGAAATCACGTGGGCCCCACCCGGAAATCACGTGGGGCCCACCCGGAAATCACGGGGGCCCCACCCGGAAATCACGTGGGCCCCACCCGGAAATCACTTGGAGCCCACCCGGAAATCACGTGGGCCCCACCCGGAAATCACGTGGGCCCCACCCGGAAATCACGTGGGCCCCACCCGGAAATCACGTGGGCTGCACGGGGAAATCACGTGGGCCCCACCCGGAAATCACTTGGGGCCCACCCGGAAATCACGTGGGCCCCACGGGGAAATCACGTGGGCCCCACCCGGAAATCACGTGGGCCCCACCCGGAAATCACGTGGGCCCCACGGGGAAATCACGTGGGCCCCACCCGGAAATCACGTGGGGCCCACCCGGAAATCACGTGGGCCCCACCCGGAAATCACGTGGGCCCCAGCCGGAAATCACGTGGGCCCCACCCGGAAATCACGTGGGCCCCACCCGGAAATCACGTGGGCCCCACGGGGAAATCACGTGGGCCCCAAGGGGAAATCACGTGGGCCCCCAGGGGAAATCACGTGGGCCCCACGGGGAAATCACGTGGGCCCCACGGGGAAATCACGTGGGCCCCACCCGGAAATCACGTGGGCCCCACCCGGAAATCACGTGGGCCCCACGGGGAAATCACGTGGGCCCCACCCGGAAATCACGTGGGGCCCACCCGGAAATCACGTGGGCCCCACCCGGAAATCACGTGGGCCCCAGCCGGAAATCACGTGGGCCCCACCCGGAAATCACGTGGGCCCCACCCGGAAATCACGTGGGCCCCACCCGGAAATCACGTGGGCCCCACGGGGAAATCACGTGGGCCCCACCCGGAAATCACGAGGGCCCACCCGGAAATCACGTGGGCCCCACGGGGAAATCACGTGGGCCCCACGGGGAAATCACGTGGGCCCCACGGGGAAATCACGTGGGCCCCACCCGGAAATCACGTGGGCCCCACCCGGAAATCACGTGGGCCCCACCCGGAAATCACGTGGGCCCCACCCGGAAATCACGTGGGGCCCACCCGGAAATCACGTGGGCCCCACCGGGAAATCACGTGGGCCCCACCCGGAAATCACGTGGGCCCCACCCGGAAATCACGTGGGCCCCACCCGGAAATCAAGTGGGCCCCACCCGGAAATCACGTGGGCCCCACCCGGAAATCCCGTGGGCCCCACCCGGAAATCACGTGGGGCCCACCCGGAAATCACGTGGGCCCCACGGGGAAATCACGTGGGCCCCACCCGGAAATCACGTGGGCCCCACCCGGAAATCACGTGGGCCCCACCCGGAAATCACGTGGGCCCCACCCGGAAATCACGTGGGCCCCACCCGGAAATGACGTGGGCCCCACCCGGAAATCACGTGGGCCCCACCCGGAAATCACGTGGGCCCCACGGGGAAATCACGTGGGCCCCACCCGGAAATCACGTGGGCCCCACCCGGAAATCACGTGGGCCCCACCCGGAAATCACGTGGGCCCCACCCGGAAATCACGTGGGCCCCACCCGGAAATCACGTGGGCCCCACGGGGAAATCACGTGGGCCCCACCCGGAAATCACGTGGGCCCCACCCGGAAATCACGTGGGCCCCACCCGGAAATCACGTGGGCCCCACGGGGAAATCACGTGGGCCCCACCCGGAAATCACGTGGGCCCCACCCGGAAATCACGTGGGCCCCACCCGGAAATCACGTGGGCCCCACCAGGAAATCACGTGGGCCCCACCCGGATATCACGTGGGCCCCACCCGGAAATCACGTTGGGCCCACCCGGAAATCACGTGGGCCCCACGGGGAAATCACGTGGGCCCCACCCGGAAATCACGTGGGCCCCACCAGGAAATCACGTGGGCCCCACCCGGAAATCACGTGGGCCCCACCCGGAAATCACGTGGGCCCCACCCGGAAATCACGTGGGGCCCACCCGGAAATCACGTGGGCCCCACCGGGAAATCACGAGGGCCCACCCGGAAATCACGTGGGCCCCACCCGGAAATCACTTGGGCCCCACCCGGAAATGACGTGGGCCCCACCCGGAAATCACGTGGGCCCCACCCGGAAATCACGTGGGCCCCACCCGGAAATCACGTGGGCCCCACGGGGAAATCACGTGGGCCCCACGGGGAAATCACGTTGGGCCCCACCCGGAAATCACGTGGGCCCCACCCGGAAATCACGTGGGCCCCACGGGGAAATCACGTGGGCCCCACCCGGAAATCACGAGGGCCCACCCGGAAATCACGTGGGCCCCACGGGGAAATCACGTGGGCCCCACGGGGAAATCACGTGGGCCCCACGGGGAAATCACGTGGGCCCCACCCGGAAATCACGTGGGCCCCACCCGGAAATCACGTGGGCCCCACCCGGAAATCACGTGGGCCCCACCCGGAAATCACGTGGGGCCCACCCGGAAATCACGTGGGCCCCACCGGGAAATCACGTGGGCCCCACCCGGAAATCACGTGGGCCCCACCCGGAAATCACGTGGGCCCCACCCGGAAATCAAGTGGGCCCCACCCGGAAATCACGTGGGCCCCACCCGGAAATCCCGTGGGCCCCACCCGGAAATCACGTGGGCCCCACCCGGAAATCACGTGGGCCCCACCCGGAAATCACGTAGGCCCCACCGGGAAATCACGTGGGCCCCACGGGGAAATCACGTGGGCCCCACCCGGAAATCACGTGGGCCCCACCCGGAAATCACGTGGGGCCCACCCGGAAATCACGAGGGCCCCACGGGGAAATCACGTGGGCCCCACCCGGAAATCACGTGGGGCCCACCCGGAAATCACGTGGGCCCCACCCGGAAATCACGTGGGCCCCACCCGGAAATCACGTGGGCCCCACCCGGAAATCACGTGGGCCCCACCCGTAAATCACGTGGGCCCCACCCGGAAATCACGTGGGCCCCACCCGGAAATCACGTGGGCCCCACCCGGAAATCACGTGGGCCCCACCCGGAAATCACGTGGGCCCCACCCGGAAATCACGTGGGCCCCACCCGGAAATCACGTGGGCCCCACCCGGAAATGACGTGGGCCCCACCCGGAAATCACGTGGGCCCCACCCGGAAATCACGTGGGCCCCACCCGGAAATCACGTGGGCCCCACGGGGAAATCACGTGGGCCCCACCCGGAAATCACGTGGGCCCCACCCGGAAATCACGTGGGCCCCACGGGGAAATCACGTGGGCCCCACCCGGAAATCACGTGGGCCCCACCCGGAAATCCCGTGGGCCCCACGGGGAAATCACGGGGGCGCCACCCGGAAATCACATGGGCCCCACGGGGAAATCACGGGGGCCCCACCCGGAAATCACATGGGCCCCACGGGGAAATCACGTGGGCCCCCAGGGGAAATCACGTGGGCCCCACCCGGAAATCACGTGGGCCCCACGGGGAAATCACGTGGGCCCCACGGGGAAATCACGTGGGCCCCACGGGGAAATCACGTGGGCCCCACCCGGAAATCACGTGGGTCCCACGGGGAAATCACGGGGGCCCCACCCGGAAATCACGTGGGCCCCACCCGGAAATCACGTGGGCCCCACGGGGAAATCACGTGGGCCCCACCCGGAAATCACGTGGGCCCCACGGAGAAATCACGTGGGCCCCACGGGGAAATCACGTGGGCCCCCAGGGGAAAACACGTGGGCCCCAAGGGGAAATCACGTGGGCCCCCAGGGGAAATCACGTGTGCCCCCAGGGGAAATCACGTGGGCCCCACCCGGAAATCACGTGGGCCCCACCCGAAAATCACGTGGGCCCCACCCGGAAATCACGTGGGCCCCACGGGGAAATCACTTGGGCCCCACCCGGAAATCACGTGGGCCCCACCCGGAAATCACGTGGGCCCCACGGGGAAATCACGTGGGCCCCACGGGGAAATCACGTGGGCCCCACCCGGAAATCACGTGGGCCCCACCCGGAAATCACGTGGGCCCCACCCGGAAATCACGTGGGCCCCACCCGGAAATGACGTGGGCCCCACCCGGAAATCACGTGGGCCACACCCGGAAATCACGTGGGCCCCACCCGGAAATCACGTGGGCCCCACGGGGAAATCACGTGGGCCCCACCCGGAAATCACGTGGGCCCCACCCGGAAATCACGTGGGCCCCACCCGGAAATCACGTGGGCCCCACCCGGAAATCACGTGGGCCCCACGGGGAAATCACGTGGGCCCCACCCGGAAATCACGTGGGCCCCACCCGGAAATCACGTGGGCCCCACCCGGAAATCACGTGGGCCCCACGGGGAAATCACGTGGGCCCCACCCGGAAATCACGTGGGCCCCACCCGGAAATCACGTGGGCCCCACCCGGAAATCACGTGGGCCCCACCCGGAAATCACGTGGGCCCCACCCGGATATCACGTGGGCCCCACCCGGAAATCACGTTGGGCCCACCCGGAAATCACGTGGGCCCCACGGGGAAATCACGTGGGCCCCACCCGGAAATCACGTGGGCCCCACCCGGAAATCACGTGGGCCCCACCCGGAAATCACGTGGGCCCCACCCGGAAATCACGTGGGCCCCACCCGGAAATCACGTGGGCCCCACCCGGAAATCACGTGGGCCCCACGGGGAAATCACGTGGGCCCCACCCGGAAATCACGTGGGCCCCACCCGGAAATCACGTGGGGCCCACCCGGAAATCACGAGGGCCCCACGGGGAAATCACGTGGGCCCCACCCGGAAATCACGTGGGGCCCACCCGGAAATCACGTGGGCCCCACCCGGAAATCACGTGGGCCCCACCCGGAAATCACGTGGGCCCCACCCGGAAATCACGTGGGCCCCACCCGGAAATCACGTGGGCCCCACCCGGAAATCACGTGGGCCCCACCCGGAAATCACGTGGGCCCCACCCGGAAATCACGTGGGCCCCACCCGGAAATCACGTGGGCCCCACCCGGAAATCACGTGGGCCTCACCCGGAAATGACGTGGGCCCCACCCGGAAATCACGTGGGCCCCACCCGGAAATCACGTGGGCCCCACCCGGAAATCACGTGGGCCCCACGGGGAAATCACGTGGGCCCCACCCGGAAATCACGTGGGCCCCACCCGGAAATCACGTGGGCCCCACGGGGAAATCACGTGGGCCCCCAGGGGAAATCACGTGGGCCCCACCCGGAAATCACGTGGGCCCCACGGGGAAATCACGGGGGCGCCACCCGGAAATCACATGGGCCCCACGGGGAAATCACGGGGGCCCCACCCGGAAATCACATGGGCCCCACGGGGAAATCACGTGGGCCCCCAGGGGAAATCACGTGGGCCCCACCCGGAAATCACGTGGGCCCCCCGGGGAAATCACGTGGGCCCCACGGGGCAATCACGTGGGCCCCACGGGGAAATCACGTGGGCCCCACCCGGAAATCACGTGGGTCCCACGGGGAAATCACGGGGGCCCCACCCGGAAATCACGTGGGCCCCACCCGGAAATCACGTGGGCCCCACGGGGAAATCACGTGGGCCCCACCCGGAAATCACGTGGGCCCCACGGAGAAATCACGTGGGCCCCACGGGGAAATCACGTGGGCCCCCAGGGGAAAACACGTGGGCCCCAAGGGGAAATCACGTGGGCCCCCAGGGGAAATCACGTGTGCCCCCAGGGGAAATCACGTGGGCCCCACCCGGAAATCACGTGGGCCCCACCCGAAAATCACGTGGGCCCCACCCGGAAATCACGTGGGCCCCACGGGGAAATCACGTGGGCCCCACCCGGAAATCACGTGGGCCCCACCCGGAAATCACGTGGGCCCAACGGGGAAATCACGTGGGACCCACCCGGAAAACACGTGGGCCCCACGGAGAAATCACGTGGGCCCCACGGGGAAATCACGTGGGCCCCACGGGGAAATCACGTGGGCCCCACCCGGAAATCACGTGGGCCCCCAGGGGAAATCACGTGGGCCCCCAGGGGAAATCACGTGGGCCCCACCCGGAAATCACGTGGGCCCCACCCGGAAATCACGTGGGCCCCACGGGGAAATCACGTGGGATCCACCCGGAAATCACGTGGGACCCACGGGGAAATCACGTGGGCCCCACCCGGAAATCACGTGGGCCCCCAGGGGAAATCACGTGGGCCCCACGGGGAAATCACGTGGGCCCCACCCGGATATCACGTGGGCCCCACGGGGAAATCACGTGGGCCACACCCGGAAATCACGTGGGCCCCACCCGGAAATCACGTGGGCCCCACCCGGAAATCACGTGGGCCCCACCCGGAAATCACGTGGGCCCCACGGGGAAATCACGTGGGCCCCACCCGGATATCACGTGGGCCCCACCCGGAAATCACGTGGGCCACACCCGGAAATCACGTGGGCCCCACGGGGAAATCACGTGGGCCCACCCGGAAATCACGTGGGCCCCACCCGGAAATCACGTGGGCCCCACCCGGAAATCACGTGGGCCCCACCCGGAAATCACGTGCGGCCCACCCGGAAATCACGTGGGCCCCACGGGGAAATCACTTGGACCCCACGGGGATATCACGTGGGCCCCACGGGGAAATCACGTGGGCCCCACCCGGAAATCACGTGGGCCCCACCCGGAAATCACGTGGGCCCCACCCGGAAATCACGTGGGCCCCACCCGGAAATCACGTGGGGCCCACCCGGAAATCACGGGGGCCCCACCCGGAAATCACGTGGGCCCCACCCGGAAATCACTTGGGGCCCACCCGGAAATCACGTGGGCCCCACGGGGAAATCACGTGGGCCCCACCCGGAAATCACGTGGGCCCCACCCGGAAATCACGTGGGCCGCACGGGGAAATCACGTGGGCCCCACCCGGAAATCACTTGGGGCCCACCCGGAAATCACGTGGGCCCCACGGGGAAATCACGTGGGCCCCACCCGGAAATCACGTGGGCCCCACCCGGAAATCACGTGGGCCCCACGGGGAAATCACGTGGGCCCCACCCGGAAATCACGTGGGGCCCACCCGGAAATCACGTGGGCCCCACCCGGAAATCACGTGGGCCCCAGCCGGAAATCACGTGGGCCCCACCCGGAAATCACGTGGGCCCCACCCGGAAATCACGTGGGCCCCACGGGGAAATCACGTGGGCCCCAAGGGGAAATCACGTGGGCCCCCAGGGGAAATCACGTGGGCCCCACGGGGAAATCACGTGGGCCCCACGGGGAAATCACGTGGGCCCCACCCGGAAATCACGTGGGCCCCACCCGGAAATCACGTGGGCCCCACGGGGAAATCACGTGGGCCCCACCCGGAAATCACGTGGGGCCCACCCGGAAATCACGTGGGCCCCACCCGGAAATCACGTGGGCCCCAGCCGGAAATCACGTGGGCCCCACCCGGAAATCACGTGGGCCCCACCCGGAAATCACGTGGGCCCCACCCGGAAATCACGTGGGCCCCACGGGGAAATCACGTGGGCCCCACCCGGAAATCACGAGGGCCCACCCGGAAATCACGTGGGCCCCACGGGGAAATCACGTGGGCCCCACGGGGAAATCACGTGGGCCCCACGGGGAAATCAGGTGGGCCCCACCCGGAAATCACGTGGGCCCCACCCGGAAATCACGTGGGCCCCACCCGGAAATCACGTGGGCCCCACCCGGAAATCACGTGGGGCCCACCCGGAAATCACGTGGGCCCCACCGGGAAATCACGTGGGCCCCACCCGGAAATCACGTGGGCCCCACCCGGAAATCACGTGGGCCCCACCCGGAAATCAAGTGGGCCCCACCCGGAAATCACGTGGGCCCCACCCGGAAATCCCGTGGGCCCCACCCGGAAATCACGTGGGGCCCACCCGGAAATCACGTGGGCCCCACGGGGAAATCACGTGGGCCCCACCCGGAAATCACGTGGGCCCCACCCGGAAATCACGTGGGCCCCACCCGGAAATCACGTGGGCCCCACCCGGAAATCACGTGGGCCCCACCCGGAAATGACGTGGGCCCCACCCGGAAATCACGTGGGCCCCACCCGGAAATCACGTGGGCCCCACGGGGAAATCACGTGGGCCCCACCCGGAAATCACGTGGGCCCCACCCGGAAATCACGTGGGCCCCACCCGGAAATCACGTGGGCCCCACCCGGAAATCACGTGGGCCCAACCCGGAAATCACGTGGGCCCCACGGGGAAATCACGTGGGCCCCACCCGGAAATCACGTGGGCCCCACCCGGAAATCACGTGGGCCCCACCCGGAAATCACGTGGGCCCCACGGGGAAATCACGTGGGCCCCACCCGGAAATCACGTGGGCCCCACCCGGAAATCACGTGGGCCCCACCCGGAAATCACGTGGGCCCCACCGGGAAATCACGTGGGCCCCACCCGGATATCACGTGGGCCCCACCCGGAAATCACGTTGGGCCCACCCGGAAATCACGTGGGCCCCACGGGGAAATCACGTGGGCCCCACCCGGAAATCACGTGGGCCCCACCCGGAAATCACGTGGGCCCCACCCGGAAATCACGTGGGCCCCACCCGGAAATCACGTGGGCCCCACCCGGAAATCACGTGGGGCCCACCCGGAAATCACGTGGGCCCCACCGGGAAATCACGAGGGCCCACCCGGAAATCACGTGGGCCCCACCCGGAAATCACTTGGGCCCCACCCGGAAATGACGTGGGCCCCACCCGGAAATCACGTGGGCCCCACCCGGAAATCACGTGGGCCCCACCCGGAAATCACGTGGGCCCCACGGGGAAATCACGTGGGCCCCACGGGGAAATCACGTGGGCCCCACCCGGAAATCACGTGGGCCCCACCCGGAAATCACGTGGGCCCCACCCGGAAATCACGTGGGCCCCACGGGGAAATCACGTGGGCCCCACGGGGAAATCACGTTGGGCCCCACCCGGAAATCACGTGGGCCCCACGGGGAAATCACGTGGGCCCCACGGGGAAATCACGTGGGCCCCACCCGGAAATCACGAGGGCCCACCCGGAAATCACGTGGGCCCCACGGGGAAATCACGTGGGCCCCACGGGGAAATCACGTGGGCCCCACGGGGAAATCACGTGGGCCCCACCCGGAAATCACGTGGGCCCCACCCGGAAATCACGTGGGCCCCACCCGGAAATCACGTGGGCCCCACCCGGAAATCACGTGGGGCCCACCCGGAAATCACGTGGGCCCCACCGGGAAATCACGTGGGCCCCACCCGGAAATCACGTGGGCCCCACCCGGAAATCACGTGGGCCCCACCCGGAAATCAAGTGGGCCCCACCCGGAAATCACGTGGGCCCCACCCGGAAATCCCGTGGGCCCCACCCGGAAATCACGTGGGCCCCACCCGGAAATCACGTGGGCCCCACCCGGAAATCACGTAGGCCCCACCGGGAAATCACGTGGGCCCCACGGGGAAATCACGTGGGCCCCACCCGGAAATCACGTGGGCCCCACCCGGAAATCACGTGGGGCCCACCCGGAAATCACGAGGGCCCCACGGGGAAATCACGTGGGCCCCACCCGGAAATCACGTGGGGCCCACCCGGAAATCACGTGGGCCCCACCCGGAAATCACGAGGGCCCCACCCGGAAATCACGTGGGCCCCACCCGGAAATCACGTGGGCCCCACCCGTAAATCACGTGGGCCCCACCCGGAAATCACGTGGGCCCCACCCGGAAATCACGTGGGCCCCACCCGGAAATCACGTGGGCCCCACCCGGAAATCACGTGGGCCCCACCCGGAAATCACGTGGGCCCCACCCGGAAATCACGTGGGCCCCACCCGGAAATGACGTGGGCCCCACCCGGAAATCACGTGGGCCCCACCCGGAAATCACGTGGGCCCCACCCGGAAATCACGTGGGCCCCACGGGGAAATCACGTGGGCCCCACCCGGAAATCACGTGGGCCCCACCCGGAAATCACGTGGGCCCCACGGTGACCTCACGTGGGCCCCCAGGGGAAATCACGTGGGCCCCACCCGGAAATCACGTGGGCCCCACGGGGAAATCACGGGGGCGCCACCCGGAAATCACATGGGCCCCACGGGGAAATCACGGGGGCCCCACCCGGAAATCACATGGGCCCCACGGGGAAATCACGTGGGCCCCCAGGGGAAATCACGTGGGCCCCACCCGGAAGTCACGTGGGCCCCACGGGGAAATCACGTGGGCCCCACGGGGAAATCACGTGGGCCCCACGGGGAAATCACGTGGGCCCCACCCGGAAATCACGTGGGTCCCACGGGGAAATCACGGGGGCCCCACCCGGAAATCACGTGGGCCCCACCCGGAAATCACGTGGGCCCCACGGGGAAATCACGTGGGCCCCACCCGGAAATCACGTGGGCCCCACGGAGAAATCACGTGGGCCCCACGGGGAAATCACCTGGGCCCCCAGGGGAAAACACGTGGGCCCCAAGGGGAAATCACGTGGGCCCCCAGGGGAAATCACGTGTGCCCCCAGGGGAAATCACGTGGGCCCCACCCGGAAATCACGTGGGCCCCACCCGAAAATCACGTGGGCCCCACCCGGAAATCACGTGGGCCCCACGGGGAAATCACGTGGGCCCCACCCGGAAATCACGTGGGCCCCACCCGGAAATCACGTGGGCCCAACGGGGAAATCACGTGGGACCCACCCGGAAAACACGTGGGCCCCACGGAGAAATCACGTGGGCCCCACGGGGAAATCACGTGGGCCCCACGGGGAAATCACGTGGGCCCCACCCGGAAATCACGTGGGCCCCCAGGGGAAATCACGTGGGCCCCCAGGGGAAATCACGTGGGCCCCACCCGGAAATCACGTGGGCCCCACCCGGAAATCACGTGGGCCCCACGGGGAAATCACGTGGGATCCACCCGGAAATCACGTGGGACCCACGGGGAAATCACGTGGGCCCCACCCGGAAATCACGTGGGCCCCCAGGGGAAATCACGTGGGCCCCACGGGGAAATCACGTGGGCCCCACCCGGATATCACGTGGGCCCCACGGGGAAATCACGTGGGCCACACCCGGAAATCACGTGGGCCCCACCCGGAAATCACGTGGGCCCCACCCGGAAATCACGTGGGCCCCACCCGGAAATCACGTGGGCCCCACGGGGAAATCACGTGGGCCCCACCCGGATATCACGTGGGCCCCACCCGGAAATCACGTGGGCCACACCCGGAAATCACGTGGGCCCCACGGGGAAATCACGTGGGCCCACCCGGAAATCACGTGGGCCCCACCCGGAAATCACGTGGGCCCCACCCGGAAATCACGTGGGCCCCACCCGGAAATCACGTGCGGCCCACCCGGAAATCACGTGGGCCCCACGGGGAAATCACTTGGGCCCCACGGGGATATCACGTGGGCCCCACGGGGAAATCACGTGGGCCCCACCCGGAAATCACGTGGGCCCCACCCGGAAATCACGTGGGCCCCACCCGGAAATCACGTGGGCCCCACCCGGAAATCACGTGGGGCCCACCCGGAAATCACGGGGGCCCCACCCGGAAATCACGTGGGCCCCACCCGGAAATCACTTGGGGCCCACCCGGAAATCACGTGGGCCCCACCCGGAAATCACGTGGGCCCCACCCGGAAATCACGTGGGCCCCACCCGGAAATCACGTGGGCCGCACGGGGAAATCACGTGGGCCCCACCCGGAAATCACTTGGGGCCCACCCGGAAATCACGTGGGCCCCACGGGGAAATCACGTGGGCCCCACCCGGAAATCACGTGGGCCCCACCCGGAAATCACGTGGGCCCCACGGGGAAATCACGTGGGCCCCACCCGGAAATCACGTGGGGCCCACCCGGAAATCACGTGGGCCCCACCCGGAAATCACGTGGGCCCCAGCCGGAAATCACGTGGGCCCCACCCGGAAATCACGTGGGCCCCACCCGGAAATCACGTGGGCCCCACGGGGAAATCACGTGGGCCCCAAGGGGAAATCACGTGGGCCCCCAGGGGAAATCACGTGGGCCCCACGGGGAAATCACGTGGGCCCCACCCGGAAATCACGTGGGCCCCACCCGGAAATCACGTGGGCCCCACGGGGAAATCACGTGGGCCCCACCCGGAAATCACGTGGGGCCCACCCGGAAATCACGTGGGCCCCACCCGGAAATCACGTGGGCCCCAGCCGGAAATCACGTGGGCCCCACCCGGAAATCACGTGGGCCCCACCCGGAAATCACGTGGGCCCCACCCGGAAATCACGTGGGCCCCACGGGGAAATCACGTGGGCCCCACCCGGAAATCACGAGGGCCCACCCGGAAATCACGTGGGCCCCACGGGGAAATCACGTGGGCCCCACGGGGAAATCACGTGGGCCCCACGGGGAAATCACGTGGGCCCCACCCGGAAATCACGTGGGCCCCACCCGGAAATCACGTGGGCCCCACCCGGAAATCACGTGGGCCCCACCCGGAAATCACGTGGGGCCCAACCGGAAATCACGTGGGCCCCACCGGGAAATCACGTGGGCCCCACCCGGAAATCACGTGGGCCCCACCCGGAAATCACGTGGGCCCCACCCGGAAATCAAGTGGGCCCCACCCGGAAATCACGTGGGCCCCACCCGGAAATCCCGTGGGCCCCACCCGGAAATCACGTGGGGCCCACCCGGAAATCACGTGGGCCCCACGGGGAAATCACGTGGGCCCCACCCGGAAATCACGTGGGCCCCACCCGGAAATCACGTGGGCCCCACCCGGAAATCACGTGGGCCCCACCCGGAAATCACGTGGGCCCCACCCGGAAATGACGTGGGCCCCACCCGGAAATCACGTGGGCCCCACCCGGAAATCACGTGGGCCCCAAGGGGAAATCACGTGGGCCCCACCCGGAAATCACGTGGGCCCCACCCGGAAATCACGTGGGCCCCACGGGGAAATCACGTGGGCCCCACCCGGAAATCACGTGGGCCCCACCCGGAAATCACGTGGGCCCCACCCGGAAATCACGTGGGCCCCACCAGGAAATCACGTGGGCCCCACCCGGATATCACGTGGGCCCCACCCGGAAATCACGTTGGGCCCACCCGGAAATCACGTGGGCCCCACGGGGAAATCACGTGGGCCCCACCCGGAAATCACGTGGGCCCCACCCGGAAATCACGTGGGCCCCACCCGGAAATCACGTGGGCCCCACCCGGAAATCACGTGGGCCCCACCCGGAAATCACGTGGGGCCCACCCGGAAATCACGTGGGCCCCACCGGGAAATCACGAGGGCCCACCCGGAAATCACGTGGGCCCCACCCGGAAATCACTTGGGCCCCACCCGGAAATGACGTGGGCCCCACCCGGAAATCACGTGGGCCCCACCCGGAAATCACGTGGGCCCCACCCGGAAATCACGTGGGCCCCACGGGGAAATCACGTGGGCCCCACGGGGAAATCACGGGGGCCCCACCCGGAAATCACGTGGGCCCCACCCGGAAATCACGTGGGCCCCACCCGGAAATCACGTGGGCCCCACGGGGAAATCACGTGGGCCCCACGGGGAAATCACGTTGGGCCCCACCCGGAAATCACGTGGGCCCCACGGGGAAATCACGTGGGCCCCACCCGGAAATCACGAGGGCCCACCCGGAAATCACGTGGGCCCCACGGGGAAATCACGTGGGCCCCACGGGGAAATCACGTGGGCCCCACGGGGAAATCACGTGGGCCCCACCCGGAAATCACGTGGGCCCCACCCGGAAATCACGTGGGCCCCACCCGGAAATCACGTGGGCCCCACCCGGAAATCACGTGGGGCCCACCCGGAAATCACGTGGGCCCCACCGGGAAATCACGTGGGCCCCACCCGGAAATCACGTGGGCCCCACCCGGAAATCACGTGGGCCCCACCCGGAAATCAAGTGGGCCCCACCCGGAAATCACGTGGGCCCCACCCGGAAATCCCGTGGGCCCCACCCGGAAATCACGTGGGCCCCACCCGGAAATCACGTGGGCCCCACCCGGAAATCACGTAGGCCCCACCGGGAAATCACGTGGGCCCCACGGGGAAATCACGTGGGCCCCACCCGGAAATCACGTGGGCCCCACCCGGAAATCACGTGGGGCCCACCCGGAAATCACGAGGGCCCCACGGGGAAATCACGTGGGCCCCACCCGGAAATCACGTGGGGCCCACCCGGAAATCACGTGGGCCCCACCCGGAAATCACGTGGGCCCCACCCGGAAATCACGTGGGCCCCACCCGGAAATCACGTGGGCCCCACCCGTAAATCACGTGGGCCCCACCCGGAAATCACGTGGGCCCCACCCGGAAATCACGTGGGCCCCACCCGGAAATCACGTGGGCCCCACCCGGAAATCACGTGGGCCCCACCCGGAAATGACGTGGGCCCCACCCGGAAATCACGTGGGCCCCACCCGGAAATCACGTGGGCCCCACCCGGAAATCACGTGGGCCCCACGGGGAAATCACGTGGGCCCCACCCGGAAATCACGTGGGCCCCACCCGGAAATCACGTGGGCCCCACGGGGAAATCACGTGGGCCCCCAGGGGAAATCACGTGGGCCCCACCCGGAAATCACGTGGGCCCCACGGGGAAATCACGGGGGCGCCACCCGGAAATCACATGGGCCCCACGGGGAAATCACGGGGGCCCCACCCGGAAATCACATGGGCCCCACGGGGAAATCACGTGGGCCCCCAGGGGAAATCACGTGGGCCCCACCCGGAAATCACGTGGGCCCCACGGGGAAATCACGTGGGCCCCACGGGGAAATCACGTGGGCCCCACGGGGAAATCACGTGGGCCCCACCCGGAAATCACGTGGGTCCCACGGGGAAATCACTGGGGCCCCACCCGGAAATCACGTGGGCCCCACCCGGAAATTACGTGGGCCCCACGGGGAAATCACGTGGGCCCCACCCGGAAATCACGTGGGCCCCACGGAGAAATCACGTGGGCCCCACGGGGAAATCACGTGGGCCCCCAGGGGAAAACACGTGGGCCCCAAGGGGAAATCACGTGGGCCCCCAGGGGAAATCACGTGTGCCCCCAGGGGAAATCACGTGGGCCCCACCCGGAAATCACGTGGGCCCCACCCGAAAATCACGTGGGCCCCACCCGGAAATCACGTGGGCCCCACGGGGAAATCACGTGGGCCCCACCCGGAAATCACGTGGGCCCCACCCGGAAATCACGTGGGCCCCACGGGGAAATCACGTGGGCCCCACGGGGAAATCACGTGGGCCCCACCCGGAAATCACGTGGGCCCCACCCGGAAATCACGTGGGCCCCACCCGGAAATCACGTGGGCCCCACCCGGAAATGACGTGGGCCCCACCCGGAAATCACGTGGGCCCCACCCGGAAATCACGTGGGCCCCACCCGGAAATCACGTGGGCCCCACGGGGAAATCACGTGGGCCCCACCCGGAAATCACGTGGGCCCCACCCGGAAATCACGTGGGCCCCACCCGGAAATCACGTGGGCCCCACCCGGAAATCACGTGGGCCCCACGGGGAAATCACGTGGGCCCCACCCGGAAATCACGTGGGCCCCACCCGGAAATCACGTGGGCCCCACCCGGAAATCACGTGGGCCCCACGGGGAAATCACGTGGGCCCCACCCGGAAATCACGTGGGCCCCACCCGGAAATCACGTGGGCCCCACCCGGAAATCACGTGGGCCCCACCCGGAAATCACGTGGGCCCCACCCGGATATCACGTGGGCCCCACCCGGAAATCACGTTGGGCCCACCCGGAAATCACGTGGGCCCCACGGGGAAATCACGTGGGCCCCACCCGGAAATCACGTGGGCCCCACCCGGAAATCACGTGGGCCCCACCCGGAAATCACGTGGGCCCCACCCGGAAATCACGTGGGCCCCACCCGGAAATCACGTGGGCCCCACCCGGAAATCACGTGGGCCCCACGGGGAAATCACGTGGGCCCCACCCGGAAATCACGTGGGCCCCACCCGGAAATCACGTGGGGCCCACCCGGAAATCACGAGGGCCCCACGGGGAAATCACGTGGGCCCCACCCGGAAATCACGTGGGCCCCACCCGGAAATCACGTGGGCCCCACCCGGAAATCACGTGGGCCCCACCCGGAAATCACGTGGGCCCCACGGGGAAATCACGTGGGCCCCACCCGGAAATCACGTGGGCCCCACCCGGAAATCACGTGGGCCCCACCCGGAAATCACGTGGGCCCCACCCGGAAATCACGTGGGCCCCACCCGGAAATCACGTGGGCCCCACCCGGAAATCACGTGGGCCCCACCCGGAAATCACGTGGGCCCCACCCGGAAATCACGTGGGCCCCACCCGGAAATCACGTGGGCCCCACCCGGAAATCACGTGGGCCCCACCCGGAAATCACGTGGGCCTCACCCGGAAATGACGTGGGCCCCACCCGGAAATCACGTGGGCCCCACCCGGAAATCACGTGGGCCCCACCCGGAAATCACGTGGGCCCCACGGGGAAATCACGTGGGCCCCACC
This sequence comes from Ovis canadensis, assembly GCF_042477335.2. Lineage (NCBI taxonomy): Eukaryota > Metazoa > Chordata > Mammalia > Artiodactyla > Bovidae > Ovis > Ovis canadensis. The sequence continues at coordinate 13,928,229 of NC_091254.1, read as the reverse complement.
CGGATATCACGTGGGCCCCACGGGGAAATCACGTGGGCCCCACGGGGAAATCACGTGGGCCCCACGGAGAAATCACGTGGGCCCCACGGGGAAATCACGTGGGCCCCACCCGGAAATCACGTGGGGCCCACCCGGAAATCACGTGGGCCCCACCCGGAAATCACGTGGGCCCCACCCGGAAATCACGTGGGCCCCACCCGGAAATCAGGTGGGCCCCACCCGGAAATCACGTGGGCCCCACCCGGAAATCACGTGGGGCCCACCCGGAAATCACGTGGGGCCCTCGGGGAAATCACGTGGGACCCACGGGGAAATCACGTGGGCCCCACCCGGAAATCACGTGGGCCCCACCCGGAAATCACGTGGGCCCCACCCGTAAATCACGTGGGCCCCACCGGGAAATCACGTGGGCCCCACCCGGAAATCACGTGGGCCCCACCCGGAAATCACGTGGGCCCCACGGGGAAATCACGAGGGCCCCACGGGGAAATCACGTGGGCCCCACCCGGATATCACGTGGGCCCCACGGGGAAATCACGTGGGCCCCACGGGCAAATCACGTGGGCCCCCAGGGGAAATCACGTGGGCCCCCAGGGGAACTCACGTGGGCCCCCAGGGGAAATCACGTGGGCCCCACCCGGAAATCACGTGGGCCCCACGGGGAAATCACGTGGGCCCCCAGGGGAAATCACGTGGGCCACCAAGGGAAATCACGTGGGCCGCACCCAGAAATCACGTGGGCCCCACGGGGAAATCACGTGGGCCCCCACCCGGAAATCACGTGGGCCCCACCCGGAAATCACGTGGGCCCCACCCGGAAATCACGTGGGCCCCACGGGGAAATCACGTGGGCCCCACGGGGAAATCACGTGGGCCCCACCCGGATATCACGTGGGCCCCACGGGGAAATCACGTGGGCCCCACGGGCAAATCACGTGGGCCCCCAGGGGAAATCACGTGGGCCCCCAGGGGAACTCACGTGGGCCCCCAGGGGAAATCACGTGGGCCCCACCCGGAAATCACGTGGGCCCCACGGGGAAATCACGTGGGCCCCCAGGGGAAATCACGTGGGCCACCAAGGGAAATCACGTGGGCCGCACCCAGAAATCACGTGGGCCCCACGGGGAAATCACGTGGGCCCCCACCCGGAAATCACGTGGGCCCCACCCGGAAATCACGTGGGCCCCACCCGGAAATCACGTGGGCCCCACCCGGAAATCACGTGGGCCCCACCCGGAAATCACGTGGGCCCCACCCGGAAATCACGTGGGCCCCACCCGGAAATCACGTGGGGCCCACCCGGAAATAACGTGGGGCCCACCCGGAAATCACGTGGGGCCCACCCGGAAATCACGTGGGCCCCACGGGGAAATCACGTGGGCCCCACCCGGAAATCACGTGGGCCCCACCCGGAAATCACGTGGGCCCCACCCGGAAATCACGTGGGCCCCACCCGTAAATCACGTGGGCCCCACCGGGAAATCACGTGGGCCCCACCCGGAAATCACGTGGGCCCCACCCGGAAATCACGTGGGCCCCACGGGGAAATCACGTGGGCCCCACCCGGAAATCACGTGGGCCCCACGGGGAAATCACGTGGGCCCCACGCGGAAATCACGTGGGGCCCACCCGGAAATCACGTGGGCCCCACGGGGAAATCACGTGGGCCCCACCCGGAAATCACGTGGGCCCCACCCGGAAATCACGTGGGCCCCACCCGGAAATCACGTGGGCCCCACCCGGAAATCACGTGGGCCCCACCCGGAAATCACGTGGGCCACACCCGGAAATCACGTGGGCCCCACCCGGAAATCACGTGGGCCCCACCCGGAAATCACGTGGGCCCCACCCGGAAATCACGTGGGCCCCACCCGGAAATCACGTGGGCCCCACCCGGAAATCACGTGGGCCCCACCCGGAAATCACGTGGGCCCCACGGGGAAATCACTTGGGCCCCACGGGGAAATCACGTGGGCCCCACGGGGAAATCACGTGGGCCCCACCCGGAAATCACGTGGGCCCCACCCGGAAATCACGTGGGCCCCACCCGGAAATCACGTGGGCCCCACGCGGAAATCACGTGGGGCCCACCCGGAAATCACGGGGGCCCCACCCGGAAATCACGTGGGCCCCACCCGGAAATCACTTGGGGCCCACCCGGAAATCACGTGGGCCCCACCCGGAAATCACGTGGGCCCCACCCGGAAATCACGTGGGCCCCACCCGGAAATCACGTGGGCCGCACGGGGAAATCACGTGGGCCCCACCCGGAAATCACGTGGGCCCCACCCGGAAATCACGTGGGCCCCACCCGGAAATCACGTGGGCCCCACCCGGAAATCACGTGGGCCCCACCGGGAAATCACGTGGGACCCACGGGGAAATCACGTGTGCCTGCAGGGGAAATCACGTGGGCCCCATTGGGATATCACGTGGGCCCCACGGGGAAATCACGTGGGCCCCAAGGGGAAATCACGTGGGCCCCCAGGGGAAATCACGTGGGCCCCACGGGGAAATCACGTGGGCCCCACGGGGAAATCACGTGGGCCCCACCCGGAAATCACGTGGGCCCCCAGGGTAAATCACGTGGGCCCCACGGGGAAATCACGTGGGCCCCACCCGGAAATCACGTGGGTCCCACCCGGAAATCACGTGGGCCCCACCCGGAAATCACGTGGGCCCCAGCCGGAAATCACGTGGGCCCCACCCGGAAATCACGTGGGCCCCACCCGGAAATCACGTGGGCCCCACGGGGAAATCACGTGGGCCCCAAGGGGAAATCACGTGGGCCCCCAGGGGAAATCACGTGGGCCCCACGGGGAAATCACGTGGGCCCCACGGGGAAATCACGTGGGCCCCACCCGGAAATCACGTGGGCCCCACCCGGAAATCACGTGGGCCCCACGGGGAAATCACGTGGGCCCCACCCGGAAATCACGTGGGGCCCACCCGGAAATCACGTGGGCCCCACCCGGAAATCACGTGGGCCCCACCCGGAAATCACGTGGGCCCCACCCGGAAATCACGTGGGCCCCATCCGGAAATCACGTGGGCCCCACGGGGAAATCACGTGGGCCCCACGGGGAAATCACGTGGGCCCCACCCGGAAATCACGTGGGCCCCACCCGGAAATCACGTGGGCCCCACCCGGAAATCACGTGGGCCCCAGCCGGAAATCACGTGGGCCCCACCCGGAAATCACGTGGGGCCCACCCGGAAATCACGTGGGCCCCACCGGGAAATCACGTGGGCCCCACCCGGAAATCACGTGGGCCCCACCCGGAAATCACGTGGGCCCCACTCGGAAATCAAGTGGGCCCCACCCGGAAATCACGTGGGCCCCACCCGGAAATCCCGTGGGCCCCACCCGGAAATCACGTGGGGCCCACCCGGAAATCACGTGGGCCCCACGGGGAAATCACGTGGGCCCCACCCGGAAATCACGTGGGCCCCACCCGGAAATCACGTGGGCCCCACCCGGAAATGACGTGGGCCCCACCCGGAAATCACGTGGGCCCCACCCGGAAATCACGTGGGCCCCACCCGGAAATCACGTGGGCCCCACGGGGAAATCACGTGGGCCCCACCCGGAAATCACGTGGGCCCCACCCGGAAATCACGTGGGCCCCACGGGGAAATCACGTGGGCCCCACCCGGAAATCACGTGGGCCCCACCCGGAAATCACGTGGGCCCCACCCGGAAATCACGTGGGCCCCACCCGGAAATCACGTGGGCCCCACCCGGAAATCACGTGGGCCCCACGGGGAAATCACGTGGGCCCCACCCGGAAATCACGTGGGCCCCACCCGGAAATCACGTGGGGCCCACCCGGAAATCACGTGGGCCCCACCGGGAAATCACGTGGGCCCCACCCGGAAATCACGTGGGCCCCACCCGGAAATCACGTGGGCCCCACCCGGAAATCACGTGGGGCCCACCCGGAAATCACGTGGGCCCCACCGGGAAATCACGTGGGCCCCACCCGGAAATCACGTGGGCCCCACCCGGAAATCACGTGGGCCCCACCCGGAAATCAAGTGGGCCCCACCCGGAAATCACGTGGGCCCCACCCGGAAATCACGTGGGCCCAACCCGGAAATCACGTGGGGCCCACCCGGAAATCACGTGGGCCCCACGGGGAAATCACGTGGGCCCCACCCGGAAATCACGTGGGCCCCACCCGGAAATCACGTGGGCCCCACCCGGAAATCACGTGGGCCCCACCCGGAAATGACGTGGGCCCCACCCGGAAATCACGTGGGCCCCACCCGGAAATCACGTGGGCCCCACCCGGAAATCACGTGGGCCCCACGGGGAAATCACGTGGGCCCCACCCGGAAATCACGTGGGCCCCACCCGGAAATCACGTGGGCCCCACCCGGAAATCACGTGGGCCCCACCCGGAAATCACGTGGGCCCCACGGGGAAATCACGTGGGCCCCACCCGGAAATCACGTGGGCCCCACCCGGAAATCACGTGGGCCCCACCCGGAAATCACGTGGGCCCCACGGGGAAATCACGTGGGCCCCACCCGGAAATCACGTGGGCCCCACCCGGAAATCACGTGGGCCCCACCCGGAAATCACGTGGGCCCCACTCGGAAATCACGTGGGCCCCACCCGGATATCACGTGGGCCCCACCCGGAAATCACGTTGGGCCCACCCGGAAATCACGTGGGCCCCACGGGGAAATCACGTGGGCCCCACCCGGAAATCACGTGGGCCCCACCCGGAAATCACGTGGGCCCCACCCGGAAATCACGTGGGCCCCACCCGGAAATCACGTGGGCCCCACCCGGAAATCACGTGGGCCCCACCCGGAAATCACGTGGGCCCCACGGGGAAATCACGTGGGCCCCACCCGGAAATCACGTGGGCCCCACCCGGAAATCACGTGGGGCCCACCCGGAAATCACGTGGGCCCCACGGGGAAATCACGTGGGCCCCACCCGGAAATCACGTGGGCCCCACCCGGAAATCACGTGGGCCCCACCCGGAAATCACGTGGGCCCCACCCGTAAATCACGTGGGCCCCACCCGGAAATCACGTGGGCCCCACCCGGAAATCACGTGGGCCCCACCCGGAAATCACGTGGGCCCCACCCGGAAATCACGTGGGCCCCACCCGGAAATCACGTGGGCCCCACCCGGAAATCACGTGGGCCCCACCCGGAAATGACGTGGGCCCCACCCGGAAATCACGTGGGCCCCACCCGGAAATCACGTGGGCCCCACCCGGAAATCACGTGGGCCCCACCCGGAAATCACGTGGGCCCCACGGGGAAATCACGTGGGCCCCACGGGGAAATCACGTGGGCCCCACCCGGAAATCACGTGGGCCCCACCCGGAAATCACGTGGGCCCCACGGGGAAATCACATGGGCCCCACCCGGAAATCACGTGGGCCCCACCCGGAAATCACGTGGGCCCCACCCGGAAATCACGTGGGCCCCACCCGGAAATCACGTGGGCCCCACCCGGAAATCACGTGGGCCCCACCCGGAAATCACGTGGGCCCCACGGGGAAATCACGTGGGCCCCACGGGGAAATCACGTGGGCCCCACCCGGAAATCACGTGGGCCCCACCCGGAAATCACGTGGGCCCCACGGGGAAATCACATGGGCCCCACCCGGAAATCACGTGGGCCCCACCCGGAAATCACGTGGGCCCCACCCGGAAATCACGTGGGCCCCACCCGGAAATCACGTGGGCCCCACCCGGAAATCACGTGGGCCCCACCCGGAAATCACGTGGGCCCCACGGGGAAATCACGTGGGCCCCACGGGGAAATCACGTGGGCCCCACCCGGAAATCACGTGGGGCCCACCCGGAAATCACGTGGGCCCCACGGGGAAATCACGTGGGCCCCACCCGGAAATCACGTGGGGCCCACCCGGAAATCACGTGGGCCCCACCCGGAAATCACGTGGGCCCCACCCGGAAATCACGTGGGCCCCACCCGTAAATCACGTGGGCCCCACCCGGAAATCACGTGGGCCCCACCCGGAAATCACGTGGGCCCCACCCGGAAATCACGTGGGCCCCACACGGAAATCACGTGGGCCCCACCCGGAAATCACGAGGGCCCACCCGGAAATCACGTGGGCCCCACGGGGAAATCACGTGGGCCCCACCCGGAAATCACGTGGGCCCCACCCGGAAATCACGTGGGCCCCACCCGGAAATCACGTGGGCCCCACGGGGAAATCACGTGGGCCCCACCCGGAAATCACGTGGGCCCCACCCGGAAATCACGTGGGCCCCACCCGGAAATCACGTGGGCCCCACCCGGAAATCACGTGGGCCCCACGGGGAAATCACGTGGGCCCCACGGGGAAATCACGTGGGCCCCACCCGGAAATCACGTGGGCCCCACCCGGAAATCACGTGGGGCCCACCCGGAAATCACGTGGGCCCCACGGGGAAATCACGTGGGCCCCACCCGGAAATCACGTGGGCCCCACCCGGAAATCACGTGGGCCCCACCCGGAAATCACGTGGGCCCCACCCGGAAATCACGTGGGCCCCACCCGGAAATCACGTGGGCCCCACCCGGAAATCACGTGGGCCCCACCCGGAAATCACGTGGGCCCCACCCGGAAATCACGTGGGCCCCACACGGAAATCACGTGGGGCCCACCCGGAAATCACGTGGGCCCCACCCGGAAATCACGTGGGCCCCACGCGGAAATCACGTGGGGCCCACCCGGAAATCACGTGGGCCCCACGGGGAAATCACGTGGGCCCCACCCGGAAATCACGTGGGCCCCACCCGGAAATCACGTGGGCCCCACGGGGAAATCACGTGGGCCCCACCCGGAAATCACGTGGGCCCCACCCGGAAATCACGTGGGCCCCACCCGGAAATCACGTGGGCCCCACCCGGAAATCACGTGGGCCCCACCCGGAAATCACGTGGGCCCCACGGGGAAATCACGTGGGCCCCACCCGGAAATCACGTGGGCCCCACCCGGAAATCACGTGGGCCCCACGGGGAAATCACGTGGGCCCCACCCGGAAATCACGTGGGCCCCACCCGGAAATCACGTGGGCCCCACGGGGAAATCACGTGGGCCCCACCCGGAAATCACGTGGGCCCCACCCGGAAATCACGTGGGCCCCACGGGGAAATCACGTGGGCCCCACCCGGAAATCACGTGGGCCCCACCCGGAAATCACGTGGGGCCCACCCGGAAATCACGTGGGCCCCACGGGGAAATCACGTGGGCCCCACCCGGAAATCACGTGGGGCCCACCCGGAAATCACGTGGGCCCCACCCGGAAATCACGTGGGCCCCACCCGGAAATCACGTGGGCCCCACCCGGAAATCACGTGGGCCCCACCCGGAAATCACGTGGGCCCCACCCGGAAATCACGTGGGCCCCACCCGGAAATCACGTGGGCCCCACCCGGAAATCACGTGGGCCCCACCCGGAAATCACGTGGGCCCCACGGGGAAATCACGTGGGCCCCACCCGGAAATCACGTGGGCCCCACCCGGAAATCACGTGGGGCCCACCCGGAAATCACGTGGGCCCCACGGGGAAATCACGTGGGCCCCACCCGGAAATCACGTGGGGCCCACCCGGAAATCACGTGGGCCCCACCCGGAAATCACGTGGGCCCCACCCGGAAATCACGTGGGCCCCACCCGGAAATCACGTGGGCCCCACCCGGAAATCAAGTGGGCCCCACCCGGAAATCACGTGGGCCCCACCCGGAAATCACGTGGGCCCCACACGGAAATCACGTGGGGCCCACCCGGAAATCACGTGGGCCCCACCCGGAAATCACGTGGGCCCCACGCGGAAATCACGTGGGGCCCACCCGGAAATCACGTGGGCCCCACGGGGAAATCACGTGGGCCCCACCCGGAAATCACGTGGGCCCCACCTGGAAATCACGTGGGCCCCACCCGGAAATCACGTGGTCCCCACCCGGAAATCACGTGGGCCCCACCCGGAAATCACGTGGGGCCCACCCGGAAATCACGTGGGCCCCACCCGGAAATCACGTGGGCCCCACCCGGAAATCACGTGGGCCCCACCCGGAAATCACGTGGGGCCCACCCGGAAATCACGTGGGCCCCACGGGGAAATCAGTTGGGCCCCACGGGGAAATCACGTGGGCCCCACGGGGAAATCACGTGGGCCCCACGGGGAAATCACGTGGGCCCCACCCGGAAATCACGTGGGCCCCACCCGGAAATCACGTGGGCCCCACCCGGAAATCACGTGGGCCCCACCCGGAAATCACGTGGGCCCCACCCGGAAATCACGTGGGCCCCACCCGGAAATCACGTGGGGCCCACCCGGAAATCACGTGGGACCCACGGGGAAATCACGTGGGCCCCACCCGGAAATCCCGTGGGGCCCACCCGGAAATCACGTGGGCCCCACCCGGAAATCACGTGGGCCCCACGGGGAAATCACGTGGGCCCCACCCGGAAATCACGTGGGCCCCAACCGGAAATCACGTGGGCCCCACGGGGAAATCACGTGGGCCCCCAGGGGAAAACACGTGGGCCCCAAGGGGAAATCACGTGGGCCCCCAGGGGAAATCACGTGTGCCCCCAGGGGAAATCACGTGGGCCCCACCCGGAAATCACGTGGGCCCCACCCGAAAATCACGTGGGCCCCACCCGGAAATCACGTGGGCCCCACGGGGAAATCACGTGGGCCCCACCCGGAAATCACGTGGGCCCCACCCGGAAATCACGTGGGCCCAACGGGGAAATCACGTGGGACCCACCCGGAAAACACGTGGGCCCCACGGAGAAATCACGTGGGCCCCACGGGGAAATCACGTGGGCCCCACGGAGAAATCACGTGGGCCCCACCCGGAAATCACGTGGGCCCCCAGGGGAAATCACGTGGGCCCCCAGGGGAAATCACGTGGGCCCCACCCGGAAATCACGTGGGCCCCACCCGGAAATCACGTGGGCCCCACGGGGAAATCACGTGGGATCCACCCGGAAATCACGTGGGCCCCACGGGGAAATCACGTGGGCCCCACCCGGAAATCACGTGGGCCCCCAGGGGAAATCACGTGGGCCCCACGGGGAAATCACGTGGGCCCCACCCGGATATCACGTGGGCCCCACGGGGAAATCACGTGGGCCCCACGGGGAAATCACGTGGGCCCCACGGAGAAATCACGTGGGCCCCACGGGGAAATCACGTGGGCCCCACCCGGAAATCACGTGGGGCCCACCCGGAAATCACGTGGGCCCCACCCGGAAATCACGTGGGCCCCACCCGGAAATCACGTGGGCCCCACCCGGAAATCACGTGGGCCCCACCCGGAAATCAGGTGGGCCCCACCCGGAAATCACGTGGGACCCACCCGGAAATCACGTGGGCCCCATCGGGAAATCACGAGGGCCCACCCGGAAATCACGTGGGCCCCACCCGGAAATCACTTGGGCCCCACCCGGAAATGACGTGGGCCCCACCCGGAAATCACGTGGGCCCCACCCGGAAATCACGTGGGCCCCACCCGGAAATCACGTGGGCCCCACGGGGAAATCACGTGGGCCCCACGGGGAAATCACGTGGGCCCCACCCGGAAATCACGTGGGCCCCACCCGGAAATCACGTGGGCCCCACCCGGAAATCACGTGGGCCCCACGGGGAAATCACGTGGGCCCCACGGGGAAATCACGTTGGGCCCCACCCGGAAATCACGTGGGCCCCACGGGGAAATCACGTGGGCCCCACGGGGAAATCACGTGGGCCCCACCCGGAAATCACGAGGGCCCACCCGGAAATCACGTGGGCCCCACGGGGAAATCACGTGGGCCCCACGGGGAAATCACGTGGGCCCCACGGGGAAATCACGTGGGCCCCACCCGGAAATCACGTGGGCCCCACCCGGAAATCACGTGGGCCCCACCCGGAAATCACGTGGGCCCCACCCGGAAATCACGTGGGGCCCACCCGGAAATCACGTGGGCCCCACCGGGAAATCACGTGGGCCCCACCCGGAAATCACGTGGGCCCCACCCGGAAATCACGTGGGCCCCACCCGGAAATCAAGTGGGCCCCACCCGGAAATCACGTGGGCCCCACCCGGAAATCCCGTGGGCCCCACCCGGAAATCACGTGGGCCCCACCCGGAAATCACGTGGGCCCCACCCGGAAATCACGTAGGCCCCACCGGGAAATCACGTGGGCCCCACGGGGAAATCACGTGGGCCCCACCCGGAAATCACGTGGGCCCCACCCGGAAATCACGTGGGGCCCACCCGGAAATCACGAGGGCCCCACGGGGAAATCACGTGGGCCCCACCCGTAAATCACGTGGGGCCCACCCGGAAATCACGTGGGCCCCACCCGGAAATCACGTGGGCCCCACCCGGAAATCACGTGGGCCCCACCCGGAAATCACGTGGGCCCCACCCGGAAATCACGTGGGCCCCACCCGGAAATCACGTGGGCCCCACCCGGAAATGACGTGGGCCCCACCCGGAAATCACGTGGGCCCCACCCGGAAATCACGTGGGCCCCACCCGGAAATCACGTGGGCCCCACGGGGAAATCACGTGGGCCCCACCCGGAAATCACGTGGGCCCCACCCGGAAATCACGTGGGCCCCACGGGGAAATCACGTGGGCCCCCAGGGGAAATCACGTGGGCCCCACCCGGAAATCACGTGGGCCCCACGGGGAAATCACGGGGGCGCCACCCGGAAATCACATGGGCCCCACGGGGAAATCACGGGGGCCCCACCCGGAAATCACATGGGCCCCACGGGGAAATCACGTGGGCCCCCAGGGGAAATCACGTGGGCCCCACCCGGAAATCACGTGGGCCCCACGGGGAAATCACGTGGGCCCCACGGGGAAATCACGTGGGCCCCACGGGGAAATCACGTGGGCCCCACCCGGAAATCACGTGGGTCCCACGGGGAAATCACGGGGGCCCCACCCGGAAATCACGTGGGCCCCACCCGGAAATCACGTGGGCCCCACGGGGAAATCACGTGGGCCCCACCCGGAAATCACGTGGGCCCCACGGAGAAATCACGTGGGCCCCACGGGGAAATCACGTGGGCCCCCAGGGGAAAACACGTGGGCCCCAAGGGGAAATCACGTGGGCCCCCAGGGGAAATCACGTGTGCCCCCAGGGGAAATCACGTGGGCCCCACCCGGAAATCACGTGGGCCCCACCCGAAAATCACGTGGGCCCCACCCGGAAATCACGTGGGCCCCACGGGGAAATCACGTGGGCCCCACCCGGAAATCACGTGGGCCCCACCCGGAAATCACGTGGGCCCAACGGGGAAATCACGTGGGACCCACCCGGAAAACACGTGGGCCCCACGGAGAAATCACGTGGGCCCCACGGGGAAATCACGTGGGCCCCACGGGGAAATCACGTGGGCCCCACCCGGAAATCACGTGGGCCCCCAGGGGAAATCACGTGGGCCCCCAGGGGAAATCACGTGGGCCCCACCCGGAAATCACGTGGGCCCCACCCGGAAATCACGTGGGCCCCACGGGGAAATCACGTGGGATCCACCCGGAAATCACGTGGGACCCACGGGGAAATCACGTGGGCCCCACCCGGAAATCACGTGGGCCCCCAGGGGAAATCACGTGGGCCCCACGGGGAAATCACGTGGGCCCCACCCGGATATCACGTGGGCCCCACGGGGAAATCACGTGGGCCACACCCGGAAATCACGTGGGCCCCACCCGGAAATCACGTGGGCCCCACCCGGAAATCACGTGGGCCCCACCCGGAAATCACGTGGGCCCCACGGGGAAATCACGTGGGCCCCACCCGGATATCACGTGGGCCCCACCCGGAAATCACGTGGGCCACACCCGGAAATCACGTGGGCCCCACGGGGAAATCACGTGGGCCCACCCGGAAATCACGTGGGCCCCACCCGGAAATCACGTGGGCCCCACCCGGAAATCACGTGGGCCCCACCCGGAAATCACGTGCGGCCCACCCGGAAATCACGTGGGCCCCACGGGGAAATCACTTGGGCCCCACGGGGATATCACGTGGGCCCCACGGGGAAATCACGTGGGCCCCACCCGGAAATCACGTGGGCCCCACCCGGAAATCACGTGGGCCCCACCCGGAAATCACGTGGGCCCCACCCGGAAATCACGTGGGGCCCACCCGGAAATCACGGGGGCCCCACCCGGAAATCACGTGGGCCCCACCCGGAAATCACTTGGGGCCCACCCGGAAATCACGTGGGCCCCACCCGGAAATCACGTGGGCCCCACCCGGAAATCACGTGGGCCCCACCCGGAAATCACGTGGGCCGCACGGGGAAATCACGTGGGCCCCACCCGGAAATCACTTGGGGCCCACCCGGAAATCACGTGGGCCCCACGGGGAAATCACGTGGGCCCCACCCGGAAATCACGTGGGCCCCACCCGGAATTCACGTGGGCCCCACGGGGAAATCACGTGGGCCCCACCCGGAAATCACGTGGGGCCCACCCGGAAATCACGTGGGCCCCACCCGGAAATCACGTGGGCCCCAGCCGGAAATCACGTGGGCCCCACCCGGAAATCACGTGGGCCCCACCCGGAAATCACGTGGGCCCCACGGGGAAATCACGTGGGCCCCAAGGGGAAATCACGTGGGCCCCCAGGGGAAATCACGTGGGCCCCACGGGGAAATCACGTGGGCCCCACGGGGAAATCACGTGGGCCCCACCCGGAAATCACGTGGGCCCCACCCGGAAATCACGTGGGCCCCACGGGGAAATCACGTGGGCCCCACCCGGAAATCACGTGGGGCCCACCCGGAAATCACGTGGGCCCCACCCGGAAATCACGTGGGCCCCAGCCGGAAATCACGTGGGCCCCACCCGGAAATCACGTGGGCCCCACCCGGAAATCACGTGGGCCCCACCCGGAAATCACGTGGGCCCCACGGGGAAATCACGTGGGCCCCACCCGGAAATCACGAGGGCCCACCCGGAAATCACGTGGGCCCCACGGGGAAATCACGTGGGCCCCACGGGGAAATCACGTGGGCCCCACGGGGAAATCACGTGGGCCCCACCCGGAAATCACGTGGGCCCCACCCGGAAATCACGTGGGCCCCACCCGGAAATCACGTGGGCCCCACCCGGAAATCACGTGGGGCCCACCCGGAAATCACGTGGGCCCCACCGGGAAATCACGTGGGCCCCACCCGGAAATCACGTGGGCCCCACCCGGAAATCACGTGGGCCCCACCCGGAAATCAAGTGGGCCCCACCCGGAAATCACGTGGGCCCCACCCGGAAATCCCGTGGGCCCCACCCGGAAATCACGTGGGGCCCACCCGGAAATCACGTGGGCCCCACGGGGAAATCACGTGGGCCCCACCCGGAAATCACGTGGGCCCCACCCGGAAATCACGTGGGCCCCACCCGGAAATCACGTGGGCCCCACCCGGAAATCACGTGGGCCCCACCCGGAAATGACGTGGGCCCCACCCGGAAATCACGTGGGCCCCACCCGGAAATCACGTGGGCCCCAAGGGGAAATCACGTGGGCCCCACCCGGAAATCACGTGGGCCCCACCCGGAAATCACGTGGGCCCCACCCGGAAATCACGTGGGCCCCACCCGGAAATCACGTGGGCCCCACCCGGAAATCACGTGGGCCCCACGGGGAAATCACGTGGGCCCCACCCGGAAATCACGTGGGCCCCACCCGGAAATCACGTGGGCCCCACCCGGAAATCACGTGGGCCCCACGGGGAAATCACGTGGGCCCCACCCGGAAATCACGTGGGCCCCACCCGGAAATCACGTGGGCCCCACCCGGAAATCACGTGGGCCCCACCAGGAAATCACGTGGGCCCCACCCGGATATCACGTGGGCCCCACCCGGAAATCACGTTGGGCCCACCCGGAAATCACGTGGGCCCCACGGGGAAATCACGTGGGCCCCACCCGGAAATCACGTGGGCCCCACCCGGAAATCACGTGGGCCCCACCCGGAAATCACGTGGGCCCCACCCGGAAATCACGTGGGCCCCACCCGGAAATCACGTGGGGCCCACCCGGAAATCACGTGGGCCCCACCGGGAAATCACGAGGGCCCACCCGGAAATCACGTGGGCCCCACCCGGAAATCACTTGGGCCCCACCCGGAAATGACGTGGGCCCCACCCGGAAATCACGTGGGCCCCACCCGGAAATCACGTGGGCCCCACCCGGAAATCACGTGGGCCCCACGGGGAAATCACGTGGGCCCCACGGGGAAATCACGGGGGCCCCACCCGGAAATCACGTGGGCCCCACCCGGAAATCACGTGGGCCCCACCCGGAAATCACGTGGGCCCCACGGGGAAATCACGTGGGCCCCACGGGGAAATCACGTTGGGCCCCACCCGGAAATCACGTGGGCCCCACCCGGAAATCACGTGGGCCCCACGGGGAAATCACGTGGGCCCCACCCGGAAATCACGAGGGCCCACCCGGAAATCACGTGGGCCCCACGGGGAAATCACGTGGGCCCCACGGGGAAATCACGTGGGCCCCACGGGGAAATCACGTGGGCCCCACCCGGAAATCACGTGGGCCCCACCCGGAAATCACGTGGGCCCCACCCGGAAATCACGTGGGCCCCACCCGGAAATCACGTGGGGCCCACCCGGAAATCACGTGGGCCCCACCGGGAAATCACGTGGGCCCCACCCGGAAATCACGTGGGCCCCACCCGGAAATCACGTGGGCCCCACCCGGAAATCAAGTGGGCCCCACCCGGAAATCACGTGGGCCCCACCCGGAAATCCCGTGGGCCCCACCCGGAAATCACGTGGGCCCCACCCGGAAATCACGTGGGCCCCACCCGGAAATCACGTAGGCCCCACCGGGAAATCACGTGGGCCCCACGGGGAAATCACGTGGGCCCCACCCGGAAATCACGTGGGCCCCACCCGGAAATCACGTGGGGCCCACCCGGAAATCACGAGGGCCCCACGGGGAAATCACGTGGGCCCCACCCGGAAATCACGTGGGGCCCACCCGGAAATCACGTGGGCCCCACCCGGAAATCACGTGGGCCCCACCCGGAAATCACGTGGGCCCCACCCGGAAATCACGTGGGCCCCACCCGTAAATCACGTGGGCCCCACCCGGAAATCACGTGGGCCCCACCCGGAAATCACGTGGGCCCCACCCGGAAATCACGTGGGCCCCACCCGGAAATCACGTGGGCCCCACCCGGAAATCACGTGGGCCCCACCCGGAAATCACGTGGGCCCCACCCGGAAATGACGTGGGCCCCACCCGGAAATCACGTGGGCCCCACCCGGAAATCACGTGGGCCCCACCCGGAAATCACGTGGGCCCCACGGGGAAATCACGTGGGCCCCACCCGGAAATCACGTGGGCCCCACCCGGAAATCACGTGGGCCCCACGGGGAAATCACGTGGGCCCCCAGGGGAAATCACGTGGGCCCCACCCGGAAATCACGTGGGCCCCACGGGGAAATCACGGGGGCGCCACCCGGAAATCACATGGGCCCCACGGGGAAATCACGGGGGCCCCACCCGGAAATCACATGGGCCCCACGGGGAAATCACGTGGGCCCCCACGGGAAATCACGTGGGCCCCACGCGGAACTCACGTGGGCCCCACGGGGAAATCACGTGGGCGCCACGGGGAAATCACGTGGGCCCCACGGGGAAATCACGTGGGCCCCACCCGGAAATCACGTGGGTCCCACGGGGAAATCACGGGGGCCCCACCCGGAAATCACGTGGGCCCCACCCGGAAATCACGTGGGCCCCACGGGGAAATCACGTGGGCCCCACCCGGAAATCACGTGGGCCCCACGGAGAAATCACGTGGGCCCCACGGGGAAATCACGTGGGCCCCCAGGGGAAAACACGTGGGCCCCAAGGGGAAATCACGTGGGCCCCCAGGGGAAATCACGTGTGCCCCCAGGGGAAATCACGTGGGCCCCACCCGGAAATCACGTGGGCCCCACCCGAAAATCACGTGGGCCCCACCCGGAAATCACGTGGGCCCCACGGGGAAATCACGTGGGCCCCACCCGGAAATCACGTGGGCCCCACCCGGAAATCACGTGGGCCCCACGGGGAAATCACGTGGGCCCCACCCGGAAATCACGTGGGCCCCACCCGGAAATCACGTGGGCCCCACCCGGAAATCACGTGGGCCCCACCCGGAAATGACGTGGGCCCCACCCGGAAATCACGTGGGCCCCACCCGGAAATCACGTGGGCCCCACCCGGAAATCACGTGGGCCCCACGGGGAAATCACGTGGGCCCCACCCGGAAATCACGTGGGCCCCACCCGGAAATCACGTGGGCCCCACCCGGAAATCACGTGGGCCCCACCCGGAAATCACGTGGGCCCCACGGGGAAATCACGTGGGCCCCACCCGGAAATCACGTGGGCCCCACCCGGAAATCACGTGGGCCCCACCCGGAAATCACGTGGGCCCCACGGGGAAATCACGTGGGCCCCACCCGGAAATCACGTGGGCCCCACCCGGAAATCACGTGGGCCCCACCCGGAAATCACGTGGGCCCCACCCGGAAATCACGTGGGCCCCACCCGGATATCACGTGGGCCCCACCCGGAAATCACGTTGGGCCCACCCGGAAATCACGTGGGCCCCACGGGGAAATCACGTGGGCCCCACCCGGAAATCACGTGGGCCCCACCCGGAAATCACGTGGGCCCCACCCGGAAATCACGTGGGCCCCACCCGGAAATCACGTGGGCCCCACCCGGAAATCACGTGGGCCCCACCCGGAAATCACGTGGGCCCCACGGGGAAATCACGTGGGCCCCACCCGGAAATCACGTGGGCCCCACCCGGAAATCACGTGGGGCCCACCCGGAAATCACGAGGGCCCCACGGGGAAATCACGTGGGCCCCACCCGGAAATCACGTGGGGCCCACCCGGAAATCACGTGGGCCCCACCCGGAAATCACGTGGGCCCCACCCGGAAATCACGTGGGCCCCACCCGGAAATCACGTGGGCCCCACCCGGAAATCACGTGGGCCCCACCCGGAAATCACGTGGGCCCCACCCGGAAATCACGTGGGCCCCACCCGGAAATCACGTGGGCCCCACGGGGAAATCACGTGGGCCCCACGGGGAAATCACGTGGGCCCCACGGAGAAATCACGTGGGCCCCACGGGGAAATCACGTGGGCCCCACCCGGAAATCACGTGGGGCCCACCCGGAAATCACGTGGGCCCCACCCGGAAATCACGTGGGCCCCACCCGGAAATCACGTGGGCCCCACCCGGAAATCAGGTGGGCCCCACCCGGAAATCACGTGGGCCCCACCCGGAAATCACGTGGGGCCCACCCGGAAATCACGTGGGGCCCACCCGGAAATCACGTGGGACCCCACGGGGAAATCACGTGGGCCCCACCCGGAAATCACGTGGGCCCCACCCGGAAATCACGTGGGCCCCACCCGTAAATCACGTGGGCCCCACCGGGAAATCACGTGGGCCCCACCCGGAAATCACGTGGGCCCCACCCGGAAATCACGTGGGCCCCACGGGGAAATCACGTGGGCCCCACGGGGAAATCACGTGGGCCCCACCCGGATATCACGTGGGCCCCACGGGGAAATCACGTGGGCCCCACGGGCAAATCACGTGGGCCCCCAGGGGAAATCACGTGGGCCCCCAGGGGAACTCACGTGGGCCCCCAGGGGAAATCACGTGGGCCCCACCCGGAAATCACGTGGGCCCCACGGGGAAATCACGTGGGCCCCCAGGGGAAATCACGTGGGCCACCAAGGGAAATCACGTGGGCCGCACCCAGAAATCACGTGGGCCCCACGGGGAAATCACGTGGGCCCCCACCCGGAAATCACGTGGGCCCCACCCGGAAATCACGTGGGCCCCACCCGGAAATCACGTGGGCCCCACCCGGAAATCACGTGGGCCCCACCCGGAAATCACGTGGGCCCCACCCGGAAATCACGTGGGCCCCACCCGGAAATCACGTGGGGCCCACCCGGAAATCACGTGGGGCCCACCCGGAAATCACGTGGGGCCCACCCGGAAATCACGTGGGCCCCACCCGGAAATCAGGTGGGCCCCACCCGGAAATCAGGTGGGCCCCACCCGGAAATCACGTGGGCCCCACCCGGAAATCACGTGGGGCCCACCCGGAAATCACGTGGGGCCCACCCGGAAATCACGTGGGCCCCACGGGGAAATCACGTGGGCCCCACCCGGAAATCACGTGGGCCCCACCCGGAAATCACGTGGGCCCCACCCGTAAATCACGTGGGCCCCACCGGGAAATCACGTGGGCCCCACCCGGAAATCACGTGGGCCCCACCCGGAAATCACGTGGGCCCCACGGGGAAATCACGTGGGCCCCACGGGGAAATCACGTGGGCCCCACCCGGATATCACGTGGGCCCCACGGGGAAATCACGTGGGCCCCACGGGCAAATCACGTGGGCCCCCAGGGGAAATCACGTGGGCCCCCAGGGGAACTCACGTGGGCCCCCAGGGGAAATCACGTGGGCCCCACCCGGAAATCACGTGGGCCCCACGGGGAAATCACGTGGGCCCCCAGGGGAAATCACGTGGGCCACCAAGGGAAATCACGTGGGCCGCACCCAGAAATCACGTGGGCCCCACGGGGAAATCACGTGGGCCCCCACCCGGAAATCACGTGGGCCCCACCCGGAAATCACGTGGGCCCCACCCGGAAATCACGTGGGCCCCACCCGGAAATCACGTGGGCCCCACCCGGAAATCACGTGGGCCCCACCCGGAAATCACGTGGGCCCCACCCGGAAATCACGTGGGGCCCACCCGGAAATCACGTGGGCCCCACCCGGAAATCACGTGGGCCCCACCCGGAAATCACGTGGGCCCCACCCGGAAATCACGTGGGCCCCACCCGGAAATCACGTGGGCCCCACCCGGAAATCACGTGGGCCCCACCCGGAAATCACGTGGGCCTCACCCGGAAATGACGTGGGCCCCACCCGGAAATCACGTGGGCCCCACCCGGAAATCACGTGGGCCCCACCCGGAAATCACGTGGGCCCCACGGGGAAATCACGTGGGCCCCACCCGGATATCACGTGGGCCCCACGGGGAAATCACGTGGGCCCCACGGGGAAATCACGTGGGCCCCACGGAGAAATCACGTGGGCCCCACGGGGAAATCACGTGGGCCCCACCCGGAAATCACGTGGGGCCCACCCGGAAATCACGTGGGCCCCACCCGGAAATCACGTGGGCCCCACCCGGAAATCACGTGGGCCCCACCCGGAAATCAGGTGGGCCCCACCCGGAAATCACGTGGGCCCCACCCGGAAATCACGTGGGGCCCACCCGGAAATCACGTGGGGCCCACCCGGAAATCACGTGGGCCCCACGGGGAAATCACGTGGGCCCCACCCGGAAATCACGTGGGCCCCACCCGGAAATCACGTGGGCCCCACCCGTAAATCACGTGGGCCCCACCGGGAAATCACGTGGGCCCCACCCGGAAATCACGTGGGCCCCACCCGGAAATCACGTGGGCCCCACGGGGAAATCACGTGGGCCCCACGGGGAAATCACGTGGGCCCCACCCGGATATCACGTGGGCCCCACGGGGAAATCACGTGGGCCCCACGGGCAAATCACGTGGGCCCCCAGGGGAAATCACGTGGGCCCCCAGGGGAACTCACGTGGGCCCCCAGGGGAAATCACGTGGGCCCCACCCGGAAATCACGTGGGCCCCACGGGGAAATCACGTGGGCCCCCAGGGGAAATCACGTGGGCCACCAAGGGAAATCACGTGGGCCGCACCCAGAAATCACGTGGGCCCCACGGGGAAATCACGTGGGCCCCCACCCGGAAATCACGTGGGCCCCACCCGGAAATCACGTGGGCCCCACCCGGAAATCACGTGGGCCCCACCCGGAAATCACGTGGGCCCCACCCGGAAATCACGTGGGCCCCACCCGGAAATCACGTGGGCCCCACCCGGAAATCACGTGGGGCCCACCCGGAAATCACGTGGGGCCCACCCGGAAATCACGTGGGGCCCACCCGGAAATCACGTGGGCCCCACGGGGAAATCACGTGGGCCCCACCCGGAAATCACGTGGGCCCCACCCGGAAATCACGTGGGCCCCACCCGGAAATCACGTGGGCCCCACCCGTAAATCACGTGGGCCCCACCGGGAAATCACGTGGGCCCCACCCGGAAATCACGTGGGCCCCACCCGGAAATCACGTGGGCCCCACGGGGAAATCACGTGGGCCCCACCCGGAAATCACGTGGGCCCCACGGGGAAATCACGTGGGCCCCACGCGGAAATCACGTGGGGCCCACCCGGAAATCACGTGGGCCCCACGGGGAAATCACGTGGGCCCCACCCGGAAATCACGTGGGCCCCACCCGGAAATCACGTGGGCCCCACCCGGAAATCACGTGGGCCCCACCCGGAAATCACGTGGGCCACACCCGGAAATCACGTGGGCCCCACCCGGAAATCACGTGGGCCCCACCCGGAAATCACGTGGGCCCCACCCGGAAATCACGTGGGCCCCACCCGGAAATCACGTGGGCCCCACCCGGAAATCACGTGGGCCCCACCCGGAAATCACGTGGGCCCCACGGGGAAATCACTTGGGCCCCACGGGGAAATCACGTGGGCCCCACGGGGAAATCACGTGGGCCCCACGGGGAAATCACGTGGGCCCCACCCGGAAATCACGTGGGCCCCACCCGGAAATCACGTGGGCCCCACGCGGAAATCACGTGGGGCCCACCCGGAAATCACGGGGGCCCCACCCGGAAATCACGTGGGCCCCACCCGGAAATCACTTGGGGCCCACCCGGAAATCACGAGGGCCCCACCCGGAAATCACGTGGGCCCCACCCGGAAATCACGTGGGCCCCACCCGGAAATCACGTGGGCCGCACGGGGAAATCACGTGGGCCCCACCCGGAAATCACGTGGGCCCCACCCGGAAATCACGTGGGCCCCACCCGGAAATCACGTGGGCCCCACCCGGAAATCACGTGGGCCCCACCGGGAAATCACGTGGGACCCACGGGGAAATCACGTGTGCCTGCAGGGGAAATCACGTGGGCCCCACTGGGATATCACGTGGGCCCCACGGGGAAATCACGTGGGCCCCAAGGGGAAATCACGTGGGCCCCCAGGGGAAATCACGTGGGCCCCACGGGGAAATCACGTGGGCCCCACGGGGAAATCACGTGGGCCCCACGGGGAAATCACGTGGGCCCCCAGGGTAAATCACGTGGGCCCCACGGGGAAATCACGTGGGCCCCACGGGGAAATCACGTGGGCCCCACCCGGAAATCACGTGGGCCCCACCCGGAAATCACGTGGGCCCCACGGGGAAATCACGTGGGCCCCACCCGGAAATCACGTGGGTCCCACCCGGAAATCACGTGGGCCCCACCCGGAAATCACGTGGGCCCCAGCCGGAAATCACGTGGGCCCCACCCGGAAATCACGTGGGCCCCACCCGGAAATCACGTGGGCCCCACGGGGAAATCACGTGGGCCCCAAGGGGAAATCACGTGGGCCCCCAGGGGAAATCACGTGGGCCCCACGGGGAAATCACGTGGGCCCCACGGGGAAATCACGTGGGCCCCACCCGGAAATCACGTGGGCCCCACCCGGAAATCACGTGGGCCCCACGGGGAAATCACGTGGGCCCCACCCGGAAATCACGTGGGGCCCACCCGGAAATCACGTGGGCCCCACCCGGAAATCACGTGGGCCCCACCCGGAAATCACGTGGGCCCCACCCGGAAATCACGTGGGCCCCATCCGGAAATCACGTGGGCCCCACGGGGAAATCACGTGGGCCCCACGGGGAAATCACGTGGGCCCCACCCGGAAATCACGTGGGCCCCACCCGGAAATCACGTGGGCCCCACCCGGAAATCACGTGGGCCCCAGCCGGAAATCACGTGGGCCCCACCCGGAAATCACGTGGGGCCCACCCGGAAATCACGTGGGCCCCACCGGGAAATCACGTGGGCCCCACCCGGAAATCACGTGGGCCCCACCCGGAAATCACGTGGGCCCCACCCGGAAATCAAGTGGGCCCCACCCGGAAATCACGTGGGCCCCACCCGGAAATCCCGTGGGCCCCACCCGGAAATCACGTGGGGCCCACCCGGAAATCACGTGGGCCCCACGGGGAAATCACGTGGGCCCCACCCGGAAATGACGTGGGCCCCACCCGGAAATCACGTGGGCCCCACCCGGAAATGACGTGGGCCCCACCCGGAAATCACGTGGGCCCCACCCGGAAATCACGTGGGCCCCACCCGGAAATCACGTGGGCCCCACGGGGAAATCACGTGGGCCCCACCCGGAAATCACGTGGGCCCCACCCGGAAATCACGTGGGCCCCACGGGGAAATCACGTGGGCCCCACCCGGAAATCACGTGGGCCCCACCCGGAAATCACGTGGGCCCCACCCGGAAATCACGTGGGCCCCACCCGGAAATCACGTGGGCCCCACCCGGAAATCACGTGGGCCCCACGGGGAAATCACGTGGGCCCCACCCGGAAATCACGTGGGCCCCACCCGGAAATCACGTGGGGCCCACCCGGAAATCACGTGGGCCCCACCGGGAAATCACGTGGGCCCCACCCGGAAATCACGTGGGCCCCACCCGGAAATCACGTGGGCCCCACCCGGAAATCACGTGGGGCCCACCCGGAAATCACGTGGGCCCCACCGGGAAATCACGTGGGCCCCACCCGGAAATCACGTGGGCCCCACCCGGAAATCACGTGGGCCCCACCCGGAAATCAAGTGGGCCCCACCCGGAAATCACGTGGGCCCCACCCGGAAATCACGTGGGCCCAACCCGGAAATCACGTGGGGCCCACCCGGAAATCACGTGGGCCCCACGGGGAAATCACGTGGGCCCCACCCGGAAATCACGTGGGCCCCACCCGGAAATCACGTGGGCCCCACCCGGAAATCACGTGGGCCCCACCCGGAAATGACGTGGGCCCCACCCGGAAATCACGTGGGCCCCACCCGGAAATCACGTGGGCCCCACCCGGAAATCACGTGGGCCCCACGGGGAAATCACGTGGGCCCCACCCGGAAATCACGTGGGCCCCACCCGGAAATCACGTGGGCCCCACCCGGAAATCACGTGGGCCCCACCCGGAAATCACGTGGGCCCCACGGGGAAATCACGTGGGCCCCACCCGGAAATCACGTGGGCCCCACCCGGAAATCACGTGGGCCCCACCCGGAAATCACGTGGGCCCCACGGGGAAATCACGTGGGCCCCACCCGGAAATCACGTGGGCCCCACCCGGAAATCACGTGGGCCCCACCCGGAAATCACGTGGGCCCCACTCGGAAATCACGTGGGCCCCACCCGGATATCACGTGGGCCCCACCCGGAAATCACGTTGGGCCCACCCGGAAATCACGTGGGCCCCACGGGGAAATCACGTGGGCCCCACCCGGAAATCACGTGGGCCCCACCCGGAAATCACGTGGGCCCCACCCGGAAATCACGTGGGCCCCACCCGGAAATCACGTGGGCCCCACCCGGAAATCACGTGGGCCCCACCCGGAAATCACGTGGGCCCCACGGGGAAATCACGTGGGCCCCACCCGGAAATCACGTGGGCCCCACCCGGAAATCACGTGGGGCCCACCCGGAAATCACGTGGGCCCCACGGGGAAATCACGTGGGCCCCACCCGGAAATCACGTGGGGCCCACCCGGAAATCACGTGGGCCCCACCCGGAAATCACGTGGGCCCCACCCGGAAATCACGTGGGCCCCACCCGTAAATCACGTGGGCCCCACCCGGAAATCACGTGGGCCCCAGCCGGAAATCACGTGGGCCCCACCCGGAAATCACGTGGGCCCCACCCGGAAATCACGTGGGCCCCACCCGGAAATCACGTGGGGCCCACCCGGAAATCACGTGGGCCCCACCCGGAAATCACGTGGGCCCCAGCCGGAAATCACGTGGGCCCCACCCGGAAATCACGTGGGCCCCACCCGGAAATCACGTGGGCCCCATCCGGAAATCACGTGGGCCCCACGGGGAAATCACGTGGGCCCCACGGGGAAATCACGTGGGCCCCACCCGGAAATCACGTGGGCCCCACCCGGAAATCACGTGGGCCCCACCCGGAAATCACGTGGGCCCCACCCGGAAATCACGTGGGCCCCACCCGGAAATCACGTGGGGCCCACCCGGAAATCACGTGGGCCCCACCGGGAAATCACGTGGGCCCCACCCGGAAATCACGTGGGCCCCACCCGGAAATCACGTGGGCCCCACTCGGAAATCAAGTGGGCCCCACCCGGAAATCACGTGGGCCCCACCCGGAAATCCCGTGGGCCCCACCCGGAAATCACGTGGGGCCCACCCGGAAATCACGTGGGCCCCACGGGGAAATCACGTGGGCCCCACCCGGAAATCACGTGGGCCCCACCCGGAAATCACGTGGGCCCCACCCGGAAATGACGTGGGCCCCACCCGGAAATCACGTGGGCCCCACCCGGAAATCACGTGGGCCCCACCCGGAAATCACGTGCGCCCCACGGGGAAATCACGTGGGCCCCACCCGGAAATCACGTGGGCCCCACCCGGAAATCACGTGGGCCCCACCCGGAAATCACGTGGGCCCCACCCGGAAATCACGTGGGCCCCACGGGGAAATCACGTGGGCCCCACCCGGAAATCACGTGGGCCCCACCCGGAAATCACGTGGGCCCCACCCGGAAATCACGTGGGCCCCACGGGGAAATCACGTGGGCCCCACCCGGAAATCACGTGGGCCCCACCCGGAAATCACGTGGGCCCCACCCGGAAATCACGTGGGCCCCACCCGGAAATCACGTGGGCCCCACCCGGAAATCACGTGGGCCCCACGGGGAAATCACGTGGGCCCCACCCGGAAATCACGAGGGCCCACCCGGAAATCACGTGGGCCCCACGGGGAAATCACGTGGGCCCCACGGGGAAATCACGTGGGCCCCACCCGGAAATCACGTGGGCCCCACCCGGAAATCACGTGGGCCCCACCCGGAAATCACGTGGGCCCCACCCGGAAATCACGTGGGCCCCACCCGGAAATCACGTGGGGCCCACCCGGAAATCACGTGGGCCCCACCGGGAAATCACGTGGGCCCCACCCGGAAATCACGTGGGCCCCACCCGGAAATCACGTGGGCCCCACCCGGAAATCAAGTGGGCCCCACCCGGAAATCACGTGGGCCCCACCCGGAAATCACGTGGGCCCAACCCGGAAATCACGTGGGGCCCACCCGGAAATCACGTGGGCCCCACGGGGAAATCACGTGGGCCCCACCCGGAAATCACGTGGGCCCCACCCGGAAATCACGTGGGCCCCACCCGGAAATCACGTGGGCCCCACCCGGAAATGACGTGGGCCCCACGCGGAAATCACGTGGGCCCCACCCGGAAATCACGTGGGCCCCACCCGGAAATCACGTGGGCCCCACGGGGAAATCACGTGGGCCCCACCCGGAAATCACGTGGGCCCCACCCGGAAATCACGTGGGCCCCACCCGGAAATCACGTGGGCCCAACCCGGAAATCACGTGGGCCCCACGGGGAAATCACGTGGGCCCCACCTGGAAATCACGTGGGCCCCACCCGGAAATCACGTGGGCCCCACCCGGAAATCACGTGGGCCCCACCCGGAAATCACGTGGGCCCCACCCGGAAATCACGTGGGCCCCACGGGGAAATCACGTGGGCCCCACCCGGAAATCACGTGGGCCCCACCCGGAAATCACGTGGGCCCCACGGGGAAATCACGTGGGCCCCACCCGGAAATCACGTGGGCCCCACCCGGAAATCACGTGGGCCCCACGGGGAAATCACGTGGGCCCCACCCGGAAATCACGTGGGCCCCACCCGGAAATCACGTGGGCCCCACGGGGAAATCACGTGGGCCCCACCCGGAAATCACGTGGGCCCCACCCGGAAATCACGTGGGGCCCACCCGGAAATCACGTGGGCCCCACGGGGAAATCACGTGGGCCCCACCCGGAAATCACGTGGGGCCCACCCGGAAATCACGTGGGCCCCACCCGGAAATCACGTGGGCCCCACCCGGAAATCACGTGGGCCCCACCCGGAAATCACGTGGGCCCCACCCGGAAATCACGTGGGCCCCACCCGGAAATCACGTGGGCCCCACCCGGAAATCACGTGGGCCCCACCCGGAAATCACGTGGGCCCCACGGGGAAATCACGTGGGCCCCACCCGGAAATCACGTGGGCCCCACCCGGAAATCACGTGGGGCCCACCCGGAAATCACGTGGGCCCCACGGGGAAATCACGTGGGCCCCACCCGGAAATCACGTGGGGCCCACCCGGAAATCACGTGGGCCCCACCCGGAAATCACGTGGGCCCCACCCGGAAATCACGTGGGCCCCACCCGGAAATCACGTGGGCCCCACCCGGAAATCAAGTGGGCCCCACCCGGAAATCACGTGGGCCCCACCCGGAAATCACGTGGGCCCCACACGGAAATCACGTGGGGCCCACCCGGAAATCACGTGGGCCCCACCCGGAAATCACGTGGGCCCCACGCGGAAATCACGTGGGGCCCACCCGGAAATCACGTGGGCCCCACGGGGAAATCACGTGGGCCCCACCCGGAAATCACGTGGGCCCCACCTGGAAATCACGTGGGCCCCACCCGGAAATCACGTGGTCCCCACCCGGAAATCACGTGGGCCCCACCCGGAAATCACGTGGGGCCCACCCGGAAATCACGTGGGCCCCACCCGGAAATCACGTGGGCCCCACCCGGAAATCACGTGGGCCCCACCCGGAAATCACGTGGGGCCCACCCGGAAATCACGTGGGCCCCACGGGGAAATCAGTTGGGCCCCACGGGGAAATCACGTGGGCCCCACGGGGAAATCACGTGGGCCCCACGGGGAAATCACGTGGGCCCCACCCGGAAATCACGTGGGCCCCACCCGGAAATCACGTGGGCCCCACCCGGAAATCACGTGGGCCCCACCCGGAAATCACGTGGGCCCCACCCGGAAATCACGTGGGCCCCACCCGGAAATCACGTGGGGCCCACCCGGAAATCACGTGGGACCCACGGGGAAATCACGTGGGCCCCACGCGGAAATCCCGTGGGGCCCACCCGGAAATCACGTGGGCCCCACCCGGAAATCACGTGGGCCCCACGGGGAAATCACGTGGGCCCCACCCGGAAATCACGTGGGCCCCACCCGGAAATCACGTGGGCCCCACGGGGAAATCACGTGGGCCCCCAGGGGAAAACACGTGGGCCCCAAGGGGAAATCACGTGGGCCCCCAGGGGAAATCACGTGTGCCCCCAGGGGAAATCACGTGGGCCCCACCCGGAAATCACGTGGGCCCCACCCGAAAATCACGTGGGCCCCACCCGGAAATCACGTGGGCCCCACGGGGAAATCACGTGGGCCCCACCCGGAAATCACGTGGGCCCCACCCGGAAATCACGTGGGCCCAACGGGGAAATCACGTGGGACCCACCCGGAAAACACGTGGGCCCCACGGAGAAATCACGTGGGCCCCACGGGGAAATCACGTGGGCCCCACGGAGAAATCACGTGGGCCCCACCCGGAAATCACGTGGGCCCCCAGGGAAAATCACGTGGGCCCCCAGGGGAAATCACGTGGGCCCCACCCGGAAATCACGTGGGCCCCACCCGGAAATCACGTGGGCCCCACGGGGAAATCACGTGGGATCCACCCGGAAATCACGTGGGACCCACGGGGAAATCACGTGGGCCCCACCCGGAAATCACGTGGGCCCCCAGGGGAAATCACGTGGGCCCCACGGGGAAATCACGTGGGCCCCACCCGGATATCACGTGGGCCCCACGGGGAAATCACGTGGGCCCCACGGGGAAATCACGTGGGCCCCACGGAGAAATCACGTGGGCCCCACGGGGAAATCACGTGGGCCCCACCCGGAAATCACGTGGGGCCCACCCGGAAATCACGTGGGCCCCACCCGGAAATCACGTGGGCCCCACCCGGAAATCACGTGGGCCCCACCCGGAAATCACGTGGGCCCCACCCGGAAATCAGGTGGGCCCCACCCGGAAATCACGTGGGCCCCACCCGGAAATCACGTGGGGCCCACCCGGAAATCACGTGGGCCCCACCCGGAAATCACGTGGGCCCCACCCGGAAATCACGTGGGCCCCACCCGGAAATCACGTGGGCCCCACACGGAAATCACGTGGGGCCCACCCGGAAATCACGTGGGACCCACGGGGAAATCACGTGGGCCCCACCCGGAAATCCCGTGGGGCCCACCCGGAAATCACGTGGGCCCCACCCGGAAATCACGTGGGCCCCACGGGGAAATCACGTGGGCCCCACCCGGAAATCACGAGGGCCCACCCGGAAATCACGTGGGCCCCACCCGGAAATCACGTGGGCCCCACCCGGAAATCACGTGGGCCCCACCCGGAAATCACGTGGGCCCCACCCGGAAATCACGTGGGCCCCACCCGGAAATGACGTGGGCCCCACCCGGAAATCACGTGGGCCCCACCCGGAAATCACGTGGGCCCCACCCGGAAATCACGTGGGCCCCACGGGGAAATCACGTGGGCCCCACCCGGAAATCACGTGGGCCCCACCCGGAAATCACGTGGGCCCCACGGGGAAATCACGTGGGCCCCCAGGGGAAATCACGTGGGCCCCACCCGGAAATCACGTGGGCCCCACGGGGAAATCACGGGGGCGCCACCCGGAAATCACATGGGCCCCACGGGGAAATCACGGGGGCCCCACCCGGAAATCACATGGGCCCCACGGGGAAATCACGTGGGCCCCCAGGGGAAATCACGTGGGCCCCACACGGAAATCACGTGGGCCCCACGGGGAAATCACGTGGGCCCCACGGGGAAATCACGTGGGCCCCACGGGGAAATCACGTGGGCCCCACCCGGAAATCACGTGGGTCCCACGGGGAAATCACGGGGGCCCCACCCGGAAATCACGTGGGCCCCACCCGGAAATCACGTGGGCCCCACGGAGAAATCACGTGGGCCCCACGGGGAAATCACGTGGGCCCCCAGGGGAAAACACGTGGGCCCCAAGGGGAAATCACGTGGGCCCCCAGGGGAAATCACGTGTGCCCCCAGGGGAAATCACGTGGGCCCCACCCGGAAATCACGTGGGCCCCACCCGAAAATCACGTGGGCCCCACCCGGAAATCACGTGGGCCCCACGGGGAAATCACGTGGGCCCCACCCGGAAATCACGTGGGCCCCACCCGGAAATCACGTGGGCCCAACGGGGAAATCACGTGGGACCCACCCGGAAAACACGTGGGCCCCACGGAGAAATCACGTGGGCCCCACGGGGAAATCACGTGGGCCCCACGGGGAAATCACGTGGGCCCCACCCGGAAATCACGTGGGCCCCCAGGGGAAATCACGTGGGCCCCCAGGGGAAATCACGTGGGCCCCACCCGGAAATCACGTGGGCCCCACCCGGAAATCACGTGGGCCCCACGGGGAAATCACGTGGGATCCACCCGGAAATCACGTGGGACCCACGGGGAAATCACGTGGGCCCCACCCGGAAATCACGTGGGCCCCCAGGGGAAATCACGTGGGCCCCACGGGGAAATCACGTGGGCCCCACCCGGATATCACGTGGGCCCCACGGGGAAATCACGTGGGCCCCACGGGGAAATCACGTGGGCCCCACGGAGAAATCACGTGGGCCCCACGGGGAAATCACGTGGGCCCCACCCGGAAATCACGTGGTGCCCACCCGGAAATCACGTGGGCCCCACCCGGAAATCACGTGGGCCCCACCCGGAAATCACGTGGGCCCCACCCGGAAATCACGTGGGCCCCACCCGGAAATCACGTGGGCCCCACCCGGAAATCACGTGGGCCCCACGGGGAAATCACGTGGGCCCCACGGGGAAATCACGTGGGCCCCACCCGGAAATCACGTGGGGCCCACCCGGAAATCACGTGGGCCCCACGGGGAAATCACGTGGGCCCCACCCGGAAATCACGTGGGGCCCACCCGGAAATCACGTGGGCCCCACCCGGAAATCACGTGGGCCCCACCCGGAAATCACGTGGGCCCCACCCGTAAATCACGTGGGCCCCACCCGGAAATCACGTGGGCCCCACCCGGAAATCACGTGGGCCCCACCCGGAAATCACGTGGGCCCCACACGGAAATCACGTGGGCCCCACCCGGAAATCACGAGGGCCCACCCGGAAATCACGTGGGCCCCACGGGGAAATCACGTGGGCCCCACCCGGAAATCACCTGGGCCCCACCCGGAAATCACGTGGGCCCCACCCGGAAATCACGTGGGCCCCACGGGGAAATCACGTGGGCCCCACCCGGAAATCACGTGGGCCCCACCCGGAAATCACGTGGGCCCCACCCGGAAATCACGTGGGCCCCACCCGGAAATCACGTGGGCCCCACGGGGAAATCACGTGGGCCCCACGGGGAAATCACGTGGGCCCCACCCGGAAATCACGTGGGCCCCACCCGGAAATCACGTGGGGCCCACCCGGAAATCACGTGGGCCCCACGGGGAAATCACGTGGGCCCCACCCGGAAATCACGTGGGCCCCACCCGGAAATCACGTGGGCCCCACCCGGAAATCACGTGGGCCCCACCCGGAAATCACGTGGGCCCCACCCGGAAATCACGTGGGCCCCACCCGGAAATCACGTGGGCCCCACCCGGAAATCACGTGGGCCCCACCCGGAAATCACGTGGGCCCCACACGGAAATCACGTGGGGCCCACCCGGAAATCACGTGGGCCCCACCCGGAAATCACGTGGGCCCCACGCGGAAATCACGTGGGGCCCACCCGGAAATCACGTGGGCCCCACGGGGAAATCACGTGGGCCCCACCCGGAAATCACGTGGGCCCCACCCGGAAATCACGTGGGCCCCACGGGGAAATCACGTGGGCCCCACCCGGAAATCACGTGGGCCCCACCCGGAAATCACGTGGGCCCCACCCGGAAATCACGTGGGCCCCACCCAGAAATCACGTGGGCCCCACCCGGAAATCACGTGGGCCCCACGGGGAAATCACGTGGGCCCCACCCGGAAATCACGTGGGCCCCACCCGGAAATCACGTGGGCCCCACGGGGAAATCACGTGGGCCCCACCCGGAAATCACGTGGGCCCCACCCGGAAATCACGTGGGCCCCACCCGGAAATCACGTGGGCCCCACCCGGAAATCACGTGGGCCCCACCCGGAAATCACGTGGGCCCCACGGGGAAATCACGTGGGCCCCACCCGGAAATCACGTGGGCCCCACCCGGAAATCACGTGGGGCCCACCCGGAAATCACGTGGGCCCCACGGGGAAATCACGTGGGCCCCACCCGGAAATCACGTGGGGCCCACCCGGAAATCACGTGGGCCCCACCCGGAAATCACGTGGGCCCCACCCGGAAATCACGTGGGCCCCACCCGGAAATCACGTGGGCCCCACCCGGAAATCACGTGGGCCCCACCCGGAAATCACGTGGGCCCCACCCGGAAATCACGTGGGCCCCACGGGGAAATCACGTGGGCCCCACCCGGAAATCACGTGGGCCCCACCCGGAAATCACGTGGGCCCCAGCCGGAAATCACGTGGGCCCCACCCGGAAATCACGTGGGCCCCACCCGGAAATCACGTGGGCCCCACCCGGAAATCACGTGGGCCCCACGGGGAAATCACGTGGGCCCCACCCGGAAATCACGTGGGCCCCACCCGGAAATCACGTGGGGCCCACCCGGAAATCACGTGGGCCCCACGGGGAAATCACGTGGGCCCCACCCGGAAATCACGTGGGGCCCACCCGGAAATCACGTGGGCCCCACCCGGAAATCACGTGGGCCCCACCCGGAAATCACGTGGGCCCCACCCGGAAATCACGTGGGCCCCACCCGGAAATCACGTGGGCCCCACCCGGAAATCACGTGGGCCCCACCCGGAAATCACGTGGGCCCCACACGGAAATCACGGGGGGCCCACCCGGAAATCACGTGGGCCCCACCCGGAAATCACGTGGGCCCCACGCGGAAATCACGTGGGGCCCACCCGGAAATCACGTGGGCCCCACGGGGAAATCACGTGGGCCCCACCCGGAAATCACGTTGGCCCCACCTGGAAATCACGTGGGCCCCACCCGGAAATCACGTGGTCCCCACCCGGAAATCACGTGGGCCCCACCCGGAAATCACGTGGGGCCCACCCGGAAATCACGTGGGCCCCACCCGGAAATCACGTGGGCCCCACCCGGAAATCACGTGGGCCCCACCCGGAAATCACGTGGGGCCCACCCGGAAATCACGTGGGCCCCACGGGGAAATCAGTTGGGCCCCACGGGGAAATCACATGGGCCCCACGGGGAAATCACGTGGGCCCCACGGGGAAATCACGTGGGCCCCACCCGGAAATCACGTGGGCCCCACCCGGAAATCACGTGGGCCCCACCCGGAAATCACGTGGGCCCCACCCGGAAATCACGTGGGCCCCACCCGGAAATCACGTGGGCCCCACCCGGAAATCACGTGGGGCCCACCCGGAAATCACGTGGGACCCACGGGGAAATCACGTGGGCCCCACCCGGAAATCCCGTGGGGCCCACCCGGAAATCACGTGGGCCCCACCCGGAAATCACGTGGGCCCCACGGGGAAATCACGTGGGCCCCACCCGGAAATCACGTGGGCCCCACCCGGAAATCACGTGGGCCCCACGGGGAAATCACGTGGGCCCCCAGGGGAAAACACGTGGGCCCCAAGGGGAAATCACGTGGGCCCCCAGGGGAAATCACGTGTGCCCCCAGGGGAAATCACGTGGGCCCCACCCGGAAATCACGTGGGCCCCACCCGAAAATCACGTGGGCCCCACCCGGAAATCACGTGGGCCCCACGGGGAAATCACGTGGGCCCCACCCGGAAATCACGTGGGCCCCACCCGGAAATCACGTGGGCCCAACGGGGAAATCACGTGGGACCCACCCGGAAAACACGTGGGCCCCACGGAGAAATCACGTGGGCCCCACGGGGAAATCACGTGGGCCCCACGGAGAAATCACGTGGGCCCCACCCGGAAATCACGTGGGCCCCCAGGGGAAATCACGTGGGCCCCCAGGGGAAATCACGTGGGCCCCACCCGGAAATCACGTGGGCCCCACCCGGAAATCACGTGGGCCCCACGGGGAAATCACGTGGGATCCACCCGGAAATCACGTGGGACCCACGGGGAAATCACGTGGGCCCCACCCGGAAATCACGTGGGCCCCCAGGGGAAATCACGTGGGCCCCACGGGGAAATCACGTGGGCCCCACCCGGATATCACGTGGGCCCCACGGGGAAATCACGTGGGCCCCACGGGGAAATCACGTGGGCCCCACGGAGAAATCACGTGGGCCCCACGGGGAAATCACGTGGGCCCCACCCGGAAATCACGTGGGGCCCACCCGGAAATCACGTGGGCCCCACCCGGAAATCACGTGGGCCCCACCCGGAAATCACGTGGGCCCCACCCGGAAATCACGTGGGCCCCACCCGGAAATCAGGTGGGCCCCACCCGGAAATCACGTGGGCCCCACCCGGAAATCACGTGGGGCCCACCCGGAAATCACGTGGGCCCCACCCGGAAATCACGTGGGCCCCACCCGGAAATCACGTGGGCCCCACCCGGAAATCACGTGGGCCCCACACGGAAATCACGTGGGGCCCACCCGGAAATCACGTGGGACCCACGGGGAAATCACGTGGGCCCCACCCGGAAATCCCGTGGGGCCCACCCGGAAATCACGTGGGCCCCACCCGGAAATCACGTGGGCCCCACGGGGAAATCACGTGGGCCCCACCCGGAAATCACGAGGGCCCACCCGGAAATCACGTGGGCCCCACCCGGAAATCACGTGGGCCCCACCCGGAAATCACGTGGGCCCCACCCGGAAATCACGTGGGCCCCACCCGGAAATCACGTGGGCCCCACCCGGAAATGACGTGGGCCCCACCCGGAAATCACGTGGGCCCCACCCGGAAATCACGTGGGCCCCACCCGGAAATCACGTGGGCCCCACGGGGAAATCACGTGGGCCCCACCCGGAAATCACGTGGGCCCCACCCGGAAATCACGTGGGCCCCACGGGGAAATCACGTGGGCCCCCAGGGGAAATCACGTGGGCCCCACCCGGAAATCACGTGGGCCCCACGGGGAAATCACGGGGGCGCCACCCGGAAATCACATGGGCCCCACGGGGAAATCACGGGGGCCCCACCCGGAAATCACATGGGCCCCACGGGGAAATCACGTGGGCCCCCAGGGGCAATCACGTGGGCCCCACCCGGAAATCACGTGGGCCCCAAGGAGAAATCACGTGGGCCCCACGGGGAAATCACGTGGGCCCCACGGGGAAATCACGTGGGCCCCACCCGGAAATCACGTGGGTCCCACGGGGAAATCACGGGGGCCCCACCCGGAAATCACGTGGGCCCCACCCGGAAATCACGTGGGCCCCACGGGGAAATCACGTGGGCCCCACCCGGAAATCACGTGGGCCCCACGGAGAAATCACGTGGGCCCCACGGGGAAATCACGTGGGCCCCCAGGGGAAAACACGTGGGCCCCAAGGGGAAATCACGTGGGCCCCCAGGGGAAATCACGTGTGCCCCCAGGGGAAATCACGTGGGCCCCACCCGGAAATCACGTGGGCCCCACCCGAAAATCACGTGGGCCCCACCCGGAAATCACGTGGGCCCCACGGGGAAATCACGTGGGCCCCACCCGGAAATCACGTGGGCCCCACCCGGAAATCACGTGGGCCCAACGGGGAAATCACGTGGGACCCACCCGGAAAACACGTGGGCCCCACGGAGAAATCACGTGGGCCCCACGGGGAAATCACGTGGGCCCCACGGGGAAATCACGTGGGCCCCACCCGGAAATCACGTGGGCCCCCAGGGGAAATCACGTGGGCCCCCAGGGGAAATCACGTGGGCCCCACCCGGAAATCACGTGGGCCCCACCCGGAAATCACGTGGGCCCCACGGGGAAATCACGTGGGATCCACCCGGAAATCACGTGGGACCCACGGGGAAATCACGTGGGCCCCACCCGGAAATCACGTGGGCCCCCAGGGGAAATCACGTGGGCCCCACGGGGAAATCACGTGGGCCCCACCCGGATATCACGTGGGCCCCACGGGGAAATCACGTGGGCCCCACGGGGAAATCACGTGGGCCCCACGGAGAAATCACGTGGGCCCCACGGGGAAATCACGTGGGCCCCACCCGGAAATCACGTGGGGCCCACCCGGAAATCACGTGGGCCCCACCCGGAAATCACGTGGGCCCCACCCGGAAATCACGTGGGCCCCACCCGGAAATCACGTGGGCCCCACCCGGAAATCACGTGGGGCCCACCCGGAAATCACGTGGGACCCACGGGGAAATCACGTGGGCCCCACCCGGAAATCCCGTGGGGCCCACCCGGAAATCACGTGGGCCCCACCCGGAAATCACGTGGGCCCCACGGGGAAATCACGTGGGCCCCACCCGGAAATCACGAGGGCCCACCCGGAAATCACGTGGGCCCCACCCGGAAATCACGTGGGCCCCACCCGGAAATCACGTGGGCCCCACCCGGAAATCACGTGGGCCCCACCCGGAAATCACGTGGGCCCCACCCGGAAATGACGTGGGCCCCACCCGGAAATCACGTGGGCCCCACCCGGAAATCACGTGGGCCCCACCCGGAAATCACGTGGGCCCCACGGGGAAATCACGTGGGCCCCACCCGGAAATCACGTGGGCCCCACCCGGAAATCACGTGGGCCCCACGGGGAAATCACGTGGGCCCCCAGGGGAAATCACGTGGGCCCCACCCGGAAATCACGTGGGCCCCACGGGGAAATCACGGGGGCGCCACCCGGAAATCACATGGGCCCCACGGGGAAATCACGGGGGCCCCACCCGGAAATCACATGGGCCCCACGGGGAAATCACGTGGGCCCCCAGGGGAAATCACGTGGGCCCCACCCGGAAATCACGTGGGCCCCACGGGGAAATCACGTGGGCCCCACGGGGAAATCACGTGGGCCCCACGGGGAAATCACGTGGGCCCCACCCGGAAATCACGTGGGTCCCACGGGGAAATCACGGGGGCCCCACCCGGAAATCACGTGGGCCCCACCCGGAAATCACGTGGGCCCCACGGGGAAATCACGTGGGCCCCACCCGGAAATCACGTGGGCCCCACGGAGAAATCACGTGGGCCCCACGGGGAAATCACGTGGGCCCCCAGGGGAAAACACGTGGGCCCCAAGGGGAAATCACGTGGGCCCCCAGGGGAAATCACGTGTGCCCCCAGGGGAAATCACGTGGGCCCCACCCGGAAATCACGTGGGCCCCACCCGAAAATCACGTGGGCCCCACCCGGAAATCACGTGGGCCCCACGGGGAAATCACGTGGGCCCCACCCGGAAATCACGTGGGCCCCACCCGGAAATCACGTGGGCCCAACGGGGAAATCACGTGGGACCCACCCGGAAAACACGTGGGCCCCACGGAGAAATCACGTGGGCCCCACAGGGAAATCACGTGGGCCCCACGGGGAAATCACGTGGGCCCCACCCGGAAATCACGTGGGCCCCCAGGGGAAATCACGTGGGCCCCCAGGGGAAATCACGTGGGCCCCACCCGGAAATCACGTGGGCCCCACCCGGAAATCACGTGGGCCCCACGGGGAAATCACGTGGGATCCACCCGGAAATCACGTGGGACCCACGGGGAAATCACGTGGGCCCCACCCGGAAATCACGTGGGCCCCCAGGGGAAATCACGTGGGCCCCACGGGGAAATCACGTGGGCCCCACCCGGATATCACGTGGGCCCCACGGGGAAATCACGTGGGCCCCACGGGGAAATCACGTGGGCCCCACGGAGAAATCACGTGGGCCCCACGGGGAAATCACGTGGGCCCCACCCGGAAATCACGTGGGGCCCACCCGGAAATCACGTGGGCCCCACCCGGAAATCACGTGGGCCCCACCCGGAAATCACGTGGGCCCCACCCGGAAATCACGTGGGCCCCACCCGGAAATCACGTGGGCCCCACGGGGAAATCACGTGGGCCCCACGGGGAAATCACGTGGGCCCCACCCGGATATCACGTGGGCCCCACGGGGAAATCACGTGGGCCCCACGGGCAAATCACGTGGGCCCCCAGGGGAAATCACGTGGGCCCCCAGGGGAACTCACGTGGGCCCCCAGGGGAAATCACGTGGGCCCCACCCGGAAATCACGTGGGCCCCACGGGGAAATCACGTGGGCCCCCAGGGGAAATCACGTGGGCCACCAAGGGAAATCACGTGGGCCGCACCCAGAAATCACGTGGGCCCCACGGGGAAATCACGTGGGCCCCCACCCGGAAATCACGTGGGCCCCACCCGGAAATCACGTGGGCCCCACCCGGAAATCACGTGGGCCCCACCCGGAAATCACGTGGGCCCCACCCGGAAATCACGTGGGCCCCACCCGGAAATCACGTGGGGCCCACCCGGAAATCACGTGGGGCCCACCCGGAAATCACGTGGGGCCCACCCGGAAATCACGTGGGCCCCACGGGGAAATCACGTGGGCCCCACCCGGAAATCACGTGGGCCCCACCCGGAAATCACGTGGGCCCCACCCGGAAATCACGTGGGCCCCACCCGTAAATCACGTGGGCCCCACCGGGAAATCACGTGGGCCCCACCCGGAAATCACGTGGGCCCCACCCGGAAATCACGTGGGCCCCACGGGGAAATCACGTGGGCCCCACCCGGAAATCACGTGGGCCCCACGGGGAAATCACGTGGGCCCCACGCGGAAATCACGTGGGGCCCACCCGGAAATCACGTGGGCCCCACGGGGAAATCACGTGGGCCCCACCCGGAAATCACGTGGGCCCCACCCGGAAATCACGTGGGCCCCACCCGGAAATCACGTGGGCCCCACCCGGAAATCACGTGGGCCCCACCCGGAAATCACGTGGGCCACACCCGGAAATCACGTGGGCCCCACGGGGAAATCACGTGGGCCCCACCCGGAAATCACGTGGGCCCCACCCGGAAATCACGTGGGCCCCACCCGGAAATCACGTGGGCCCCACCCGGAAATCACGTGGGCCCCACGGGGAAATCACGTGTGCCTGCAGGGGAAATCACGTGGGCCCCATTGGGATATCACGTGGGCCCCACGGGGAAATCACGTGGGCCCAAGGGGAAATCACGTGGGCCCCCAGGGGAAATCACGTGGGCCCCACGGGGAAATCATGTGGGCCCCACGGGGAAATCACGTGGGCCCCACCCGGAAATCACGTGGGCCCCCAGGGTAAATCACGTGGGCCCCACGGGGAAATCACGTGGGCCCCACGGGGAAATCACGTGGGCCCCACCCGGAAATCACGTGGGCCCCACCCGGAAATCACGTGGGCCCCACGGGGAAATCACGTGGGCCCCACCCGGAAATCACGTGGGGCCCACCCGGAAATCACGTGGGCCCCACCCGGAAATCACGTGGGCCCCAGCCGGAAATCACGTGGGCCCCACCCGGAAATCACGTGGGCCCCACCCGGAAATCACGTGGGCCCCACGGGGAAATCACGTGGGCCCCAAGGGGAAATCACGTGGGCCCCCAGGGGAAATCACGTGGGCCCCACGGGGAAATCACGTGGGCCCCACGGGGAAATCACGTGGGCCCCACCCGGAAATCACGTGGGCCCCACCCGGAAATCACGTGGGCCCCACGGGGAAATCACGTGGGCCCCACCCGGAAATCACGTGGGGCCCACCCGGAAATCACGTGGGCCCCACCCGGAAATCACGTGGGCCCCAGCCGGAAATCACGTGGGCCCCACCCGGAAATCACGTGGGCCCCACCCGGAAATCACGTGGGCCCCATCCGGAAATCACGTGGGCCCCACGGGGAAATCACGTGGGCCCCACGGGGAAATCACGTGGGCCCCACCCGGAAATCACGTGGGCCCCACCCGGAAATCACGTGGGCCCCACCCGGAAATCACGTGGGCCCCACCCGGAAATCACGTGGGCCCCACCCGGAAATCACGTGGGGCCCACCCGGAAATCACGTGGGCCCCACCGGGAAATCACGTGGGCCCCACCCGGAAATCACGTGGGCCCCACCCGGAAATCACGTGGGCCCCACTCGGAAATCAAGTGGGCCCCACCCGGAAATCACGTGGGCCCCACCCGGAAATCCCGTGGGCCCCACCCGGAAATCACGTGGGGCCCACCCGGAAATCACGTGGGCCCCACGGGGAAATCACGTGGGCCCCACCCGGAAATCACGTGGGCCCCACCCGGAAATCACGTGGGCCCCACCCGGAAATGACGTGGGCCCCACCCGGAAATCACGTGGGCCCCACCCGGAAATCACGTGGGCCCCACCCGGAAATCACGTGCGCCCCACGGGGAAATCACGTGGGCCCCACCCGGAAATCACGTGGGCCCCACCCGGAAATCACGTGGGCCCCACCCGGAAATCACGTGGGCCCCACCCGGAAATCACGTGGGCCCCACGGGGAAATCACGTGGGCCCCACCCGGAAATCACGTGGGCCCCACCCGGAAATCACGTGGGCCCCACCCGGAAATCACGTGGGCCCCACGGGGAAATCACGTGGGCCCCACCCGGAAATCACGTGGGCCCCACCCGGAAATCACGTGGGCCCCACCCGGAAATCACGTGGGCCCCACCCGGAAATCACGTGGGCCCCACCCGGAAATCACGTGGGCCCCACGGGGAAATCACGTGGGCCCCACCCGGAAATCACGAGGGCCCACCCGGAAATCACGTGGGCCCCACGGGGAAATCACGTGGGCCCCACGGGGAAATCACGTGGGCCCCACCCGGAAATCACGTGGGCCCCACCCGGAAATCACGTGGGCCCCACCCGGAAATCACGTGGGCCCCACCCGGAAATCACGTGGGCCCCACCCGGAAATCACGTGGGGCCCACCCGGAAATCACGTGGGCCCCACCGGGAAATCACGTGGGCCCCACCCGGAAATCACGTGGGCCCCACCCGGAAATCACGTGGGCCCCACCCGGAAATCAAGTGGGCCCCACCCGGAAATCACGTGGGCCCCACCCGGAAATCACGTGGGCCCAACCCGGAAATCACGTGGGGCCCACCCGGAAATCACGTGGGCCCCACGGGGAAATCACGTGGGCCCCACCCGGAAATCACGTGGGCCCCACCCGGAAATCACGTGGGCCCCACCCGGAAATCACGTGGGCCCCACCCGGAAATGACGTGGGCCCCACCCGGAAATCACGTGGGCCCCACCCGGAAATCACGTGGGCCCCACCCGGAAATCACGTGGGCCCCACGGGGAAATCACGTGGGCCCCACCCGGAAATCACGTGGGCCCCACCCGGAAATCACGTGGGCCCCACCCGGAAATCACGTGGGCCCCACCCGGAAATCACGTGGGCCCCACGGGGAAATCACGTGGGCCCCACCTGGAAATCACGTGGGCCCCACCCGGAAATCACGTGGGCCCCACCCGGAAATCACGTGGGCCCCACCCGGAAATCACGTGGGCCCCACGGGGAAATCACGTGGGCCCCACGGGGAAATCACGTGGGCCCCACCCGGAAATCACGTGGGCCCCACCCGGAAATCACGTGGGCCCCACGGGGAAATCACGTGGGCCCCACCCGGAAATCACGTGGGCCCCACCCGGAAATCACGTGGGCCCCACCCGGAAATCACGTGGGCCCCACCCGGAAATCACGTGGGCCCCACCCGGATATCACGTGGGCCCCACCCGGAAATCACGTTGGGCCCACCCGGAAATCACGTGGGCCCCACGGGGAAATCACGTGGGCCCCACCCGGAAATCACGTGGGCCCCACCCGGAAATCACGTGGGCCCCACCCGGAAATCACGTGGGCCCCACCCGGAAATCACGTGGGCCCCACCCGGAAATCACGTGGGCCCCACGGGGAAATCACGTGGGCCCCACGGGGAAATCACGTGGGCCCCACCCGGAAATCACGTGGGGCCCACCCGGAAATCACGTGGGCCCCACGGGGAAATCACGTGGGCCCCACCCGGAAATCACGTGGGGCCCACCCGGAAATCACGTGGGCCCCACCCGGAAATCACGTGGGCCCCACCCGGAAATCACGTGGGCCCCACCCGTAAATCACGTGGGCCCCACCCGGAAATCACGTGGGCCCCACCCGGAAATCACGTGGGCCCCACCCGGAAATCACGTGGGCCCCACACGGAAATCACGTGGGGCCCACCCGGAAATCACGTGGGCCCCACCCGGAAATCACGTGGGCCCCACGCGGAAATCACGTGGGGCCCACCCGGAAATCACGTGGGCCCCACGGGGAAATCACGTGGGCCCCACCCGGAAATCACGTGGGCCCCACCTGGAAATCACGTGGGCCCCACCCGGAAATCACGTGGTCCCCACCCGGAAATCACGTGGGCCCCACCCGGAAATCACGTGGGCCCCACCCGGAAATCACGTGGGCCCCACCCGGAAATCACGTGGGCCCCACCCGGAAATCACGTGGGGCCCACCCGGAAATCACGTGGGCCCCACGGGGAAATCAGTTGGGCCCCACGGGGAAATCACGTGGGCCCCACGGGGAAATCACGTGGGCCCCACGGGGAAATCACGTGGGCCCCACCCGGAAATCACGTGGGCCCCACCCGGAAATCACGTGGGCCCCACCCGGAAATCACGTGGGCCCCACGGGGAAATCACGTGGGCCCCACCCGGAAATCACGTGGGCCCCACCCGGAAATCACGTGGGCCCCACCCGGAAATCACGTGGGCCCCACCCGGAAATCACGTGGGCCCCACGGGGAAATCACGTGGGCCCCACCCGGAAATCACGTGGGCCCCACCCGGAAATCACGTGGGGCCCACCCGGAAATCACGTGGGCCCCACGGGGAAATCACGTGGGCCCCACCCGGAAATCACGTGGGCCCCACCCGGAAATCACGTGGGCCCCACCCGGAAATCACGTGGGCCCCACCCGGAAATCACGTGGGCCCCACCCGGAAATCACGTGGGCCCCACCCGGAAATCACGTGGGCCCCACACGGAAATCACGTGGGGCCCACCCGGAAATCACGTGGGCCCCACCCGGAAATCACGTGGGCCCCACGCGGAAATCACGTGGGGCCCACCCGGAAATCACGTGGGCCCCACGGGGAAATCACGTGGGCCCCACCCGGAAATCACGTGGGCCCCACCCGGAAATCACGTGGGCCCCACGGGGAAATCACGTGGGCCCCACCCGGAAATCACGTGGGCCCCACCCGGAAATCACGTGGGCCCCACCCGGAAATCACGTGGGCCCCACCCGGAAATCACGTGGGCCCCACGGGGAAATCACGTGGGCCCCACCCGGAAATCACGTGGGGCCCACCCGGAAATCACGTGGGCCCCACGGGGAAATCACGTGGGCTCCACCCGGAAATCACGTGGGCCCCACCCGGAAATCACGTGGGCCCCACCCGGAAATCACGTGGGCCCCACCCGGAAATCACGTGGGCCCCACCCGGAAATCACGTGGGCCCCACGGGGAAATCACGTGGGCCCCACGGGGAAATCACGTGGGCCCCACCCGGAAATCACGTGGGCCCCACCCGGAAATCACGTGGGCCCCACCCGGAAATCACGTGGGCCCCACCCGGAAATCACGTGGGCCCCACCCGGAAATCACGTGGGCCCCACCCGGAAATCACGTGGGCCCCACCCGGAAATCACGTGGGCCCCACCCGGAAATCACGTGGGGCCCACCCGGAAATCACGTGGGCCCCACCCGGAAATCACGTGGGCCCCACGCGGAAATCACGTGGGGCCCACCCGGAAATCACGTGGGCCCCACGGGGAAATCACGTGGGCCCCACCCGGAAATCACGTGGGCCCCACCCGGAAATCACGTGGGCCCCACCCGGAAATCACGTGGGCCCCACCCGGAAATCACGTGGGCCCCACGGGGAAATCACGTGGGCCCCACCCGGAAATCACGTGGGGCCCACCCGGAAATCACGTGGGCCCCACGGGGAAATCACGTGGGCCCCACCCGGAAATCACGTGGGCCCCACCCGGAAATCACGTGGGCCCCACCCGGAAATCACGTGGGCCCCACCCGGAAATCACGTGGGCCCCACGGGGAAATCACGTGGGCCCCACCCGGAAATCACGTGGGCCCCACCCGGAAATCACGTGGGGCCCACCCGGAAATCACGTGGGCCCCACGGGGAAATCACGTGGGCCCCACCCGGAAATCACGTGGGGCCCACCCGGAAATCACGTGGGCCCCACCCGGAAATCACGTGGGCCCCACCCGGAAATCACGTGGGCCCCACCCGGAAATCACGTGGGCCCCACCCGGAAATCACGTGGGCCCCACCCGGAAATCACCTGGGCCCCACCCGGAAATCACGTGGGCCCCACCCGGAAATCACGTGGGCCCCACGGGGAAATCACGTGGGCCCCACGGGGAAATCACGTGGGCCCCACCCGGAAATCACGTGGGCCCCACCCGGAAATCACGTGGGCCCCAGCCGGAAATCACGTGGGCCCCAGCCGGAAATCACGTGGGCCCCACTGGGAAATCACGTGGGCCCCACCCGGAAATCACGTGGGCCCCACCCGGAAATCACGTGGGCCCCACCCGGAAATCACGTGGGCCCCACCCGGAAATCACGTGGGCCCCACCCGGAAATCACGTGGGGCCCACCCGGAAATCACGTGGGCCCCACCCGGAAATCACGTGGGCCCCACCCGGAAATCACGTGGGCCCCACCCGGAAATCACGTGGGCCCCACGGGGAAATCACGTGGGCCCCACGGGGAAATCACGTGGGCCCCACCCGGAAATCACGTGGGCCCCACCCGGAAATCACGTGGGCCCCACCCGGAAATCACGTGGGCCCCACCCGGAAATCACGTGGGCCCCACCCGGAAATCACGTGGGCCCCACGGGGAAATCACGTGGGCCCCACCCGGAAATCACGTGGGGCCCACCCGGAAATCACGTGGGCCCCACCCGGAAATCACGTGGGGCCCACCCGGAAATCACGTGGGGCCCACCCGGAAATCACGTGGGACCCACCCGGAAATCACGTGGGCCCCACCCTGAAATCACGTGGGCCCCACCCGGAAATCACGTGGGCCCCACCCGGAAATCACGTGGGCCCCACGGGGAAATCACGTGGGCCCCACCCGGAAATCACGTGGGCCCCACCCGGAAATCACGTGGGGCCCACCCGGAAATCACGTGGGCCCCACAGGGAAATCACGTGGGCCCCACCCGGAAATCACGTGGGCCCCACCCGGAAATCACGTGGGCCCCACCCGGAAATCACGTGGGCCCCACCCGGAAATCACGTGGGCCCCAGCCGGAAATCACGTGGGGCCCACCCGGAAATCACGTGGGCCCCACCCGGAAATCACGTGGGCCCCACCCGGAAATCACGTGGGCCCCACCCGGAAATCACGTGGGCCCCACCCGGAAATCACGTGGGCCCCACCCGGAAATCACGAAACCACCTGCCTCAACTCGAGAAAATCC
This sequence comes from Ovis canadensis, assembly GCF_042477335.2. NCBI lineage: Eukaryota > Metazoa > Chordata > Mammalia > Artiodactyla > Bovidae > Ovis > Ovis canadensis. Next base: position 13,883,578 of record NC_091254.1, on the reverse strand, counting down.
AGGAGGTTCTGCCTCCAGGCGAGATGAGGCCCATTTCCGCTGAGGCTTCTCGAGGCTAATCACACCTAACCTCTGGAACTTCCAAAAGGTCCTTCACACCCCTGCTGCAACTCAAGAAGTTCCCTGACATCCCCGTCTCCACTCTAGAGGAAGCAAGCGGTTCCCGCCCACATCCAGAAGAGCCCCGTTTCCGCCTCGAAGCTTGAGATGAGGGATCCTTTCCCTGCTTGGTCTGGAAAGAATTGCCGGTGTTCCCGTCGCATCTCAAGAGGAGGCGCTCTCCACAGGAAAGGCGAGAGGAACTCCAGGGTCGTGTCACCATTCCCAGAGTTCCCCTGATGTCTCAGTCCATTCCAGAGGAACCTGTTTTCCCTGCACTGCCTCGACTTTCAGGATGAGGATCGACTACCACCACGGTCGCACGTGGGACAGCCCTGTGGGAAAGCCTTGTGGGAAAGCCTCCTGGAAAAGCCTCGAGGGAAAGCCACAGATCCCTTGATCCAGGCGATGGGAAGCGTCACACTGCTGCTACCGCTCTGGAGTAAAGCGCACGTGCATGCCCCCATTGGAGACGAGTACTTACTCCTCTGTGGAGACTCCAGAAGTACCCCAAGATCCATGTCAGCACTGGAGAGGAATTCTCAAGTTTCCGGCCCCGACTCCACACAATTCTTAGGCCTCGACATCGACGGGAGAGGAATCCCGAGAGGCCCCCGATCAACTGGCATGGGGACTGGCCTTTCGTGAGGCCACCAGAGTGGGTCCCTGAAGTACCCGTCGTAAGTCCAGAGCACCTGCCACAATTCGAGACAATCCAGGATGTTTTGCCCTCCAGGCGAGATGATGCCCATTTCCGCTGAGGCTTCTCGAGGTTAATCACACCTACTCTCTGGAACTTCCAAAAGGTCCTTCAACCATTGCTGCGACTCAGGAAGTTCCCTGACATACCCGTCTCCACTACAGAGGAAGCACGAGGGTCCCGCCCACATCCAGAGGAGCCCCGTTTCCGCCTCGTACCTCGAGATGAGAGATCCTTTCCCTGCTTGGTCGGGAAAGAATTCCTGGCATTCCCGTCGCATCTCAAGAGGAGGTCCTCTCCACAGGAAAGGCGAGAGGAACTCCAGGGTCGTGCCACCATTCGGAGAGTCCCCCAGATGTCTCAATCCATTCCAGAGGAACCTGTTTTCCCTGCACTGCCTCGACTTTCACGCTGAGGATCGACTCCCACCACGGTGGCACGTGGGACAGCCCTGTGGGAAAGCCTCGTGGGAAAGCCTTATGGGAAATCCTCGAGGGAAAGCCACAGATCCCATGATCGACGAGAAGGGAAGTGTGACACTGCTGCTACAGCTCGGGAGGAAAGCCCACGTGAATGCTCCCTCTCGAGACGAGGACTCACTACCCTGAGGAGACTCCAGAAGTACCCCAAGATCCATGTCAGCACTGGAGAGGAATCCTCAGGTTCCGGCCCCGACTCCACACAAGGTCTTGGGCCCCGGCATCGACGAGAGAGGAATACCGAGAGGCCCGCGAGCAACTCGCATGGAGACTGGCCTTTCCTGAGGCCACCAGAGCGAGTCCCTGAGGTCCCCGTCGTAAGTCGAGAGCACCTGCCGCAACTCGAGAAAATCCAGGAGGTTTTGCCCTCCAGGCGAGATGAGGCCCATTTCCGCTGAGGCTTCTCAAGGCTAATCACATCTAAACTCTGGAACTTCCAAAAGGTCCTTCACACCTTTGCTGCAACTCAAGAAGTTCCCGGACATCCCCGTCTCCACTCTAGAGGAAGCACGAGGGTCCCGCCCACATCCAGAGGAGCCCCGTTTCGCCTCATAGCTGGAGATGAGGGGTCCTTTTGCTACTTGGTCCGGAAAGAATTCTGTGAGTCCCCGTCGCATCTCAAGGGGAGGCGCTCTCCACAGGAAAGGCGAGAGGAACTCCAGGGTCGTGCCACCATTCCCAGAGTACCCCAGATGTCTCAGTCCATTACAGAGGAACCTGTTTTCCCTGCACTGCCTCGACTTTCACGCCGAGGATCGTCTCCCACCACGGTGGCACGTGGGACAGCCCTGTGGAAAGCCTCGAGGGAAAGCCACAGTTCCCTTGATGCACGTGACGGGAATCGTGACACTGCTGCTACCGCTCTGCAGGGAAGCGCACGTGCATGCCTCCTTTCGAGATGAGGACTTACTCCCCTGGGGAGACTCCAGAAGCACCCCATGATCCATGTCAGCACTTTAGAGGAATCCTCAGGTTCCGGCCACTACTCCACACAAGGTCTTAGGCCCGGCATCGACGGGAAAGGAATCCCGAGAGGCTCCCGAGTAACTCGCATGGGGACTGGCCAGTCCTAAGGCGATAAGAGCAGGTCCCTTTCGTCACCGTGGTAAGACGAGAGCACCTGCTGCATCTCGAGAAAATCCAGGAGGTTCTGCCCTCCAGGCTAGATGAGGCCCATTTCCGCTGAGGCGTTGAGGTTAATCACATCTAACCTCTAGAAAGTCCAAAGGGTCCTTCACACCCTTTCTGCAACTCAAGAAGTTCCCCGACATACCCGTCTCCACTCGAGAGGAAGCAAGAGGGCCCCGCCCACATCCAGAGGAGCCCCGTTTCCGCCTCGTAGCTCGTGATGAGGGATCCTTTGGCTGCTTGTTCGGGAAAGAATTCTGGGCATTCCTGTCGCATCTCAAGAGGAGGTGCTCTCCACAGAAAAGGCGAGAACTCCAGCGTCGTGCCACCATTCCCAGAGACCCCCAGATGTCTCAGTCCATTCCAGAGGAACCTGTTTTCCTGCACTGCCTCGACTTTCACGCCAAGGCTCGACTCCCACCACGGTGGCACGTGGGACAGCCCTGTGGGAAAGCCTCGTTGCAAAACCTCGGGGGAAAGCCTCGAGGGAAAGCCACAGATCCCTTGATCCATGCGACGGGTGCATGACATTGCTGCTACCGCTCTGGTGGAAAGCGAACGTGCATGCCCCCATTCGAGACGAGGACTTACTCCCCTGGGGAGACTCCAGAAGTACCCTAAGATCCATGTCAGCACTGGAGAGGAATCCTCAGGTTCCGACCCCGACTCCACACAAGGTCTTAGGACCCGGCATCGAAGGGAGAGGACCACGAGAGGCCCCCGAGCAACTCGCATGGGGACTGTCCTTTCCTGAGGCCACCAGAGCGGGTCCCTTAGGTCACCGTCCTAAGACGAAAGGACCTGCGGCAACTCGAGAAAATCCAGGAGGTTTTGCCCTTCAGGCTAGATGAGGCCCATTTCCGCTGAGGCCTCACGAGGCTAATCACACCTAACCTCTGGAACTTCCAAACGTCCTTCACACCCTTGCTGCAACTCAAGAAGTTCCCCGACATACCCGCCCTAACCCTAAAGGAAGCACGAGGGTCCCGCTCACATCCAGAGGAGCCCCGTTTCCGCCTCGTAGCTCGAGATGAGGGATCCTTTCTCTGCTTGGTCTGGAAAGAATTCCCGTGTCCAATCTCAAAAGGAGGAGCTCTCCACAGGAAAGGCGAGAGGAACTCCAGGGTCTTGTCACCATTCCCAGAATCCCCCAGATGTCTCAGTCCATTCCAGAGGAACCTGTGTTCCCTGCACTGCCTCGACTTTCATGCCAAGGATCGACTCCCACCAAGGCGGCACGTGGGACAGCCCTGTGGGAAAGCCTCGTGGGAAAGCCTCGTGGGAAAGCCTAGACAGAAAGGCGCAGATCCCTTGATCGACGCTATGGGAAGCGTGACACTGCTGCACCCGCTTTGGAGGAAAGCGAAAGTGCATGCCCCCTCTTGAGAAGAGGACTTACTGCCCTGGGGAGGCTCCAGAAGTAGCCCAAGTTCCATGTCAGCACTGGAGAGGAATCCTCATGTTCCGGGCTCTACTCCACAGAAGGTCTTAGTCCCCGGCATCAAAGGGAGAGGAATCCCAGGAGACCCCCGAGCAACTCGAATGGGGACTGAGCAGTCCTGAGGCCACCAGAGCGGGCCCTATCGTCACCGTCGTAAGACGACAGCATCTGCCGGAACTCGAGAAAATCCAGGATATTTTGCCCTCCAGGCTAGATGAGGACCATTTCCGATGAGGCGTCTCGAGGCTAATCACATCTAACATCTGGAACTTCCAAAGGGTGCTTCACAACCTTGCTGCAACTCAAGAAGTTCCCCGACAACCCGTCTCCATTCTAGAGGAAGCACGAGGGTCACGCCCACATCCAGAGGAGCCCAGTTTTCACCTCTTAGCTCGAGATGAGGGATCCTTTCGCTGCTTGGTCGGGAAAGAATTCTGGGCATTCCTGGCGCATCTCAAGAGGAGGCGCTCTCCAGAGGAAAGGCGAGAGGAACTCCAGGGTCTTGTCTCCATTCCCAGAGTCCCACATATCTTTCAGTCCATTCCAGAGGAACCTGTTTTCCCTTCACTGCCTCAACTTTCATGCCGAGGATCGACTCCCACCACGGTGGCACGTGGGACAGCCCTGTGGGAAAGCCTCGAGGGAAAGCCACAGATCCCTTGATTGACGCGACGGGAAGCGTGACACTGCTGCTACGGCACTGGAGGAAAGCGCACGTGCATGCCCCCATTCGAGATGAGGACTTACTCCCATGGGGAGACTGCAGAAATAACCCAAGATCCATGTCAGCACTGCAGAGGAATCCTCAGGTTCTGGCCCCGACTCCACACAAGGACTTAGGCCCCGGCATCGAAGGGAGAGGAACCCCGAGAGGCGCCCGAGCAACTCGCATGGGGACTGGCCTTTCCTGAGGCCACCAGAGTGGGTCACTTAGGTCACCGTCGTAAGACGAAAGTACCTGCGGCAACACGAGAAAATCCAGGAGGTTTTGCCCTTCAGGCTAGATGAGGCCCATTTCCGCTGAGGCGTCACGAGGCTAATCACACTTAACCTGTGGAACTTCCAAAGGTCCTTCACACCCTTGCTGCAACTCAAGAAGTTCCCCGACATACCCGGCCTAACTCTCAAGGAAGCACGACGGTCCCGCCCACATCCAGAGGAGCCCCGTTTCCGCCTCGTAGCTCGAGATGAGGGATTCTTTCTCTGCTTGGTCTGGAAAGAATTCCCGGCGTACCTGTCGAATCTCAAAAGGAGGCACTCTCCACAGGAAAGGCGAGAGGAACTCCAGGGTCTTGTCACCATTCCCAGAGACCCCAGATGTCTCAGTCCATTCCAGAGGAACCTGTGTTACCTGCACTGCCTCGACTTTCATGCCGAGGATCGACTCCCACCAAGGTGGCACGTGGGACAGCCCTGTGGGAAAGCCTCGTGGGAAAGCCTCGTGGGAAAGCCTGGAGGGAAAGCCACAGATCCCTTGATCCACGCGCCGGGAAGCGCGACACTGCTGCTACCGCTCTGGAGGAAACCGCAGGTGCATGCCCCCATTCGAGACGAGGACTTACTCCCCTGAGGAGACTCCAGAAGTACCCCAAGAACCAAGTCAGCACTGGAGAGGAATCCTCAGGTTCCCGCCCCGACTCCACACAATGTCTTAGGCCCTGGCATCGAAGGGAGAAGAATCCCAGAGGCCCGCGAGCAACTCACTGGGGGACTGGCCAGTCCCGAGGCCACCAGAGCGGGTCCCTGAGGTCCCTGTCTTAAGTCGAGAGCACCTGCCACAACTCGAGAAAATCCAGGAGGTTTTGCCCTCCAGGCGAGATGAGGCCCATTTCCACTGAGGCTTCACGAGGCTAATCACACCTAACCTCTGGAACTTCCAAAAGGTCCTTCACACCCTTGCTGCAGCTCAAGAAGTTCCCCGACATACCCGTCTCCACTCGAGAGGAAGCACGAGGGTCCCGCCCACATCCAGAGGAGCCCCGTTTCCGCCTCTTAGCTGGAGATGAGGGATCCTTTCGCTGCTTTGTCGGGAAAGAATTCTGGACGTTCCCGTCACATCTCAAGAGGAGGCGTTCTCCACAGGAAGGCGAGAGGAACTCAAGGGTCGTGCCACCATCCCAGAGTCCCCCAGGTGTCTCAGTCCATTCCAGAGGAACCTGTTTTCCCTGACTTCCTCGACTATCATGGCGAGGATCGACTCCCACCACGATGGCACCTGGGACAGCCCTGTGGGAAAGCCTCGTGGGAAAGCATCGAGGGAAAGCCACAGATCTCTTGATCCACGCGATGGGAAGCGTGACACTGCTGCTACCGCTCTGGAGGAAAGCGCTCGTGCATGCCCCCATTCAAGATGAGGACTGACTCCCCTGGGGAGACTCCAGAAGTACCCCAAGATCCATGTCAGCACTGGAGAGGAATCCTCAGGTTCTGGGCCCGACTCCACAAAAGGTCTTAGGCCCAGGCATTGACGAGAAAGGAATCCAGGAGGCCCATGAGCATCGATTGGGGACTGGCCAAACCTGAGGCCACCAGAGCGGGTCCCTAAGGTAACCGTCGTAAGACGGGAGAACCTGCTGCAACTCGAGAAAATCCAGGAGGTTCTCCCCTCCAGGCTTGATGAGGCCCATTTCTGATGAGGCATCTCTAGGCTAATCACATCTAACCTCTGGAACTTCCAAAGGGTGCTTCACAACCTTGCTGCAACTCAAGAAGTTCCCTGACATACCCGGCTCCACTCTAGAGGAAGCACGAGTGTCCTGCAAACATCCAGAGGAGCCCCGTTTCCGCCTCGTAGCTCGAGATGAGGGATCGTTTCGCTGCTTGGTCGGGAAAGAATTCCCGGCGTTCCCGTCCCATCTCAACAGGAGGCCCTCTCCACAGGAAAGGCGAGAGGAACTCCAGTGTCGTGCCACCAATCCAAGAGTCCCCCAGAATTCTCAGTCCATTCCAGAGGAACCTGTTTTCCCTGCACTGCGTCGACTTTCATGCCGAGGATCGAATCACACCACGGTGGCAAGAGGGACAGCCCTGTGGGAAAGCCTCGTGGGAAAGCCTCGTGGGAAAGCCTCGAGGGAAAGCCACAGATCCCTTGATCCAGGCGATGGGAAGCGTGACACTACTGCTACAGCTCTGGAGGAAAGCGCACGTGCATGGCCCCATTCGAGACGAGGAGTTACTCCCCTGGGGAGACTCCAGAAGTACCCAAGAACCATGTGAGCACTGGAGAGGAATCCTCAGGTTCCGGACCTGACACCACTCAAGGTCAAAGGCCCCGTCATCAAAGGGAGAGGAATCCCGAGAGGCCCCCGAGCAACTCGCATGTGGACTGGCCTTTCCTGAGGCCACCAGAGCGGGTCCCTGAGGTCCCCGTTGTAAATCGAGAGCACCTGCCGCAACTCGAGAAAATCAAGGAGGTTTTAACCTCCCGGCGAGATGAGACCCATTTCCGCTGAGGCTTCTCAAAGCTAATCACACCTAACCTCTGGAACTTCCAAAAGGTCCTTCACACCCTTACTGCTACTCAAGAAGTTGCCTGACATACCCGTCTCCACTCTAGAGGAAGCACGAGGGTCCCGGGCATATGCAGAGGAGCCCCGTTTCCGCCTCGTAGCTCGAGATGAGGGACATTTCGCCTCTTTGTCGGGAAAGAGTTCCCGGCATTCCCCTCTCACCTCAAGAGGAGGCGCTCTCCACAGGAAAGGCGAGAGGAACTCCAGGGTCGTGCTACCATTCCAAGAGTCCCCCAGATGTCTCAGTCCATACCAGAGGAACCTGTTTTCCCTGCAATGAGTCGACTTTCACGCCGAGGATTGACTCCCACCACGGGGGCACGTGGGACAGCCCTGTGGGAAAGCGTCGTGCAAAAGCCTCGAGGGAAAGCCAAAGATCCCTTGATCCAGGCGTTGGGAAGCGTGACACAGCTGCTACCGCTCTGGAGGAAAGAGCACGTGCATGCCCCCATCCGAGACGAGGACTTACTCCCCTGGGGAGACTCGAGAAGTACCCCAAGATCCATGTCAGCACTGGAGAGGAATCCTCAGGTTCTGGCCCGGCCTCCACACAAGGTTTAAGGCCCCGGCATCGAAGGGAGAGGAATCCCAAAAGGCCCGCAAGCAACTCGCATGGGGACTGGCCTTTCCTGAGGCCACCAGAGCGGGTCCCATAGGTCACCATCGTAAGTGGAGAGCACCTGCCGCAACTCGTGAAAATCCAGGAGGTTCTCCCCTCCAGGCTAGATGAGGCCCATTTCCACTGAGGATTCTCGAGGCTAATCACACCTAACCTCTGGAACTTCTTAAAGGTCCTTCAAAGCCCTGCTGCAACTCAAGAAGTTTCCCGACATACTCGTCTCCACTCGAGAGGAAGCACGAGGGTCCCGCCCACATCCAGAGGAGCCCCGTTTCCGCCTCGTAGCTCGAGATGAGGGATCCCTTCCCTGCTTGTTAGGGAAAAAATTCCCTGCGTTCCCGTCGCATCTCAAGAGGAGGCATTCTCCACAGGAAAGGCGAGAGGAATTCCAGGGTCCTGCCTCCATTCCAAGAGTCCCCCAGATGTCTCAGTCCATTCCAGAGGAACCTGTTTTCCCTGCACTGCATCGACTTCCACGCCGAGGATCGACGCACAGCACGGTGGCACGTGGGAAAGCGCTGTGGGTAAGACTCATGGAAAGCCTCGTGGGAAAGAGTCTAGGGAAAGCCACAGATCCCTTGATCCACCCTACAGGAAGCGTGACACTGTTGCTACAACTCGGGAGGAAAGCGCACGTGCATGCCCCCTCTCGAGACGAGGACTGACTCCCTGGGGGAGACTCCCGAAGTACCCCAAGACCAATGTCAGCACTGGAGAGGAATCCTCAGGTTCCGGCCATGACTACCAACAATGTCTTGGGCCCCAGCATGGACGGGAGAGGCATCCCGAGAGGCCCCCTACTAATTCGCATGGGGACTGGATTTCCTGAGGCCACCAGAGCGGGTCCCTAAGGTCCCCATCGTAAGTCGAGAGCACCTGCCGCAACTCGAGAAAATCCAGGAGGTTTTGCCCTCCAGGCGAGATGAGGCCCATTTCCGCTGAGGCTTCTCCAGGCTAATCACACCGAACCTCTGGAACTTCCAAAAGGACCTTCACACAGTTGCTGCAACACAAGAAGTTCCCCAACTACCCATCTCCACTCTAGAGGAAACACGATGGTCCCGCCCACATCGAGAGGAGCCCCGTTGCCGCATCGTAGTTCCCGATGAGGGATCCTTTCCCTGCTTGGTTGGGAAAGAATTCTGGGCGTTACAGTCGCATCTCAATAGGAGGCGCTCTCCATAGGAAAGGCGAGAGGAACTCCAGGGTCGTTCCACCATTCCCAGAGTCTTCTAGATGTCCCAGTACAGTCCAGAGGAAACTGTTTTCGACTCACACCACGGTGGCACGTGGGACGGCCCTGAGGGATAGCCTTGTGGGAAAGCCTCGTGGGAAAGCCTCATGGGAAATCCTCAGGGGAAAGACAAAGATCCCATGATCGACACGACGGGAAGGGTGACACTGCTGCTACCGCTCTGGAGGAAAGCGCACGTGCATGCCTCCATTCGAGACGCGGACTTAGTCCCCTGGGGAGACTCCAGAAGTACCCCAAGATCCATGTCAGCACTGGAGAGGAATCCTCACGTTCCGGCCCCGACTCCACACAAGGTCTTAGGCCCCGGCATCGAAGTGAGAGGAATCCCGAGAGGCCTCCTAGTAACTCGCATGGGGACTGGCCTTTCCTGAGGCCACCAGAGGGGGTCCCTGAGGTCCCCGTCCTAAGTGGAGAGAACCTGCCAGAACTAGAGAAAATCCAGGAGGTTTTGACCTCCAGGCGAGATGAGGCCCAATTCCGCTGAGGCTTCTCGAGGCTAATCACACCAAACCTCTGGAACTTCCAAAAGGTCCTTCACACCCTTACTGCAACTCAAAAAGTTCCCTGACATACCCGTTCCTCTTCCCATTCTGCCATAATTGTGATGACATCTGCATATCTAAGTTTATTGCTATTTCTTCCGGGAATCTTGATTCCAGCTCACGTATCTTCCATCCCAGCATTTTTCATGATGTAGTCTGCATATAAGTTAATAAAACAGGGTGACAATATACAGCCTTGACATACTCCTTTTCCTTTTTGGAACCAGTCTGTTGTTCCATGTCCTGCTCTAACCTTCATACAGATTTCTCAAGAGGCAGGTTAGGTGGTCTAGTATTCCCTTCTCTTTCAGAATTGTGGCTAAAACAGCAGTATAAGGACCTTTCCGATGTCAGGCCAAGGAATTGTGTTTCCAGTCATTGAGCCACACCTGATCACTGAGCACAAATTCATGAATCTGTTCCTCAAGGGGGAATGATATTTTTTTTTACACAAACTTAGTTACCTGATTTATTACCTTACCTAATTGTTCCAGCTGCTGTGAAATCCCACCTGCTTACTTGTGGCAAATCTGCTAACACCTGCCTCATTGTGGGGTGGGGGGTTCTCCCATCGAAAATTTCATAAGGACAACAACTATGGGAACGTGCAGTTACCCGTAATATGAGTAAGTCTGCCAGAAGCAAGCCCATCCATGTACAGTCAGTCTCTATGATCCATTTTGAAAGAGTCTCTTGAAGAGTTTGGTTGTTTCTTTCCACCATTCCAGAACACAGGGGCCTATATGCTGTATGTAATTTCCACTGATATTTAGAGCTTCACATACCTGTTAATTAACGCGGCTACAAAGACAGGGCCATTGTCGGATTCTATACTGGTTGGAAACCCAAGTCTGTGAATTATTTCTCAAATCAGCGAGCTACTTCATTTTCTTTTTCAGATCAGGTAGTGAAGGCCTCTGCCCAACCAGAGAAGGTACCTACTATTCTAGTAAGTAATGATAACAGGTGACTGCCTTTGCTTCCCTGAAGGGACACTCGCTTTCCCTGCATCCTGAGAACTCCACGTCTCAGCCAGTTGGAAAAGCGCTTCTTGGAGGTCATTATTCAGGGGCAATTTCCCCTGGAGCCCAGGGCCATAGGGAGCGGCTCCACACTCCCAGGGAAAGGCAGAGCCACAGCCACACATCTGTCCCATCCCCTTTGCTCTGTAGGAGAGCTCTAGTGAGCCTAGGTCTGTCAGGAAAGTTCTTGGCTCCTATGGGGACACATTCTATGTGTGAAACTGCATACAGGACCGAGGGGCCACAGGGCGCCTGTTTCTCTCGGGGCCGGAGGGGTGGGGGGCCTGAAGCAGTGCGGCCCAGCAACAGCTTCCACATCCATCCAATTGCTCTTTTCTTACCTCTGATAGAACTAGCTTTGTTCCAGCCTTTGGCAATTTGGAGGCAAGCGGGCCCCACTTCCTCCCCAAGGAGGCATGGGACCTACTTTGAGTGGAAAGGCCCCTCACGGAGCTGAACCCAGGAAGGCACCCAGTCATGTCTGACACATTGCTGCATCCTGCTTCTTCATGAGCAATACCGCGGTGCTGCCTCTGGAATATCGGTCCTCTGAGCAGACCTGGAGGTCTCCCCTTGAAGAAGCTAACCAGTTTCTTCCAAATACAGGCTTGCAAACACACACTGGGTGGCTGCCTCTTCTTCCCTGAAGGACGATCACTTTCCCCGCATCCTGTGAACTCTGCATCCCAGCCTGCTGGAAAAGCGCTTCTTGGAGGTCATTTTTCAGGGACAATTTTCCCTGGAGCCCGGGGCTGTAGGCAGGGCCCCATGCTCGCTGGGAAAGGCAGAGTCACATCCACAGTCTGTTCTATCCCTTTTGCCCTGTAGGAGAGCTCTAGTGAGCCTAGGTCTGTCAGGAAAATTCTTGGCTCCTATGGGGACACACCCTGTGTGTTAACCTGCATATCGGACCTAGGGGCCACAGGGCGCCCGTTCCTCTCGGGGGGGACCCTGAAGTGGTGCGGCCCAACAACAGCCTGAACATGCATCCAATTGTTCTTTTCTTCCTTCTGATAGAGCTAGCTTTGCTTCTCACTTTGGCATTTCGGATGCCAGGGGCAGCCCCACCGCTGTTGTCCTGGGGTCTATTGGAGGTTCCAGCTCTATTGGACCCCAGCATGGCACCCGACCCCCTCAGACACACTCCCGCAGCCTCCTTCCCCATGGGCAGGACTGTTCTGACCTAGGAATGTGTTCCCAAGGCTCAGAAAATGCAGGGAGACACACGGCCCTGACTCTGGAACTGAGGCCGTTGGAGCAGGCCTGGAGGTCTGACGTCTGAGACGCAAACACTTGCTGCAAGATACAGGTGTGAAAACACACTCTCTGGGGCTGCCTTTCCTTCCTCCAAGGAAGATAGCTTTTCCAGTCTCCTCCGTGCTGAGTCATACAAGGCTGGAAAGGTCTGGCTTAGAGGGCATTTCTCAGCGGCAATGGCCCCTGAGGCCCTGCACCCAGGGAGGGATCCTACCCTCCCAGGGGAAGTCAAAGCAACCTCCAAACAGCTGTTCTATCATGTTTCCTCTGCAGGAGGGAGCTAGTGAGCCCAGGTCTGTCTGGAACGTTCTTGGATCCTGCGGGGAAATCATCCTGGGAGCCCACCTGGATACCAGTCGTAGGGGCTAACATTTGCATTTTTCTTCCTTGGAGCCCTAACGCAGTACAGCCTAGCAACTGCTTGAAAATCCATCCTGTTGCTGTTTTCTTCCCTCTGACAGAGCGAGCTTTGCTCCCCACTTTGGGATTTCAGAAGCAAGGTGGTGGCCTGCAACTCCTTGCCTGGGGTCCATTGGAGGTGCAAGGTGCCCTCGACCAGGTGACCCCAGCATGGCACCTGGCCCCCTCAGACACACTCCCGCAGCCTGCTTCCCCATGGGCAGGACTGCTCTCACCTAGGAATGTGTTTGCGAGGCCAGGAAACTGCAGGGAGACACAAGGCCCTGATTCTGGAATGGAGTCTGTTGGAGCAGGCCTGCAGGTCTTATGTCTAACAAGCCAAACACTTGCTGCAAGATACAGGCCTGAAAACACACTCTTGGGCTGCCTTTCCTTCCTCCAAGGAAGAGAGTTTTCTCAGCCTCCTGTGGGCTGAGAGTCACACAGGGCTGAAAAGCACTTACTGGGAGATGAGTTTTCATTGGCCATGGCCCCTGAGGCCCTGTGCTCAGGGAGGGCTCCCTCCCTCCCAGGGAAAGTCAAAGGAAGCTCCAAACGGCTGTTCAATCATGTTTCTGAGAGAGTCATTGCCAAGGCAGGTTTATAAGAAGTTCAAGGGTCCCCAAGGAGAGAGGGGTCTAGAATTCTCAAGGAGGAAGAAAGGACACACTTTTTTTTCCCTCTACATTCCTTAGGATTATATAACAATCATGCATCCTTCTTGAGGACGGTCTCTGGAAAAACCTTCTGGCTAATCCTGTTATCTTAAAATGTAAATTATGGGAGTAGGTCTAGTGAGTCTTTACAACCTCCACACATTCTTTTGTTCATTGTAATAACTTATTGGAGAGTATATAACTCCATTACTAACGCTAGCAAGGGGGTACGCTTTCTGCCCCTTGTGATGTCTCTGTCAGAAGCTTTCTCTATCTCCTTTCTACTTGAATAAAACTCGATTGCACAAAAGCTCTGAGCAATCAAGCCTCATCTTGGGCCCTGGATTGAATTCTTCTCCTCCATGAGCCAAGAATCCCAGCATCTTTTCGTGGTTCAGCAACAATATTTCATTTCCTCTGCAGGAGAGAGCTAGTGAGCTTAGGTCTGTCTGGAACATTCTTGGATCCTGTGGGGAAAATATCCTGTGCACACATCTGGATACTGGGCCTAGAGGCCAAAATTCGCATTTCTTTCCCGCGGAGCCCTCACGTGGTGTGACTTAGCAACCGCTTGAAAATCCATCCCATTGCCGTTTTCCTCCTTCTGACAGAGCTAGCTTTGTTCCCTGCTTTGGGATATCTCAACCGAGGGGCCGGTCCATAGCTACTCGCCTGGGGCCCATTGGATGTGCAAGGTGCCCTCGACTAGGTGACCCTAGCATGGCACTCAGCCCGCTCAGACACACTCCCGAGGCTTCTTTCTCACGGGAAGCACTGCTCCAACCTAGGAATGTGTCTGCAATGCTTGGAAAGTGCAGTGAGACACACAGCCCTGACTCTGGAATTGAGGCCCTCAGAGCAAGCCTGCAGCTCTGATGTCTGAGAAGCAAAACACTTGCTGCAAAGAGAGGCCTGAAAACACACTCTCTGTGGATGACTTTCCTTCTTCTAAGGAAGACAGTTTTCCCAGTCTCCTGCTTCCTGCATGTCACACAGCTGGAATGCGCTTGCTTGGATGTCGTGATTCAGTGGCAATGACCCCTGAGGCCCTTTGCCCAGGGAGGGCTCCCACACTCATAGGCAAATCAAAGCAACTTCCAAGTGAGTCAGCTCTTCACATCAAGTGGCCAAAGTATTGGAGTTTCAGGTTCAGTATTAGTCCTTCCAATGGATATTCAGACCTGATTTCCTTTAGGATGGAGTGGGTGCGTCTCCTTGTAGTCTAAGCGACCTACAAGCATCTTCTCCAACACCACAGTTCAAAAGCATCAAATTTTCAGCTGTCACTTTCTTTATAGTACATCTTTCATATCCATCCATGACATATGGAAAAACCATAGCCTTGACCGGATGGATCTTTGTTGGCAAAGCAACGTCTCGGCTTTTTAATATGCTGTCTAGTTTGGTCATCACTTTTCTTCCAAGTCATAAATATGTTTTAAGTTCATGGAGGCAGCCATCACCTGCAGTGATTTCCAAGCCCCAAAAATAGTCTGCTGCTGTTTCCAATGTTTTCCCATCTATTTGCCATGAAGTGATGAGACTGGATGCAATGATTTTAGTTTTCTGAATGCTGAGCTTTAAGCTAACTTTTTCACTCTCCTCTTTCACTTTCATCAGGAGACTCTTTAGCTCTTCTTCACTTTCTGCCATAAGGGTGGTGTCATCTGAATATCTGAGATTATTGATATTTCTCCCAGCAACCTTGATTCCAGCGTGTGCTTCCTCCAGCCCAGTGTTTCTCATGCTGTACTCTGCATATAAGTTAAATAAGCAGGGTGACAATATACAGCCTTGACATGTTCCTTTTCCTATTTAGAACCAGTCTGTTGTTCCATGTCCAGTTCGAACTGTTTCTTCCTGACCTGCATACAGGTTTCTCAAGAGACAGGTCAGGTGGTCTGGTATTCCCATCTCTTTCAGAATTTTTCCCAGTTTCTTGTGATCCACACAGTCAAAGGCTTTGGCATTGTCAATAAAGCAGAAATATATTTTTTTTTTTCTGGAACTCTCTTGCTTTTTCAATGAGCCAGTGGATGTTGGCAATTTGATCTCTGGTTTCTCTGCATTTTTTAAATCCCTCTTGAACATCTGGAAGTTCACAGTTCATGTGAACTTGGAGAATTTTGAACATTACTTTACTAGTGTGTGAGATGAGTGCAATTGTGCAGCTGCTTGAATATTCTTTGTCATTGCCTTTCTTTGGGATTGGAATGAAAACTGACCTAATGACTAGATGTTTTCAATTGCATATGCTGAAAGAACTGGCTGTGCAGTTCTGAAGAAAAAAAAATCATTTTAACCCATTTTCTCTGAAGTGCAAGGCATATCATGGCCATCCCTGAATCATAAAGTCACCTTTTCTTTATGTAGTCATAGTTTCATGCCTAAATTATAGGCCAACTCGTGCTCAACTTGACTCTGATGTCAGGGGCAGATCAACTGATAAAAAGCTTGGATTGTCCCTCTGGAGGAAAGTGAGATCTTGGTCCCACGAGAAGAATCTGAAGGGTTAAGGGAACTTGCAAGAGTGGGGAAAGCTTAGTCCATCCTACATGTACCAAAATCTTAAATAAGGCTTATTTACTTTACCGAAGTAAAAAAAAAAAAAACAGATGATGAAAACAATTATAAATCAATGAAAGGTAGAGAAACTCATAGTCTGTGATCAAAAATTGCATTCTAAGAAAACTTTGTTCTCTTAACCTAGAGAGGAGACTAAATTGCATCTGGTACCAGCTTACCAGAAGACAAGCAAACAAACAAACAAATTATCAGTAAGCTTAAAAAAAGTATTTTCCATATATCTTGAAGTAGCAGTATTTCTGCAAAGGCATCAGTGTGAAACCATAGAGGACATGGTTAAAACCTGATGAAATAGAAATTGACAATGTCATCTGGTCACTGCTGCGACTTGAAATGCTTTAATATGATAACTAGAATTATAACTGACAGCATTTGACCAGGACATATCAGATTTTCACGGATGTCACATAATTTCTAGGATATCTATATTAGGAACTGAAGGAATCTTTGAACCTAGGAAAGAAAACAACAGTCTCAAAGGCCCTTGCTGAGTCATCTATCAGCAAGGAATGTCTTTGCAAGGATCGCAAAGTGAAGGGAAAATACACCGACCTGCCTCTGCAACTTCGGTCCTCTGAGCAGATCTGGAGGTCTCCCTTTGTATAAGCTAACCTGTTCCTTCCAAATAGAGGTTTGCAACACAAAACAAGTGGCCGCCTATTCTTCCCCGAAGGAGGCTCTCTTTCCCCACATCCTGCGAACTCCCTTTCCCAGCCTCCTGGAAAAGTGCTTCTTGCAGTTCCTTTCAGAAAATCCTATGGACAGAGAAGCCTGGTAGGCTGCAGTCCATGGGGTCGCTGAGGGTCGGACACGACTGAGCGACTGCACTTTCATTTTCACTTTCATGCATTGGAGAAGGCAATGGCAACCCACTTACTGTTCTTGCCTGGAGAATCCCAGGGACGGGGGAGCCTAGTGGGCTACCGTCTATGGCGTCGCACAGAGTCGAACACGACTGAAGCAACTTAGCAGCAGCAGCAGCAGCAGCAGCAGCAGCAGCAGCAGTTCCTTTCTTAGGGGCAGTTATCCCTGAGATTGGGACCTGGAAAGGCAGAGCCACCTCCACACACACATCTTTTCTGTCCCCTTTCCTCTGGAGGAGAGCTCTAGTGAGCCTAGGTCTGTCAGGAAAATTCTTGGCTTTGACGGGATCACACCCAGTGTGTGAACCTGCATACCCGACCTAGGGGCCACAGGGCACCTGTTTTGCTCGAGTGGGTCCTGGAGGGGTGCAGCATAGCAAGAGCTTAAAAATCCATCCAATTTGTCTTTCTTTTACCTCGGAGAGAACGAGTTTGCTCCACCTCCACCCTTTGGCAGTGTGGAGGGAAGAGGGCACAACCCTCTCCCAAAGGGGACATAGGGCCTACCAGGAGAGAAAGGCCCCTTGAGGAGCTGAGCCCAGGTAGGCAGCCAGTGATGTCAAGCACACTCCCGCTGCTTGCTTCTTCATGGGCACTCCGACAATCTGCTAGGAATGTCTTGGCAAGGATCTCAAAGGGAAGGGGAGATACATGGCCCTGTCTCTGGAACTTCAGTCCTCTGAGCAGATCTGGAGGTCTTGAGTTGTATAAGCAAACCTGTTCCTTCCAAATAGAGGCTTGCAAACACACCCCCGGTGGTTGCCTCTTCTTCCCCGAAGAAGTCTTTCTTTCCCCACATGCTGCGAACTCCCTGTCCCAACCTCCAAGATTAGCACTTCTTGCCATTCCTTTCTTAGAGGCAGTTATCCCTGAGCTTGGGGCTGTAGGGAGTAGCCCCACACTCACAGGGAAAGGCAAAGACTCCTCCATACATCTCCTCTATCCCCTTTGCTCTGGAGGAGAGCTTTAGTGAGCCTAGGTCTTTCAGGAAAATTGTTGGCTTGGACAGGATCTCACCCTGTTTGTGAACCTGCATACCCAACCGGGGGCCACAGAGCACCTGTTTCAGTAAAGTGGGCCCTGAAAGGGTGCAGCCTAGCAAGAGCTTGAAAATCCATTCAGTTGCTGTTTTTGTACCTCTGACAGAGCGAGCTTTGCTCCACCCTTTGGCAGTGTGAGAAAAGAGGCATGACACCCTCCCCAAGGGGACAAGTGGACTACTTCAAGAGGAAAGGCCCCTTGTGGAGTTGAGGCACACAGTCGTGTCAAACACACTCCCACTGCTTGCTTCTTCATGGGCACTCCCGCTATCAGCTAGGAATGTCTTTGCAGTGATCACAAAGGGAAGGGGAGATACACGGCCCTGCCTCTGGACCTCCGCTGCTCTGAGCAAATCTGGTCTCCCCTTGTTGGTCAAGTTCAAGTTCAAGGTCAAGGTCAAGTTCAAGGTCAAAGTCAAGTCCAAGGTCAAGGTCAAAGTCAAGGTCAAGGTCAAGTTTAAGTTTAAGGGCAAGGACAATGTAAGGGCAAGGACAAGGTAAGGCCAAGGACAAGGCCTAGGGAAGGCCAAGCCCAAGGCCAAGGGCAAGGGCAAGGGCAACGCCAAGGGTAAGGCCAAGGCCCAGGCCAGGGCCAAGGCCAAGGCCGACAAAGCGAAGCCCAAACCCCGTAACGCCTGACAGAAGGCAGAAGGCACTAGGCCCCTGTGCAGAGGAAGCCACTGAAGGCGGCAAGGCCACAGAGCTCCCCGATTCCGTTCCCACAGGAAGATGTAAGGATAAAGGGCCTCATCCCAGCACAGCACCCGCTCCCACCGGACCCCGCCCCCCGCAGACTCGTGGAAAAGCCTCGTGGGAAATCCTCAAGGGAAAGCCACTGATCCCATGATCGATGCGACCGGAAGCGTGACACTGCTGCTACAGCTCGAGAGGAAAGCGCACATGCATGCCACCTCTCGAGACGAGTACTGACTCCCCTGGGGAGAGTCCAGAAGTACCCCAAGTTCCATGTCAGTACTGGAGAGGAATCCTCAGGTTCCGGCCCCGACTCCACACAAGGTCTTTGGCCCTGGCATCGAAGGGAGAGGAATCCCAAAAGGCCCGCGAGCAACTCGCATGGGGACTGGCCAGTCCTGAGGACACCAGAGCGAGTCCCATAGGTCACCGTCATAAGACGAGAGCACCTGCCCCAACTCGAAAAAATCCAGGAGGTTCTCCACTCCAGGCTAGATGAGGCCCTTTTCTGCTGAGGCATCTCACTGATAATGACATCTAACCTCTGGAACTTCCAACAGGTACTTCACACCCTTGCTGTAACTGAATAAGAATCACGTGGGCCCCACCCGGAAATCACGTGGGCCCCACCCGGAAATCACGTGGGCCCCACCCGGAAATCACGTGGGCCCCACCCGGAAATCACGTGGGCCCCACGGGGAAATCACGTGGGCCCCACGGGGAAATCACGTGGGCCCCACCCGGAAATCACGTGGGCCCCACCCGGAAATCACGTGGGCCCCAGCCGGAAATCACGTGGGCCCCACCCGGAAATCACGTGGGCCCCACCCGGAAATCACGTGGGCCCCACCCGGAAATCACGTGGGCCCCACGGGGAAATCACGTGGGCCCCACCCGGAAATCACGTGGGCCCCACCCGGAAATCACGTGGGGCCCACCTGGAAATCACGTGGGCCCCACGGGGAAATCACGTGGGCCCCACCCGGAAATCACGTGGGGCCCACCCGGAAATCACGTGGGTCCCACCCGGAAATCACGTGGGCCCCACCCGGAAATCGGGTGGGCCCCACCCGGAAATCACGTGGGCCCAACGGGGAAATCACGTGGGACCCACCCGGAAAACACGTGGGCCCCACGGAGAAATCACGTGGGCCCCACAGGGAAATCACGTGGGCCCCCAGGGGAAATCACGTGGGCCCCACCCGGAAATCACGTGGGCCCCACGGGGAAATCACGTGGGCCCCACGGGGAAATCACGTGGGCCCCACGGGGAAATCACGTGGGCCCCACCCGGAAATCACGTGGGTCCCACGGGGAAATCACGGGGGCCCCACCCGGAAATCACGTGGGCCCCACCCGGAAATCACGTGGGCCCCACGGGGAAATCACGTGGGCCCCACCCGGAAATCACGTGGGCCCCACGGAGAAATCACGTGGGCCCCACGGGGAAATCACGTGGGCCCCCAGGGGAAAACACGTGGGCCCCAAGGGGAAATCACGTGGGCCCCCAGGGGAAATCACGTGTGCCCCCAGGGGAAATCACGTGGGCCCCACCCGGAAATCACGTGGGCCCCACCCGAAAATCACGTGGGCCCCACCCGGAAATCACGTGGGCCCCACGGGGAAATCACGTGGGCCCCACCCGGAAATCACGTGGGCCCCACCCGGAAATCACGTGGGCCCAACGGGGAAATCACGTGGGACCCACCCGGAAAACACGTGGGCCCCACGGAGAAATCACGTGGGCCCCACAGGGAAATCACGTGGGCCCCACGGGGAAATCACGTGGGCCCCACCCGGAAATCACGTGGGCCCCCAGGGGAAATCACGTGGGCCCCCAGGGGAAATCACGTGGGCCCCACCCGGAAATCACGTGGGCCCCACCCGGAAATCACGTGGGCCCCACGGGGAAATCACGTGGGATCCACCCGGAAATCACGTGGGACCCACGGGGAAATCACGTGGGCCCCACCCGGAAATCACGTGGGCCCCCAGGGGAAATCACGTGGGCCCCACGGGGAAATCACGTGGGCCCCACCCGGATATCACGTGGGCCCCACGGGGAAATCACGTGGGCCCCACGGGGAAATCACGTGGGCCCCACGGAGAAATCACGTGGGCCCCACGGGGAAATCACGTGGGCCCCACCCGGAAATCACGTGGGGCCCACCCGGAAATCACGTGGGCCCCACCCGGAAATCACGTGGGCCCCACCCGGAAATCACGTGGGCCCCACCCGGAAATCACGTGGGCCCCACCCGGAAATCACGTGGGCCCCACGGGGAAATCACGTGGGCCCCACGGGGAAATCACGTGGGCCCCACCCGGATATCACGTGGGCCCCACGGGGAAATCACGTGGGCCCCACGGGCAAATCACGTGGGCCCCCAGGGGAAATCACGTGGGCCCCCAGGGGAACTCACGTGGGCCCCCAGGGGAAATCACGTGGGCCCCACCCGGAAATCACGTGGGCCCCACGGGGAAATCACGTGGGCCCCCAGGGGAAATCACGTGGGCCACCAAGGGAAATCACGTGGGCCGCACCCAGAAATCACGTGGGCCCCACGGGGAAATCACGTGGGCCCCCACCCGGAAATCACGTGGGCCCCACCCGGAAATCACGTGGGCCCCACCCGGAAATCACGTGGGCCCCACCCGGAAATCACGTGGGCCCCACCCGGAAATCACGTGGGCCCCACCCGGAAATCACGTGGGGCCCACCCGGAAATCACGTGGGGCCCACCCGGAAATCACGTGGGGCCCACCCGGAAATCACGTGGGGCCCCACGGGGAAATCACGTGGGCCCCACCCGGAAATCACGTGGGCCCCACCCGGAAATCACGTGGGCCCCACCCGGAAATCACGTGGGCCCCACCCGTAAATCACGTGGGCCCCACCGGGAAATCACGTGGGCCCCACCCGGAAATCACGTGGGCCCCACCCGGAAATCACGTGGGCCCCACGGGGAAATCACGTGGGCCCCACCCGGAAATCACGTGGGCCCCACGGGGAAATCACGTGGGCCCCACGCGGAAATCACGTGGGGCCCACCCGGAAATCACGTGGGCCCCACGGGGAAATCACGTGGGCCCCACCCGGAAATCACGTGGGCCCCACCCGGAAATCACGTGGGCCCCACCCGGAAATCACGTGGGCCCCACCCGGAAATCACGTGGGCCCCACCCGGAAATCACGTGGGCCACA
This sequence comes from Ovis canadensis, assembly GCF_042477335.2. NCBI lineage: Eukaryota > Metazoa > Chordata > Mammalia > Artiodactyla > Bovidae > Ovis > Ovis canadensis. Next base: position 13,862,085 of record NC_091254.1, on the reverse strand, counting down.
CCCGGAAATCACGTGGGCCCCACGGGGAAATCACGTGGGCCCCACCCGGAAATCACGTGGGCCCCACCCGGAAATCACGTGGGCCCCACCCGGAAATCACGTGGGCCCCACCCGGAAATCACGTGGGCCCCACGGGGAAATCACGTGTGCCTGCAGGGGAAATCACGTGGGCCCCATTGGGATATCACGTGGGCCCCACGGGGAAATCACGTGGGCCCAAGGGGAAATCACGTGGGCCCCCAGGGGAAATCACGTGGGCCCCACGGGGAAATCATGTGGGCCCCACGGGGAAATCACGTGGGCCCCACCCGGAAATCACGTGGGCCCCCAGGGTAAATCACGTGGGCCCCACGGGGAAATCACGTGGGCCCCACGGGGAAATCACGTGGGCCCCACCCGGAAATCACGTGGGCCCCACCCGGAAATCACGTGGGCCCCACGGGGAAATCACGTGGGCCCAACCCGGAAATCACGTGGGGCCCACCCGGAAATCACGTGGGCCCCACCCGGAAATCACGTGGGCCCCACCCGGAAATCACGTGGGCCCCACCCGGAAATCACGTGGGCCCCACCCGGAAATCACGTGGGCCCCACGGGGAAATCACGTGGGCCCCAAGGGGAAATCACGTGGGCCCCCAGGGGAAATCACGTGGGCCCCACGGGGAAATCACGTGGGCCCCACGGGGAAATCACGTGGGCCCCACCCGGAAATCACGTGGGCCCCACCCGGAAATCACGTGGGCCCCACGGGGAAATCACGTGGGCCCCACCCGGAAATCACGTGGGGCCCACCCGGAAATCACGTGGGCCCCACCCGGAAATCACGTGGGCCCCAGCCGGAAATCACGTGGGCCCCACCCGGAAATCACGTGGGCCCCACCCGGAAATCACGTGGGCCCCATCCGGAAATCACGTGGGCCCCACGGGGAAATCACGTGGGCCCCACGGGGAAATCACGTGGGCCCCACCCGGAAATCACGTGGGCCCCACCCGGAAATCACGTGGGCCCCACCCGGAAATCACGTGGGCCCCACCCGGAAATCACGTGGGCCCCACCCGGAAATCACGTGGGGCCCACCCGGAAATCACGTGGGCCCCACCGGGAAATCACGTGGGCCCCACCCGGAAATCACGTGGGCCCCACCCGGAAATCACGTGGGCCCCACTCGGAAATCAAGTGGGCCCCACCCGGAAATCACGTGGGCCCCACCCGGAAATCCCGTGGGCCCCACCCGGAAATCACGTGGGGCCCACCCGGAAATCACGTGGGCCCCACGGGGAAATCACGTGGGCCCCACCCGGAAATCACGTGGGCCCCACCCGGAAATCACGTGGGCCCCACCCGGAAATGACGTGGGCCCCACCCGGAAATCACGTGGGCCCCACCCGGAAATCACGTGGGCCCCACCCGGAAATCACGTGCGCCCCACGGGGAAATCACGTGGGCCCCACCCGGAAATCACGTGGGCCCCACCCGGAAATCACGTGGGCCCCACCCGGAAATCACGTGGGCCCCACCCGGAAATCACGTGGGCCCCACGGGGAAATCACGTGGGCCCCACCCGGAAATCACGTGGGCCCCACCCGGAAATCACGTGGGCCCCACCCGGAAATCACGTGGGCCCCACGGGGAAATCACGTGGGCCCCACCCGGAAATCACGTGGGCCCCACCCGGAAATCACGTGGGCCCCACCCGGAAATCACGTGGGCCCCACCCGGAAATCACGTGGGCCCCACCCGGAAATCACGTGGGCCCCACGGGGAAATCACGTGGGCCCCACCCGGAAATCACGAGGGCCCACCCGGAAATCACGTGGGCCCCACGGGGAAATCACGTGGGCCCCACGGGGAAATCACGTGGGCCCCACCCGGAAATCACGTGGGCCCCACCCGGAAATCACGTGGGCCCCACCCGGAAATCACGTGGGCCCCACCCGGAAATCACGTGGGCCCCACCCGGAAATCACGTGGGGCCCACCCGGAAATCACGTGGGCCCCACCGGGAAATCACGTGGGCCCCACCCGGAAATCACGTGGGCCCCACCCGGAAATCACGTGGGCCCCACCCGGAAATCAAGTGGGCCCCACCCGGAAATCACGTGGGCCCCACCCGGAAATCACGTGGGCCCAACCCGGAAATCACGTGGGGCCCACCCGGAAATCACGTGGGCCCCACGGGGAAATCACGTGGGCCCCACCCGGAAATCACGTGGGCCCCACCCGGAAATCACGTGGGCCCCACCCGGAAATCACGTGGGCCCCACCCGGAAATGACGTGGGCCCCACCCGGAAATCACGTGGGCCCCACCCGGAAATCACGTGGGCCCCACCCGGAAATCACGTGGGCCCCACGGGGAAATCACGTGGGCCCCACCCGGAAATCACGTGGGCCCCACCCGGAAATCACGTGGGCCCCACCCGGAAATCACGTGGGCCCCACCCGGAAATCACGTGGGCCCCACGGGGAAATCACGTGGGCCCCACCTGGAAATCACGTGGGCCCCACCCGGAAATCACGTGGGCCCCACCCGGAAATCACGTGGGCCCCACCCGGAAATCACGTGGGCCCCACGGGGAAATCACGTGGGCCCCACGGGGAAATCACGTGGGCCCCACCCGGAAATCACGTGGGCCCCACCCGGAAATCACGTGGGCCCCACGGGGAAATCACGTGGGCCCCACCCGGAAATCACGTGGGCCCCACCCGGAAATCACGTGGGCCCCACCCGGAAATCACGTGGGCCCCACCCGGAAATCACGTGGGCCCCACCCGGATATCACGTGGGCCCCACCCGGAAATCACGTTGGGCCCACCCGGAAATCACGTGGGCCCCACGGGGAAATCACGTGGGCCCCACCCGGAAATCACGTGGGCCCCACCCGGAAATCACGTGGGCCCCACCCGGAAATCACGTGGGCCCCACCCGGAAATCACGTGGGCCCCACCCGGAAATCACGTGGGCCCCACGGGGAAATCACGTGGGCCCCACGGGGAAATCACGTGGGCCCCACCCGGAAATCACGTGGGGCCCACCCGGAAATCACGTGGGCCCCACGGGGAAATCACGTGGGCCCCACCCGGAAATCACGTGGGGCCCACCCGGAAATCACGTGGGCCCCACCCGGAAATCACGTGGGCCCCACCCGGAAATCACGTGGGCCCCACCCGTAAATCACGTGGGCCCCACCCGGAAATCACGTGGGCCCCACCCGGAAATCACGTGGGCCCCACCCGGAAATCACGTGGGCCCCACACGGAAATCACGTGGGGCCCACCCGGAAATCACGTGGGCCCCACCCGGAAATCACGTGGGCCCCACGCGGAAATCACGTGGGGCCCACCCGGAAATCACGTGGGCCCCACGGGGAAATCACGTGGGCCCCACCCGGAAATCACGTGGGCCCCACCTGGAAATCACGTGGGCCCCACCCGGAAATCACGTGGTCCCCACCCGGAAATCACGTGGGCCCCACCCGGAAATCACGTGGGCCCCACCCGGAAATCACGTGGGTCCCACCCGGAAATCACGTGGGCCCCACCCGGAAATCACGTGGGGCCCACCCGGAAATCACGTGGGCCCCACGGGGAAATCAGTTGGGCCCCACGGGGAAATCACGTGGGCCCCACGGGGAAATCACGTGGGCCCCACGGGGAAATCACGTGGGCCCCACCCGGAAATCACGTGGGCCCCACCCGGAAATCACGTGGGCCCCACCCGGAAATCACGTGGGCCCCACGGGGAAATCACGTGGGCCCCACCCGGAAATCACGTGGGCCCCACCCGGAAATCACGTGGGCCCCACCCGGAAATCACGTGGGCCCCACCCGGAAATCACGTGGGCCCCACGGGGAAATCACGTGGGCCCCACCCGGAAATCACGTGGGCCCCACCCGGAAATCACGTGGGGCCCACCCGGAAATCACGTGGGCCCCACGGGGAAATCACGTGGGCCCCACCCGGAAATCACGTGGGCCCCACCCGGAAATCACGTGGGCCCCACCCGGAAATCACGTGGGCCCCACCCGGAAATCACGTGGGCCCCACCCGGAAATCACGTGGGCCCCACCCGGAAATCACGTGGGCCCCACACGGAAATCACGTGGGGCCCACCCGGAAATCACGTGGGCCCCACCCGGAAATCACGTGGGCCCCACGCGGAAATCACGTGGGGCCCACCCGGAAATCACGTGGGCCCCACGGGGAAATCACGTGGGCCCCACCCGGAAATCACGTGGGCCCCACCCGGAAATCACGTGGGCCCCACGGGGAAATCACGTGGGCCCCACCCGGAAATCACGTGGGCCCCACCCGGAAATCACGTGGGCCCCACCCGGAAATCACGTGGGCCCCACCCGGAAATCACGTGGGCCCCACGGGGAAATCACGTGGGCCCCACCCGGAAATCACGTGGGGCCCACCCGGAAATCACGTGGGCCCCACGGGGAAATCACGTGGGCTCCACCCGGAAATCACGTGGGCCCCACCCGGAAATCACGTGGGCCCCACCCGGAAATCACGTGGGCCCCACCCGGAAATCACGTGGGCCCCACCCGGAAATCACGTGGGCCCCACGGGGAAATCACGTGGGCCCCACGGGGAAATCACGTGGGCCCCACCCGGAAATCACGTGGGCCCCACCCGGAAATCACGTGGGCCCCACCCGGAAATCACGTGGGCCCCACCCGGAAATCACGTGGGCCCCACCCGGAAATCACGTGGGCCCCACCCGGAAATCACGTGGGCCCCACCCGGAAATCACGTGGGCCCCACCCGGAAATCACGTGGGCCCCACCCGGAAATCACGTGGGGCCCACCCGGAAATCACGTGGGCCCCACCCGGAAATCACGTGGGCCCCACGCGGAAATCACGTGGGGCCCACCCGGAAATCACGTGGGCCCCACGGGGAAATCACGTGGGCCCCACCCGGAAATCACGTGGGCCCCACCCGGAAATCACGTGGGCCCCACCCGGAAATCACGTGGGCCCCACCCGGAAATCACGTGGGCCCCACGGGGAAATAACGTGGGCCCCACCCGGAAATCACGTGGGGCCCACCCGGAAATCACGTGGGCCCCACGGGGAAATCACGTGGGCCCCACCCGGAAATCACGTGGGCCCCACCCGGAAATCACGTGGGCCCCACCCGGAAATCACGTGGGCCCCACCCGGAAATCACGTGGGCCCCACGGGGAAATCACGTGGGCCCCACCCGGAAATCACGTGGGCCCCACCCGGAAATCACGTGGGGCCCACCCGGAAATCACGTGGGCCCCACGGGGAAATCACGTGGGCCCCACCCGGAAATCACGTGGGGCCCACCCGGAAATCACGTGGGCCCCACCCGGAAATCACGTGGGCCCCACCCGGAAATCACGTGGGCCCCACCCGGAAATCACGTGGGCCCCACCCGGAAATCACGTGGGCCCCACCCGGAAATCACCTGGGCCCCACCCGGAAATCACGTGGGCCCCACCCGGAAATCACGTGGGCCCCACGGGGAAATCACGTGGGCCCCACGGGGAAATCACGTGGGCCCCACCCGGAAATCACGTGGGCCCCACCCGGAAATCACGTGGGCCCCAGCCGGAAATCACGTGGGCCCCAGCCGGAAATCACGTGGGCCCCACTGGGAAATCACGTGGGCCCCACCCGGAAATCACGTGGGCCCCACCCGGAAATCACGTGGGCCCCACCCGGAAATCACGTGGGCCCCACCCGGAAATCACGTGGGCCCCACCCGGAAATCACGTGGGGCCCACCCGGAAATCACGTGGGCCCCACCCGGAAATCACGTGGGCCCCACCCGGAAATCACGTGGGCCCCACCCGGAAATCACGTGGGCCCCACGGGGAAATCACGTGGGCCCCACGGGGAAATCACGTGGGCCCCACCCGGAAATCACGTGGGCCCCACCCGGAAATCACGTGGGCCCCACCCGGAAATCACGTGGGCCCCACCCGGAAATCACGTGGGCCCCACCCGGAAATCACGTGGGCCCCACGGGGAAATCACGTGGGCCCCACCCGGAAATCACGTGGGGCCCACCCGGAAATCACGTGGGCCCCACCCGGAAATCACGTGGGGCCCACCCGGAAATCACGTGGGGCCCACCCGGAAATCACGTGGGACCCACCCGGAAATCACGTGGGCCCCACCCTGAAATCACGTGGGCCCCACCCGGAAATCACGTGGGCCCCACCCGGAAATCACGTGGGCCCCACGGGGAAATCACGTGGGCCCCACCCGGAAATCACGTGGGCCCCACCCGGAAATCACGTGGGGCCCACCCGGAAATCACGTGGGCCCCACAGGGAAATCACGTGGGCCCCACCCGGAAATCACGTGGGCCCCACCCGGAAATCACGTGGGCCCCACCCGGAAATCACGTGGGCCCCACCCGGAAATCACGTGGGCCCCAGCCGGAAATCACGTGGGGCCCACCCGGAAATCACGTGGGCCCCACCCGGAAATCACGTGGGCCCCACCCGGAAATCACGTGGGCCCCACCCGGAAATCACGTGGGCCCCACCCGGAAATCACGTGGGCCCCACCCGGAAATCACGAAACCACCTGCCTCAACTCGAGAAAATCCAGGAGGTTCTGCCTCCAGGCGAGATGAGGCCCATTTCCGCTGAGGCTTCTCGAGGCTAATCACACCTAACCTCTGGAACTTCCAAAAGGTCCTTCACACCCCTGCTGCAACTCAAGAAGTTCCCTGACATCCCCGTCTCCACTCTAGAGGAAGCAAGCGGTTCCCGCCCACATCCAGAAGAGCCCCGTTTCCGCCTCGAAGCTTGAGATGAGGGATCCTTTCCCTGCTTGGTCTGGAAAGAATTGCCGGTGTTCCCGTCGCATCTCAAGAGGAGGCGCTCTCCACAGGAAAGGCGAGAGGAACTCCAGGGTCGTGTCACCATTCCCAGAGTTCCCCTGATGTCTCAGTCCATTCCAGAGGAACCTGTTTTCCCTGCACTGCCTCGACTTTCAGGATGAGGATCGACTACCACCACGGTCGCACGTGGGACAGCCCTGTGGGAAAGCCTTGTGGGAAAGCCTCCTGGAAAAGCCTCGAGGGAAAGCCACAGATCCCTTGATCCAGGCGATGGGAAGCGTCACACTGCTGCTACCGCTCTGGAGTAAAGCGCACGTGCATGCCCCCATTGGAGACGAGTACTTACTCCTCTGTGGAGACTCCAGAAGTACCCCAAGATCCATGTCAGCACTGGAGAGGAATTCTCAAGTTTCCGGCCCCGACTCCACACAATTCTTAGGCCTCGACATCGACGGGAGAGGAATCCCGAGAGGCCCCCGATCAACTGGCATGGGGACTGGCCTTTCGTGAGGCCACCAGAGTGGGTCCCTGAAGTACCCGTCGTAAGTCCAGAGCACCTGCCACAATTCGAGACAATCCAGGATGTTTTGCCCTCCAGGCGAGATGATGCCCATTTCCGCTGAGGCTTCTCGAGGTTAATCACACCTACTCTCTGGAACTTCCAAAAGGTCCTTCAACCATTGCTGCGACTCAGGAAGTTCCCTGACATACCCGTCTCCACTACAGAGGAAGCACGAGGGTCCCGCCCACATCCAGAGGAGCCCCGTTTCCGCCTCGTACCTCGAGATGAGAGATCCTTTCCCTGCTTGGTCGGGAAAGAATTCCTGGCATTCCCGTCGCATCTCAAGAGGAGGTCCTCTCCACAGGAAAGGCGAGAGGAACTCCAGGGTCGTGCCACCATTCGGAGAGTCCCCCAGATGTCTCAATCCATTCCAGAGGAACCTGTTTTCCCTGCACTGCCTCGACTTTCACGCTGAGGATCGACTCCCACCACGGTGGCACGTGGGACAGCCCTGTGGGAAAGCCTCGTGGGAAAGCCTTATGGGAAATCCTCGAGGGAAAGCCACAGATCCCATGATCGACGAGAAGGGAAGTGTGACACTGCTGCTACAGCTCGGGAGGAAAGCCCACGTGAATGCTCCCTCTCGAGACGAGGACTCACTACCCTGAGGAGACTCCAGAAGTACCCCAAGATCCATGTCAGCACTGGAGAGGAATCCTCAGGTTCCGGCCCCGACTCCACACAAGGTCTTGGGCCCCGGCATCGACGAGAGAGGAATACCGAGAGGCCCGCGAGCAACTCGCATGGAGACTGGCCTTTCCTGAGGCCACCAGAGCGAGTCCCTGAGGTCCCCGTCGTAAGTCGAGAGCACCTGCCGCAACTCGAGAAAATCCAGGAGGTTTTGCCCTCCAGGCGAGATGAGGCCCATTTCCGCTGAGGCTTCTCAAGGCTAATCACATCTAAACTCTGGAACTTCCAAAAGGTCCTTCACACCTTTGCTGCAACTCAAGAAGTTCCCGGACATCCCCGTCTCCACTCTAGAGGAAGCACGAGGGTCCCGCCCACATCCAGAGGAGCCCCGTTTCGCCTCATAGCTGGAGATGAGGGGTCCTTTTGCTACTTGGTCCGGAAAGAATTCTGTGAGTCCCCGTCGCATCTCAAGGGGAGGCGCTCTCCACAGGAAAGGCGAGAGGAACTCCAGGGTCGTGCCACCATTCCCAGAGTACCCCAGATGTCTCAGTCCATTACAGAGGAACCTGTTTTCCCTGCACTGCCTCGACTTTCACGCCGAGGATCGTCTCCCACCACGGTGGCACGTGGGACAGCCCTGTGGAAAGCCTCGAGGGAAAGCCACAGTTCCCTTGATGCACGTGACGGGAATCGTGACACTGCTGCTACCGCTCTGCAGGGAAGCGCACGTGCATGCCTCCTTTCGAGATGAGGACTTACTCCCCTGGGGAGACTCCAGAAGCACCCCATGATCCATGTCAGCACTTTAGAGGAATCCTCAGGTTCCGGCCACTACTCCACACAAGGTCTTAGGCCCGGCATCGACGGGAAAGGAATCCCGAGAGGCTCCCGAGTAACTCGCATGGGGACTGGCCAGTCCTAAGGCGATAAGAGCAGGTCCCTTTCGTCACCGTGGTAAGACGAGAGCACCTGCTGCATCTCGAGAAAATCCAGGAGGTTCTGCCCTCCAGGCTAGATGAGGCCCATTTCCGCTGAGGCGTTGAGGTTAATCACATCTAACCTCTAGAAAGTCCAAAGGGTCCTTCACACCCTTTCTGCAACTCAAGAAGTTCCCCGACATACCCGTCTCCACTCGAGAGGAAGCAAGAGGGCCCCGCCCACATCCAGAGGAGCCCCGTTTCCGCCTCGTAGCTCGTGATGAGGGATCCTTTGGCTGCTTGTTCGGGAAAGAATTCTGGGCATTCCTGTCGCATCTCAAGAGGAGGTGCTCTCCACAGAAAAGGCGAGAACTCCAGCGTCGTGCCACCATTCCCAGAGACCCCCAGATGTCTCAGTCCATTCCAGAGGAACCTGTTTTCCTGCACTGCCTCGACTTTCACGCCAAGGCTCGACTCCCACCACGGTGGCACGTGGGACAGCCCTGTGGGAAAGCCTCGTTGCAAAACCTCGGGGGAAAGCCTCGAGGGAAAGCCACAGATCCCTTGATCCATGCGACGGGTGCATGACATTGCTGCTACCGCTCTGGTGGAAAGCGAACGTGCATGCCCCCATTCGAGACGAGGACTTACTCCCCTGGGGAGACTCCAGAAGTACCCTAAGATCCATGTCAGCACTGGAGAGGAATCCTCAGGTTCCGACCCCGACTCCACACAAGGTCTTAGGACCCGGCATCGAAGGGAGAGGACCACGAGAGGCCCCCGAGCAACTCGCATGGGGACTGTCCTTTCCTGAGGCCACCAGAGCGGGTCCCTTAGGTCACCGTCCTAAGACGAAAGGACCTGCGGCAACTCGAGAAAATCCAGGAGGTTTTGCCCTTCAGGCTAGATGAGGCCCATTTCCGCTGAGGCCTCACGAGGCTAATCACACCTAACCTCTGGAACTTCCAAACGTCCTTCACACCCTTGCTGCAACTCAAGAAGTTCCCCGACATACCCGCCCTAACCCTAAAGGAAGCACGAGGGTCCCGCTCACATCCAGAGGAGCCCCGTTTCCGCCTCGTAGCTCGAGATGAGGGATCCTTTCTCTGCTTGGTCTGGAAAGAATTCCCGTGTCCAATCTCAAAAGGAGGAGCTCTCCACAGGAAAGGCGAGAGGAACTCCAGGGTCTTGTCACCATTCCCAGAATCCCCCAGATGTCTCAGTCCATTCCAGAGGAACCTGTGTTCCCTGCACTGCCTCGACTTTCATGCCAAGGATCGACTCCCACCAAGGCGGCACGTGGGACAGCCCTGTGGGAAAGCCTCGTGGGAAAGCCTCGTGGGAAAGCCTAGACAGAAAGGCGCAGATCCCTTGATCGACGCTATGGGAAGCGTGACACTGCTGCACCCGCTTTGGAGGAAAGCGAAAGTGCATGCCCCCTCTTGAGAAGAGGACTTACTGCCCTGGGGAGGCTCCAGAAGTAGCCCAAGTTCCATGTCAGCACTGGAGAGGAATCCTCATGTTCCGGGCTCTACTCCACAGAAGGTCTTAGTCCCCGGCATCAAAGGGAGAGGAATCCCAGGAGACCCCCGAGCAACTCGAATGGGGACTGAGCAGTCCTGAGGCCACCAGAGCGGGCCCTATCGTCACCGTCGTAAGACGACAGCATCTGCCGGAACTCGAGAAAATCCAGGATATTTTGCCCTCCAGGCTAGATGAGGACCATTTCCGATGAGGCGTCTCGAGGCTAATCACATCTAACATCTGGAACTTCCAAAGGGTGCTTCACAACCTTGCTGCAACTCAAGAAGTTCCCCGACAACCCGTCTCCATTCTAGAGGAAGCACGAGGGTCACGCCCACATCCAGAGGAGCCCAGTTTTCACCTCTTAGCTCGAGATGAGGGATCCTTTCGCTGCTTGGTCGGGAAAGAATTCTGGGCATTCCTGGCGCATCTCAAGAGGAGGCGCTCTCCAGAGGAAAGGCGAGAGGAACTCCAGGGTCTTGTCTCCATTCCCAGAGTCCCACATATCTTTCAGTCCATTCCAGAGGAACCTGTTTTCCCTTCACTGCCTCAACTTTCATGCCGAGGATCGACTCCCACCACGGTGGCACGTGGGACAGCCCTGTGGGAAAGCCTCGAGGGAAAGCCACAGATCCCTTGATTGACGCGACGGGAAGCGTGACACTGCTGCTACGGCACTGGAGGAAAGCGCACGTGCATGCCCCCATTCGAGATGAGGACTTACTCCCATGGGGAGACTGCAGAAATAACCCAAGATCCATGTCAGCACTGCAGAGGAATCCTCAGGTTCTGGCCCCGACTCCACACAAGGACTTAGGCCCCGGCATCGAAGGGAGAGGAACCCCGAGAGGCGCCCGAGCAACTCGCATGGGGACTGGCCTTTCCTGAGGCCACCAGAGTGGGTCACTTAGGTCACCGTCGTAAGACGAAAGTACCTGCGGCAACACGAGAAAATCCAGGAGGTTTTGCCCTTCAGGCTAGATGAGGCCCATTTCCGCTGAGGCGTCACGAGGCTAATCACACTTAACCTGTGGAACTTCCAAAGGTCCTTCACACCCTTGCTGCAACTCAAGAAGTTCCCCGACATACCCGGCCTAACTCTCAAGGAAGCACGACGGTCCCGCCCACATCCAGAGGAGCCCCGTTTCCGCCTCGTAGCTCGAGATGAGGGATTCTTTCTCTGCTTGGTCTGGAAAGAATTCCCGGCGTACCTGTCGAATCTCAAAAGGAGGCACTCTCCACAGGAAAGGCGAGAGGAACTCCAGGGTCTTGTCACCATTCCCAGAGACCCCAGATGTCTCAGTCCATTCCAGAGGAACCTGTGTTACCTGCACTGCCTCGACTTTCATGCCGAGGATCGACTCCCACCAAGGTGGCACGTGGGACAGCCCTGTGGGAAAGCCTCGTGGGAAAGCCTCGTGGGAAAGCCTGGAGGGAAAGCCACAGATCCCTTGATCCACGCGCCGGGAAGCGCGACACTGCTGCTACCGCTCTGGAGGAAACCGCAGGTGCATGCCCCCATTCGAGACGAGGACTTACTCCCCTGAGGAGACTCCAGAAGTACCCCAAGAACCAAGTCAGCACTGGAGAGGAATCCTCAGGTTCCCGCCCCGACTCCACACAATGTCTTAGGCCCTGGCATCGAAGGGAGAAGAATCCCAGAGGCCCGCGAGCAACTCACTGGGGGACTGGCCAGTCCCGAGGCCACCAGAGCGGGTCCCTGAGGTCCCTGTCTTAAGTCGAGAGCACCTGCCACAACTCGAGAAAATCCAGGAGGTTTTGCCCTCCAGGCGAGATGAGGCCCATTTCCACTGAGGCTTCACGAGGCTAATCACACCTAACCTCTGGAACTTCCAAAAGGTCCTTCACACCCTTGCTGCAGCTCAAGAAGTTCCCCGACATACCCGTCTCCACTCGAGAGGAAGCACGAGGGTCCCGCCCACATCCAGAGGAGCCCCGTTTCCGCCTCTTAGCTGGAGATGAGGGATCCTTTCGCTGCTTTGTCGGGAAAGAATTCTGGACGTTCCCGTCACATCTCAAGAGGAGGCGTTCTCCACAGGAAGGCGAGAGGAACTCAAGGGTCGTGCCACCATCCCAGAGTCCCCCAGGTGTCTCAGTCCATTCCAGAGGAACCTGTTTTCCCTGACTTCCTCGACTATCATGGCGAGGATCGACTCCCACCACGATGGCACCTGGGACAGCCCTGTGGGAAAGCCTCGTGGGAAAGCATCGAGGGAAAGCCACAGATCTCTTGATCCACGCGATGGGAAGCGTGACACTGCTGCTACCGCTCTGGAGGAAAGCGCTCGTGCATGCCCCCATTCAAGATGAGGACTGACTCCCCTGGGGAGACTCCAGAAGTACCCCAAGATCCATGTCAGCACTGGAGAGGAATCCTCAGGTTCTGGGCCCGACTCCACAAAAGGTCTTAGGCCCAGGCATTGACGAGAAAGGAATCCAGGAGGCCCATGAGCATCGATTGGGGACTGGCCAAACCTGAGGCCACCAGAGCGGGTCCCTAAGGTAACCGTCGTAAGACGGGAGAACCTGCTGCAACTCGAGAAAATCCAGGAGGTTCTCCCCTCCAGGCTTGATGAGGCCCATTTCTGATGAGGCATCTCTAGGCTAATCACATCTAACCTCTGGAACTTCCAAAGGGTGCTTCACAACCTTGCTGCAACTCAAGAAGTTCCCTGACATACCCGGCTCCACTCTAGAGGAAGCACGAGTGTCCTGCAAACATCCAGAGGAGCCCCGTTTCCGCCTCGTAGCTCGAGATGAGGGATCGTTTCGCTGCTTGGTCGGGAAAGAATTCCCGGCGTTCCCGTCCCATCTCAACAGGAGGCCCTCTCCACAGGAAAGGCGAGAGGAACTCCAGTGTCGTGCCACCAATCCAAGAGTCCCCCAGAATTCTCAGTCCATTCCAGAGGAACCTGTTTTCCCTGCACTGCGTCGACTTTCATGCCGAGGATCGAATCACACCACGGTGGCAAGAGGGACAGCCCTGTGGGAAAGCCTCGTGGGAAAGCCTCGTGGGAAAGCCTCGAGGGAAAGCCACAGATCCCTTGATCCAGGCGATGGGAAGCGTGACACTACTGCTACAGCTCTGGAGGAAAGCGCACGTGCATGGCCCCATTCGAGACGAGGAGTTACTCCCCTGGGGAGACTCCAGAAGTACCCAAGAACCATGTGAGCACTGGAGAGGAATCCTCAGGTTCCGGACCTGACACCACTCAAGGTCAAAGGCCCCGTCATCAAAGGGAGAGGAATCCCGAGAGGCCCCCGAGCAACTCGCATGTGGACTGGCCTTTCCTGAGGCCACCAGAGCGGGTCCCTGAGGTCCCCGTTGTAAATCGAGAGCACCTGCCGCAACTCGAGAAAATCAAGGAGGTTTTAACCTCCCGGCGAGATGAGACCCATTTCCGCTGAGGCTTCTCAAAGCTAATCACACCTAACCTCTGGAACTTCCAAAAGGTCCTTCACACCCTTACTGCTACTCAAGAAGTTGCCTGACATACCCGTCTCCACTCTAGAGGAAGCACGAGGGTCCCGGGCATATGCAGAGGAGCCCCGTTTCCGCCTCGTAGCTCGAGATGAGGGACATTTCGCCTCTTTGTCGGGAAAGAGTTCCCGGCATTCCCCTCTCACCTCAAGAGGAGGCGCTCTCCACAGGAAAGGCGAGAGGAACTCCAGGGTCGTGCTACCATTCCAAGAGTCCCCCAGATGTCTCAGTCCATACCAGAGGAACCTGTTTTCCCTGCAATGAGTCGACTTTCACGCCGAGGATTGACTCCCACCACGGGGGCACGTGGGACAGCCCTGTGGGAAAGCGTCGTGCAAAAGCCTCGAGGGAAAGCCAAAGATCCCTTGATCCAGGCGTTGGGAAGCGTGACACAGCTGCTACCGCTCTGGAGGAAAGAGCACGTGCATGCCCCCATCCGAGACGAGGACTTACTCCCCTGGGGAGACTCGAGAAGTACCCCAAGATCCATGTCAGCACTGGAGAGGAATCCTCAGGTTCTGGCCCGGCCTCCACACAAGGTTTAAGGCCCCGGCATCGAAGGGAGAGGAATCCCAAAAGGCCCGCAAGCAACTCGCATGGGGACTGGCCTTTCCTGAGGCCACCAGAGCGGGTCCCATAGGTCACCATCGTAAGTGGAGAGCACCTGCCGCAACTCGTGAAAATCCAGGAGGTTCTCCCCTCCAGGCTAGATGAGGCCCATTTCCACTGAGGATTCTCGAGGCTAATCACACCTAACCTCTGGAACTTCTTAAAGGTCCTTCAAAGCCCTGCTGCAACTCAAGAAGTTTCCCGACATACTCGTCTCCACTCGAGAGGAAGCACGAGGGTCCCGCCCACATCCAGAGGAGCCCCGTTTCCGCCTCGTAGCTCGAGATGAGGGATCCCTTCCCTGCTTGTTAGGGAAAAAATTCCCTGCGTTCCCGTCGCATCTCAAGAGGAGGCATTCTCCACAGGAAAGGCGAGAGGAATTCCAGGGTCCTGCCTCCATTCCAAGAGTCCCCCAGATGTCTCAGTCCATTCCAGAGGAACCTGTTTTCCCTGCACTGCATCGACTTCCACGCCGAGGATCGACGCACAGCACGGTGGCACGTGGGAAAGCGCTGTGGGTAAGACTCATGGAAAGCCTCGTGGGAAAGAGTCTAGGGAAAGCCACAGATCCCTTGATCCACCCTACAGGAAGCGTGACACTGTTGCTACAACTCGGGAGGAAAGCGCACGTGCATGCCCCCTCTCGAGACGAGGACTGACTCCCTGGGGGAGACTCCCGAAGTACCCCAAGACCAATGTCAGCACTGGAGAGGAATCCTCAGGTTCCGGCCATGACTACCAACAATGTCTTGGGCCCCAGCATGGACGGGAGAGGCATCCCGAGAGGCCCCCTACTAATTCGCATGGGGACTGGATTTCCTGAGGCCACCAGAGCGGGTCCCTAAGGTCCCCATCGTAAGTCGAGAGCACCTGCCGCAACTCGAGAAAATCCAGGAGGTTTTGCCCTCCAGGCGAGATGAGGCCCATTTCCGCTGAGGCTTCTCCAGGCTAATCACACCGAACCTCTGGAACTTCCAAAAGGACCTTCACACAGTTGCTGCAACACAAGAAGTTCCCCAACTACCCATCTCCACTCTAGAGGAAACACGATGGTCCCGCCCACATCGAGAGGAGCCCCGTTGCCGCATCGTAGTTCCCGATGAGGGATCCTTTCCCTGCTTGGTTGGGAAAGAATTCTGGGCGTTACAGTCGCATCTCAATAGGAGGCGCTCTCCATAGGAAAGGCGAGAGGAACTCCAGGGTCGTTCCACCATTCCCAGAGTCTTCTAGATGTCCCAGTACAGTCCAGAGGAAACTGTTTTCGACTCACACCACGGTGGCACGTGGGACGGCCCTGAGGGATAGCCTTGTGGGAAAGCCTCGTGGGAAAGCCTCATGGGAAATCCTCAGGGGAAAGACAAAGATCCCATGATCGACACGACGGGAAGGGTGACACTGCTGCTACCGCTCTGGAGGAAAGCGCACGTGCATGCCTCCATTCGAGACGCGGACTTAGTCCCCTGGGGAGACTCCAGAAGTACCCCAAGATCCATGTCAGCACTGGAGAGGAATCCTCACGTTCCGGCCCCGACTCCACACAAGGTCTTAGGCCCCGGCATCGAAGTGAGAGGAATCCCGAGAGGCCTCCTAGTAACTCGCATGGGGACTGGCCTTTCCTGAGGCCACCAGAGGGGGTCCCTGAGGTCCCCGTCCTAAGTGGAGAGAACCTGCCAGAACTAGAGAAAATCCAGGAGGTTTTGACCTCCAGGCGAGATGAGGCCCAATTCCGCTGAGGCTTCTCGAGGCTAATCACACCAAACCTCTGGAACTTCCAAAAGGTCCTTCACACCCTTACTGCAACTCAAAAAGTTCCCTGACATACCCGTTCCTCTTCCCATTCTGCCATAATTGTGATGACATCTGCATATCTAAGTTTATTGCTATTTCTTCCGGGAATCTTGATTCCAGCTCACGTATCTTCCATCCCAGCATTTTTCATGATGTAGTCTGCATATAAGTTAATAAAACAGGGTGACAATATACAGCCTTGACATACTCCTTTTCCTTTTTGGAACCAGTCTGTTGTTCCATGTCCTGCTCTAACCTTCATACAGATTTCTCAAGAGGCAGGTTAGGTGGTCTAGTATTCCCTTCTCTTTCAGAATTGTGGCTAAAACAGCAGTATAAGGACCTTTCCGATGTCAGGCCAAGGAATTGTGTTTCCAGTCATTGAGCCACACCTGATCACTGAGCACAAATTCATGAATCTGTTCCTCAAGGGGGAATGATATTTTTTTTTACACAAACTTAGTTACCTGATTTATTACCTTACCTAATTGTTCCAGCTGCTGTGAAATCCCACCTGCTTACTTGTGGCAAATCTGCTAACACCTGCCTCATTGTGGGGTGGGGGGTTCTCCCATCGAAAATTTCATAAGGACAACAACTATGGGAACGTGCAGTTACCCGTAATATGAGTAAGTCTGCCAGAAGCAAGCCCATCCATGTACAGTCAGTCTCTATGATCCATTTTGAAAGAGTCTCTTGAAGAGTTTGGTTGTTTCTTTCCACCATTCCAGAACACAGGGGCCTATATGCTGTATGTAATTTCCACTGATATTTAGAGCTTCACATACCTGTTAATTAACGCGGCTACAAAGACAGGGCCATTGTCGGATTCTATACTGGTTGGAAACCCAAGTCTGTGAATTATTTCTCAAATCAGCGAGCTACTTCATTTTCTTTTTCAGATCAGGTAGTGAAGGCCTCTGCCCAACCAGAGAAGGTACCTACTATTCTAGTAAGTAATGATAACAGGTGACTGCCTTTGCTTCCCTGAAGGGACACTCGCTTTCCCTGCATCCTGAGAACTCCACGTCTCAGCCAGTTGGAAAAGCGCTTCTTGGAGGTCATTATTCAGGGGCAATTTCCCCTGGAGCCCAGGGCCATAGGGAGCGGCTCCACACTCCCAGGGAAAGGCAGAGCCACAGCCACACATCTGTCCCATCCCCTTTGCTCTGTAGGAGAGCTCTAGTGAGCCTAGGTCTGTCAGGAAAGTTCTTGGCTCCTATGGGGACACATTCTATGTGTGAAACTGCATACAGGACCGAGGGGCCACAGGGCGCCTGTTTCTCTCGGGGCCGGAGGGGTGGGGGGCCTGAAGCAGTGCGGCCCAGCAACAGCTTCCACATCCATCCAATTGCTCTTTTCTTACCTCTGATAGAACTAGCTTTGTTCCAGCCTTTGGCAATTTGGAGGCAAGCGGGCCCCACTTCCTCCCCAAGGAGGCATGGGACCTACTTTGAGTGGAAAGGCCCCTCACGGAGCTGAACCCAGGAAGGCACCCAGTCATGTCTGACACATTGCTGCATCCTGCTTCTTCATGAGCAATACCGCGGTGCTGCCTCTGGAATATCGGTCCTCTGAGCAGACCTGGAGGTCTCCCCTTGAAGAAGCTAACCAGTTTCTTCCAAATACAGGCTTGCAAACACACACTGGGTGGCTGCCTCTTCTTCCCTGAAGGACGATCACTTTCCCCGCATCCTGTGAACTCTGCATCCCAGCCTGCTGGAAAAGCGCTTCTTGGAGGTCATTTTTCAGGGACAATTTTCCCTGGAGCCCGGGGCTGTAGGCAGGGCCCCATGCTCGCTGGGAAAGGCAGAGTCACATCCACAGTCTGTTCTATCCCTTTTGCCCTGTAGGAGAGCTCTAGTGAGCCTAGGTCTGTCAGGAAAATTCTTGGCTCCTATGGGGACACACCCTGTGTGTTAACCTGCATATCGGACCTAGGGGCCACAGGGCGCCCGTTCCTCTCGGGGGGGACCCTGAAGTGGTGCGGCCCAACAACAGCCTGAACATGCATCCAATTGTTCTTTTCTTCCTTCTGATAGAGCTAGCTTTGCTTCTCACTTTGGCATTTCGGATGCCAGGGGCAGCCCCACCGCTGTTGTCCTGGGGTCTATTGGAGGTTCCAGCTCTATTGGACCCCAGCATGGCACCCGACCCCCTCAGACACACTCCCGCAGCCTCCTTCCCCATGGGCAGGACTGTTCTGACCTAGGAATGTGTTCCCAAGGCTCAGAAAATGCAGGGAGACACACGGCCCTGACTCTGGAACTGAGGCCGTTGGAGCAGGCCTGGAGGTCTGACGTCTGAGACGCAAACACTTGCTGCAAGATACAGGTGTGAAAACACACTCTCTGGGGCTGCCTTTCCTTCCTCCAAGGAAGATAGCTTTTCCAGTCTCCTCCGTGCTGAGTCATACAAGGCTGGAAAGGTCTGGCTTAGAGGGCATTTCTCAGCGGCAATGGCCCCTGAGGCCCTGCACCCAGGGAGGGATCCTACCCTCCCAGGGGAAGTCAAAGCAACCTCCAAACAGCTGTTCTATCATGTTTCCTCTGCAGGAGGGAGCTAGTGAGCCCAGGTCTGTCTGGAACGTTCTTGGATCCTGCGGGGAAATCATCCTGGGAGCCCACCTGGATACCAGTCGTAGGGGCTAACATTTGCATTTTTCTTCCTTGGAGCCCTAACGCAGTACAGCCTAGCAACTGCTTGAAAATCCATCCTGTTGCTGTTTTCTTCCCTCTGACAGAGCGAGCTTTGCTCCCCACTTTGGGATTTCAGAAGCAAGGTGGTGGCCTGCAACTCCTTGCCTGGGGTCCATTGGAGGTGCAAGGTGCCCTCGACCAGGTGACCCCAGCATGGCACCTGGCCCCCTCAGACACACTCCCGCAGCCTGCTTCCCCATGGGCAGGACTGCTCTCACCTAGGAATGTGTTTGCGAGGCCAGGAAACTGCAGGGAGACACAAGGCCCTGATTCTGGAATGGAGTCTGTTGGAGCAGGCCTGCAGGTCTTATGTCTAACAAGCCAAACACTTGCTGCAAGATACAGGCCTGAAAACACACTCTTGGGCTGCCTTTCCTTCCTCCAAGGAAGAGAGTTTTCTCAGCCTCCTGTGGGCTGAGAGTCACACAGGGCTGAAAAGCACTTACTGGGAGATGAGTTTTCATTGGCCATGGCCCCTGAGGCCCTGTGCTCAGGGAGGGCTCCCTCCCTCCCAGGGAAAGTCAAAGGAAGCTCCAAACGGCTGTTCAATCATGTTTCTGAGAGAGTCATTGCCAAGGCAGGTTTATAAGAAGTTCAAGGGTCCCCAAGGAGAGAGGGGTCTAGAATTCTCAAGGAGGAAGAAAGGACACACTTTTTTTTCCCTCTACATTCCTTAGGATTATATAACAATCATGCATCCTTCTTGAGGACGGTCTCTGGAAAAACCTTCTGGCTAATCCTGTTATCTTAAAATGTAAATTATGGGAGTAGGTCTAGTGAGTCTTTACAACCTCCACACATTCTTTTGTTCATTGTAATAACTTATTGGAGAGTATATAACTCCATTACTAACGCTAGCAAGGGGGTACGCTTTCTGCCCCTTGTGATGTCTCTGTCAGAAGCTTTCTCTATCTCCTTTCTACTTGAATAAAACTCGATTGCACAAAAGCTCTGAGCAATCAAGCCTCATCTTGGGCCCTGGATTGAATTCTTCTCCTCCATGAGCCAAGAATCCCAGCATCTTTTCGTGGTTCAGCAACAATATTTCATTTCCTCTGCAGGAGAGAGCTAGTGAGCTTAGGTCTGTCTGGAACATTCTTGGATCCTGTGGGGAAAATATCCTGTGCACACATCTGGATACTGGGCCTAGAGGCCAAAATTCGCATTTCTTTCCCGCGGAGCCCTCACGTGGTGTGACTTAGCAACCGCTTGAAAATCCATCCCATTGCCGTTTTCCTCCTTCTGACAGAGCTAGCTTTGTTCCCTGCTTTGGGATATCTCAACCGAGGGGCCGGTCCATAGCTACTCGCCTGGGGCCCATTGGATGTGCAAGGTGCCCTCGACTAGGTGACCCTAGCATGGCACTCAGCCCGCTCAGACACACTCCCGAGGCTTCTTTCTCACGGGAAGCACTGCTCCAACCTAGGAATGTGTCTGCAATGCTTGGAAAGTGCAGTGAGACACACAGCCCTGACTCTGGAATTGAGGCCCTCAGAGCAAGCCTGCAGCTCTGATGTCTGAGAAGCAAAACACTTGCTGCAAAGAGAGGCCTGAAAACACACTCTCTGTGGATGACTTTCCTTCTTCTAAGGAAGACAGTTTTCCCAGTCTCCTGCTTCCTGCATGTCACACAGCTGGAATGCGCTTGCTTGGATGTCGTGATTCAGTGGCAATGACCCCTGAGGCCCTTTGCCCAGGGAGGGCTCCCACACTCATAGGCAAATCAAAGCAACTTCCAAGTGAGTCAGCTCTTCACATCAAGTGGCCAAAGTATTGGAGTTTCAGGTTCAGTATTAGTCCTTCCAATGGATATTCAGACCTGATTTCCTTTAGGATGGAGTGGGTGCGTCTCCTTGTAGTCTAAGCGACCTACAAGCATCTTCTCCAACACCACAGTTCAAAAGCATCAAATTTTCAGCTGTCACTTTCTTTATAGTACATCTTTCATATCCATCCATGACATATGGAAAAACCATAGCCTTGACCGGATGGATCTTTGTTGGCAAAGCAACGTCTCGGCTTTTTAATATGCTGTCTAGTTTGGTCATCACTTTTCTTCCAAGTCATAAATATGTTTTAAGTTCATGGAGGCAGCCATCACCTGCAGTGATTTCCAAGCCCCAAAAATAGTCTGCTGCTGTTTCCAATGTTTTCCCATCTATTTGCCATGAAGTGATGAGACTGGATGCAATGATTTTAGTTTTCTGAATGCTGAGCTTTAAGCTAACTTTTTCACTCTCCTCTTTCACTTTCATCAGGAGACTCTTTAGCTCTTCTTCACTTTCTGCCATAAGGGTGGTGTCATCTGAATATCTGAGATTATTGATATTTCTCCCAGCAACCTTGATTCCAGCGTGTGCTTCCTCCAGCCCAGTGTTTCTCATGCTGTACTCTGCATATAAGTTAAATAAGCAGGGTGACAATATACAGCCTTGACATGTTCCTTTTCCTATTTAGAACCAGTCTGTTGTTCCATGTCCAGTTCGAACTGTTTCTTCCTGACCTGCATACAGGTTTCTCAAGAGACAGGTCAGGTGGTCTGGTATTCCCATCTCTTTCAGAATTTTTCCCAGTTTCTTGTGATCCACACAGTCAAAGGCTTTGGCATTGTCAATAAAGCAGAAATATATTTTTTTTTTTCTGGAACTCTCTTGCTTTTTCAATGAGCCAGTGGATGTTGGCAATTTGATCTCTGGTTTCTCTGCATTTTTTAAATCCCTCTTGAACATCTGGAAGTTCACAGTTCATGTGAACTTGGAGAATTTTGAACATTACTTTACTAGTGTGTGAGATGAGTGCAATTGTGCAGCTGCTTGAATATTCTTTGTCATTGCCTTTCTTTGGGATTGGAATGAAAACTGACCTAATGACTAGATGTTTTCAATTGCATATGCTGAAAGAACTGGCTGTGCAGTTCTGAAGAAAAAAAAATCATTTTAACCCATTTTCTCTGAAGTGCAAGGCATATCATGGCCATCCCTGAATCATAAAGTCACCTTTTCTTTATGTAGTCATAGTTTCATGCCTAAATTATAGGCCAACTCGTGCTCAACTTGACTCTGATGTCAGGGGCAGATCAACTGATAAAAAGCTTGGATTGTCCCTCTGGAGGAAAGTGAGATCTTGGTCCCACGAGAAGAATCTGAAGGGTTAAGGGAACTTGCAAGAGTGGGGAAAGCTTAGTCCATCCTACATGTACCAAAATCTTAAATAAGGCTTATTTACTTTACCGAAGTAAAAAAAAAAAAAACAGATGATGAAAACAATTATAAATCAATGAAAGGTAGAGAAACTCATAGTCTGTGATCAAAAATTGCATTCTAAGAAAACTTTGTTCTCTTAACCTAGAGAGGAGACTAAATTGCATCTGGTACCAGCTTACCAGAAGACAAGCAAACAAACAAACAAATTATCAGTAAGCTTAAAAAAAGTATTTTCCATATATCTTGAAGTAGCAGTATTTCTGCAAAGGCATCAGTGTGAAACCATAGAGGACATGGTTAAAACCTGATGAAATAGAAATTGACAATGTCATCTGGTCACTGCTGCGACTTGAAATGCTTTAATATGATAACTAGAATTATAACTGACAGCATTTGACCAGGACATATCAGATTTTCACGGATGTCACATAATTTCTAGGATATCTATATTAGGAACTGAAGGAATCTTTGAACCTAGGAAAGAAAACAACAGTCTCAAAGGCCCTTGCTGAGTCATCTATCAGCAAGGAATGTCTTTGCAAGGATCGCAAAGTGAAGGGAAAATACACCGACCTGCCTCTGCAACTTCGGTCCTCTGAGCAGATCTGGAGGTCTCCCTTTGTATAAGCTAACCTGTTCCTTCCAAATAGAGGTTTGCAACACAAAACAAGTGGCCGCCTATTCTTCCCCGAAGGAGGCTCTCTTTCCCCACATCCTGCGAACTCCCTTTCCCAGCCTCCTGGAAAAGTGCTTCTTGCAGTTCCTTTCAGAAAATCCTATGGACAGAGAAGCCTGGTAGGCTGCAGTCCATGGGGTCGCTGAGGGTCGGACACGACTGAGCGACTGCACTTTCATTTTCACTTTCATGCATTGGAGAAGGCAATGGCAACCCACTTACTGTTCTTGCCTGGAGAATCCCAGGGACGGGGGAGCCTAGTGGGCTACCGTCTATGGCGTCGCACAGAGTCGAACACGACTGAAGCAACTTAGCAGCAGCAGCAGCAGCAGCAGCAGCAGCAGCAGCAGTTCCTTTCTTAGGGGCAGTTATCCCTGAGATTGGGACCTGGAAAGGCAGAGCCACCTCCACACACACATCTTTTCTGTCCCCTTTCCTCTGGAGGAGAGCTCTAGTGAGCCTAGGTCTGTCAGGAAAATTCTTGGCTTTGACGGGATCACACCCAGTGTGTGAACCTGCATACCCGACCTAGGGGCCACAGGGCACCTGTTTTGCTCGAGTGGGTCCTGGAGGGGTGCAGCATAGCAAGAGCTTAAAAATCCATCCAATTTGTCTTTCTTTTACCTCGGAGAGAACGAGTTTGCTCCACCTCCACCCTTTGGCAGTGTGGAGGGAAGAGGGCACAACCCTCTCCCAAAGGGGACATAGGGCCTACCAGGAGAGAAAGGCCCCTTGAGGAGCTGAGCCCAGGTAGGCAGCCAGTGATGTCAAGCACACTCCCGCTGCTTGCTTCTTCATGGGCACTCCGACAATCTGCTAGGAATGTCTTGGCAAGGATCTCAAAGGGAAGGGGAGATACATGGCCCTGTCTCTGGAACTTCAGTCCTCTGAGCAGATCTGGAGGTCTTGAGTTGTATAAGCAAACCTGTTCCTTCCAAATAGAGGCTTGCAAACACACCCCCGGTGGTTGCCTCTTCTTCCCCGAAGAAGTCTTTCTTTCCCCACATGCTGCGAACTCCCTGTCCCAACCTCCAAGATTAGCACTTCTTGCCATTCCTTTCTTAGAGGCAGTTATCCCTGAGCTTGGGGCTGTAGGGAGTAGCCCCACACTCACAGGGAAAGGCAAAGACTCCTCCATACATCTCCTCTATCCCCTTTGCTCTGGAGGAGAGCTTTAGTGAGCCTAGGTCTTTCAGGAAAATTGTTGGCTTGGACAGGATCTCACCCTGTTTGTGAACCTGCATACCCAACCGGGGGCCACAGAGCACCTGTTTCAGTAAAGTGGGCCCTGAAAGGGTGCAGCCTAGCAAGAGCTTGAAAATCCATTCAGTTGCTGTTTTTGTACCTCTGACAGAGCGAGCTTTGCTCCACCCTTTGGCAGTGTGAGAAAAGAGGCATGACACCCTCCCCAAGGGGACAAGTGGACTACTTCAAGAGGAAAGGCCCCTTGTGGAGTTGAGGCACACAGTCGTGTCAAACACACTCCCACTGCTTGCTTCTTCATGGGCACTCCCGCTATCAGCTAGGAATGTCTTTGCAGTGATCACAAAGGGAAGGGGAGATACACGGCCCTGCCTCTGGACCTCCGCTGCTCTGAGCAAATCTGGTCTCCCCTTGTTGGTCAAGTTCAAGTTCAAGGTCAAGGTCAAGTTCAAGGTCAAAGTCAAGTCCAAGGTCAAGGTCAAAGTCAAGGTCAAGGTCAAGTTTAAGTTTAAGGGCAAGGACAATGTAAGGGCAAGGACAAGGTAAGGCCAAGGACAAGGCCTAGGGAAGGCCAAGCCCAAGGCCAAGGGCAAGGGCAAGGGCAACGCCAAGGGTAAGGCCAAGGCCCAGGCCAGGGCCAAGGCCAAGGCCGACAAAGCGAAGCCCAAACCCCGTAACGCCTGACAGAAGGCAGAAGGCACTAGGCCCCTGTGCAGAGGAAGCCACTGAAGGCGGCAAGGCCACAGAGCTCCCCGATTCCGTTCCCACAGGAAGATGTAAGGATAAAGGGCCTCATCCCAGCACAGCACCCGCTCCCACCGGACCCCGCCCCCCGCAGACTCGTGGAAAAGCCTCGTGGGAAATCCTCAAGGGAAAGCCACTGATCCCATGATCGATGCGACCGGAAGCGTGACACTGCTGCTACAGCTCGAGAGGAAAGCGCACATGCATGCCACCTCTCGAGACGAGTACTGACTCCCCTGGGGAGAGTCCAGAAGTACCCCAAGTTCCATGTCAGTACTGGAGAGGAATCCTCAGGTTCCGGCCCCGACTCCACACAAGGTCTTTGGCCCTGGCATCGAAGGGAGAGGAATCCCAAAAGGCCCGCGAGCAACTCGCATGGGGACTGGCCAGTCCTGAGGACACCAGAGCGAGTCCCATAGGTCACCGTCATAAGACGAGAGCACCTGCCCCAACTCGAAAAAATCCAGGAGGTTCTCCACTCCAGGCTAGATGAGGCCCTTTTCTGCTGAGGCATCTCACTGATAATGACATCTAACCTCTGGAACTTCCAACAGGTACTTCACACCCTTGCTGTAACTGAATAAGAATCACGTGGGCCCCACGGGGAAATCACGTGGGCCCCACCCGGAAATCACGTGGGCCCCACCCGGAAATCACGTGGGCCCCACCCGGAAATCACGTGGGCCCCACGGGGAAATCACGTGGGCCCCACGGGGAAATCACGTGGGCCCCACCCGGAAATCACGTGGGCCCCACCCGGAAATCACGTGGGCCCCAGCCGGAAATCACGTGGGCCCCACCCGGAAATCACGTGGGCCCCACCCGGAAATCACGTGGGCCCCACCCGGAAATCACGTGGGCCCCACGGGGAAATCACGTGGGCCCCACCCGGAAATCACGTGGGCCCCACCCGGAAATCACGTGGGGCCCACCTGGAAATCACGTGGGCCCCACGGGGAAATCACGTGGGCCCCACCCGGAAATCACGTGGGGCCCACCCGGAAATCACGTGGGCCCCACCCGGAAATCACGTGGGCCCCACCCGGAAATCGGGTGGGCCCCACCCGGAAATCACGTGGGCCCCACCCGGAAATCACGTGGGCCCCACCCGGAAATCACGTGGGCCCCACCCGGAAATCACGTGGGCCCCACACGGAAATCACGTGGGGCCCACCCGGAAATCACGTGGGCCCCACCCGGAAATCACGTGGGCCCCACGCGGAAATCACGTGGGGCCCACCCGGAAATCACGTGGGCCCCACGGGGAAATCACGTGGGCCCCACCCGGAAATCACGTGGGCCCCACCTGGAAATCACGTGGGCCCCACCCGGAAATCACGTGGTCCCCACCCGGAAATCACGTGGGCCCCACCCGGAAATCACGTGGGGCCCACCCGGAAATCACGTGGGCCCCACCCGGAAATCACGTGGGCCCCACCCGGAAATCACGTGGGCCCCACCCGGAAATCACGTGGGGCCCACCCGGAAATCACGTGGGCCCCACGGGGAAATCAGTTGGGCCCCACGGGGAAATCACGTGGGCCCCACGGGGAAATCACGTGGGCCCCACGGGGAAATCACGTGGGCCCCACCCGGAAATCACGTGGGCCCCACCCGGAAATCACGTGGGCCCCACCCGGAAATCACGTGGGCCCCACCCGGAAATCACGTGGGCCCCACGGGGAAATCACGTGGGCCCCACCCGGAAATCACGTGGGGCCCACCCGGAAATCACGTGGGCCCAACGGGGAAATCACGTGGGACCCACCCGGAAAACACGTGGGCCCCACGGAGAAATCACGTGGGCCCCACGGGGAAATCACGTGGGCCCCACGGGGAAATCACGTGGGCCCCACACGGAAATCACGTGGGCCCCCAGGGGAAATCACGTGGGCCCCCAGGGGAAATCACGTGGGCCCCACCCGGAAATCACGTGGGCCCCACCCGGAAATCACGTGGGCCCCACGGGGAAATCACGTGGGATCCACCCGGAAATCACGTGGGACCCACGGGGAAATCACGTGGGCCCCACCCGGAAATCACGTGGGCCCCCAGGGGAAATCACGTGGGCCCCACGGGGAAATCACGTGGGCCCCACCCGGATATCACGTGGGCCCCACGGGGAAATCACGTGGGCCCCACGGGGAAATCACGTGGGCCCCACGGAGAAATCACGTGGGCCCCACGGGGAAATCACCTGGGCCCCACCCGGAAATCACGTGGGGCCCACCCGGAAATCACGTGGGCCCCACCCGGACATCACGTGGGCCCCACCCGGAAATCACGTGGGCCCCACCCGGAAATCAGGTGGGCCCCACCCGGAAATCAGGTGGGCCCCACCCGGAAATCACGTGGGCCCCACCCGGAAATCACGTGGGGCCCACCCGGAAATCACGTGGGGCCCACCCGGAAATCACGTGGGGCCCACCCGGAAATCACGTGGGCCCCACGGGGAAATCACGAGGGCCCCACCCGGAAATCACGTGGGCCCCACCCGGAAATCACGTGGGCCCCACCCGGAAATCACGTGGGCCCCACCCGTAAATCACGTGGGCCCCACCGGGAAATCACGTGGGCCCCACCCGGAAATCACGTGGGCCCCACCCGGAAATCACGTGGGCCCCACGGGGAAATCACGTGGGCCCCACGGGGAAATCACGTGGGCCCCACCCGGATATCACGTGGGCCCCACGGGGAAATCACGTGGGCCCCACGGGCAAATCACGTGGGCCCCCAGGGGAAATCACGTGGGCCCCCAGGGGAACTCACGTGGGCCCCCAGGGGAAATCACGTGGGCCCCACCCGGAAATCACGTGGGCCCCACGGGGAAATCACGTGGGCCCCCAGGGGAAATCACGTGGGCCACCAAGGGAAATCACGTGGGCCGCACCCAGAAATCACGTGGGCCCCACGGGGAAATCACGTGGGCACCCACCCGGAAATCACGTGGGCCCCACCCGGAAATCACGTGGGCCCCACCCGGAAATCACGTGGGCCCCACCCGGAAATCACGTGGGCCCCACCCGGAAATCACGTGGGCCCCACCCGGAAATCACGTGGGGCCCACCCGGAAATCACGTGGGGCCCACCCGGAAATCACGTGGGCCCCACGGGGAAATCACGTGGGCCCCACCCGGAAATCACGTGGGCCCCACCCGGAAATCACGTGGGCCCCACCCGGAAATCACGTGGGCCCCACCCGTAAATCACGTGGGCCCCACCGGGAAATCACGTGGGCCCCACCCGGAAATCACGTGGGCCCCACCCGGAAATCACGTGGGCCCCACGGGGAAATCACGTGGGCCCCACCCGGAAATCACGTGGGCCCCACGGGGAAATCACGTGGGCCCCACGCGGAAATCACGTGGGGCCCACCCGGAAATCACGTGGGCCCCACGGGGAAATCACGTGGGCCCCACCCGGAAATCACGTGGGCCCCACCCGGAAATCACGTGGGCCCCACCCGGAAATCACGTGGGCCCCACCCGGAAATCACGTGGGCCCCACCCGGAAATGACGTGGGCCACACCCGGAAATCACGTGGGCCCCACGGGGAAATCACGTGGGCCCCACCCGGAAATGACGTGGGCCCCACCCGGAAATCACGTGGGCCCCACCCGGAAATCACGTGGGCCCCACCCGGAAATCACGTGGGCCCCACCCGGAAATCACGTGGGCCCCACGGGGAAATCACTTGGGCCCCACGGGGAAATCACGTGGGCCCCACGGGGAAATCACGTGGGCCCCACCCGGAAATCACGTGGGCCGCACGGGGAAATCACGTGGGCCCCACCCGGAAATCACGTGGGCCCCACCCGGAAATCACGTGGGCCCCACCCGGAAATCACGTGGGCCCCACCCGGAAATCACGTGGGCCCCACCGGGAAATCACGTGGGCCCCACGGGGAAATCACGTGTGCCTGCAGGGGAAATCACGTGGGCCCCATTGGGATATCACGTGGGCCCCACGGGGAAATCACGTGGGCCCCAAGGGGAAATCACGTGGGCCCCCAGGGGAAATCACGTGGGCCCCACGGGGAAATCACGTGGGCCCCACGGGGAAATCACGTGGGCCCCACCCGGAAATCACGTGGGCCCCCAGGGTAAATCACGTGGGCCCCACGGGGAAATCACGTGGGCCCCACGGGGAAATCACGTGGGCCCCACCCGGAAATCACGTGGGCCCCACCCGGAAATCACGTGGGCCCCACGGGGAAATCACGTGGGCCCCACCCGGAAATCACGTGGGGCCCACCCGGAAATCACGTGGGCCCCACCCGGAAATCACGTGGGCCCCAGCCGGAAATCACGTGGGCCCCACCCGGAAATCACGTGGGCCCCACCCGGAAATCACGTGGGCCCCACGGGGAAATCACGTGGGCCCCAAGGGGAAATCACGTGGGCCCCCAGGGGAAATCACGTGGGCCCCACGGGGAAATCACGTGGGCCCCACGGGGAAATCACGTGGGCCCCACCCGGAAATCACGTGGGCCCCACCCGGAAATCACGTGGGCCCCACGGGGAAATCACGTGGGCCCCACCCGGAAATCACGTGGGGCCCACCCGGAAATCACGTGGGCCCCACCCGGAAATCACGTGGGCCCCAGCCGGAAATCACGTGGGCCCCACCCGGAAATCACGTGGGCCCCACCCGGAAATCACGTGGGCCCCATCCGGAAATCACGTGGGCCCCACGGGGAAATCACGTGGGCCCCACGGGGAAATCACGTGGGCCCCACCCGGAAATCACGTGGGCCCCACCCGGAAATCACGTGGGCCCCACCCGGAAATCACGTGGGCCCCACCCGGAAATCACGTGGGCCCCACCCGGAAATCACGTGGGGCCCACCCGGAAATCACGTGGGCCCCACCGGGAAATCACGTGGGCCCCACCCGGAAATCACGTGGGCCCCACCCGGAAATCACGTGGGCCCCACTCGGAAATCAAGTGGGCCCCACCCGGAAATCACGTGGGCCCCACCCGGAAATCCCGTGGGCCCCACCCGGAAATCACGTGGGGCCCACCCGGAAATCACGTGGGCCCCACGGGGAAATCACGTGGGCCCCACCCGGAAATCACGTGGGCCCCACCCGGAAATCACGTGGGCCCCACCCGGAAATGACGTGGGCCCCACCCGGAAATCACGTGGGCCCCACCCGGAAATCACGTGGGCCCCACCCGGAAATCACGTGCGCCCCACGGGGAAATCACGTGGGCCCCACCCGGAAATCACGTGGGCCCCACCCGGAAATCACGTGGGCCCCACCCGGAAATCACGTGGGCCCCACCCGGAAATCACGTGGGCCCCACGGGGAAATCACGTGGGCCCCACCCGGAAATCACGTGGGCCCCACCCGGAAATCACGTGGGCCCCACCCGGAAATCACGTGGGCCCCACGGGGAAATGACGTGGGCCCCACCCGGAAATCACGTGGGCCCCACCCGGAAATCACGTGGGCCCCACCCGGAAATCACGTGGGCCCCACCCGGAAATCACGTGGGCCCCACGGGGAAATCACGTGGGCCCCACCCGGAAATCACGTGGGCCCCACCCGGAAATCACGTGGGGCCCACCCGGAAATCACGTGGGCCCCACGGGGAAATCACGTGGGCCCCACCCGGAAATCACGTGGGGCCCACCCGGAAATCACGTGGGCCCCACCCGGAAATCACGTGGGCCCCACCCGGAAATCACGTGGGGCCCACCCGGAAATCACGTGGGCCCCACGGGGAAATCACGTGGGCCCCACCCGGAAATCACGTGGGGCCCACCCGGAAATCACGTGGGCCCCACCCGGAAATCACGTGGGCCCCACCCGGAAATCACGTGGGCCCCACCCGGAAATCACGTGGGCCCCACCCGGAAATGACGTGGGCCCCACCCGGAAATCACGTGGGCCCCACCCGGAAATCACGTGGGCCCCACCCGGAAATCACGTGGGCCCCACGGGGAAATCACGTGGGCCCCACCCGGAAATCACGTGGGCCCCACCCGGAAATGACGTGGGCCCCACCCGGAAATCACGTGGGCCCCACCCGGAAATCACGTGGGCCCCACCCGGAAATCACGTGGGCCCCACGGGGAAATCACGTGGGCCCCACCCGGAAATCACGTGGGCCCCACCCGGAAATCACGTGGGCCCCACCCGGATATCACGTGGGCCCCACCCGGAAATCACGTTGGGCCCACCCGGAAATCACGTGGGCCCCACGGGGAAATCACGTGGGCCCCACCCGGAAATCACGTGGGCCCCACCCGGAAATCACGTGGGCCCCACCCGGAAATCACGTGGGCCCCACCCGGAAATCACGTGGGCCCCACCCGGAAATCACGTGGGCCCCACGGGGAAATCACGTGGGCCCCACGGGGAAATCACGTGGGCCCCACCCGGAAATCACGTGGGGCACACCCGGAAATCACGTGGGCCCCACGGGGAAATCACGTGGGCCCCACCCGGAAATCACGTGGGGCCCACCCGGAAATCACGTGGGCCCCACCCGGAAATCACGTGGGCCCCACCCGGAAATCACGTGGGCCCCACCCGTAAATCACGTGGGCCCCACCCGGAAATCACGTGGGCCCCACCCGGAAATCACGTGGGCCCCACCCGGAAATCACGTGGGCCCCACACGGAAATCACGTGGGCCCCACCCGGAAATCACGAGGGCCCACCCGGAAATCACGTGGGCCCCACGGGGAAATCACGTGGGCCCCACCCGGAAATCACGTGGGCCCCACCCGGAAATCACGTGGGCCCCACCCGGAAATCACGTGGGCCCCACGGGGAAATCACGTGGGCCCCACCCGGAAATCACGTGGGCCCCACCCGGAAATCACGTGGGCCCCACCCGGAAATCACGTGGGCCCCACCCGGAAATCACGTGGGCCCCACGGGGAAATCACGTGGGCCCCACGGGGAAATCACGTGGGCCCCACCCGGAAATCACGTGGGCCCCACCCGGAAATCACGTGGGGCCCACCCGGAAATCACGTGGGCCCCACGGGGAAATCACGTGGGCCCCACCCGGAAATCACGTGGGCCCCACCCGGAAATCACGTGGGCCCCACCCGGAAATCACGTGGGCCCCACCCGGAAATCACGTGGGCCCCACCCGGAAATCACGTGGGCCCCACCCGGAAATCACGTGGGCCCCACCCGGAAATCACGTGGGCCCCACACGGAAATCACGTGGGGCCCACCCGGAAATCACGTGGGCCCCACCCGGAAATCACGTGGGCCCCACGCGGAAATCACGTGGGGCCCACCCGGAAATCACGTGGGCCCCACGGGGAAATCACGTGGGCCCCACCCGGAAATCACGTGGGCCCCACCCGGAAATCACGTGGGCCCCACGGGGAAATCACGTGGGCCCCACCCGGAAATCACGTGGGCCCCACCCGGAAATCACGTGGGCCCCACCCGGAAATCACGTGGGCCCCACCCGGAAATCACGTGGGCCCCACCCGGAAATCACGTGGGCCCCACGGGGAAATCACGTGGGCCCCACCCGGAAATCACGTGGGCCCCACCCGGAAATCACGTGGGCCCCACGGGGAAATCACGTGGGCCCCACCCGGAAATCACGTGGGCCCCACCCGGAAATCACGTGGGCCCCACCCGGAAATCACGTGGGCCCCACCCGGAAATCACGTGGGCCCCACCCGGAAATCACGTGGGCCCCACCCGGAAATCACGTGGGGCCCACCCGGAAATCACGTGGGCCCCACGGGGAAATCACGTGGGCCCCACCCGGAAATCACGTGGGGCCCACCCGGAAATCACGTGGGCCCCACCCGGAAATCACGTGGGCCCCACCCGGAAATCACTAGGGCCCCACCCGGAAATCACGTGGGCCCCACCCGGAAATCACGTGGGCCCCACCCGGAAATCACGTGGGCCCCACACGGAAATCACGTGGGGCCCACCCGGAAATCACGTGGGCCCCACCCGGAAATCACGTGGGCCCCACGCGGAAATCACGTGGGGCCCACCCGGAAATCACGTGGGCCCCACGGGGAAATCACGTGGGCCCCACCCGGAAATCACGTGGGCCCCACCCGGAAATCACGTGGGCCCCACCCGGAAATCACGTGGGCCCCACCCGGAAATCACGTGGGCCCCACCCGGAAATCACGTGGGCCCCACCCGGAAATCACGTGGGCCCCACCCGGAAATCACGTGGGCCCCACCCGGAAATCACGTGGGCCCCACGGGGAAATCACGTGGGCCCCACCCGGAAATCACGTGGGGCCCACCCGGAAATCACGTGGGCCCCACCCGGAAATCACGTGGGCCCCACCCGGAAATCACGTGGGCCCCACCCGGAAATCACGTGGGCCCCACCCGGAAATCACGTGGGCCCCACGGGGAAATCACGTGGGCCCCACCCGGAAATCACGTGGGCCCCACCCGGAAATCACGTGGGGCCCACCCGGAAATCACGTGGGCCCCACGGGGAAATCACGTGGGCCCCACCCGGAAATCACGTGGGGCCCACCCGGAAATCACGTGGGCCCCACCCGGAAATCACGTGGGCCCCACCCGGAAATCACGTGGGCCCCACCCGGAAATCACGTGGGCCCCACCCGGAAATCACGTGGGCCCCACCCGGAAATCACGTGGGCCCCACCCGGAAATCACGTGGGCCCCACCCGGAAATCACGTGGGCCCCACCCGGAAATCACGTGTGCCCCACGGGGAAATCACGTGGGCCCCACGGGGAAATCACGTGGGCCCCACCCGGAAATCACGTGGGCCCCACCCGGAAATCACGTGGGCCCCAGCCGGAAATCACGTGGGCCCCAGCCGGAAATCACGTGGGCCCCACCGGGAAATCACGTGGGCCCCACCCGGAAATCACGTGGGCCCCACCCGGAAATCACGTGGGCCCCACCCGGAAATCACGTGGGCCCCACCCGGAAATCACGTGGGCCCCACCCGGAAATCACGTGGGCCGCACGGGGAAATCACGTGGGCCCCACGGGGAAATCACGTGGGCCCCACCCGGAAATCACGTGGGCCCCACCCGGAAATCACGTGGGCCCCACGGGGAAATCACGTGGGCCCCACGGGGAAATCACGTGGGCCCCACCCGGAAATCACGTGGGCCCCACCCGGAAATCACGTGGGCCCCACCCGGAAATCACGTGGGCCCCACGGGGAAATCACGTGGGCCCCACCCGGAAATCACGTGGGCCCCACGGGGAAATCACGTGGGCCCCACCCGGAAATCACGTGGGGCCCACCCGGAAATCACGTGGGCCCCACCCGGAAATCACGTGGGGCCCACCCGGAAATCACGTGGGCCCCACCCGGAAATCACGTGGGACCCACCCGGAAATCACGTGGGCCCCACCCTGAAATCACGTGGGCCCCACCCGGAAATCACGTGGGCCCCACCCGGAAATCACGTGGGCCCCACGGGGAAATCACGTGGGCCCCACCCGGAAATCACGTGGGCCCCACCCGGAAATCACGTGGGCCCCACCCGGAAATCACGTGGGCCCCACCCGGAAATCACGTGGGCCCCAGCCGGAAATCACGTGGGGCCCACCCGGAAATCACGTGGGCCCCACCCGGAAATCACGTGGGCCCCACCCGGAAATCACGTGGGCCCCACCCGGAAATCACGTGGGCCCCACCCGGAAATCACGTGGGCCCCACCCGGAAATCACGAAACCACCTGCCTCAACTCGAGAAAATCCAGGAGGTTCTGCCTCCAGGCGAGATGAGGCCCATTTCCGCTGAGGCTTCTCGAGGCTAATCACACCTAACCTCTGGAACTTCCAAAAGGTCCTTCACACCCCTGCTGCAACTCAAGAAGTTCCCTGACATCCCCGTCTCCACTCTAGAGGAAGCAAGCGGTTCCCGCCCACATCCAGAAGAGCCCCGTTTCCGCCTCGAAGCTTGAGATGAGGGATCCTTTCCCTGCTTGGTCTGGAAAGAATTGCCGGTGTTCCCGTCGCATCTCAAGAGGAGGCGCTCTCCACAGGAAAGGCGAGAGGAACTCCAGGGTCGTGTCACCATTCCCAGAGTTCCCCTGATGTCTCAGTCCATTCCAGAGGAACCTGTTTTCCCTGCACTGCCTCGACTTTCAGGATGAGGATCGACTACCACCACGGTCGCACGTGGGACAGCCCTGTGGGAAAGCCTTGTGGGAAAGCCTCCTGGAAAAGCCTCGAGGGAAAGCCACAGATCCCTTGATCCAGGCGATGGGAAGCGTCACACTGCTGCTACCGCTCTGGAGTAAAGCGCACGTGCATGCCCCCATTGGAGACGAGTACTTACTCCTCTGTGGAGACTCCAGAAGTACCCCAAGATCCATGTCAGCACTGGAGAGGAATTCTCAAGTTTCCGGCCCCGACTCCACACAATTCTTAGGCCTCGACATCGACGGGAGAGGAATCCCGAGAGGCCCCCGATCAACTGGCATGGGGACTGGCCTTTCGTGAGGCCACCAGAGTGGGTCCCTGAAGTACCCGTCGTAAGTCCAGAGCACCTGCCACAATTCGAGACAATCCAGGATGTTTTGCCCTCCAGGCGAGATGATGCCCATTTCCGCTGAGGCTTCTCGAGGTTAATCACACCTACTCTCTGGAACTTCCAAAAGGTCCTTCAACCATTGCTGCGACTCAGGAAGTTCCCTGACATACCCGTCTCCACTACAGAGGAAGCACGAGGGTCCCGCCCACATCCAGAGGAGCCCCGTTTCCGCCTCGTACCTCGAGATGAGAGATCCTTTCCCTGCTTGGTCGGGAAAGAATTCCTGGCATTCCCGTCGCATCTCAAGAGGAGGTCCTCTCCACAGGAAAGGCGAGAGGAACTCCAGGGTCGTGCCACCATTCGGAGAGTCCCCCAGATGTCTCAATCCATTCCAGAGGAACCTGTTTTCCCTGCACTGCCTCGACTTTCACGCTGAGGATCGACTCCCACCACGGTGGCACGTGGGACAGCCCTGTGGGAAAGCCTCGTGGGAAAGCCTTATGGGAAATCCTCGAGGGAAAGCCACAGATCCCATGATCGACGAGAAGGGAAGTGTGACACTGCTGCTACAGCTCGGGAGGAAAGCCCACGTGAATGCTCCCTCTCGAGACGAGGACTCACTACCCTGAGGAGACTCCAGAAGTACCCCAAGATCCATGTCAGCACTGGAGAGGAATCCTCAGGTTCCGGCCCCGACTCCACACAAGGTCTTGGGCCCCGGCATCGACGAGAGAGGAATACCGAGAGGCCCGCGAGCAACTCGCATGGAGACTGGCCTTTCCTGAGGCCACCAGAGCGAGTCCCTGAGGTCCCCGTCGTAAGTCGAGAGCACCTGCCGCAACTCGAGAAAATCCAGGAGGTTTTGCCCTCCAGGCGAGATGAGGCCCATTTCCGCTGAGGCTTCTCAAGGCTAATCACATCTAAACTCTGGAACTTCCAACAGGTCCTTCACACCTTTGCTGCAACTCAAGAAGTTCCCGGACATCCCCGTCTCCACTCTAGAGGAAGCACGAGGGTCCCGCCCACATCCAGAGGAGCCCCGTTTCGCCTCATAGCTGGAGATGAGGGGTCCTTTTGCTACTTGGTCCGGAAAGAATTCTGTGAGTCCCCGTCGCATCTCAAGGGGAGGCGCTCTCCACAAGAAAGGCGAGAGGAACTCCAGGGTCGTGCCACCATTCCCAGAGTACCCCAGATGTCTCAGTCCATTACAGAGGAACCTGTTTTCCCTGCACTGCCTCGACTTTCACGCCGAGGATCGTCTCCCACCACGGTGGCACGTGGGACAGCCCTGTGGAAAGCCTCGAGGGAAAGCCACAGTTCCCTTGATGCACGTGACGGGAATCGTGACACTGCTGCTACCGCTCTGCAGGGAAGCGCACGTGCATGCCTCCTTTCGAGATGAGGACTTACTCCCCTGGGGAGACTCCAGAAGCACCCCATGATCCATGTCAGCACTTTAGAGGAATCCTCAGGTTCCGGCCACTACTCCACACAAGGTCTTAGGCCCGGCATCGACGGGAAAGGAATCCCGAGAGGCTCCCGAGTAACTCGCATGGGGACTGGCCAGTCCTAAGGCGATAAGAGCAGGTCCCTTTCGTCACCGTGGTAAGACGAGAGCACCTGCTGCATCTCGAGAAAATCCAGGAGGTTCTGCCCTCCAGGCTAGATGAGGCCCATTTCCGCTGAGGCGTTGAGGTTAATCACATCTAACCTCTAGAAAGTCCAAAGGGTCCTTCACACCCTTTCTGCAACTCAAGAAGTTCCCCGACATACCCGTCTCCACTCGAGAGGAAGCAAGAGGGCCCCGCCCACATCCAGAGGAGCCCCGTTTCCGCCTCGTAGCTCGTGATGAGGGATCCTTTGGCTGCTTGTTCGGGAAAGAATTCTGGGCATTCCTGTCGCATCTCAAGAGGAGGTGCTCTCCACAGAAAAGGCGAGAACTCCAGCGTCGTGCCACCATTCCCAGAGACCCCCAGATGTCTCAGTCCATTCCAGAGGAACCTGTTTTCCTGCACTGCCTCGACTTTCACGCCAAGGCTCGACTCCCACCACGGTGGCACGTGGGACAGCCCTGTGGGAAAGCCTCGTTGCAAAACCTCGGGGGAAAGCCTCGAGGGAAAGCCACAGATCCCTTGATCCATGCGACGGGTGCATGACATTGCTGCTACCGCTCTGGTGGAAAGCGAACGTGCATGCCCCCATTCGAGACGAGGACTTACTCCCCTGGGGAGACTCCAGAAGTACCCTAAGATCCATGTCAGCACTGGAGAGGAATCCTCAGGTTCCGACCCCGACTCCACACAAGGTCTTAGGACCCGGCATCGAAGGGAGAGGACCACGAGAGGCCCCCGAGCAACTCGCATGGGGACTGTCCTTTCCTGAGGCCACCAGAGCGGGTCCCTTAGGTCACCGTCCTAAGACGAAAGGACCTGCGGCAACTCGAGAAAATCCAGGAGGTTTTGCCCTTCAGGCTAGATGAGGCCCATTTCCGCTGAGGCCTCACGAGGCTAATCACACCTAACCTCTGGAACTTCCAAACGTCCTTCACACCCTTGCTGCAACTCAAGAAGTTCCCCGACATACCCGCCCTAACCCTAAAGGAAGCACGAGGGTCCCGCTCACATCCAGAGGAGCCCCGTTTCCGCCTCGTAGCTCGAGATGAGGGATCCTTTCTCTGCTTGGTCTGGAAAGAATTCCCGTGTCCAATCTCAAAAGGAGGAGCTCTCCACAGGAAAGGCGAGAGGAACTCCAGGGTCTTGTCACCATTCCCAGAGTCCCCCAGATGTCTCAGTCCATTCCAGAGGAACCTGTGTTCCCTGCACTGCCTCGACTTTCATGCCAAGGATCGACTCCCACCAAGGCGGCACGTGGGACAGCCCTGTGGGAAAGCCTCGTGGGAAAGCCTCGTGGGAAAGCCTAGACAGAAAGGCGCAGATCCCTTGATCGACGCTATGGGAAGCGTGACACTGCTGCACCCGCTTTGGAGGAAAGCGAAAGTGCATGCCCCCTCTTGAGAAGAGGACTTACTGCCCTGGGGAGGCTCCAGAAGTAGCCCAAGTTCCATGTCAGCACTGGAGAGGAATCCTCATGGTCCGGGCTCTACTCCACAGAAGGTCTTAGTCCCCGGCATCAAAGGGAGAGGAATCCCAGGAGACCCCCGAGCAACTCGAATGGGGACTGAGCAGTCCTGAGGCCACCAGAGCGGGCCCTATCGTCACCGTCGTAAGACGACAGCATCTGCCGGAACTCGAGAAAATCCAGGATATTTTGCCCTCCAGGCTAGATGAGGACCATTTCCGATGAGGCGTCTCGAGGCTAATCACATCTAACATCTGGAACTTCCAAAGGGTGCTTCACAACCTTGCTGCAACTCAAGAAGTTCCCCGACAACCCGTCTCCATTCTAGAGGAAGCACGAGGGTCACGCCCACATCCAGAGGAGCCCAGTTTTCACCTCTTAGCTCGAGATGAGGGATCCTTTCGCTGCTTGGTCGGGAAAGAATTCTGGGCATTCCTGGCGCATCTCAAGAGGAGGCGCTCTCCAGAGGAAAGGCGAGAGGAACTCCAGGGTCTTGTCTCCATTCCCAGAGTCCCACATATCTTTCAGTCCATTCCAGAGGAACCTGTTTTCCCTTCACTGCCTCAACTTTCATGCCGAGGATCGACTCCCACCACGGTGGCACGTGGGACAGCCCTGTGGGAAAGCCTCGAGGGAAAGCCACAGATCCCTTGATTGACGCGACGGGAAGCGTGACACTGCTGCTACGGCACTGGAGGAAAGCGCACGTGCATGCCCCCATTCGAGATGAGGACTTACTCCCATGGGGAGACTGCAGAAATAACCCAAGATCCATGTCAGCACTGCAGAGGAATCCTCAGGTTCTGGCCCCGACTCCACACAAGGACTTAGGCCCCGGCATCGAAGGGAGAGGAACCCCGAGAGGCGCCCGAGCAACTCGCATGGGGACTGGCCTTTCCTGAGGCCACCAGAGTGGGTCACTTAGGTCACCGTCGTAAGACGAAAGTACCTGCGGCAACACGAGAAAATCCAGGAGGTTTTGCCCTTCAGGCTAGATGAGGCCCATTTCCGCTGAGGCGTCACGAGGCTAATCACACTTAACCTGTGGAACTTCCAAAGGTCCTTCACACCCTTGCTGCAACTCAAGAAGTTCCCCGACATACCCGGCCTAACTCTCAAGGAAGCACGACGGTCCCGCCCACATCCAGAGGAGCCCCGTTTCCGCCTCGTAGCTCGAGATGAGGGATTCTTTCTCTGCTTGGTCTGGAAAGAATTCCCGGCGTACCTGTCGAATCTCAAAAGGAGGCACTCTCCACAGGAAAGGCGAGAGGAACTCCAGGGTCTTGTCACCATTCCCAGAGACCCCAGATGTCTCAGTCCATTCCAGAGGAACCTGTGTTACCTGCACTGCCTCGACTTTCATGCCGAGGATCGACTCCCACCAAGGTGGCACGTGGGACAGCCCTGTGGGAAAGCCTCGTGGGAAAGCCTCGTGGGAAAGCCTGGAGGGAAAGCCACAGATCCCTTGATCCACGCGCCGGGAAGCGCGACACTGCTGCTACCGCTCTGGAGGAAACCGCAGGTGCATGCCCCCATTCGAGACGAGGACTTACTCCCCTGAGGAGACTCCAGAAGTACCCCAAGAACCAAGTCAGCACTGGAGAGGAATCCTCAGGTTCCCGCCCCGACTCCACACAATGTCTTAGGCCCTGGCATCGAAGGGAGAAGAATCCCAGAGGCCCGCGAGCAACTCACTGGGGGACTGGCCAGTCCCGAGGCCACCAGAGCGGGTCCCTGAGGTCCCTGTCTTAAGTCGAGAGCACCTGCCACAACTCGAGAAAATCCAGGAGGTTTTGCCCTCCAGGCGAGATGAGGCCCATTTCCACTGAGGCTTCACGAGGCTAATCACACCTAACCTCTGGAACTTCCAAAAGGTCCTTCACACCCTTGCTGCAGCTCAAGAAGTTCCCCGACATACCCGTCTCCACTCGAGAGGAAGCACGAGGGTCCCGCCCACATCCAGAGGAGCCCCGTTTCCGCCTCTTAGCTGGAGATGAGGGATCCTTTCGCTGCTTTGTCGGGAAAGAATTCTGGACGTTCCCGTCACATCTCAAGAGGAGGCGTTCTCCACAGGAAGGCGAGAGGAACTCAAGGGTCGTGCCACCATCCCAGAGTCCCCCAGGTGTCTCAGTCCATTCCAGAGGAACCTGTTTTCCCTGACTTCCTCGACTATCATGGCGAGGATCGACTCCCACCACGATGGCACCTGGGACAGCCCTGTGGGAAAGCCTCGTGGGAAAGCATCGAGGGAAAGCCACAGATCTCTTGATCCACGCGATGGGAAGCGTGACACTGCTGCTACCGCTCTGGAGGAAAGCGCTCGTGCATGCCCCCATTCAAGATGAGGACTGACTCCCCTGGGGAGACTCCAGAAGTACCCCAAGATCCATGTCAGCACTGGAGAGGAATCCTCAGGTTCTGGGCCCGACTCCACAAAAGGTCTTAGGCCCAGGCATTGACGAGAAAGGAATCCAGGAGGCCCATGAGCATCGATTGGGGACTGGCCAAACCTGAGGCCACCAGAGCGGGTCCCTAAGGTAACCGTCGTAAGACGGGAGAACCTGCTGCAACTCGAGAAAATCCAGGAGGTTCTCCCCTCCAGGCTTGATGAGGCCCATTTCTGATGAGGCATCTCTAGGCTAATCACATCTAACCTCTGGAACTTCCAAAGGGTGCTTCACAACCTTGCTGCAACTCAAGAAGTTCCCTGACATACCCGGCTCCACTCTAGAGGAAGCACGAGTGTCCTGCAAACATCCAGAGGAGCCCCGTTTCCGCCTCGTAGCTCGAGATGAGGGATCCTTTCGCTGCTTGGTCGGGAAAGAATTCCCGGCGTTCCCGTCCCATCTCAACAGGAGGCCCTCTCCACAGGAAAGGCGAGAGGAACTCCAGTGTCGTGCCACCAATCCAAGAGTCCCCCAGAATTCTCAGTCCATTCCAGAGGAACCTGTTTTCCCTGCACTGCGTCGACTTTCACGCCGAGGATCGAATCACACCACGGTGGCAAGAGGGACAGCCCTGTGGGAAAGCCTCGTGGGAAAGCCTCGTGGGAAAGCCTCGAGGGAAAGCCACAGATCCCTTGATCCAGGCGATGGGAAGCGTGACACTACTGCTACAGCTCTGGAGGAAAGCGCACGTGCATGGCCCCATTCGAGACGAGGAGTTACTCCCCTGGGGAGACTCCAGAAGTACCCAAGAACCATGTGAGCACTGGAGAGGAATCCTCAGGTTCCGGACCTGACACCACTCAAGGTCAAAGGCCCCGTCATCAAAGGGAGAGGAATCCCGAGAGGCCCCCGAGCAACTCGCATGTGGACTGGCCTTACCTGAGGCCACCAGAGCGGGTCCCTGAGGTCCCCGTTGTAAATCGAGAGCACCTGCCGCAACTCGAGAAAATCAAGGAGGTTTTAACCTCCCGGCGAGATGAGACCCATTTCCGCTGAGGCTTCTCGAGGCTAATCACACCTAACCTCTGGAACTTCCAAAAGGTCCTTCACACCCTTACTGCTACTCAAGAAGTTGCCTGACATACCCGTCTCCACTCTAGAGGAAGCACGAGGGTCCCGGGCATATGCAGAGGAGCCCCGTTTCCGCCTCGTAGCTCGAGATGAGGGACATTTCGCCTCTTTGTCGGGAAAGAGTTCCCGGCATTCCCCTCTCACCTCAAGAGGAGGCGCTCTCCACAGGAAAGGCGAGAGGAACTCCAGGGTCGTGCTACCATTCCAAGAGTCCCCCAGATGTCTCAGTCCATACCAGAGGAACCTGTTTTCCCTGCAATGAGTCGACTTTCACGCCGAGGATTGACTCCCACCACGGGGGCACGTGGGACAGCCCTGTGGGAAAGCGTCGTGCAAAAGCCTCGAGGGAAAGCCAAAGATCCCTTGATCCAGGCGTTGGGAAGCGTGACACAGCTGCTACCGCTCTGGAGGAAAGAGCACGTGCATGCCCCCATCCGAGACGAGGACTTACTCCCCTGGGGAGACTCGAGAAGTACCCCAAGATCCATGTCAGCACTGGAGAGGAATCCTCAGGTTCTGGCCCGGCCTCCACACAAGGTTTAAGGCCCCGGCATCGAAGGGAGAGGAATCCCAAAAGGCCCGCAAGCAACTCGCATGGGGACTGGCCTTTCCTGAGGCCACCAGAGCGGGTCCCATAGGTCACCATCGTAAGTGGAGAGCACCTGCCGCAACTCGTGAAAATCCAGGAGGTTCTCCCCTCCAGGCTAGATGAGGCCCATTTCCACTGAGGATTCTCGAGGCTAATCACACCTAACCTCTGGAACTTCTTAAAGGTCCTTCAAAGCCCTGCTGCAACTCAAGAAGTTTCCCGACATACTCGTCTCCACTCGAGAGGAAGCACGAGGGTCCCGCCCACATCCAGAGGAGCCCCGTTTCCGCCTCGTAGCTCGAGATGAGGGATCCCTTCCCTGCTTGTTAGGGAAAAAATTCCCTGCGTTCCCGTCGCATCTCAAGAGGAGGCATTCTCCACAGGAAAGGCGAGAGGAATTCCAGGGTCCTGCCTCCATTCCAAGAGTCCCCCAGATGTCTCAGTCCATTCCAGAGGAACCTGTTTTCCCTGCACTGCATCGACTTCCACGCCGAGGATCGACGCACA
Source organism: Ovis canadensis (assembly GCF_042477335.2). Classification (NCBI taxonomy): domain Eukaryota; kingdom Metazoa; phylum Chordata; class Mammalia; order Artiodactyla; family Bovidae; genus Ovis; species Ovis canadensis. Next base: position 13,819,018 of record NC_091254.1, on the reverse strand, counting down.
GCACGGTGGCACGTGGGAAAGCGCTGTGGGTAAGACTCATGGAAAGCCTCGTGGGAAAGAGTCTAGGGAAAGCCACAGATCCCTTGATCCACCCTACAGGAAGCGTGACACTGTTGCTACAACTCGGGAGGAAAGCGCACGTGCATGCCCCCTCTCGAGACGAGGACTGACTCCCTGGGGGAGACTCCCGAAGTACCCCAAGACCAATGTCAGCACTGGAGAGGAATCCTCAGGTTCCGGCCATGACTACCAACAATGTCTTGGGCCCCAGCATGGACGGGAGAGGCATCCCGAGAGGCCCCCTACTAATTCGCATGGGGACTGGATTTCCTGAGGCCACCAGAGCGGGTCCCTAAGGTCCCCATCGTAAGTCGAGAGCACCTGCCGCAACTCGAGAAAATCCAGGAGGTTTTGCCCTCCAGGCGAGATGAGGCCCATTTCCGCTGAGGCTTCTCCAGGCTAATCACACCGAACCTCTGGAACTTCCAAAAGGACCTTCACACAGTTGCTGCAACACAAGAAGTTCCCCAACTACCCATCTCCACTCTAGAGGAAACACGATGGTCCCGCCCACATCGAGAGGAGCCCCGTTGCCGCATCGTAGTTCCCGATGAGGGATCCTTTCCCTGCTTGGTTGGGAAAGAATTCTGGGCGTTACAGTCGCATCTCAATAGGAGGCGCTCTCCATAGGAAAGGCGAGAGGAACTCCAGGGTCGTTCCACCATTCCCAGAGTCTTCTAGATGTCCCAGTACAGTCCAGAGGAAACTGTTTTCGACTCACACCACGGTGGCACGTGGGACGGCCCTGAGGGATAGCCTTGTGGGAAAGCCTCGTGGGAAAGCCTCATGGGAAATCCTCAGGGGAAAGACAAAGATCCCATGATCGACACGACGGGAAGGGTGACACTGCTGCTACCGCTCTGGAGGAAAGCGCACGTGCATGCCTCCATTCGAGACGCGGACTTAGTCCCCTGGGGAGACTCCAGAAGTACCCCAAGATCCATGTCAGCACTGGAGAGGAATCCTCACGTTCCGGCCCCGACTCCACACAAGGTCTTAGGCCCCGGCATCGAAGTGAGAGGAATCCCGAGAGGCCTCCTAGTAACTCGCATGGGGACTGGCCTTTCCTGAGGCCACCAGAGGGGGTCCCTGAGGTCCCCGTCCTAAGTGGAGAGAACCTGCCAGAACTAGAGAAAATCCAGGAGGTTTTGACCTCCAGGCGAGATGAGGCCCAATTCCGCTGAGGCTTCTCGAGGCTAATCACACCAAACCTCTGGAACTTCCAAAAGGTCCTTCACACCCTTACTGCAACTCAAAAAGTTCCCTGACATACCCGTTCCTCTTCCCATTCTGCCATAATTGTGATGACATCTGCATATCTAAGTTTATTGCTATTTCTTCCGGGAATCTTGATTCCAGCTCACGTATCTTCCATCCCAGCATTTTTCATGATGTAGTCTGCATATAAGTTAATAAAACAGGGTGACAATATACAGCCTTGACATACTCCTTTTCCTTTTTGGAACCAGTCTGTTGTTCCATGTCCTGCTCTAACCTTCATACAGATTTCTCAAGAGGCAGGTTAGGTGGTCTAGTATTCCCTTCTCTTTCAGAATTGTGGCTAAAACAGCAGTATAAGGACCTTTCCGATGTCAGGCCAAGGAATTGTGTTTCCAGTCATTGAGCCACACCTGATCACTGAGCACAAATTCATGAATCTGTTCCTCAAGGGGGAATGATATTTTTTTTTACACAAACTTAGTTACCTGATTTATTACCTTACCTAATTGTTCCAGCTGCTGTGAAATCCCACCTGCTTACTTGTGGCAAATCTGCTAACACCTGCCTCATTGTGGGGTGGGGGGTTCTCCCATCGAAAATTTCATAAGGACAACAACTATGGGAACGTGCAGTTACCCGTAATATGAGTAAGTCTGCCAGAAGCAAGCCCATCCATGTACAGTCAGTCTCTATGATCCATTTTGAAAGAGTCTCTTGAAGAGTTTGGTTGTTTCTTTCCACCATTCCAGAACACAGGGGCCTATATGCTGTATGTAATTTCCACTGATATTTAGAGCTTCACATACCTGTTAATTAACGCGGCTACAAAGACAGGGCCATTGTCGGATTCTATACTGGTTGGAAACCCAAGTCTGTGAATTATTTCTCAAATCAGCGAGCTACTTCATTTTCTTTTTCAGATCAGGTAGTGAAGGCCTCTGCCCAACCAGAGAAGGTACCTACTATTCTAGTAAGTAATGATAACAGGTGACTGCCTTTGCTTCCCTGAAGGGACACTCGCTTTCCCTGCATCCTGAGAACTCCACGTCTCAGCCAGTTGGAAAAGCGCTTCTTGGAGGTCATTATTCAGGGGCAATTTCCCCTGGAGCCCAGGGCCATAGGGAGCGGCTCCACACTCCCAGGGAAAGGCAGAGCCACAGCCACACATCTGTCCCATCCCCTTTGCTCTGTAGGAGAGCTCTAGTGAGCCTAGGTCTGTCAGGAAAGTTCTTGGCTCCTATGGGGACACATTCTATGTGTGAAACTGCATACAGGACCGAGGGGCCACAGGGCGCCTGTTTCTCTCGGGGCCGGAGGGGTGGGGGGCCTGAAGCAGTGCGGCCCAGCAACAGCTTCCACATCCATCCAATTGCTCTTTTCTTACCTCTGATAGAACTAGCTTTGTTCCAGCCTTTGGCAATTTGGAGGCAAGCGGGCCCCACTTCCTCCCCAAGGAGGCATGGGACCTACTTTGAGTGGAAAGGCCCCTCACGGAGCTGAACCCAGGAAGGCACCCAGTCATGTCTGACACATTGCTGCATCCTGCTTCTTCATGAGCAATACCGCGGTGCTGCCTCTGGAATATCGGTCCTCTGAGCAGACCTGGAGGTCTCCCCTTGAAGAAGCTAACCAGTTTCTTCCAAATACAGGCTTGCAAACACACACTGGGTGGCTGCCTCTTCTTCCCTGAAGGACGATCACTTTCCCCGCATCCTGTGAACTCTGCATCCCAGCCTGCTGGAAAAGCGCTTCTTGGAGGTCATTTTTCAGGGACAATTTTCCCTGGAGCCCGGGGCTGTAGGCAGGGCCCCATGCTCGCTGGGAAAGGCAGAGTCACATCCACAGTCTGTTCTATCCCTTTTGCCCTGTAGGAGAGCTCTAGTGAGCCTAGGTCTGTCAGGAAAATTCTTGGCTCCTATGGGGACACACCCTGTGTGTTAACCTGCATATCGGACCTAGGGGCCACAGGGCGCCCGTTCCTCTCGGGGGGGACCCTGAAGTGGTGCGGCCCAACAACAGCCTGAACATGCATCCAATTGTTCTTTTCTTCCTTCTGATAGAGCTAGCTTTGCTTCTCACTTTGGCATTTCGGATGCCAGGGGCAGCCCCACCGCTGTTGTCCTGGGGTCTATTGGAGGTTCCAGCTCTATTGGACCCCAGCATGGCACCCGACCCCCTCAGACACACTCCCGCAGCCTCCTTCCCCATGGGCAGGACTGTTCTGACCTAGGAATGTGTTCCCAAGGCTCAGAAAATGCAGGGAGACACACGGCCCTGACTCTGGAACTGAGGCCGTTGGAGCAGGCCTGGAGGTCTGACGTCTGAGACGCAAACACTTGCTGCAAGATACAGGTGTGAAAACACACTCTCTGGGGCTGCCTTTCCTTCCTCCAAGGAAGATAGCTTTTCCAGTCTCCTCCGTGCTGAGTCATACAAGGCTGGAAAGGTCTGGCTTAGAGGGCATTTCTCAGCGGCAATGGCCCCTGAGGCCCTGCACCCAGGGAGGGATCCTACCCTCCCAGGGGAAGTCAAAGCAACCTCCAAACAGCTGTTCTATCATGTTTCCTCTGCAGGAGGGAGCTAGTGAGCCCAGGTCTGTCTGGAACGTTCTTGGATCCTGCGGGGAAATCATCCTGGGAGCCCACCTGGATACCAGTCGTAGGGGCTAACATTTGCATTTTTCTTCCTTGGAGCCCTAACGCAGTACAGCCTAGCAACTGCTTGAAAATCCATCCTGTTGCTGTTTTCTTCCCTCTGACAGAGCGAGCTTTGCTCCCCACTTTGGGATTTCAGAAGCAAGGTGGTGGCCTGCAACTCCTTGCCTGGGGTCCATTGGAGGTGCAAGGTGCCCTCGACCAGGTGACCCCAGCATGGCACCTGGCCCCCTCAGACACACTCCCGCAGCCTGCTTCCCCATGGGCAGGACTGCTCTCACCTAGGAATGTGTTTGCGAGGCCAGGAAACTGCAGGGAGACACAAGGCCCTGATTCTGGAATGGAGTCTGTTGGAGCAGGCCTGCAGGTCTTATGTCTAACAAGCCAAACACTTGCTGCAAGATACAGGCCTGAAAACACACTCTTGGGCTGCCTTTCCTTCCTCCAAGGAAGAGAGTTTTCTCAGCCTCCTGTGGGCTGAGAGTCACACAGGGCTGAAAAGCACTTACTGGGAGATGAGTTTTCATTGGCCATGGCCCCTGAGGCCCTGTGCTCAGGGAGGGCTCCCTCCCTCCCAGGGAAAGTCAAAGGAAGCTCCAAACGGCTGTTCAATCATGTTTCTGAGAGAGTCATTGCCAAGGCAGGTTTATAAGAAGTTCAAGGGTCCCCAAGGAGAGAGGGGTCTAGAATTCTCAAGGAGGAAGAAAGGACACACTTTTTTTTCCCTCTACATTCCTTAGGATTATATAACAATCATGCATCCTTCTTGAGGACGGTCTCTGGAAAAACCTTCTGGCTAATCCTGTTATCTTAAAATGTAAATTATGGGAGTAGGTCTAGTGAGTCTTTACAACCTCCACACATTCTTTTGTTCATTGTAATAACTTATTGGAGAGTATATAACTCCATTACTAACGCTAGCAAGGGGGTACGCTTTCTGCCCCTTGTGATGTCTCTGTCAGAAGCTTTCTCTATCTCCTTTCTACTTGAATAAAACTCGATTGCACAAAAGCTCTGAGCAATCAAGCCTCATCTTGGGCCCTGGATTGAATTCTTCTCCTCCATGAGCCAAGAATCCCAGCATCTTTTCGTGGTTCAGCAACAATATTTCATTTCCTCTGCAGGAGAGAGCTAGTGAGCTTAGGTCTGTCTGGAACATTCTTGGATCCTGTGGGGAAAATATCCTGTGCACACATCTGGATACTGGGCCTAGAGGCCAAAATTCGCATTTCTTTCCCGCGGAGCCCTCACGTGGTGTGACTTAGCAACCGCTTGAAAATCCATCCCATTGCCGTTTTCCTCCTTCTGACAGAGCTAGCTTTGTTCCCTGCTTTGGGATATCTCAACCGAGGGGCCGGTCCATAGCTACTCGCCTGGGGCCCATTGGATGTGCAAGGTGCCCTCGACTAGGTGACCCTAGCATGGCACTCAGCCCGCTCAGACACACTCCCGAGGCTTCTTTCTCACGGGAAGCACTGCTCCAACCTAGGAATGTGTCTGCAATGCTTGGAAAGTGCAGTGAGACACACAGCCCTGACTCTGGAATTGAGGCCCTCAGAGCAAGCCTGCAGCTCTGATGTCTGAGAAGCAAAACACTTGCTGCAAAGAGAGGCCTGAAAACACACTCTCTGTGGATGACTTTCCTTCTTCTAAGGAAGACAGTTTTCCCAGTCTCCTGCTTCCTGCATGTCACACAGCTGGAATGCGCTTGCTTGGATGTCGTGATTCAGTGGCAATGACCCCTGAGGCCCTTTGCCCAGGGAGGGCTCCCACACTCATAGGCAAATCAAAGCAACTTCCAAGTGAGTCAGCTCTTCACATCAAGTGGCCAAAGTATTGGAGTTTCAGGTTCAGTATTAGTCCTTCCAATGGATATTCAGACCTGATTTCCTTTAGGATGGAGTGGGTGCGTCTCCTTGTAGTCTAAGCGACCTACAAGCATCTTCTCCAACACCACAGTTCAAAAGCATCAAATTTTCAGCTGTCACTTTCTTTATAGTACATCTTTCATATCCATCCATGACATATGGAAAAACCATAGCCTTGACCGGATGGATCTTTGTTGGCAAAGCAACGTCTCGGCTTTTTAATATGCTGTCTAGTTTGGTCATCACTTTTCTTCCAAGTCATAAATATGTTTTAAGTTCATGGAGGCAGCCATCACCTGCAGTGATTTCCAAGCCCCAAAAATAGTCTGCTGCTGTTTCCAATGTTTTCCCATCTATTTGCCATGAAGTGATGAGACTGGATGCAATGATTTTAGTTTTCTGAATGCTGAGCTTTAAGCTAACTTTTTCACTCTCCTCTTTCACTTTCATCAGGAGACTCTTTAGCTCTTCTTCACTTTCTGCCATAAGGGTGGTGTCATCTGAATATCTGAGATTATTGATATTTCTCCCAGCAACCTTGATTCCAGCGTGTGCTTCCTCCAGCCCAGTGTTTCTCATGCTGTACTCTGCATATAAGTTAAATAAGCAGGGTGACAATATACAGCCTTGACATGTTCCTTTTCCTATTTAGAACCAGTCTGTTGTTCCATGTCCAGTTCGAACTGTTTCTTCCTGACCTGCATACAGGTTTCTCAAGAGACAGGTCAGGTGGTCTGGTATTCCCATCTCTTTCAGAATTTTTCCCAGTTTCTTGTGATCCACACAGTCAAAGGCTTTGGCATTGTCAATAAAGCAGAAATAGATTTTTTTTTTCTGGAACTCTCTTGCTTTTTCAATGAGCCAGTGGATGTTGGCAATTTGATCTCTGGTTTCTCTGCATTTTTTAAATCCCTCTTGAACATCTGGAAGTTCACAGTTCATGTGAACTTGGAGAATTTTGAACATTACTTTACTAGTGTGTGAGATGAGTGCAATTGTGCAGCTGCTTGAATATTCTTTGTCATTGCCTTTCTTTGGGATTGGAATGAAAACTGACCTAATGACTAGATGTTTTCAATTGCATATGCTGAAAGAACTGGCTGTGCAGTTCTGAAGAAAAAAAAATCATTTTAACCCATTTTCTCTGAAGTGCAAGGCATATCATGGCCATCCCTGAATCATAAAGTCACCTTTTCTTTATGTAGTCATAGTTTCATGCCTAAATTATAGGCCAACTCGTGCTCAACTTGACTCTGATGTCAGGGGCAGATCAACTGATAAAAAGCTTGGATTGTCCCTCTGGAGGAAAGTGAGATCTTGGTCCCACGAGAAGAATCTGAAGGGTTAAGGGAACTTGCAAGAGTGGGGAAAGCTTAGTCCATCCTACATGTACCAAAATCTTAAATAAGGCTTATTTACTTTACCGAAGTAAAAAAAAAAAAAAAACAGATGATGAAAACAATTATAAATCAATGAAAGGTAGAGAAACTCATAGTCTGTGATCAAAAATTGCATTCTAAGAAAACTTTGTTCTCTTAACCTAGAGAGGAGACTAAATTGCATCTGGTACCAGCTTACCAGAAGACAAGCAAACAAACAAACAAATTATCAGTAAGCTTAAAAAAAGTATTTTCCATATATCTTGAAGTAGCAGTATTTCTGCAAAGGCATCAGTGTGAAACCATAGAGGACATGGTTAAAACCTGATGAAATAGAAATTGACAATGTCATCTGGTCACTGCTGCGACTTGAAATGCTTTAATATGATAACTAGAATTATAACTGACAGCATTTGACCAGGACATATCAGATTTTCACGGATGTCACATAATTTCTAGGATATCTATATTAGGAACTGAAGGAATCTTTGAACCTAGGAAAGAAAACAACAGTCTCAAAGGCCCTTGCTGAGTCATCTATCAGCAAGGAATGTCTTTGCAAGGATCGCAAAGTGAAGGGAAAATACACCGACCTGCCTCTGCAACTTCGGTCCTCTGAGCAGATCTGGAGGTCTCCCTTTGTATAAGCTAACCTGTTCCTTCCAAATAGAGGTTTGCAACACAAAACAAGTGGCCGCCTATTCTTCCCCGAAGGAGGCTCTCTTTCCCCACATCCTGCGAACTCCCTTTCCCAGCCTCCTGGAAAAGTGCTTCTTGCAGTTCCTTTCAGAAAATCCTATGGACAGAGAAGCCTGGTAGGCTGCAGTCCATGGGGTCGCTGAGGGTCGGACACGACTGAGCGACTGCACTTTCATTTTCACTTTCATGCATTGGAGAAGGCAATGGCAACCCACTTACTGTTCTTGCCTGGAGAATCCCAGGGACGGGGGAGCCTAGTGGGCTACCGTCTATGGCGTCGCACAGAGTCGAACACGACTGAAGCAACTTAGCAGCAGCAGCAGCAGCAGCAGCAGCAGCAGCAGCAGCAGCAGCAGCAGCAGTTCCTTTCTTAGGGGCAGTTATCCCTGAGATTGGGACCTGGAAAGGCAGAGCCACCTCCACACACACATCTTTTCTGTCCCCTTTCCTCTGGAGGAGAGCTCTAGTGAGCCTAGGTCTGTCAGGAAAATTCTTGGCTTTGACGGGATCACACCCAGTGTGTGAACCTGCATACCCGACCTAGGGGCCACAGGGCACCTGTTTTGCTCGAGTGGGTCCTGGAGGGGTGCAGCATAGCAAGAGCTTAAAAATCCATCCAATTTGTCTTTCTTTTACCTCGGAGAGAACGAGTTTGCTCCACCTCCACCCTTTGGCAGTGTGGAGGGAAGAGGGCACAACCCTCTCCCAAAGGGGACATAGGGCCTACCAGGAGAGAAAGGCCCCTTGAGGAGCTGAGCCCAGGTAGGCAGCCAGTGATGTCAAGCACACTCCCGCTGCTTGCTTCTTCATGGGCACTCCGACAATCTGCTAGGAATGTCTTGGCAAGGATCTCAAAGGGAAGGGGAGATACATGGCCCTGTCTCTGGAACTTCAGTCCTCTGAGCAGATCTGGAGGTCTTGAGTTGTATAAGCAAACCTGTTCCTTCCAAATAGAGGCTTGCAAACACACCCCCGGTGGTTGCCTCTTCTTCCCCGAAGAAGTCTTTCTTTCCCCACATGCTGCGAACTCCCTGTCCCAACCTCCAAGATTAGCACTTCTTGCCATTCCTTTCTTAGAGGCAGTTATCCCTGAGCTTGGGGCTGTAGGGAGTAGCCCCACACTCACAGGGAAAGGCAAAGACTCCTCCATACATCTCCTCTATCCCCTTTGCTCTGGAGGAGAGCTTTAGTGAGCCTAGGTCTTTCAGGAAAATTGTTGGCTTGGACAGGATCTCACCCTGTTTGTGAACCTGCATACCCAACCGGGGGCCACAGAGCACCTGTTTCAGTAAAGTGGGCCCTGAAAGGGTGCAGCCTAGCAAGAGCTTGAAAATCCATTCAGTTGCTGTTTTTGTACCTCTGACAGAGCGAGCTTTGCTCCACCCTTTGGCAGTGTGAGAAAAGAGGCATGACACCCTCCCCAAGGGGACAAGTGGACTACTTCAAGAGGAAAGGCCCCTTGTGGAGTTGAGGCACACAGTCGTGTCAAACACACTCCCACTGCTTGCTTCTTCATGGGCACTCCCGCTATCAGCTAGGAATGTCTTTGCAGTGATCACAAAGGGAAGGGGAGATACACGGCCCTGCCTCTGGACCTCCGCTGCTCTGAGCAAATCTGGTCTCCCCTTGTTGGTCAAGTTCAAGTTCAAGGTCAAGGTCAAGTTCAAGGTGAAAGTCAAGTCCAAGGTCAAGGTCAAAGTCAAGGTCAAGGTCAAGTTTAAGTTTAAGGGCAAGGACAATGTAAGGGCAAGGACAAGGTAAGGCCAAGGACAAGGCCTAGGGAAGGCCAAGCCCAAGGCCAAGGGCAAGGGCAAGGGCAACGCCAAGGGTAAGGCCAAGGCCCAGGCCAGGGCCAAGGCCAAGGCCGACAAAGCGAAGCCCAAACCCCGTAACGCCTGACAGAAGGCAGAAGGCACTAGGCCCCTGTGCAGAGGAAGCCACTGAAGGCGGCAAGGCCACAGAGCTCCCCGATTCCGTTCCCACAGGAAGATGTAAGGATAAAGGGCCTCATCCCAGCACAGCACCCGCTCCCACCGGACCCCGCCCCCCGCAGACTCGTGGAAAAGCCTCGTGGGAAATCCTCAAGGGAAAGCCACTGATCCCATGATCGATGCGACCGGAAGCGTGACACTGCTGCTACAGCTCGAGAGGAAAGCGCACATGCATGCCACCTCTCGAGACGAGTACTGACTCCCCTGGGGAGAGTCCAGAAGTACCCCAAGTTCCATGTCAGCACTGGAGAGGAATCCTCAGGTTCCGGCCCCGACTCCACACAAGGTCTTTGGCCCTGGCATCGAAGGGAGAGGAATCCCAAAAGGCCCGCGAGCAACTCGCATGGGGACTGGCCAGTCCTGAGGACACCAGAGCGAGTCCCATAGGTCACCGTCATAAGACGAGAGCACCTGCCCCAACTCGAAAAAATCCAGGAGGTTCTCCACTCCAGGCTAGATGAGGCCCTTTTCTGCTGAGGCATCTCACTGATAATGACATCTAACCTCTGGAACTTCCAACAGGTACTTCACACCCTTGCTGTAACTGAATAAGAATCACGTGGGCCCCACGGGGAAATCACGTGGGCCCCACCCGGAAATCACGTGGGGCCCACCCGGAAATCACGTGGGGCCCACCCGGAAATCACGTGGGCCCCACCCGGAAATCACGTGGCCCCACCCGGAAATCACGTGGGCCCCACCCGGAAATCACGTGGGGCCCACCCGGAAATCACGTGGGCCCCACGGGGAAATCACGTGAGCCCCAACCGGAAATCACGTGGGCCCCACCCGGAAATCACGTGGGCCCCACCCGGAAATCACGTGGGCCCCAGCCGGAAATAACGTGGGCCCCACGGGGAAATCACGTGGGCCCCACGGGGAAATCACGAGGGCCCCACCCGGAAATCACGTGGGCCCCACCCGGAAATCACGTGGGCACCACCCGGAAATCACGTGGGGCCCACCCGGAAATCACGTGGGCCCCACCCGGAAATCACGTGGGCCCCACCCGGAAATCACGTGGGCCCCACCCGGAAATCACGTGGGCCCCACCCGGAAATCACGTGGGCCCCACCCGGAAATCACGTGGGCCCCACCCGGAAATCACGTGGGCCCCACCCGGAAATCACGTGGGGCCCACCCGGAAATCACGTGGGCCCCACCCGGAAATCACGTGGGCCCCACCCGGAAATCACGTGGGCCCCACCCGGAAATCACGTGGGCCCCACCCGGAAATCACGTGGGCCCCACCCGGAAATCACGTGGGCCCCACCCGGAAATCACGTGGGCCCCACCCGGAAATCACGTGGGCCCCAGCCGGAAATCACGTGGGCCCCAGCCGGAAATCACGTGGGCCCCACGGGGAAATCACGTGGGCCCCACCCGGAAATCACGTGGGCCCCACCCGGAAATCACGTGGGCCCCACCCGGAAATCACGTGGGCCCCACCCGGAAATCACGTGGGCCGCACGGGGAAATCACGTGGGCCCCACGGGGAAATCACTTGGGCCCCACCCGGAAATCACGTGGGCCCCACCCGGAAATCACGTGGGCCGCACGGGGAAATCACGTGGGCCCCACCGGGAAATCACGTGGGCCCCACCCGGAAATCACGTGGGCCCCACCCGGAAATCACGTGGGCCCCACCCGGAAATCACGTGGGCCCCACCGGGAAATCACGTGGGCCCCACGGGGAAATCACGTGTGCCTCCAGGGGAAATCACGTGGGCCCCATTGGGATATCACGTGGGCCCCACCCGGAAATCACGTGGGCCCCACCCGGAAATCACGTGGGCCCCACCCGGAAATCACGAGGGCCCCACCCGGAAATCACGTGGGCCCCACCCGGAAATCACGTGGGCCCCACCCGGAAATCTCGTGGGCCCCACCCGGAAATCACGTGGGCCCCACCCGGAAATCACGTGGGCCCCACCCGGAAATCACGTGGGCCCCACCCGGAAATCACGTGGGCCCCACCCGGAAATCACGTGGGCCCCACCCGGAAATCACGTGGGCCCCACGCGGAAATCACGTGGGGCCCTCCCGGAAATCACGTGGGCCCCACGGGGAAATCACGTGGGCCCCACCCGGAAATCACGTGGGCCCCACCCGGAAATCACGTGGGCCCCACGGGGAAATCACGTGGGCCCCACCCGGAAATCACGTGGGCCCTACGGGGAAATCACGTGGGCCCCACCCGGAAATCACGTGGGCCCCACCCGGAAATCACGTGGGCCCCACGGGGAAATCACGTGGGCCCCACCCGGAAATCACGTGGGCCCCACCCGGAAATCACGTGGGCCCCACCCGGAAATCACGTGGGCCCCACGGGGAAATCACGTGGGCCCCCAGGGGAAATCACGTGGGCCCCCAGGGGAAATCACGTGGGCCCCACCCGGAAATCACGTGGGCCCCACCCGGAAATCACGTCGGCCCCACGGGGAAATCACGTGGGCCCCACCCGGAAATCACGTGGGCCCCACCCGGAAATCACGTGGGCCCCACCCAGAAATCACGTGGGCCCCACCCGGAAAACACGTTGGCCCCCAGGGGAAATCACGTGGACCCCACGTTGAAATCACGTGGGCCCCACCCAGAAATCACGTGGTCCCCACCCGGAAATCACGTGGGCCCCACGGGGAAATCACGTGTGCCCCAAGGGGAAATCACGTGGGCCCCACGGGGAAATCACGTGAGCCCCAACCGGAAATCACGTGGGCCCCACCCGGAAATCACGTGGGCCCCACCCGGAAATCACGTGGGCCCCACCCGGAAATCACGTGGGCCCCACCCGGAAATCACGTGGGCCCCACGTGGAAATCACGTGGGCCCCACCCGGAAATCACGTGGGCCCCACCCGGAAATCACGTGGGCCCCACCCGGAAATCACGTGGGCCCCACCCGGAAATCACGTGGGCCCCACGGGGAAATCACGTGGGCCCCACGGGGAAATCACGTGGGCCCCACGGGGAAATCACGTGGGCCCCACGGGGAAATCACGTGGGCCCCACCCGGAAATCACGTGGGCCCCACCCGGAAATCACGTGGGGCCCACCCGGAAATCACGTGGGCCCCACCCGGAAATCACGTGGGCCCCACCCGGAAATCACGTGGGCCCCACCCGGAAATCACGTGGGCCCCACCCGGAAATCACGTGGGCCCCACCCGGAAATCACGTGGGCCCCACCCGGAAATCACGTGGGCCCCACCCGGAAATCACGTGGGCCCCACACGGAAATCACGTGGGCCCCACCCGGAAATCACGTGGGCCCCACCCGGAAATCACGTGGGCCCCACCCGGAAATCACGTGGGCCCCACCCGGAAATCACGTGGGCCCCACCCGGAAATCACGTGGGGCCCACCCGGAAATCACGTGGGCCCCACCCGGAAATCACGTGGGCCCCACGGGGAAATAACGTGGGCCCCACACGGAAATCACGTGGGCCCCACCCGGAAATCACGTGGGCCCCACCCGGAAATCACGTGGGCCCCACCCGGAAATCACGTGGGCCCCAGCCGGAAATCACGTGGGCCCCACAGGGAAATCACGTGGGCCCCACCCGGAAATCACGTGGGCCCCACCCGGAAATCACGTGGGCCCCACCCGGAAATCACGTGGGCCCCTCCCGGAAATCACGTGGGCCCCACGGGGAAATCACGTGGGCCCTACCCGGAAATCACGTGGGCCCCACAGGGAAATCACGTGGGCCCCACGGGGAAATCACGGGGGCCCCACGGGGAAATCACGTGGGCCCCACCCGGAAATCACGTGGGCCCCACAGGGAAATCACGTGGGCCACACTGGGAAATCACGGGGGCCCCACGGGGAAATCACGTGGGCCCCACCCGGAAATCACGTGGGGCCCACCCGGAAATCACGTGGGGCCCACCCGGAAATCACGTGGGCCCCACCCGGAAATCACGTTGGGCCCACCCAGAAATCACGTGGGCCCCACCCGGAAATCACGTGGGCCCCACCCGGAAATCACGTGGGCCCCACCCGGAAATCACGTTGGCCCCACCCGGAAATCACGTGGGCCCCACCCGGAAATCACGTGGGCCCCACGAGGAAATCACGTGGGCCCCACCCGGAAATCACGTGGGGCCCACCCGGAAATCACGTGGGCCCCACCCGGAAATCACGTGGGCCTCACCCGGAAATCACCTGGGCCCCACCCGGAAATCACGTGGGCCCCACCCGGAAATCACGTGGGCCCCACCCGGAAATCACGTGGGGCCCACCCGGAAATCACGTGGGCCCCACCCGGAAATCACGTGGGCCCCACCCGGAAATCACGTGGGCCCCACCCGGAAATCACGTGGGCCCCACCCGGAAATCACGTGGGCCCCACCCGGAAATCACGTTGGCCCCACCCGGAAATCACGTGGGCCCCACCCGGAAATCACGTGGGCCCCACGGGGAAATCACGTGGGCCCCACCCGGAAATCACGTGGGGCCCACCCGGAAATCTCGTGGGCCCCACCCGGAAATCACGTGGGCCCCACCCGGAAATCACCTGGGCCCCACCCGGAAATCACGTGGGCCCCACCCGGAAATCACGTGGGCCCCACCCGGAAATCACGTGGGCCCCAGCCGGAAATCACGTGGGCCCCACGGGGAAATCACGTGGGCCCACCCGGAAATCACGTGGGCCCCACCCGGAAATCACGTGGGCCCCACCCGGAAATCACGTGGGCCCCACCCGGAAATCACGTGGGCCCCACGCGGAAATCACGTGGGCCCCACGGGGAAATCACGTGGGCCCCACCCGGAAATCACGTGGGCCCCACCCGGAAATCACGTGGGCCCCACGGGGAAATCACGTGGGCCCCACCCGGAAATCACGTGGGCCCCACGGGGAAATCACGTGGGCCCCACCCGGAAATCACGTGGGCCCCACCCGGAAATCACGTGGGCCCCACGGGGAAATCACGTGGGCCCCACCCGGAAACCACGTGGGCCCCACCCGGAAATCACGTGGGCCCCACCCGGAAATCACGTGGGCCCCACGGGGAAATCACGTGGGCCCCCAGGGGAAATCACGTGGGCCCCCAGGGGAAATCACGTGGGCCCCACCCGGAAATCACGTGGGCCCCACCCGGAAATCACGTCGGCCCCACGGGGAAATCACGTGGGCCCCACCCGGAAATCACGTGGGCCCCACCCGGAAATCACGTGGGCCCCACCCAGAAATCACGTGGGCCCCACCCGGAAAACACATTGGCCCCCAGGGGAAATCACGTGGACCCCACGTTGAAATCACGTGGGCCACACCCAGAAATCACGTGGTCCCCACCCGGAAATCACGTGGGCCCCACGGGGAAATCACGTGTGCCCCAAGGGGAAATCACGTGGGCCCCACGGGGAAATCACTTGAGCCCCACCCGGAAATCACGTGGGCCCCACCCGGAAGTCACGTGGGCCCCACCGGGAAATCACGTGGGCCCCACCTGGAAATGACGTGGGCCCCACGGGGAAATCACGTGGGCCCCCCGGGGAAATCACGTGGGCCCCCAGGGGAAATCACGTGGGCCCCACCCGGAAATCACGTGGGCCCCACCCGGAAATCACGTGGGCCCCACGGAGAAATCACATGGGCCCCACGGGGAAATCACGTGGGCCCCACCCGGAAATCACGTGGGCCCCACCCGGAAATCACGTCTGCCCCACGGGGAAATCACGTGGGCCCCACCCGGAAATCACGTGGGCCCCACCAGGAAATCACGTGGGGCCCACCCGGAAATCACGTGGGCCCCACCCGGAAATCACGGGGGCCCCACGGGGAAATCACGTGGGCCCCACCCGGAAATCACGTGGGCCCCACCCGGAAATCACGTGGGGCCCACCCGGAAATCACGTGGGCCCCACCCGGAAATCACGTGGGTCCCACCCGGAAATCACGTGGGCCCCACGGGGAAATCACGTGGGCCCCACCCGGAAATCACGTGGGCCCCACCCGGAAATCACGTGGGCCCCACCCGGAAATCACGTGGGCCCCACCCGGAAATCACGTGGGCCCCACGGGGAAATCACGTGGGCCCCACCCGGAAATCACGTGGGCCCCACCCGGAAATCACGTGGGCCCCACCCGGAAATCACGTGGGCCCCACCCGGAAATCACGTGGGCCCCACCCGGAAGTCACGTGGGCCCCACCCGGAAATCACGTGGGCCCCACCTGGAAATGACGTGGGCCCCACGGGGAAATCACGTGGGCCCCCCGGGGAAATCACGTGGGCCCCCAGGGGAAATCACGTGGGCCCCACCCGGAAATCACGTGGGCCCCACCCGGAAATCACGTCGGCCCCACCCGGAAATCACGTGGGCCCCACCCGGAAATCACGTGGGGCCCACCCGGAAATCACGTGGGCCCCACCCGGAAATCACGTGGGCCTCACCCGGAAATCACGTGGGCCCCACCCGGAAATCACGTGGGCCCCACCTGGAAATCACGTGGGCCCCACCCGGAAATCACGTGGGCCCCACCCGGAAATCACGTGGGCCCCACGGGGAAATCACGTGGGCCCCACCCGGAAATCACGTGGGCCCCACCCGGAAATCACGTGGGCCCCACCCGGAAATCACGTGGGCCCCACCCGGAAATCACGTGGGGCCCACCCGGAAATCACGTGGGCCCCACCCGGAAATCACGTGGGCCCCACCCGGAAATCACGTGGGCCCCACCCGGAAATCACGTGGGGCCCACCCGGAAATCACGTGGGCCCCACCCGGAAATCACGTGGGCCCCACCCGGAAATCACGTGGGCCCCACCCGGAAATCACGTGGGCCCCACCCGGAAATCACGTGGGCCCACCCGGAAATCACGTGGGCCCCACCCGGAAATCACGTGGGCCCCACCCGGAAATCACGTGGGCCCCACCCGGAAATCACGTGGGCCCCACCCGGAAATCACGTGGGGCCCACCCGGAAATCACGTGGGGCCCACCCGGAAATCACGTGGGCCCCACCCGGAAATCATGTGGGCCCCACCCGGAAATCACGTGGGCCCCACCCGGAAATCACGTGGGCACCACGGGGAAATCACGTGGGCCCCACGGGGAAATCACGTGGGCCCCACGGAGAAATCACGTGGGCCCCACGGGGAAATCACGTGGGCCCCACCCGGAAATCACGTGGGGCCCACCCGGAAATCACGTGGGCCCCACCCGGAAATCACGTGGGCCCCACCCGGAAATCACGTGGGCCCCACCCGGAAATCACGTGGGCCCCACCCGGAAATCACGTGGGCCCCACCCGGAAATCACGTGGGCCCCACCCGGAAATCACGTGGGCCCCACCCGGAAATCACGTGGGCCCCACCCGGAAATCACGTGGGCCCCACCCGGAAATCACGTGGGGCCCACCCGGAAATCACGTGGGCCCCACCCGGAAATCACGTGGGCCCCACCCGGAAATCACGTGGGCCCCACGGGGAAATCACGTGGGCCCCACCCGGAAATCACGTGGGCCCCACCCGGAAATCACGTGGGACCTACCCGGAAATCACGTGGGCCCCACCCGGAAATCACGTGGGCCCCACCCGGAAATCACGTGAGCCCCACCCGGAAATCACGTGGGCCCCACCCGGAAATCACGTGGGCCCCACCCGGAAATCACGTGGGCCCCACGGGGAAATCACGTGGGCCCCACCCGGAAATCACGTGGGCCCCACCTGGAAATCACGTGGGCCCCACCCGGAAATCACGTGGGCCCCACGGGGAAATCACGTGGGCCCCACCCGGATATCACGTGGGCCCCACCCGGAAATCACGTGGGCCCCACCCGGAAATCACGTGGGCCCCAGCCGGAAATCACGTGGGCCCCACCCGGAAATCACGTGGGCCCCAGCCGGAAATCACGTGGGCCCCACCCGGAAATCACGTGGGCCCCACCCGGAAATCACGTGGGCCCCACCCGGAAATCACGTGGGCCCCACCCGGAAATCACGTGGGCCCCACCCGGAAATCACGTGGGCCCCACCCGGAAATCACGTGGGCCCCACGGGGAAATCACGTGGGCCCCACCCGGAAATCACGTGGGCTCCACCCGGAAATCACGTGGGCCCCACCCGGAAATCACGTGGGCCCCACCCGGAAATCACGTGGGCCCCAGCCGGAAATCACGAGGGCCCCACGGGGAAATCACGTGGGCCCCACCCGGAAATCACGTGGGCCCCACCCGGAAATCACGTGGGCCCCACACGGAAATCACGTGGGCCCCACCCGGAAATCACGTGGGCCCCACCCGGAAATCACGTGGGCCCCACCCGGAAATCACGTGAGGCCCACCCGGAAATCACGTGGGCCCCACCCGGAAATCACGTGGGCCCCACCCGGAAATCACGTGGGCCCCACCCGGAAATCACGTGGGCCCCACCCGGAAATCACGTGGGGCCCACCCGGAAATCACGTGGGCCCCACCCGGAAATCACGTGGGCCCCACGGGGAAATCACGTGGGCCCCACCCGGAAATCACGTGGGCCCCACCCGGAAATCACGTGGGCCCCACCCGGAAATCACGTGGGCCCCACGGGGAAATCACGTGGGCCCCACCCGGAAATCACGTGGGGCCCACCCGGAAATCACGTGGGCCCCACCCGGAAATCACGTGGGCCCCAGCCGGAAATCACGTGGGCCCCACCCGGAAATCACGTGGGCCCCACCCGGAAATCACGTGGGCCCCACCCGGAAATCACGTGGGCCCCAGCCGGAAATCACGTGGGGCCCACCCGGAAATCACGTGGGCCCCACCCGGAAATCACGTGGGCCCCACCCGGAAATCACGTGGGCCCCACCCGGAAATCACGTGGGCCCCACCCGGAAATCACGTGGGCCCCACCCGGAAATCACGAAACCACCTGCCTCAACTCGAGAAAATCCAGGAGGTTCTGCCTCCAGGCGAGATGAGGCCCATTTCCGCTGAGGCTTCTCGAGGCTAATCACACCTAACCTCTGGAACTTCCAAAAGGTCCTTCACACCCCTGCTGCAACTCAAGAAGTTCCCTGACATCCCCGTCTCCACTCTAGAGGAAGCAAGCGGTTCCCGCCCACATCCAGAAGAGCCCCGTTTCCGCCTCGAAGCTTGAGATGAGGGATCCTTTCCCTGCTTGGTCTGGAAAGAATTGCCGGTGTTCCCGTCGCATCTCAAGAGGAGGCGCTCTCCACAGGAAAGGCGAGAGGAACTCCAGGGTCGTGTCACCATTCCCAGAGTTCCCCTGATGTCTCAGTCCATTCCAGAGGAACCTGTTTTCCCTGCACTGCCTCGACTTTCAGGATGAGGATCGACTACCACCACGGTCGCACGTGGGACAGCCCTGTGGGAAAGCCTTGTGGGAAAGCCTCCTGGAAAAGCCTCGAGGGAAAGCCACAGATCCCTTGATCCAGGCGATGGGAAGCGTCACACTGCTGCTACCGCTCTGGAGTAAAGCGCACGTGCATGCCCCCATTGGAGACGAGTACTTACTCCTCTGTGGAGACTCCAGAAGTACCCCAAGATCCATGTCAGCACTGGAGAGGAATTCTCAAGTTTCCGGCCCCGACTCCACACAATTCTTAGGCCTCGACATCGACGGGAGAGGAATCCCGAGAGGCCCCCGATCAACTGGCATGGGGACTGGCCTTTCGTGAGGCCACCAGAGTGGGTCCCTGAAGTACCCGTCGTAAGTCCAGAGCACCTGCCACAATTCGAGACAATCCAGGATGTTTTGCCCTCCAGGCGAGATGATGCCCATTTCCGCTGAGGCTTCTCGAGGTTAATCACACCTACTCTCTGGAACTTCCAAAAGGTCCTTCAACCATTGCTGCGACTCAGGAAGTTCCCTGACATACCCGTCTCCACTACAGAGGAAGCACGAGGGTCCCGCCCACATCCAGAGGAGCCCCGTTTCCGCCTCGTACCTCGAGATGAGAGATCCTTTCCCTGCTTGGTCGGGAAAGAATTCCTGGCATTCCCGTCGCATCTCAAGAGGAGGTCCTCTCCACAGGAAAGGCGAGAGGAACTCCAGGGTCGTGCCACCATTCGGAGAGTCCCCCAGATGTCTCAATCCATTCCAGAGGAACCTGTTTTCCCTGCACTGCCTCGACTTTCACGCTGAGGATCGACTCCCACCACGGTGGCACGTGGGACAGCCCTGTGGGAAAGCCTCGTGGGAAAGCCTTATGGGAAATCCTCGAGGGAAAGCCACAGATCCCATGATCGACGAGAAGGGAAGTGTGACACTGCTGCTACAGCTCGGGAGGAAAGCCCACGTGAATGCTCCCTCTCGAGACGAGGACTCACTACCCTGAGGAGACTCCAGAAGTACCCCAAGATCCATGTCAGCACTGGAGAGGAATCCTCAGGTTCCGGCCCCGACTCCACACAAGGTCTTGGGCCCCGGCATCGACGAGAGAGGAATACCGAGAGGCCCGCGAGCAACTCGCATGGAGACTGGCCTTTCCTGAGGCCACCAGAGCGAGTCCCTGAGGTCCCCGTCGTAAGTCGAGAGCACCTGCCGCAACTCGAGAAAATCCAGGAGGTTTTGCCCTCCAGGCGAGATGAGGCCCATTTCCGCTGAGGCTTCTCAAGGCTAATCACATCTAAACTCTGGAACTTCCAAAAGGTCCTTCACACCTTTGCTGCAACTCAAGAAGTTCCCGGACATCCCCGTCTCCACTCTAGAGGAAGCACGAGGGTCCCGCCCACATCCAGAGGAGCCCCGTTTCGCCTCATAGCTGGAGATGAGGGGTCCTTTTGCTACTTGGTCCGGAAAGAATTCTGTGAGTCCCCGTCGCATCTCAAGGGGAGGCGCTCTCCACAGGAAAGGCGAGAGGAACTCCAGGGTCGTGCCACCATTCCCAGAGTACCCCAGATGTCTCAGTCCATTACAGAGGAACCTGTTTTCCCTGCACTGCCTCGACTTTCACGCCGAGGATCGTCTCCCACCACGGTGGCACGTGGGACAGCCCTGTGGAAAGCCTCGAGGGAAAGCCACAGTTCCCTTGATGCACGTGACGGGAATCGTGACACTGCTGCTACCGCTCTGCAGGGAAGCGCACGTGCATGCCTCCTTTCGAGATGAGGACTTACTCCCCTGGGGAGACTCCAGAAGCACCCCATGATCCATGTCAGCACTTTAGAGGAATCCTCAGGTTCCGGCCACTACTCCACACAAGGTCTTAGGCCCGGCATCGACGGGAAAGGAATCCCGAGAGGCTCCCGAGTAACTCGCATGGGGACTGGCCAGTCCTAAGGCGATAAGAGCAGGTCCCTTTCGTCACCGTGGTAAGACGAGAGCACCTGCTGCATCTCGAGAAAATCCAGGAGGTTCTGCCCTCCAGGCTAGATGAGGCCCATTTCCGCTGAGGCGTTGAGGTTAATCACATCTAACCTCTAGAAAGTCCAAAGGGTCCTTCACACCCTTTCTGCAACTCAAGAAGTTCCCCGACATACCCGTCTCCACTCGAGAGGAAGCAAGAGGGCCCCGCCCACATCCAGAGGAGCCCCGTTTCCGCCTCGTAGCTCGTGATGAGGGATCCTTTGGCTGCTTGTTCGGGAAAGAATTCTGGGCATTCCTGTCGCATCTCAAGAGGAGGTGCTCTCCACAGAAAAGGCGAGAACTCCAGCGTCGTGCCACCATTCCCAGAGACCCCCAGATGTCTCAGTCCATTCCAGAGGAACCTGTTTTCCTGCACTGCCTCGACTTTCACGCCAAGGCTCGACTCCCACCACGGTGGCACGTGGGACAGCCCTGTGGGAAAGCCTCGTTGCAAAACCTCGGGGGAAAGCCTCGAGGGAAAGCCACAGATCCCTTGATCCATGCGACGGGTGCATGACATTGCTGCTACCGCTCTGGTGGAAAGCGAACGTGCATGCCCCCATTCGAGACGAGGACTTACTCCCCTGGGGAGACTCCAGAAGTACCCTAAGATCCATGTCAGCACTGGAGAGGAATCCTCAGGTTCCGACCCCGACTCCACACAAGGTCTTAGGACCCGGCATCGAAGGGAGAGGACCACGAGAGGCCCCCGAGCAACTCGCATGGGGACTGTCCTTTCCTGAGGCCACCAGAGCGGGTCCCTTAGGTCACCGTCCTAAGACGAAAGGACCTGCGGCAACTCGAGAAAATCCAGGAGGTTTTGCCCTTCAGGCTAGATGAGGCCCATTTCCGCTGAGGCCTCACGAGGCTAATCACACCTAACCTCTGGAACTTCCAAACGTCCTTCACACCCTTGCTGCAACTCAAGAAGTTCCCCGACATACCCGCCCTAACCCTAAAGGAAGCACGAGGGTCCCGCTCACATCCAGAGGAGCCCCGTTTCCGCCTCGTAGCTCGAGATGAGGGATCCTTTCTCTGCTTGGTCTGGAAAGAATTCCCGTGTCCAATCTCAAAAGGAGGAGCTCTCCACAGGAAAGGCGAGAGGAACTCCAGGGTCTTGTCACCATTCCCAGAGTCCCCCAGATGTCTCAGTCCATTCCAGAGGAACCTGTGTTCCCTGCACTGCCTCGACTTTCATGCCAAGGATCGACTCCCACCAAGGCGGCACGTGGGACAGCCCTGTGGGAAAGCCTCGTGGGAAAGCCTCGTGGGAAAGCCTAGACAGAAAGGCGCAGATCCCTTGATCGACGCTATGGGAAGCGTGACACTGCTGCACCCGCTTTGGAGGAAAGCGAAAGTGCATGCCCCCTCTTGAGAAGAGGACTTACTGCCCTGGGGAGGCTCCAGAAGTAGCCCAAGTTCCATGTCAGCACTGGAGAGGAATCCTCATGTTCCGGGCTCTACTCCACAGAAGGTCTTAGTCCCCGGCATCAAAGGGAGAGGAATCCCAGGAGACCCCCGAGCAACTCGAATGGGGACTGAGCAGTCCTGAGGCCACCAGAGCGGGCCCTATCGTCACCGTCGTAAGACGACAGCATCTGCCGGAACTCGAGAAAATCCAGGATATTTTGCCCTCCAGGCTAGATGAGGACCATTTCCGATGAGGCGTCTCGAGGCTAATCACATCTAACATCTGGAACTTCCAAAGGGTGCTTCACAACCTTGCTGCAACTCAAGAAGTTCCCCGACAACCCGTCTCCATTCTAGAGGAAGCACGAGGGTCACGCCCACATCCAGAGGAGCCCAGTTTTCACCTCTTAGCTCGAGATGAGGGATCCTTTCGCTGCTTGGTCGGGAAAGAATTCTGGGCATTCCTGGCGCATCTCAAGAGGAGGCGCTCTCCAGAGGAAAGGCGAGAGGAACTCCAGGGTCTTGTCTCCATTCCCAGAGTCCCACATATCTTTCAGTCCATTCCAGAGGAACCTGTTTTCCCTTCACTGCCTCAACTTTCATGCCGAGGATCGACTCCCACCACGGTGGCACGTGGGACAGCCCTGTGGGAAAGCCTCGAGGGAAAGCCACAGATCCCTTGATTGACGCGACGGGAAGCGTGACACTGCTGCTACGGCACTGGAGGAAAGCGCACGTGCATGCCCCCATTCGAGATGAGGACTTACTCCCATGGGGAGACTGCAGAAATAACCCAAGATCCATGTCAGCACTGCAGAGGAATCCTCAGGTTCTGGCCCCGACTCCACACAAGGACTTAGGCCCCGGCATCGAAGGGAGAGGAACCCCGAGAGGCGCCCGAGCAACTCGCATGGGGACTGGCCTTTCCTGAGGCCACCAGAGTGGGTCACTTAGGTCACCGTCGTAAGACGAAAGTACCTGCGGCAACACGAGAAAATCCAGGAGGTTTTGCCCTTCAGGCTAGATGAGGCCCATTTCCGCTGAGGCGTCACGAGGCTAATCACACTTAACCTGTGGAACTTCCAAAGGTCCTTCACACCCTTGCTGCAACTCAAGAAGTTCCCCGACATACCCGGCCTAACTCTCAAGGAAGCACGACGGTCCCGCCCACATCCAGAGGAGCCCCGTTTCCGCCTCGTAGCTCGAGATGAGGGATTCTTTCTCTGCTTGGTCTGGAAAGAATTCCCGGCGTACCTGTCGAATCTCAAAAGGAGGCACTCTCCACAGGAAAGGCGAGAGGAACTCCAGGGTCTTGTCACCATTCCCAGAGACCCCAGATGTCTCAGTCCATTCCAGAGGAACCTGTGTTACCTGCACTGCCTCGACTTTCATGCCGAGGATCGACTCCCACCAAGGTGGCACGTGGGACAGCCCTGTGGGAAAGCCTCGTGGGAAAGCCTCGTGGGAAAGCCTGGAGGGAAAGCCACAGATCCCTTGATCCACGCGCCGGGAAGCGCGACACTGCTGCTACCGCTCTGGAGGAAACCGCAGGTGCATGCCCCCATTCGAGACGAGGACTTACTCCCCTGAGGAGACTCCAGAAGTACCCCAAGAACCAAGTCAGCACTGGAGAGGAATCCTCAGGTTCCCGCCCCGACTCCACACAATGTCTTAGGCCCTGGCATCGAAGGGAGAAGAATCCCAGAGGCCCGCGAGCAACTCACTGGGGGACTGGCCAGTCCCGAGGCCACCAGAGCGGGTCCCTGAGGTCCCTGTCTTAAGTCGAGAGCACCTGCCACAACTCGAGAAAATCCAGGAGGTTTTGCCCTCCAGGCGAGATGAGGCCCATTTCCACTGAGGCTTCACGAGGCTAATCACACCTAACCTCTGGAACTTCCAAAAGGTCCTTCACACCCTTGCTGCAGCTCAAGAAGTTCCCCGACATACCCGTCTCCACTCGAGAGGAAGCACGAGGGTCCCGCCCACATCCAGAGGAGCCCCGTTTCCGCCTCTTAGCTGGAGATGAGGGATCCTTTCGCTGCTTTGTCGGGAAAGAATTCTGGACGTTCCCGTCACATCTCAAGAGGAGGCGTTCTCCACAGGAAGGCGAGAGGAACTCAAGGGTCGTGCCACCATCCCAGAGTCCCCCAGGTGTCTCAGTCCATTCCAGAGGAACCTGTTTTCCCTGACTTCCTCGACTATCATGGCGAGGATCGACTCCCACCACGATGGCACCTGGGACAGCCCTGTGGGAAAGCCTCGTGGGAAAGCATCGAGGGAAAGCCACAGATCTCTTGATCCACGCGATGGGAAGCGTGACACTGCTGCTACCGCTCTGGAGGAAAGCGCTCGTGCATGCCCCCATTCAAGATGAGGACTGACTCCCCTGGGGAGACTCCAGAAGTACCCCAAGATCCATGTCAGCACTGGAGAGGAATCCTCAGGTTCTGGGCCCGACTCCACAAAAGGTCTTAGGCCCAGGCATTGACGAGAAAGGAATCCAGGAGGCCCATGAGCATCGATTGGGGACTGGCCAAACCTGAGGCCACCAGAGCGGGTCCCTAAGGTAACCGTCGTAAGACGGGAGAACCTGCTGCAACTCGAGAAAATCCAGGAGGTTCTCCCCTCCAGGCTTGATGAGGCCCATTTCTGATGAGGCATCTCTAGGCTAATCACATCTAACCTCTGGAACTTCCAAAGGGTGCTTCACAACCTTGCTGCAACTCAAGAAGTTCCCTGACATACCCGGCTCCACTCTAGAGGAAGCACGAGTGTCCTGCAAACATCCAGAGGAGCCCCGTTTCCGCCTCGTAGCTCGAGATGAGGGATCCTTTCGCTGCTTGGTCGGGAAAGAATTCCCGGCGTTCCCGTCCCATCTCAACAGGAGGCCCTCTCCACAGGAAAGGCGAGAGGAACTCCAGTGTCGTGCCACCAATCCAAGAGTCCCCCAGAATTCTCAGTCCATTCCAGAGGAACCTGTTTTCCCTGCACTGCGTCGACTTTCACGCCGAGGATCGAATCACACCACGGTGGCAAGAGGGACAGCCCTGTGGGAAAGCCTCGTGGGAAAGCCTCGTGGGAAAGCCTCGAGGGAAAGCCACAGATCCCTTGATCCAGGCGATGGGAAGCGTGACACTACTGCTACAGCTCTGGAGGAAAGCGCACGTGCATGGCCCCATTCGAGACGAGGAGTTACTCCCCTGGGGAGACTCCAGAAGTACCCAAGAACCATGTGAGCACTGGAGAGGAATCCTCAGGTTCCGGACCTGACACCACTCAAGGTCAAAGGCCCCGTCATCAAAGGGAGAGGAATCCCGAGAGGCCCCCGAGCAACTCGCATGTGGACTGGCCTTTCCTGAGGCCACCAGAGCGGGTCCCTGAGGTCCCCGTTGTAAATCGAGAGCACCTGCCGCAACTCGAGAAAATCAAGGAGGTTTTAACCTCCCGGCGAGATGAGACCCATTTCCGCTGAGGCTTCTCAAAGCTAATCACACCTAACCTCTGGAACTTCCAAAAGGTCCTTCACACCCTTACTGCTACTCAAGAAGTTGCCTGACATACCCGTCTCCACTCTAGAGGAAGCACGAGGGTCCCGGGCATATGCAGAGGAGCCCCGTTTCCGCCTCGTAGCTCGAGATGAGGGACATTTCGCCTCTTTGTCGGGAAAGAGTTCCCGGCATTCCCCTCTCACCTCAAGAGGAGGCGCTCTCCACAGGAAAGGCGAGAGGAACTCCAGGGTCGTGCTACCATTCCAAGAGTCCCCCAGATGTCTCAGTCCATACCAGAGGAACCTGTTTTCCCTGCAATGAGTCGACTTTCACGCCGAGGATTGACTCCCACCACGGGGGCACGTGGGACAGCCCTGTGGGAAAGCGTCGTGCAAAAGCCTCGAGGGAAAGCCAAAGATCCCTTGATCCAGGCGTTGGGAAGCGTGACACAGCTGCTACCGCTCTGGAGGAAAGAGCACGTGCATGCCCCCATCCGAGACGAGGACTTACTCCCCTGGGGAGACTCGAGAAGTACCCCAAGATCCATGTCAGCACTGGAGAGGAATCCTCAGGTTCTGGCCCGGCCTCCACACAAGGTTTAAGGCCCCGGCATCGAAGGGAGAGGAATCCCAAAAGGCCCGCAAGCAACTCGCATGGGGACTGGCCTTTCCTGAGGCCACCAGAGCGGGTCCCATAGGTCACCATCGTAAGTGGAGAGCACCTGCCGCAACTCGTGAAAATCCAGGAGGTTCTCCCCTCCAGGCTAGATGAGGCCCATTTCCACTGAGGATTCTCGAGGCTAATCACACCTAACCTCTGGAACTTCTTAAAGGTCCTTCAAAGCCCTGCTGCAACTCAAGAAGTTTCCCGACATACTCGTCTCCACTCGAGAGGAAGCACGAGGGTCCCGCCCACATCCAGAGGAGCCCCGTTTCCGCCTCGTAGCTCGAGATGAGGGATCCCTTCCCTGCTTGTTAGGGAAAAAATTCCCTGCGTTCCCGTCGCATCTCAAGAGGAGGCATTCTCCACAGGAAAGGCGAGAGGAATTCCAGGGTCCTGCCTCCATTCCAAGAGTCCCCCAGATGTCTCAGTCCATTCCAGAGGAACCTGTTTTCCCTGCACTGCATCGACTTCCACGCCGAGGATCGACGCACAGCACGGTGGCACGTGGGAAAGCGCTGTGGGTAAGACTCATGGAAAGCCTCGTGGGAAAGAGTCTAGGGAAAGCCACAGATCCCTTGATCCACCCTACAGGAAGCGTGACACTGTTGCTACAACTCGGGAGGAAAGCGCACGTGCATGCCCCCTCTCGAGACGAGGACTGACTCCCTGGGGGAGACTCCCGAAGTACCCCAAGACCAATGTCAGCACTGGAGAGGAATCCTCAGGTTCCGGCCATGACTACCAACAATGTCTTGGGCCCCAGCATGGACGGGAGAGGCATCCCGAGAGGCCCCCTACTAATTCGCATGGGGACTGGATTTCCTGAGGCCACCAGAGCGGGTCCCTAAGGTCCCCATCGTAAGTCGAGAGCACCTGCCGCAACTCGAGAAAATCCAGGAGGTTTTGCCCTCCAGGCGAGATGAGGCCCATTTCCGCTGAGGCTTCTCCAGGCTAATCACACCGAACCTCTGGAACTTCCAAAAGGACCTTCACACAGTTGCTGCAACACAAGAAGTTCCCCAACTACCCATCTCCACTCTAGAGGAAACACGATGGTCCCGCCCACATCGAGAGGAGCCCCGTTGCCGCATCGTAGTTCCCGATGAGGGATCCTTTCCCTGCTTGGTTGGGAAAGAATTCTGGGCGTTACAGTCGCATCTCAATAGGAGGCGCTCTCCATAGGAAAGGCGAGAGGAACTCCAGGGTCGTTCCACCATTCCCAGAGTCTTCTAGATGTCCCAGTACAGTCCAGAGGAAACTGTTTTCGACTCACACCACGGTGGCACGTGGGACGGCCCTGAGGGATAGCCTTGTGGGAAAGCCTCGTGGGAAAGCCTCATGGGAAATCCTCAGGGGAAAGACAAAGATCCCATGATCGACACGACGGGAAGGGTGACACTGCTGCTACCGCTCTGGAGGAAAGCGCACGTGCATGCCTCCATTCGAGACGCGGACTTAGTCCCCTGGGGAGACTCCAGAAGTACCCCAAGATCCATGTCAGCACTGGAGAGGAATCCTCACGTTCCGGCCCCGACTCCACACAAGGTCTTAGGCCCCGGCATCGAAGTGAGAGGAATCCCGAGAGGCCTCCTAGTAACTCGCATGGGGACTGGCCTTTCCTGAGGCCACCAGAGGGGGTCCCTGAGGTCCCCGTCCTAAGTGGAGAGAACCTGCCAGAACTAGAGAAAATCCAGGAGGTTTTGACCTCCAGGCGAGATGAGGCCCAATTCCGCTGAGGCTTCTCGAGGCTAATCACACCAAACCTCTGGAACTTCCAAAAGGTCCTTCACACCCTTACTGCAACTCAAAAAGTTCCCCGACATACCCGTTCCTCTTCCCATTCTGCCATAATTGTGATGACATCTGCATATCTAAGTTTATTGCTATTTCTTCCGGGAATCTTGATTCCAGCTCACGTATCTTCCATCCCAGCATTTTTCATGATGTAGTCTGCATATAAGTTAATAAAACAGGGTGACAATATACAGCCTTGACATACTCCTTTTCCTTTTTGGAACCAGTCTGTTGTTCCATGTCCTGCTCTAACCTTCATACAGATTTCTCAAGAGGCAGGTTAGGTGGTCTAGTATTCCCTTCTCTTTCAGAATTGTGGCTAAAACAGCAGTATAAGGACCTTTCCGATGTCAGGCCAAGGAATTGTGTTTCCAGTCATTGAGCCACACCTGATCACTGAGCACAAATTCATGAATCTGTTCCTCAAGGGGGAATGATATTTTTTTTTACACAAACTTAGTTACCTGATTTATTACCTTACCTAATTGTTCCAGCTGCTGTGAAATCCCACCTGCTTACTTGTGGCAAATCTGCTAACACCTGCCTCATTGTGGGGTGGGGGGTTCTCCCATCGAAAATTTCATAAGGACAACAACTATGGGAACGTGCAGTTACCCGTAATATGAGTAAGTCTGCCAGAAGCAAGCCCATCCATGTACAGTCAGTCTCTATGATCCATTTTGAAAGAGTCTCTTGAAGAGTTTGGTTGTTTCTTTCCACCATTCCAGAACACAGGGGCCTATATGCTGTATGTAATTTCCACTGATATTTAGAGCTTCACATACCTGTTAATTAACGCGGCTACAAAGACAGGGCCATTGTCGGATTCTATACTGGTTGGAAACCCAAGTCTGTGAATTATTTCTCAAATCAGCGAGCTACTTCATTTTCTTTTTCAGATCAGGTAGTGAAGGCCTCTGCCCAACCAGAGAAGGTACCTACTATTCTAGTAAGTAATGATAACAGGTGACTGCCTTTGCTTCCCTGAAGGGACACTCGCTTTCCCTGCATCCTGAGAACTCCACGTCTCAGCCAGTTGGAAAAGCGCTTCTTGGAGGTCATTATTCAGGGGCAATTTCCCCTGGAGCCCAGGGCCATAGGGAGCGGCTCCACACTCCCAGGGAAAGGCAGAGCCACAGCCACACATCTGTCCCATCCCCTTTGCTCTGTAGGAGAGCTCTAGTGAGCCTAGGTCTGTCAGGAAAGTTCTTGGCTCCTATGGGGACACATTCTATGTGTGAAACTGCATACAGGACCGAGGGGCCACAGGGCGCCTGTTTCTCTCGGGGCCGGAGGGGTGGGGGGCCTGAAGCAGTGCGGCCCAGCAACAGCTTCCACATCCATCCAATTGCTCTTTTCTTACCTCTGATAGAACTAGCTTTGTTCCAGCCTTTGGCAATTTGGAGGCAAGCGGGCCCCACTTCCTCCCCAAGGAGGCATGGGACCTACTTTGAGTGGAAAGGCCCCTCACGGAGCTGAACCCAGGAAGGCACCCAGTCATGTCTGACACATTGCTGCATCCTGCTTCTTCATGAGCAATACCGCGGTGCTGCCTCTGGAATATCGGTCCTCTGAGCAGACCTGGAGGTCTCCCCTTGAAGAAGCTAACCAGTTTCTTCCAAATACAGGCTTGCAAACACACACTGGGTGGCTGCCTCTTCTTCCCTGAAGGACGATCACTTTCCCCGCATCCTGTGAACTCTGCATCCCAGCCTGCTGGAAAAGCGCTTCTTGGAGGTCATTTTTCAGGGACAATTTTCCCTGGAGCCCGGGGCTGTAGGCAGGGCCCCATGCTCGCTGGGAAAGGCAGAGTCACATCCACAGTCTGTTCTATCCCTTTTGCCCTGTAGGAGAGCTCTAGTGAGCCTAGGTCTGTCAGGAAAATTCTTGGCTCCTATGGGGACACACCCTGTGTGTTAACCTGCATATCGGACCTAGGGGCCACAGGGCGCCCGTTCCTCTCGGGGGGGACCCTGAAGTGGTGCGGCCCAACAACAGCCTGAACATGCATCCAATTGTTCTTTTCTTCCTTCTGATAGAGCTAGCTTTGCTTCTCACTTTGGCATTTCGGATGCCAGGGGCAGCCCCACCGCTGTTGTCCTGGGGTCTATTGGAGGTTCCAGCTCTATTGGACCCCAGCATGGCACCCGACCCCCTCAGACACACTCCCGCAGCCTCCTTCCCCATGGGCAGGACTGTTCTGACCTAGGAATGTGTTCCCAAGGCTCAGAAAATGCAGGGAGACACACGGCCCTGACTCTGGAACTGAGGCCGTTGGAGCAGGCCTGGAGGTCTGACGTCTGAGACGCAAACACTTGCTGCAAGATACAGGTGTGAAAACACACTCTCTGGGGCTGCCTTTCCTTCCTCCAAGGAAGATAGCTTTTCCAGTCTCCTCCGTGCTGAGTCATACAAGGCTGGAAAGGTCTGGCTTAGAGGGCATTTCTCAGCGGCAATGGCCCCTGAGGCCCTGCACCCAGGGAGGGATCCTACCCTCCCAGGGGAAGTCAAAGCAACCTCCAAACAGCTGTTCTATCATGTTTCCTCTGCAGGAGGGAGCTAGTGAGCCCAGGTCTGTCTGGAACGTTCTTGGATCCTGCGGGGAAATCATCCTGGGAGCCCACCTGGATACCAGTCGTAGGGGCTAACATTTGCATTTTTCTTCCTTGGAGCCCTAACGCAGTACAGCCTAGCAACTGCTTGAAAATCCATCCTGTTGCTGTTTTCTTCCCTCTGACAGAGCGAGCTTTGCTCCCCACTTTGGGATTTCAGAAGCAAGGTGGTGGCCTGCAACTCCTTGCCTGGGGTCCATTGGAGGTGCAAGGTGCCCTCGACCAGGTGACCCCAGCATGGCACCTGGCCCCCTCAGACACACTCCCGCAGCCTGCTTCCCCATGGGCAGGACTGCTCTCACCTAGGAATGTGTTTGCGAGGCCAGGAAACTGCAGGGAGACACAAGGCCCTGATTCTGGAATGGAGTCTGTTGGAGCAGGCCTGCAGGTCTTATGTCTAACAAGCCAAACACTTGCTGCAAGATACAGGCCTGAAAACACACTCTTGGGCTGCCTTTCCTTCCTCCAAGGAAGAGAGTTTTCTCAGCCTCCTGTGGGCTGAGAGTCACACAGGGCTGAAAAGCACTTACTGGGAGATGAGTTTTCATTGGCCATGGCCCCTGAGGCCCTGTGCTCAGGGAGGGCTCCCTCCCTCCCAGGGAAAGTCAAAGGAAGCTCCAAACGGCTGTTCAATCATGTTTCTGAGAGAGTCATTGCCAAGGCAGGTTTATAAGAAGTTCAAGGGTCCCCAAGGAGAGAGGGGTCTAGAATTCTCAAGGAGGAAGAAAGGACACACTTTTTTTTCCCTCTACATTCCTTAGGATTATATAACAATCATGCATCCTTCTTGAGGACGGTCTCTGGAAAAACCTTCTGGCTAATCCTGTTATCTTAAAATGTAAATTATGGGAGTAGGTCTAGTGAGTCTTTACAACCTCCACACATTCTTTTGTTCATTGTAATAACTTATTGGAGAGTATATAACTCCATTACTAACGCTAGCAAGGGGGTACGCTTTCTGCCCCTTGTGATGTCTCTGTCAGAAGCTTTCTCTATCTCCTTTCTACTTGAATAAAACTCGATTGCACAAAAGCTCTGAGCAATCAAGCCTCATCTTGGGCCCTGGATTGAATTCTTCTCCTCCATGAGCCAAGAATCCCAGCATCTTTTCGTGGTTCAGCAACAATATTTCATTTCCTCTGCAGGAGAGAGCTAGTGAGCTTAGGTCTGTCTGGAACATTCTTGGATCCTGTGGGGAAAATATCCTGTGCACACATCTGGATACTGGGCCTAGAGGCCAAAATTCGCATTTCTTTCCCGCGGAGCCCTCACGTGGTGTGACTTAGCAACCGCTTGAAAATCCATCCCATTGCCGTTTTCCTCCTTCTGACAGAGCTAGCTTTGTTCCCTGCTTTGGGATATCTCAACCGAGGGGCCGGTCCATAGCTACTCGCCTGGGGCCCATTGGATGTGCAAGGTGCCCTCGACTAGGTGACCCTAGCATGGCACTCAGCCCGCTCAGACACACTCCCGAGGCTTCTTTCTCACGGGAAGCACTGCTCCAACCTAGGAATGTGTCTGCAATGCTTGGAAAGTGCAGTGAGACACACAGCCCTGACTCTGGAATTGAGGCCCTCAGAGCAAGCCTGCAGCTCTGATGTCTGAGAAGCAAAACACTTGCTGCAAAGAGAGGCCTGAAAACACACTCTCTGTGGATGACTTTCCTTCTTCTAAGGAAGACAGTTTTCCCAGTCTCCTGCTTCCTGCATGTCACACAGCTGGAATGCGCTTGCTTGGATGTCGTGATTCAGTGGCAATGACCCCTGAGGCCCTTTGCCCAGGGAGGGCTCCCACACTCATAGGCAAATCAAAGCAACTTCCAAGTGAGTCAGCTCTTCACATCAAGTGGCCAAAGTATTGGAGTTTCAGGTTCAGTATTAGTCCTTCCAATGGATATTCAGACCTGATTTCCTTTAGGATGGAGTGGGTGCGTCTCCTTGTAGTCTAAGCGACCTACAAGCATCTTCTCCAACACCACAGTTCAAAAGCATCAAATTTTCAGCTGTCACTTTCTTTATAGTACATCTTTCATATCCATCCATGACATATGGAAAAACCATAGCCTTGACCGGATGGATCTTTGTTGGCAAAGCAACGTCTCGGCTTTTTAATATGCTGTCTAGTTTGGTCATCACTTTTCTTCCAAGTCATAAATATGTTTTAAGTTCATGGAGGCAGCCATCACCTGCAGTGATTTCCAAGCCCCAAAAATAGTCTGCTGCTGTTTCCAATGTTTTCCCATCTATTTGCCATGAAGTGATGAGACTGGATGCAATGATTTTAGTTTTCTGAATGCTGAGCTTTAAGCTAACTTTTTCACTCTCCTCTTTCACTTTCATCAGGAGACTCTTTAGCTCTTCTTCACTTTCTGCCATAAGGGTGGTGTCATCTGAATATCTGAGATTATTGATATTTCTCCCAGCAACCTTGATTCCAGCGTGTGCTTCCTCCAGCCCAGTGTTTCTCATGCTGTACTCTGCATATAAGTTAAATAAGCAGGGTGACAATATACAGCCTTGACATGTTCCTTTTCCTATTTAGAACCAGTCTGTTGTTCCATGTCCAGTTCGAACTGTTTCTTCCTGACCTGCATACAGGTTTCTCAAGAGACAGGTCAGGTGGTCTGGTATTCCCATCTCTTTCAGAATTTTTCCCAGTTTCTTGTGATCCACACAGTCAAAGGCTTTGGCATTGTCAATAAAGCAGAAATATATTTTTTTTTTTCTGGAACTCTCTTGCTTTTTCAATGAGCCAGTGGATGTTGGCAATTTGATCTCTGGTTTCTCTGCATTTTTTAAATCCCTCTTGAACATCTGGAAGTTCACAGTTCATGTGAACTTGGAGAATTTTGAACATTACTTTACTAGTGTGTGAGATGAGTGCAATTGTGCAGCTGCTTGAATATTCTTTGTCATTGCCTTTCTTTGGGATTGGAATGAAAACTGACCTAATGACTAGATGTTTTCAATTGCATATGCTGAAAGAACTGGCTGTGCAGTTCTGAAGAAAAAAAAATCATTTTAACCCATTTTCTCTGAAGTGCAAGGCATATCATGGCCATCCCTGAATCATAAAGTCACCTTTTCTTTATGTAGTCATAGTTTCATGCCTAAATTATAGGCCAACTCGTGCTCAACTTGACTCTGATGTCAGGGGCAGATCAACTGATAAAAAGCTTGGATTGTCCCTCTGGAGGAAAGTGAGATCTTGGTCCCACGAGAAGAATCTGAAGGGTTAAGGGAACTTGCAAGAGTGGGGAAAGCTTAGTCCATCCTACATGTACCAAAATCTTAAATAAGGCTTATTTACTTTACCGAAGTAAAGAAAAAAAAAAACAGATGATGAAAACAATTATAAATCAATGAAAGGTAGAGAAACTCATAGTCTGTGATCAAAAATTGCATTCTAAGAAAACTTTGTTCTCTTAACCTAGAGAGGAGACTAAATTGCATCTGGTACCAGCTTACCAGAAGACAAGCAAACAAACAAACAAATTATCAGTAAGCTTAAAAAAAGTATTTTCCATAT
Source organism: Ovis canadensis (assembly GCF_042477335.2). Classification (NCBI taxonomy): domain Eukaryota; kingdom Metazoa; phylum Chordata; class Mammalia; order Artiodactyla; family Bovidae; genus Ovis; species Ovis canadensis. The sequence goes on along the minus strand of NC_091254.1, from coordinate 13,784,354 downwards.
ATCTTGAAGTAGCAGTATTTCTGCAAAGGCATCAGTGTGAAACCATAGAGGACATGGTTAAAACCTGATGAAATAGAAATTGACAATGTCATCTGGTCACTGCTGCGACTTGAAATGCTTTAATATGATAACTAGAATTATAACTGACAGCATTTGACCAGGACATATCAGATTTTCACGGATGTCACATAATTTCTAGGATATCTATATTAGGAACTGAAGGAATCTTTGAACCTAGGAAAGAAAACAACAGTCTCAAAGGCCCTTGCTGAGTCATCTATCAGCAAGGAATGTCTTTGCAAGGATCGCAAAGTGAAGGGAAAATACACCGACCTGCCTCTGCAACTTCGGTCCTCTGAGCAGATCTGGAGGTCTCCCTTTGTATAAGCTAACCTGTTCCTTCCAAATAGAGGTTTGCAACACAAAACAAGTGGCCGCCTATTCTTCCCCGAAGGAGGCTCTCTTTCCCCACATCCTGCGAACTCCCTTTCCCAGCCTCCTGGAAAAGTGCTTCTTGCAGTTCCTTTCAGAAAATCCTATGGACAGAGAAGCCTGGTAGGCTGCAGTCCATGGGGTCGCTGAGGGTCGGACACGACTGAGCGACTGCACTTTCATTTTCACTTTCATGCATTGGAGAAGGCAATGGCAACCCACTTACTGTTCTTGCCTGGAGAATCCCAGGGACGGGGGAGCCTAGTGGGCTACCGTCTATGGCGTCGCACAGAGTCGAACACGACTGAAGCAACTTAGCAGCAGCAGCAGCAGCAGCAGCAGCAGCAGCAGCAGCAGCAGCAGCAGCAGTTCCTTTCTTAGGGGCAGTTATCCCTGAGATTGGGACCTGGAAAGGCAGAGCCACCTCCACACACACATCTTTTCTGTCCCCTTTCCTCTGGAGGAGAGCTCTAGTGAGCCTAGGTCTGTCAGGAAAATTCTTGGCTTTGACGGGATCACACCCAGTGTGTGAACCTGCATACCCGACCTAGGGGCCACAGGGCACCTGTTTTGCTCGAGTGGGTCCTGGAGGGGTGCAGCATAGCAAGAGCTTAAAAATCCATCCAATTTGTCTTTCTTTTACCTCGGAGAGAACGAGTTTGCTCCACCTCCACCCTTTGGCAGTGTGGAGGGAAGAGGGCACAACCCTCTCCCAAAGGGGACATAGGGCCTACCAGGAGAGAAAGGCCCCTTGAGGAGCTGAGCCCAGGTAGGCAGCCAGTGATGTCAAGCACACTCCCGCTGCTTGCTTCTTCATGGGCACTCCGACAATCTGCTAGGAATGTCTTGGCAAGGATCTCAAAGGGAAGGGGAGATACATGGCCCTGTCTCTGGAACTTCAGTCCTCTGAGCAGATCTGGAGGTCTTGAGTTGTATAAGCAAACCTGTTCCTTCCAAATAGAGGCTTGCAAACACACCCCCGGTGGTTGCCTCTTCTTCCCCGAAGAAGTCTTTCTTTCCCCACATGCTGCGAACTCCCTGTCCCAACCTCCAAGATTAGCACTTCTTGCCATTCCTTTCTTAGAGGCAGTTATCCCTGAGCTTGGGGCTGTAGGGAGTAGCCCCACACTCACAGGGAAAGGCAAAGACTCCTCCATACATCTCCTCTATCCCCTTTGCTCTGGAGGAGAGCTTTAGTGAGCCTAGGTCTTTCAGGAAAATTGTTGGCTTGGACAGGATCTCACCCTGTTTGTGAACCTGCATACCCAACCGGGGGCCACAGAGCACCTGTTTCAGTAAAGTGGGCCCTGAAAGGGTGCAGCCTAGCAAGAGCTTGAAAATCCATTCAGTTGCTGTTTTTGTACCTCTGACAGAGCGAGCTTTGCTCCACCCTTTGGCAGTGTGAGAAAAGAGGCATGACACCCTCCCCAAGGGGACAAGTGGACTACTTCAAGAGGAAAGGCCCCTTGTGGAGTTGAGGCACACAGTCGTGTCAAACACACTCCCACTGCTTGCTTCTTCATGGGCACTCCCGCTATCAGCTAGGAATGTCTTTGCAGTGATCACAAAGGGAAGGGGAGATACACGGCCCTGCCTCTGGACCTCCGCTGCTCTGAGCAAATCTGGTCTCCCCTTGTTGGTCAAGTTCAAGTTCAAGGTCAAGGTCAAGTTCAAGGTCAAAGTCAAGTCCAAGGTCAAGGTCAAAGTCAAGGTCAAGGTCAAGTTTAAGTTTAAGGGCAAGGACAATGTAAGGGCAAGGACAAGGTAAGGCCAAGGACAAGGCCTAGGGAAGGCCAAGCCCAAGGCCAAGGGCAAGGGCAAGGGCAACGCCAAGGGTAAGGCCAAGGCCCAGGCCAGGGCCAAGGCCAAGGCCGACAAAGCGAAGCCCAAACCCCGTAACGCCTGACAGAAGGCAGAAGGCACTAGGCCCCTGTGCAGAGGAAGCCACTGAAGGCGGCAAGGCCACAGAGCTCCCCGATTCCGTTCCCACAGGAAGATGTAAGGATAAAGGGCCTCATCCCAGCACAGCACCCGCTCCCACCGGACCCCGCCCCCCGCAGACTCGTGGAAAAGCCTCGTGGGAAATCCTCAAGGGAAAGCCACTGATCCCATGATCGATGCGACCGGAAGCGTGACACTGCTGCTACAGCTCGAGAGGAAAGCGCACATGCATGCCACCTCTCGAGACGAGTACTGACTCCCCTGGGGAGAGTCCAGAAGTACCCCAAGTTCCATGTCAGTACTGGAGAGGAATCCTCAGGTTCCGGCCCCGACTCCACACAAGGTCTTTGGCCCTGGCATCGAAGGGAGAGGAATCCCAAAAGGCCCGCGAGCAACTCGCATGGGGACTGGCCAGTCCTGAGGACACCAGAGCGAGTCCCATAGGTCACCGTCATAAGACGAGAGCACCTGCCCCAACTCGAAAAAATCCAGGAGGTTCTCCACTCCAGGCTAGATGAGGCCCTTTTCTGCTGAGGCATCTCACTGATAATGACATCTAACCTCTGGAACTTCCAACAGGTACTTCACACCCTTGCTGTAACTGAATAAGAATCACGTGGGCCCCACGGGGAAATCACGTGGGCCCCACCCGGAAATCACGTGGGGCCCACCCGGAAATCACGTGGGGCCCACCCGGAAATCACGTGGGCCCCACCCGGAAATCACGTGGCCCCACCCGGAAATCACGTGGGCCCCACCCGGAAATCACGTGGGGCCCACCCGGAAATCACGTGGGCCCCACGGGGAAATCACGTGAGCCCCACCCGGAAATCACGTGGGCCCCACCCGGAAATCACGTGGGCCCCACGGGGAAATCACGTGGGCCCCACCCGGAAATCACGTGGGCCCCACCCGGAAATCACGTGGGCCCCACCCGGAAATCACGTGGGGCCCACCCGGAAATCACGTGGGGCCCACCCGGAAATCACGTGGGCCCCACCCGGAAATCACGTGGGCCCCACCCGGAAATCACGTGGGCCCCACACGGAAATCACGTGGGGCCCACCCGGAAATCACGTGGGCCCCACCCGGAAATCACGTGGGCCCCACCCGGAAATCACGTGGGCCCCACCCGGAAATCACGTGGGCCCCACCCGGAAATCACGTGGGCCCCACGGGGAAATCACGTGGGCCCCACGGGGAAATCACGTGGGCCCCACCCGGAAATCACGTGGGCCCCACCCGGAAATCACGTGGGCCCCACCCGGAAATCACGTGGGCCCCACCCGGAAATCACGTGGGCCCCACCCGGAAATCACGTGGGTCCCACGGGGAAATCACGGGGGCCCCACCCGGAAATCACGTGGGCCCCAGCCGGAAATCACGTGGGCCCCACGGGGAAATCACGTGGGCCCACCCGGAAATCACGTGGGCCCCACCCGGAAATCACGTGGGCCCCACCCGGAAATCACGTGGGCCCCACCCGGAAATCACGTGGGCCCCACCCGGAAATCACGTGGGCCCCACCCGGAAATCACGTGGGCCCCAGCCGGAAATCACGTGGGCCCCACGGGGAAATCACGTGGGCCCACCCGGAAATCACGTGGGCCCCACCCGGAAATCACGGGGGCCCCACCCGGAAATCACGTGGGCCCCACCCGGAAATCACGTGGGCCCCACGCGGAAATCACGTGGGGCCCTCCCGGAAATCACGTGGGCCCCACGGGGAAATCACGTGGGCCCCACCCGGAAATCACGTGGGCCCCACCCGGAAATCACGTGGGCCCCACGGGGAAATCACGTGGGCCCCACGGGGAAATCACGTGGGCCCCACCCGGAAATCACGTGGGCCCTACGGGGAAATCACGTGGGCCCCACCCGGAAATCACGTGGGCCCCACCCGGAAATCACGTGGGCCCCACGGGGAAATCACGTGGGCCCCACCCGGAAATCACGTGGGCCCCACCCGGAAATCACGTGGGCCCCACCCGGAAATCACGTGGGCCCCACGGGGAAATCACGTGGGCCCCCAGGGGAAATCACGTGGGCCCCCAGGGGAAATCACGTGGGCCCCACCCGGAAATCACGTGGGCCCCACCCGGAAATCACGTCGGCCCCACGGGGAAATCACGTGGGCCCCACCCGGAAATCACGTGGGCCCCACCCGGAAATCACGTGGGCCCCACCCAGAAATCACGTGGGCCCCACCCGGAAAACACGTTGGCCCCCAGGGGAAATCACGTGGACCCCACGTTGAAATCACGTGGGCCCCACCCAGAAATCACGTGGTCCCCACCCGGAAATCACGTGGGCCCCACGGGGAAATCACGTGTGCCCCAAGGGGAAATCACGTGGGCCCCACGGGGAAATCACGTGAGCCCCAACCGGAAATCACGTGGGCCCCACCCGGAAATCACGTGGGCCCCACCCGGAAATCACGTGGGCCCCACCCGGAAATCACGTGGGCCCCACCCGGAAATCACGTGGGCCCCACGTGGAAATCACGTGGGCCCCACCCGGAAATCACGTGGGCCCCACCCGGAAATCACGTGGGCCCCACCCGGAAATCACGTGGGCCCCACCCGGAAATCACGTGGGCCCCACGGGGAAATCACGTGGGCCCCACGGGGAAATCACGTGGGCCCCACGGGGAAATCACGTGGGCCCCACCCGGAAATCACGTGGGCCCCACCCGGAAATCACGTGGGCCCCACCCGGAAATCACGTGGGCCCCACCCGGAAATCACGTGGGCCCCACCCGGAAATCACGTGGGCCCCACCCGGAAATCACGTGGGCCCCACCCGGAAATCACGTGGGCCCCACGGGGAAATCACGTGGGCCCCACCCGGAAATCACGTGGGCCCCACCCGGAAATCACGTTGGCCCAACCCGGAAATCACGTGGGCCCCACACGGAAATCACGTGGGCCCCACCCGGAAATCACGTGGGCCCCACCCGGAAATCACGTGGGCCCCACCCGGAAATCACGTGGGCCCCACCCGGAAATCACGTGGGCCCCACCCGGAAATCACGTGGGGCCCACCCGGAAATCACGTGGGCCCCACCCGGAAATCACGTGGGCCCCACGGGGAAATAACGTGGGCCCCACACGGAAATCACGTGGGCCCCACCCGGAAATCACGTGGGCCCCACCCGGAAATCACGTGGGCCCCACCCGGAAATCACGTGGGCCCCAGCCGGAAATCACGTGGGCCCCACAGGGAAATCACGTGGGCCCCACCCGGAAATCACGTGGGCCCCACCCGGAAATCACGTGGGCCCCACCCGAAAATCACGTGGGCCCCTCCCGGAAATCACGTGGGCCCCACGGGGAAATCACGTGGGCCCTACCCGGAAATCACGTGGGCCCCACAGGGAAATCACGTGGGCCCCACGGGGAAATCACGGGGGCCCCACGGTGAAATCAAGTGGGCCCCACCCGGAAATCACGTGGGCCCCACAGGGAAATCACGTGGGCCCCACGGGGAAATCACGGGGGCCCCACGGGGAAATCACGTGGGCCCCACCCGGAAATCACGTGGGGCCCACCCGGAAATCACGTGGGGCCCACCCGGAACTCACGTGGGCCCCACCCGGAAATCACGTGGGGCCCACCCAGAAATCACGTGGGCCCCACCCGGAAATCACGTGGGCCCCACCCGGAAATCACGTGGGCCCCACCCGGAAATCACGTTGGCCCCACCCGGAAATCACGTGGGCCCCACCCGGAAATCACGTGGGCCCCATGGGGAAATCACGTGGGCCCCACCCGGAAATCACGTGGGGCCCACCCGGAAATCACGTGGGCCCCACCCGGAAATCACGTGGGCCCCACCCGGAAATCACCTGGGCCCCACCCGGAAATCACGTGGGCCCCACCCGGAAATCACGTGGGCCCCACCCGGAAATCACGTGGGGCCCACCCGGAAATCACGTGGGCCCCACCCGGAAATCACGTGGGCCCCACCCGGAAATCACGTGGGCCCCACCCGGAAATCACGTGGGCCCCACCCGGAAATCACGTGGGCCCCACCCGGAAATCACGTTGGCCCCACCCGGAAATCACGTGGGCCCCACCCGGAAATCACGTGGGCCCCACGGGGAAATCACGTGGGCCCCACCCGGAAATCACGTGGGGCCCACCCGGAAATCACGTGGGCCCCACCCGGAAATCACGTGGGCCCCACCCGGAAATCACCTGGGCCCCACCCGGAAATCACGTGGGCCCCACCCGGAAATCACGTGGGCCCCACCCGGAAATCACGTGGGCCCCAGCCGGAAATCACGTGGGCCCCACGGGGAAATCACGTGGGCCCACCCGGAAATCACGTGGGCCCCACCCGGAAATCACGTGGGCCCCACCCGGAAATCACGTGGGCCCCACCCGGAAATCACGTGGGCCCCACGCGGAAATCACGTGGGCCCCACGGGGAAATCACGTGGGCCCCACCCGGAAATCACGTGGGCCCCACCCGGAAATCACGTGGGCCCCACGGGGAAATCACGTGGGCCCCACCCGGAAATCACGTGGGCCCCACGGGGAAATCACGTGGGCCCCACCCGGAAATCACGTGGGCCCCACCCGGAAATCACGTGGGCCCCACGGGGAAATCACGTGGGCCCCACCCGGAAACCACGTGGGCCCCACCCGGAAATCACGTGGGCCCCACCCGGAAATCACGTGGGCCCCACGGGGAAATCACGTGGGCCCCCAGGGGAAATCACGTGGGCCCCCAGGGGAAATCACGTGGGCCCCACCCGGAAATCACGTGGGCCCCACCCGGAAATCACGTCGGCCCCACGGGGAAATCACGTGGGCCCCACCCGGAAATCACGTGGGCCCCACCCGGAAATCACGTGGGCCCCACCCAGAAATCACGTGGGCCCCACGCGGAAAACACGTTGGCCCCCAGGGGAAATCACGTGGACCCCACGTTGAAATCACGTGGGCCAAACCCAGAAATCACGTGGTCCCCACCCGGAAATCACGTGGGACCCACGGGGAAATCACGTGTGCCCCAAGGGGAAATCACGTGGGCCCCACGGGGAAATCACTTGAGCCCCAACCGGAAATCACGTGGGCCCCACCCGGAAATCACGTGGGCCCCACCCGGAAATCACGTGGGCCCCACCCGGAAATCACGTGGGCCCCACCCGGAAATCACGTGGGCCCCACGTGGAAATCACGTGGGCCCCACCCGGAAATCACGTGGGCCCCACCCGGAAATCACGTGGGCCCCACCCGGAAATCACGTGGGCCCCACCCGGAAATCACGTGGGCCCCACCCGGAAATCACGTGGGCCCCACGGGGAAATCACGTGGGCCCCACGGGGAAATCACGTGGGCCCCACGGGGAAATCACGTGGGCCCCACCCGGAAATCACGTGGGCCCCACCCGGAAATCACGTGGGCCCCAGCCGGAAATCACGTGGGCCCCACGGGGAAATCACGTGGGCCCCACCCGGAAATCACGTGGGCCCCACCCGGAAATCACGTGGGCCCCACCCAGAAATCACGTGGGCCCCACCCGGAAATCACGTGGGCCGCACGGGGAAATCACGTGGGCCCCACGGGGAAATCACGTGGGCCCCACCCGGAAATCACGTGGGCCCCACCCGGAAATCACGTGGGCCCCACCCGGAAATCACGTGGGCCCCACCGGGAAATCACGTGGGCCCCACGGGGAAATCACGTGTGCCTCCAGGGGAAATCATGTGGGCCCCATTGGGATATCACGTGGGCCCCACCCGGAAATCACGTGGGCCCCAGCCGGAAATCACGTGGGCCCCACCCGGAAATCACGTGGGCCCCACCCGGAAATCACGTGGGCCCCACGGGGAAATCACGTGGGCCCCACCCGGAAATCACGAGGGCCCCACCCGGAAATCACGTGGGCCCCACCCGGAAATCACGTGGGCCCCACCCGGAAATCTCGTGGGCCCCACCCGGAAATCACGTGGGCCCCACCCGGAAATCACGTGGGCCCCACCCGGAAATCTCGTGGGCCCCACCCGGAAATCACGTGGGCCCCACCCGGAAATCACGTGGGCCCCACCCGGAAATCACGTGGGCCCCACCCGGAAATCACGTGGGCCCCACCCGGAAATCACGTGGGCCCCAGCCGGAAATCACGTGGGCCCCACGCGGAAATCACGTGGGCCCCACCCGGAAATCTCGTGGGCCCCACGCGGAAATCACGTGGGCCCCACCCGGAAATCACGTGGGCCCCACCCGGAAATCACGTGGGCCCCACGCGGAAATCACGTGGGGCCCTCCCGGAAATCACGTGGGCCCCACGGGGAAATCACGTGGGCCCCACCCTGAAATCACGTGGGCCCCACCCGGAAATCACGTGGGCCCCACGGGGAAATCACGTGGGCCCCACCCGGAAATCACGTGGGCCCCACGGGGAAATCACGTGGGCCCCACCCGGAAATCACGTGGGCCCCACCCGGAAATCACGTGGGCCCCACGGGGAAATCACGTGGGCCCCACCCGGAAATCACGTGGGCCCCACCCGGAAATCACGTGGGCCCCACCCGGAAATCACGTGGGCCCCCAGGGGAAATCACGTGGGCCCCCAGGGGAAATCACGTGGGCCCCCAGGGGAAATCACGTGGGCCCCACCCGGAAATCACGTCGGCCCCACGGGGAAATCACGTGGGCCCCACCCGGAAATCACGTGGGCCCCACCCGGAAATCACGTGGGCCCCCAGGGGAAATCACGTGGGCCCCCAGGGGAAATCACGTGGGCCCCACCCGAAAATCACGTGGGCCCCACCCGGAAATCACGTCGGCCCCACGGGGAAATCACGTGGGCCCCACCCGGAAATCACGTGGGCCCCACCCGGAAATCACGTGGGCCCCACCCGGAAATCACGTGGGCCCCACCCGGAAATCACGTGGGCCCCACCCGGAAATCACGTGGGCCCCACGCGGAAATCACGTGGGCCCCACGGGGAAATCACGTGGGCCCCACGGGGAAATCACGTGGGCCCCACGGGGAAATCACGTGGGCCCCACGGGGAAATCACGTGGGCCCCACCCGGAAATCACGTGGGCCCCACCCGGAAATCACGTGGGCCCCACCCGGAAATCACGTGGGCCCCACGGGGAAATCACGTGGGCCCCACCCGGAAATCACGTGGGGCCCACCCGGAAATCACGTGGGCCCCACCCGGAAATCACGTGGGCCCCACCCGGAAATCACCTGGGCCCCACCCGGAAATCACGTGGGGCCCACCCGGAAATCACGTGGGCCCCACCCGGAAATCACGTGGGCCCCACCCGGAAATCACCTGGGCCCCACCCGGAAATCACGTGGGCCCCACCCGGAAATCACGTGGGCCCCACCCGGAAATCACGTGGGGCCCACCCGGAAATCACGTGGGCCCCACCCGGAAATCACGTGGGCCCCACCCGGAAATCACGTGGGCCCCACCCGGAAATCACGTGGGCCCCACCCGGAAATCACGTGGGCCCCACGGGGAAATCACGTGGGCCCCACGGGGAAATCACGTGGGCCCCACCCGGAAATCACGTGGGCCCCACCCGGAAATCACGTGGGCCCCACCCGGAAATCACGTGGGCCCCACCCGGAAATCACGTGGGCCCCACCCGGAAATCACGTGGGCCCCACCCGGAAATCACGTGGGCCCCATTGGGATATCACGTGGGCCCCACCCGGAAATCACGTGGGCCCCACCAGGAAATCACGTGGGCCCCACCCGGAAATCACGTGGGCCCCACCCGGAAATCACGTGGGCCCCACGGGGAAATCACGTGGGCCCCACCCGGAAATCACGAGGGCCCCACCCGGAAATCACGTGGGCCCCACCCGGAAATCACGTGGGCCCCACCCGGAAATCTCGTGGGCCCCACCCGGAAATCACGTGGGCCCCACCCGGAAATCACGTGGGCCCCACCCGGAAATCACGTGGGCCCCACCCGGAAATCACGTGGGCCCCAGCCGGAAATCACGTGGGCCCCACGGGGAAATCACGTGGGCCCACCCGGAAATCACGTGGGCCCCACCCGGAAATCACGTGGGCCCCACCCGGAAATCACGTGGGCCCCACCCGGAAATCACGTGGGCCCCACGCGGAAATCACGTGGGGCCCTCCCGGAAATCACCTGGGCCCCACGGGGAAATCACGTGGGCCCCACCCGGAAATCACGTGGGCCCCACCCGGAAATCACGTGGGCCCCACGGGGAAATCACGTGGGCCCCACCCGGAAATCACGTGGGCCCCACGGGGAAATCACGTGGGCCCCACCCGGAAATCACGTGGGCCCCACCCGGAAATCACGTGGGCCCCACGGGGAAATCACGTGGGCCCCACCCGGAAATCACGTGGGCCCCACCCGGAAATCACGTGGGCCCCACCCGGAAATCACGTGGGCCCCACGGGGAAATCACGTGGGCCCCCAGGGGAAATCACGTGGGCCCCCAGGGGAAATCACGTGGGCCCCACCCGGAAATCACGTGGGCCCCACCCGGAAATCACGTCGGCCCCACGGGGAAATCACGTGGGCCCCACCCGGAAATCACGTGGGCCCCACCCGGAAATCACGTGGGCCCCACCCAGAAATCACGTGGGCCCCACCCGGAAAACACGTCGGCCCCCAGGGGAAATCACGTGGACCCGACGTTGAAATCACGTGGGCCCCACCCAGAAATCACGTGGTCCCCACCCGGAAATCACGTGGGCCCCACGGGGAAATCACGTGTGCCCCAAGGGGAAATCACGTGGGCCCCACGGGGAAATCACGTGAGCCCCAACCGGAAATCACGTGGGCCCCACCCGGAAATCACGTGGGCCCCACCCGGAAATCACGTGGGCCCCACCCGGAAATCACGTGGGCCCCACCCGGAAATCACGTGGGCCCCACGTGGAAATCACGTGGGCCCCACGTGGAAATCACGTGGGCCCCACCCGGAAATCACGTGGGCCCCACCCGGAAATCACGTGGGCCCCACCCGGAAATCACGTGGGCCCCACCCGGAAATAACGTGGGCCCCACGGGGAAATCACGTGGGCCCCACGGGGAAATCACGTGGGCCCCACGGGGAAATCACGTGGGCCCCACGGGGAAATCACGTGGGCCCCACCCGGAAATCACGTGGGCCCCACCCGGAAATCACGTGGGCCCCACCCGGAAATCACGTGGGGCCCACCCGGAAATCACGTGGGCCCCACCCGGAAATCACGTGGGCCCCACCCGGAAATCACGTGGGCCCCACCCGGAAATCACGTGGGCCCCACCCGGAAATCACGTGGGCCCCACCCGGAAATCACGTGGGCCCCACCCGGAAATCACGTTGGCCCCACCCGGAAATCACGTGGGCCCCACACGGAAATCACGTGGGCCCCACCCGGAAATCACGTGGGCCCCACCCGGAAATCACGTGGGCCCCACCCGGAAATCACGTGGGCCCCACCCGGAAATCACGTGGGCCCCACCCGGAAATCACGTGGGGCCCACCCGGAAATCACGTGGGCCCCACCCGGAAATCACGTGGGCCCCACGGGGAAATAACGTGGGCCCCACACGGAAATCACGTGGGCCCCACCCGGAAATCACGTGGGCCCCACCCGGAAATCACGTGGGCCCCACCCGGAAATCACGTGGGCCCCAGCCGGAAATCACGTGGGCCCCACAGGGAAATCACGTGGGCCCCACCCGGAAATCACGTGGGCCCCACCCGGAAATCACGTAGGCCCCACCCGGAAATCACGTGGGCCCCTCCCGGAAATCACGTGGGCCCCACGGGGAAATCACGTGGGCCCTACCCGGAAATCACGTGGGCCCCACAGGGAAATCACGTGGGCCCCACGGGGAAATCACGGGGGCCCCACGGGGAAATCACGTGGGCCCCACCCGGAAATCACGTGGGCCCCACAGGGAAATCACGTGGGCCCCACTGGGAAATCACGGGGGCCCCACGGGGAAATCACGTGGGCCCCACCCGGAAATCACGTGGGGCCCACCCGGAAATCACGTGGGGCCCACCCGGAAATCACGTGGGCCCCACCCGGAAATCACGTGGGGCCCACCCAGAAATCACGTGGGCCCCACCCGGAAATCACGTGGGCCCCACCCGGAAATCACGTGGGCCCCACCCGGAAATCACGTTGGCCCCACCCGGAAATCACGTGGGCCCCACCCGGAAATCACGTGGGCCCCACGGGGAAATCACGTGGGCCCCACCCGGAAATCACGTGGGGCCCACCCGGAAATCACGTGGGCCCCACCCGGAAATCACGTGGGCCCCACCCGGAAATCACCTGGGCCCCACCCGGAAATCACGTGGGCCCCACCCGGAAATCACGTGGGCCCCACCCGGAAATCACGTGGGGCCCACCCGGAAATCACGTGGGCCCCACCCGGAAATCACGTGGGCCCCACCCGGAAATCACGTGGGCCCCACCCGGAAATCACGTGGGCCCCACCCGGAAATCACGTGGGCCCCACGGGGAAATCACGTGGGCCCCACGGGGAAATCACGTGGGCCCCACGGGGAAATCACGTGGGCCCCACCCGGAAATCACGTGGGCCCCACCCGGAAATCACGTGGGCCCCACCCGGAAATCACGTGGGCCCCACCCGGAAATCACGTGGGCCCCACCCGGAAATCACGTGGGCCCCACCCGGAAATCACGTGGGCCCCACGGGGAAATCACGTGGGCCCCACCCGGAAATCACGTGGGGCCCACACGGAAATCACGTGGGCCCCATCCGGAAATCACGTGGGCCCCACCCGGAAATCACGTGGGCCCCACCCGGAAATCACGTGGGCCCCACCCGGAAATCACGTGGGCCCCACCCGGAAATCACGTGGGCCCTACCCGGAAATCACGTGGGCCCCACCCGGAAATCACGTGGGCCCCACCCGGAAATCACGTGGGCCCCACCCGGATATCACGTGGGCCCCACCCGGAAATCACGTGGGCCCCACCCGGAAAACACGTTGGCCCCCAGGGGAAATCACGTGGACCCCACGTTGAAATCACGTGGGCCCCACCCAGAAATCACGTGGTCCCCACCCGGAAATCACGTGGGCCCCACGGGGAAATCACGTGTGCCCCAAGGGGAAATCACGTGGGCCCCACGGGGAAATCACGTGAGCCCCAACCGGAAATCACGTGGGCCCCACCCGGAAATCACGTGGGCCCCACCCGGAAATCACGTGGGCCCCAGCCGGAAATCACGTGGGCCCCACGGGGAAATCACGTGAGCCCCAACCGGAAATCACGTGGGCCCCACCCGGAAATCACGTGGGCCCCACCCGGAAATCACGTGGGCCCCAGCCGGAAATCACGTGGGCCCCACGGGGAAATCACGTGGGCCCCACGGGGAAATCACGAAGGCCCCACCCGGAAATCACGTGGGCCCCACCCGGAAATCACGTGGGCACCACCCGGAAATCACGTGGGGCCCACCCGGAAATCACGTGGGGCCCACCCGGAAATCACGTGGGCCCCACCCGGAAATCACGTGGGCCCCACCCGGAAATCACGTGGGCCCCACCCGGAAATCACGTGGGCCCCACCCGGAAATCACGTGGGCCCCACCCGGAAATCACGTGGGCCCCACCCGGAAATCACGTGGGCCCCACCCGGAAATCACGTGGGGCCCACCCGGAAATCACGTGGGCCCCACCCGGAAATCACGTGGGCCCCTCCCGGAAATCACGTGGGCCCCACCCGGAAATCACGTGGGCCCCACCCGGAAATCACGTGGGCCCCACCCGGAAATCACGTGGGCCCCACCCGGAAATCACGTGGGCCCCACCCGGAAATCACGTGGGCCCCAGCCGGAAATCACGTGGGCCCCAGCCGGAAATCACGTGGGCCCCACGGGGAAATCACGTGGGCCCCACCCGGAAATCACGTGGGCCCCACCCGGAAATCACGTGGGCCCCACCCGGAAATCACGTGGGCCGCACGGGGAAATCACGTGGGCCCCACGGGGAAA